>NC_056737.1:749852134-750564634 GCF_019279795.1 Protopterus annectens | reverse complement strand
CACGCTGTAGAAAATGAATGAATTCACAGCAATAATGGATAGTTTATTCTTCTGGTAACACACACAACAGCAGCACAAAAAACTTCTTCAGAATACACATTGCAGTTGTTGCCCTGGTTTAAATATACAAGTCACACCCCAATTAACTATTAAAAATCAATTAAACAATTATATTGAATTTAATAAATCCTATGCTAATATTTAATTAAAATAAATTAAATTAAAATAAAATAAACTTCACAAGAAATATATGTGCTTAAAATTGATGAAATTATATGAATAATTAAGATTGTAATCTTATGATGTGAATAAATATATCACATTGATATGTCTCATTAAATTAATAATACTGTTCAAATGAATTTATATGTTGATAAATACATTCACATGAAAATATATATATATATATATATGTGCATATATGAAAAGTTTATATATATAATGTAAAACTGTAAAATATTTACAAAGTATTATTTTGGTCACATGTACATCTGTATACAATGTATGTGGTTGTTAATATCTTGACACTAACTCATGATCTACCCTTAATATGATTATTGTTTAATATTGGTTTTATACTACAATATTCATTCAGGCCAGGCCAGTTGATGCGTTCAATAATATTTGCCACTTTAATTCATTAACATCTAAATCATATTTAGTGTGTTTACCACGTGCATCATATTCAATATGTTGAATGACACAAAATTTAAAAGTGTGGTTTGTATTTGATTGTATGTGTCTAGCAAGGGCATTCGTAGTTCTCATATGTTGAATATCTAGCAGGTGTTCTTTAATTCTATTCCTAAAACGTCTGCTAGTTTTACCTATATAAAATGCCTTACAGTCCTGACAAAGTGCAACGTATATGACATTTGAGGTATAACAATTAAAGTGCCCTCCAATATTAATATTGTGGAAATTTACCATAAGTCTATCACCTGTACATTTTATATGTGTACAAACTGTGCATCTCCCACATTTGAAATTACCAACTGACCTGTTTATTTTATGCCTCTGTGATTCCATCTTGTTCTCAAAAAATTCCTTAAGAGATAAATCTTTTCTATACACGAACTTAAGTTGACCTTGAAACATGTGTGCCACACTGTTATCATTAGTCAAAATCCCCCAATTTCTTTTAATTATATTCCTAATGACTTCATAAGAATCGTCAAATACAGAAATGTACAAGGGTAACTGATGGGTACCTACAATGTTGTTATTTATTTTGTCACTTCTATAACCATGACATAAAATAGCCTCATAGAATCCTGTAAGTCTCTTATTTTTAACTTCCTGTAGTATTTTTTCACAAAAAGTTTTTGGATAACCCCTATTGATGAACATAGATGCCATAAATTCCAATTCTTTGATAAATTCCCCCTCATCACTGACCATCCTGGCCGCCCTGACCATTTGGCCCTTAACAACAGCCTTTTTCTGATGGTCTGGGTGCCAGCTGTCGTAATGGAGGTAGGAATTTGAAAACGTTGGTTTTCTGAAAATATTCGATTGCAAACAACCATTGTTCTTGTTGTATGTTAGTTTGACATCCAAAAAGGTGATCACATCATGACTAATATTGTGTGTAAATTTCAAAAATCGAACATTATTATTTATGTATTCTAAAAAGGTATGTAATGCCCTTTCATCTTGGTCCCAGACGATAAAAATATCGTCTAGGTATCTTGAATACATTTTAATATGTTCCTGAAATGTACTTTTGAAAACAAAATTATATTCCCAATAGGTCATTATGAGGTTTGCATACATGGGGGCACAAGCTGCCCCCATGGCTACACCATCAGTCTGTTGATAATAATTTCCCTCAAAGTATATGAAATTGTTATGTAACACAATGTCCATAAGATCAATCAAAGTGTTAATTTTAATTTGATCATATATTTTGGATTCAAAAAGTTGTTCCTCTAACCATATTAAACCTATGTCATGTGGAATGCATGTAAAAAGATTACACACATCCACAGTGACAAAAATATATCCATCGTCCATCTGAAATTCATTCAACCTTCTCAAAAAATCCCAAGAGTCCTTGGTTATATAGGGAAATTTTGTCAAACCCTTTTTAAAGTGATGGTCTAAATATTGACTAATGAAGCAAGTCTTGCTTCTCTTCCCATCAACTATTGGTCTGAATTGTAAATTGTTCAGACCTTTATGTATCTTGGGTATGCCAAAAACTCCACTAATTACAGGGTAATCATTTTTCAAAAAGTCATATTCATCCTCCAAAATCTCACCTTGCATTAACATATCTTCCAAAAAATTATCAATTCTTTGGTGGGCAATGTTGATTTCATTCAAACTCACTTCAGAATATGAATCACCAAGTAACATTGTAGTCATATAGGAAATATAATCCCCCTTGTCTGTTATTACCACCCCACTACCTTTATCCGGCCTCATTATTCTTATGTCCGTAAGTCCCAATATGTAATCGAGGGTGGTTTGTTGTTCCTTGACCATATTAATATGTATGGGTTTCCTATATCGTTGGTGAAAATTCCTAATGTCCATTTCAGTTAATTTTTTAAATAAGGCTACTTTGCCATTTATTGGAGGGTTAAAAACACTAGGTTTAGTCAATTTATTATTACATTTGATAAACATGTTATCATTATGAGTATCCTTAAAAAAAGTTTTTAAATTTAATTTCCTAATAAATAATTTTAAATCAATAAGAAAATTGACTAATCTACCCCTACGACATGGTACAAAATTAAAACCTTTTGAGAAAAGATTTGCATGTTCACAATTCATTTCATTCTTGGAATAATTGAATATTTTAAAGTCCCCATAGGTGTTAGTTACTATAATGGGGTTACTTAAAAATTCACTATTTGTTTGTTCAAAAATAATGCTTGAAAAAGGCTGATTCACTTCATCAAAATAGTATTCAGGATCCAAATCAATATAAAAATTAATAGGAATAATCATATCATTGTGTATCAAAGATGTACTTGATTTGTTCATAAATTCAGCTGTAGTATCATTATTTGTATTCTTAAATTCGTTGCTATCAGTGACAGTATTAGTACATACTTTTTCCTGGTCAGAATAATCATATATAGAGAGATTTAATAACGTTTGGTCTCCCCCATGTGTATTTTGAAATTCTATACCCATAATACCATCGTCTATATTTGCAAATATTACATCATTGTTGCTACCATGATTACTATTAACAGGGATATCATCAGTGTTTACTAGAATGTCTTGAACAACAGGACTGTATCTAACAGTGATGTCAACAGAGTTAGCTACATGTGTTTCAACATTATGTTCGTATTTTTGTACTATTTCTATGTTCTTACAACTATCAAGTGTACCATCATCATTAAAACACAAACCATAGGTTATATAATCATTCATTCCATCAGCTGTAGCAACAGCTTCAAAGTTCATTTCACAGTTTATAAATTCATTATTGGCGAAATTGTCAGCATATATTCCGTTGTTAAAGTTTTGTATTGCTGTTACCACTGTTGACTGAATATTATTACTAATGTTATCATGATTAAGGCACAAACCTTGAATACTATGTTGACCTAATATGTCCTGTGCACTGGAGTCTCTGTAGTCGTTTTGTGAATCCAACGAACCATAAACGTTGTGGATGCTGTCAATAAAGGGCACACTGACTACCTGCGGCCCTTCCAACCATTTTTCGCGTTTTTTGTAAGCAAAAAATCCTTCTTAGGTCGTGCCCCCATGCTCCTATATTCTTCTCCCTCAGTAGTTTGGCCTCGATTGAGAAGCCTCTCTGTGGAACCTCCATTGAATTCACAAGTACCATTGTATTCGTAACATTCACTCTCGGAAGTGACATCATTGACTTCCTGCTCTGGTCGTTCACGCCCCTCATAACCTTTGTTACCATGGCCACAAACAACTCGTTTGGTTTTGGGATAAACATCCCCAATTTCATATCTTTTAATGTCTCTTATAATTTTGGAATGTTTTTTATTGAACAAGATGTCACAACTGGAATCTATATCGCGAATAATATTAATATAGTTCGTATAGTTGCGCTCAAACAAAAGATCCTGGCTGATGTTTTGATTTAAAGTATCAAGTTCATTGAGCAAAGCCTCTATCCTAATGTTATTATGCTTGACCATGATTTCCATCAATTTAATTCCGGTGTTGTTAAACAATTCATGCAATTCGTCAAGCATAGGTACATTATCATCGCAACCATTAGGATATCTCCAAAGGCGCAAGCCTTTGGGGACCATGTTTAATTTCATGTTCTTGTTTAAATAACTGTTTTCTAATTGAATTCTTTTATATTTAAATAACTTAATTTCAAACATTTTTAACATGTTGTGCATGGAAGTATTATTCTGCTTCGGTGTGTGGGGTTTAGATTTATTCACCATATTAAATGAATAATTGTTGTCTCGCCATGCTCTATTGTTTTGAATGTCAGACAAATGTACAGTCTCTCCAGAATTACATTGACCTTGCGTGTTAATAACAAAAGATTTTGGTGTAACCTGTGTCAAAGGTAAACCAAGGCCATTACTCACTGATTCCAGAGTAACATTGTTGTCTTTTCCCAGCAATTGATGTATGAGAGCCGAATGCTCTCTTAGTTGTTCGCGAATCTGCTGGAGCAAAACCCCGGTATCCACCGGAACTGGAACAACCTCGCCTTCCATAAACCGCTGATACTCAAAAAGAACGATATAAACTAATACTTAAAGGTCCAAGGAGTCCAATCACCCGGGTATCGGGTATTACCACAGCAAACTCACTGACAATAATTCCACGCTGTAGAAAATGAATGAATTCACAGCAATAATGGATAGTTTATTCTTCTGGTAACACACACAACAGCAGCACAAAAAACGAATTAACCCGGGTTTCGTCCGATATGACGAACTTCTTCAGAATACACATTGCAGTTGTTGCCCTGGTTTAAATATACAAGTCACACCCCAATTAACTATTAAAAATCAATTAAACAATGATATTGAATTTAATAAATCCTATGCTAATATTTAATTAAAATAAATTAAATTAAAATAAAATAAACTTCACAACAAATATATGTGCTTAAAATTGATGAAATTTAGGAAAATATAGGAAGTATCGCTTTACAATGAATTTATTTAGAAAAGAAATATAAAATTCTTCTTATTCAGCTCTGTTGTATAGCAACAATAACTACCTTTATTTCAAGGCTTTGGCTGCAGTTACCCACTCTCAGTCATATTTGACAACCTGGGCTTTGTTGTCATTAGTACATCAGATCAGTCATGGATAAAAGTCAGTGACATGGCAATATTATATTATATTATATTATATTGCAGCTAAGTGTCAACATAGTGCTGAACTATTATTAAAATCCAGTGAAACAGCAAATTTCATTAGTGTAAAGGTGTAAAACATTGACTATGACCCAGACAACTACATTCAACAAATGTATTTATTTTACATTTGTTTACCGGGAAAGCCTGACTCGACAAAATACCCTTTTTCAGCTGAGGCCCGGGAAGAAAAGCTCCACATTTGTAAATAACAGTAAGATACATACACAATGTACAGATAAAAATGACTCAATCTCAGATACAAATACAAAATGAAAATACATGTTACACATTTCACTGATACTACCATATAGTCTAGGTCGGATACAAAGAATAGCAGTACTGTGATTGTAGGTAAAAAACAAGCATGTTAAGTATACAAATGCTTAGTAGGTGTATACTATTCAAATAAAAAATGACATGGATGATGGAGTAACTAGCAATGGGGGAGAGGGCCAAGGAGGCTATGCCTGTTTCCCTGTCTCAGGGTAGGGGGAGTGGTGTGCATGTACAGGAAGCACTTCCAATGTTACAATCTCCAGGGATAGCTAGAGACCACACACAAGTTCTTTCTGCAAGAATGGCAGGGTCTTTTGAGAGGTTACATCACTTGCAAAATGTCCTCACTGTAAAGACCATTGCTAGCCCTGAACGGTTTCACTTCAAAAGCCTGAATGATCACAAGCCTGAATTGCATAAGCTGGAAGACCAAAAGCCTGAAATTTCATAAGCCTGAAAACTCAAAAGCCTGAATCCCATAAGACTGAAAATATACAGACCACAAAAAATGACACACAAAAACACATACAAGACAAAGGATAGCATTTTGCGCCAATTAAATATATCAACTCCGAGATTGCACTTTAGTGTAGTGAAGTGCAGTCTTGGAGTTGATATATATATATATATATATATATATATATATATATATATATATATATATATATATATATATATATATATATATATATATATATATATATATATATATATATGTAACAGGAGGTGTGGGAGGCACAGCCCCCCACATGGGGGTGCAGGGGGGCTTGCCCCCTGCTTATATTTTGTGGAATATAATCTGTTTTGTGTTTTCTTCAGTCAGTATATATATCCTATCTGTTTTCAGTCTTATGGGATTCAGGCTTTTGAGTTTTCAAGCTTATGAAATTTCAGGATTTTGGTCTTCCGGCTTGTGCAATTCAGGCTTGTGATCATTCAGGTTTCTGAAGTGAATCCCTCTAAACATATTACGGGCAATGTGCAAGAGGAATGGTTAAAGCATAAGTATAAACCTCCCTTGAATACTGGAGAATAGTAGTACCTCTTCTACTTAATATTGACCCACTAAAGGAAGAATAAGTGTGGCAGGTTGGCATAAAGTTTAAGAAGGTACAGAGTTTGGTTCTCATGCTGGGAAACTTGACTAGAGTTAAAAAAAAACACCTTGGGATCATTAGCCTTGTAATCGCCTATGAAATAACCACACCGATTTTACCTCCTGGGAGAACACACAGACCAATTTTGTGAATGGGGGTGTAGCTTGATGGTCACAATAAAACAGGTATATAAAAAAAAGTGGAGGCATTTTTATCCATAACCCTTCTCACCAATTACTTCTTGAACAATTTACTTAAGTTCAAAGCTCCCCAAAAAGTTAGCTTAAAATAGTTGATGAGCAAATTCAACTAAAAAGCAATATATCTCACCTTTATTGTCACTGCAAAATAATTAAATCAGGGTCCAATATGTTACCTTAAAATGTATAAACTCGAAAAATACAAAAGCTTGCACATTTAAGTATAAATCTCATTACCTTAGCATAAATTTACAAAATAGTAAATTAATTAAATAATTTTTGAAAGAGGCAAGCAGTCTTTCACCTTGTATATGGTCTATTCACCATCCCACCTCCCCTTTCTTATATATTTTCACTAACCCAGAGACTGCCTCATAACTCAGAGACTGCCCATGCTCTGAAATAGACTTCCCATACATGTCAAGCAGACCACCCCACTGGCCCTCTTCAAGAGAAATCTTGATGAGTGGATGGGAAATAGAAAGTTCACCCCAAGGATCACTCCAGTGGTTCTACTTGATAGAGGCACTGTGAACTAACGTCAGGAGGCATGATGCCAGGGCACTTCTATGGGCTAGGCTTGTAAAGGCTTCAGGGCCATTAGCCTAGTACACACGTATGAACCTATAATCATACCATAGCTAGATATCATCAAGCACCCTAAGCAGATCCCAAACTGGCACCCCAAAACATCTTCTTTATAGTGAAGACCATACAAAACAGCTCTTCTCTTATTCTGAAGCTGTAGAAAGTTGTTTGCTGCTGATATAGCAAACATCTTGCTATAGTTAAATCACTGCACACTTCAGCTGTGATCATAAATGCAGTGTTAGCACTTATTTATGAAACCAGTGCTGCAGTCCAGCACCGTCAGCATGTGCTGATCAAACTCTCTGATGCCATGGAGAGCAGCCTTTTTGCTCCACCCTACACTTATGGCTTTGGCTCCAACCTGGAGGAAGAATATTCACTATTAAAGTGTAAAATAATCACTCTTTATCCACTTTTCAGAGACAATGAAAAAGAAAGAATAATGCATCTTCAAGCATTCATTTAATGCATTAATTTGTTAACCAGGTAAGTGAGCTGGTCCTCAGACCTCACATTTTACCCTTGGTCCAGGCCATAAAGGCAAGCCACTTTATAACTGAGTCACAAAGGACAAATTATGATCCCAGAGATAAATCTCCATATACAGATATTACAGGGAAATTCTTTCTCAGCACTGCTGTTTTGCCTTGTCCTTAATGCATTAAGCTGCTTATTTAACAGACTATCCTATTGTTACAGCTTGATTTCCAGAAAACCACCTTGTGCAATCACATCTTATCTACTTTTTTTGGATGATTTTACACTATAGCATGTTAAACCAGGAATTGAAAGCACAATTATAAATATTTAAAGCTTTGTCCAATGATATAAGAATGTTTTTTGGTGTTGATAAATGTGCAAAAGCAACATTTATAGCAGAAAAACTGGTGCATCAAGAAAATATCAGCCTGGGACAGGAATGTGATAGAAAGGACTTAAACAAGAAGGAATGTATAAATGCCTTGGAAATAGATGAATGATCATTGCAACAACATGAACAAATGAGAGCAAAGCTTAGGAAGAAGTGTTTTAGAAGACCAAACCTAAAAGTGAAAAATGCTTTGACATCTAGAAATAAAGTTCACGCCATAAATCAGCTTGCTCTCCCTGGTTTACAGCTTTGGCACAGTTGATTGGCCCCAAAAAGTGTTGGATAACTTGAAAACTTGAAAAGAAACACAAAAAACAATGTATAGCAGGATATCTCTCGGTCATAAGAGAAATGGGCTTCCTTAAAATAGATTGAACGTATAGGCCATGTGCATATTATTAACTATCACATCTAAACATAGTGAATATTCTAACCATGAGGAACCATGAGGAACACAAGCCTAAGATGACTTATTTGCTCAGATTAGCAGAAACTTTTCTGAAAGGAGAGGACATAAATGTCAACCTAGAAGTGGACAAATGGAAGGTAGCAACAGAAAATGCCATAAAGAACATGACCGGGAGAAAGGGAAAGAAAATTAGGAAGCTTGGAATTGTATTCTAGAGAACTGCTGGGATAACCACATATTGAAAAAAATGGCACAAGGTGTAGTTCTTCTCATAGTACTTTTCTACTATTTATTAATTTTTAAAGTATATAAACATCCCAAGGCAACCCCCATTAAAAGAAAATGTGCCCACAGGACTGCAGTTACCCTGAGTGGAGGTGCTGCATTTGACCACTCAGTTCACGTTATTATACTTTGAATGTTCTGCAGACTCACACAATCATATTGTTTTCTCTTTTTTCGTAAGTTCTCACAAACAATGCAGGGAAAATTCTCTGTGATTACTGAACTAAAATCTGATACCATTAAGTCACTGCATCTCGGAGAAAAGGATACATTGAGTTTTATGAACCAGTGACCTGTACAACTGGACGCATTAAATTATTAGTTACATACTGCTGCCCAGGAAGCCATATGATTCCATTTGCAGACAGTTATCACATGCATGACCTACTGGATACATGTTAAGTTTGGTTTTAGATTACGACAAAGCACCATGTTCTCCCTACACTCAGGTGTCATAGATAAAGAGTGGAATTCAATAAAGCCTACACAGAGTGATTCTCTGTGTAAGCATAGTGTTACGGCCCAAACACATAACATGACCGCCGAGCAATTCAGGAAACAGGACAGAAGGGATTGCATGGGCGTGCGGACATGGAAGTGTCAGCAGAATGCAAATCACCTTATAAGCTGGTAAAAACATGCAAATGAGGTGGATTTGTGATCCAATACACAGAAAGGCACCCGTGTAGATGTTGTATTGGTGTAAGAAATGTACGCAGATAGTAACCATGTACTGGACTGTAATTTTTAAATAGGGGCTGCAAAAGCCTAAAAAAAGGGTGGATATGGTACCATAGGCATGCAAATTGGCAAAAATATGGTCAGTGTGTCCAGAAAGCAATGCAAATCATTTAAAAATTAATAATTTTTAAAATACATATATTACATTTGCGTGGTGCTCAGTGACGCACAAACACGCCGTTATGGAAAAAAAAAAGTATAAAAAAAGTGTAAAGTAGACAGTTGCAAATATATTACATTATAGTGCCCAGAATGCAGAGTATTGCAATGGCAGGTGTCAGTGGTTGCTATGGAGGCAGGCCCTGGAGTAGTGAAGTATCCAGGGTATACTCAATTCGCTGTATGTAAATGAGCTGGAGTTACTGAATAGAAAAAAAGGGCTACAGTGTCCACAGATACAACCTGTGGTAGTGCTAGAACCATGTAGGTAGTGGTAGAACAGGTAGCTAACATCAAAATGTGGTGTGTCACAGTATGTTAAAGTGGACTAGAGCTCAACTGCACCTGTTTGCACTCAGCTAAGCAGGGGTGTGTGCCTGATGCTGCTGAGGGTGTTTTAGCTAATTTAAGAAAAGCTGCACATGCCCATGGTTGGCAGAGAGTCAAAACTGCTGAAAACTGTTTACACTAGTGCCGCAGGTTTGTACAGCGCACTGCACTGCTTAGCAATGAAGAAATTGGAAAGAAAAAAATTTGTCTGGTAAAGCCAATCAGGTAGAAATGACTGATAAGCCCTGTTCAACAGACACTGGTCCATTCAAACCCCAATGATATACCCATTAGATGGAATGCAGCATAATGAGCCAATCATACAGGCTGCAACTGCAGCATACCACTATAAAGTATGCATAAACCCTACAATCTGATTTTCCCACATACTCTGCATCATTGGAGTACACACTTGGGAATTTTAAATGACAAAATGCTAGGGGCTGCTACTGATCTTCTGCATCTGTATGTGCTTGAGGTCAGTGAAGATGATGATGCTGATAATAGGCCCAGACTGAGAAGGAGAAGAGTGGTCAGGCTCAGGGTAACCTTCCATGGGCTACTGGAGATTGTAGAGCACTACAGGGTGGACAAGGACATACTACAAGAACTCACCAAACTCTGCCTCCCTCAACTCAGACCCAGAGCCAACAGAGGGGAACCCATCTCAGTGGAAACAAAGGTATGTGGAGCCCTTAGAATATTAGCTACAGGTACTTTTCAAAGACCAACTGGGGACATAATGGGGATCTCACAGGCATCTGCATCCAGGGTACTCCACCAGTTCCAGGATGTCATGCAACCACATGCCAGTGAGCACATTTATTTACCCTGCACCCCGAGGAGAGGGTCAACAATATTCATCTCTTCCACCATGCAGCACACTACCCTGAGGTACTGGGTGCTATAGACTGCACTTGTGTGCACATCAAAGCACCACCCGGTGAAGAGGGTATGGTCTACGTCAACCAAAAAGGGTATTATTCCAGCAACTGTCAGGTCATGTGCAATGCCCAGGGTATTATCATGAATGTGTGCGCGGCAGCCCTAGCAGCTATCACAACTCTCACATCTGGCATGCTTCACAGCTGTACCAGACATAGGGGGGACATCCCATACAGCTATCTACTGGGGATGCTGTCTATGCACTGGAACCGTAGATGATGACACCCATCAGAAATGCACACCCACCTGCTAAAGAATGCCATAATGAGGCACAAGCACAAACTAGGAACATCATAAAGCATGTGTTTGGGCTGCTCAAGTCATGGCTCTGCTGCCTCAATATATCTGGTGGAGCCTTGCAGTACTCTCCAGCCACATGTGCATGCATGTTCATAGTATGTGCCATGCTACATAATATGATCCTGCAGAAACAGCTGCAGTAAGAACATCACAGGGAAGGAACACACAGTCCCCCACCAGTGCAAAGGTCACCACAGCTTCAGGGGTCTCCCTGTAGGCAGATGTAGGCATGCCCAGTATTCCCTGGCCTTAGCAAAGAGGCAATGCATAGCACATGCACTGACAACCTAGGGACCTAGGACTGACACATCACTCTGACTCACATACATAGTAAAAAGAATGCCAGCCACAGCACACACACTGTACCTTACCATGTCTAGGCTGTGTACTGCGTGCATCTGACAGTAATCCCTGAAGCACTGTACTCTCAACTGCTACAGACACAAGGTAAGTCATTCTTCTTTACAACAAATGAATGGGGTTGTAGACTGTGGTAGCATATCCATGGACCTACTGCACATATGCAAGGGAATGGAGTTGGCTAGCACGATAGCTGCAGACAACTGACAGCTATGTGGGACAACAGGAATCCTCTGACCAATTCTGGCCATGCCATAATTTACAGTAGGCCCCAAGCCATCAAAACCCACTGCACTATGCGAGTGAATTACAAACACTGGGGTCACAGGAGTGATGCTTGATTGCCAATGCTACAGTCCCCTATCCCCAACAAACCCATGTTCCTATACAACTGCAGTAACAGTATGTTTGCAAGGTTATACCAGCAGACCACACAATCTCTGGGCTGTCCCAATCAACCTGGTGACATGTACCAATTCCCCCAATATACAGGGGTGAATGTGCTATGTATGGCTATGTTTGATAGCGTCAGGAAATAAACTGCACTGTTCATGTTCATAGGTTCATAGGTAGGTACTAGGCTATCGGCCCTGGGGCCTATACAAGCCCAGCTAAAAAGGTACCCTAGCTTTTGCCACCCAAGAAAATTATTTTCCTGTGCCACCGTCGAGCAGAGCCACAGAGGTGATCCCCGGGGTGAATTTCCTATTTCCCATCCAATCATCAAGATTTTTCTTGAAGAGTGCTAATGAGGAGCTTTGTTTGATATAGACAGGTAGTTTATTCCAGAGTATGGGAAGTCTCTAGGACAGGAATCTATCCCTCCAGCATGTCCTGTTTATTGTGGTGACAAGGTTTAGATCCCTAGAGCATGTAGATTGGAGGGTTTGGGATTTCTTTAAGTGGAGCATGTCCAACAGCTCTGGGTTTGACATAGCTTTGTATGTTAGGCAGAGATCACCTCTGAGTAGTGACGGAGTAAAGCTGGAGTTATTTGAGACCGTCTGCGTAGGGCATCTGTTTGAGGCCAGTAATCCTCTTTGTGAGGTATTTCTGCGGCCTTTCCAGTTGTTGTAGATGTCTTGTGAGGTACATACCAAAAGGGGCGTTGTACTCTATAATGGGTCTAATGAGTGATGAGTAGAGAGGAACAATGACCTCTTTTTTTCTGGATGAGAAACCTTTTGTGATGAGGTGTGCCATGTAGAAGGATTTCCTGACTACTGTGACGATGTGATTATCAAAGGAGAGACTGCTGTCCACCTGTGTCCCAAGGTCTCTTATCACACTTTCAGTGTTATGTATACTACCACCTATGTTGTAGTTCATGGGTACAGAGTTTTTACCAAAGGGGATGACAATGCACTTTTTGGCATTGAGCTTGAGGCCATGGCTTTAATACCAGGCATCTGTCTCAGTGAAGCCCTTTTGTAGGATGTCCACATCGTTAGGAGTTTTGATTATGGCTCCTAATTTGCAGTCATCTGCGAACTTCATTACCCAAAGACCTTCTGTGCTAGCCTGTACTTCAGAGAAGTAGATACCAAACAGGAGAGGACCCAGGACTGAACCCTGTGGTACTCTACTTGTCACTGGTGTGAAGTTGGATTTGGAGTCTGCTACTTTCACAGTGTGGGTTCTGTCAGTGAGCCAGTTGGCAACCCATCTTGTGACATAGGGATTTATACCTAGTTTACTGAGTTTATCTATAATTCCAGAGTGGAGGATGGTGTTGAAAGCCATGGCAAGATCTAGATAGGCTGTGTGAACCATCTTACCTTTGGTGACTGCTTCAAAGAAGTCTATCAGGTTTAGGAGACATGATCTGCCTTTTACAAACCCAAACTGGGTGGGGTCCAGAGTTTGGAGATTACCAATGTCTTTGTTTATAAGTTCCATGATGATACATTCCATGGCCTTGCAGACCACACTCGTCAGGCTAATGGGGCGGTAGTTCCCGGGGTCCATGGTGGCTCCCCCCTTGTGGAGTGGGATAACCATTGCTGTGCACCATTCAGCAGGCACAAAAGCCTGAAGTGAGGCTATGATTGAACATGGTACTTAGGTGGGGTGCCAGTTCGTTCTGTACTTCATGTAGAACGCAGCCTGGGATGTTGTCTGGTCACATGGATGCTGTGTTCTTGGCTTTGGAGAGTGTGGTTTTTACCTGTGCAGCTGTGATTACAGGAACTTTTGCATTCTTCCGGTATAGAGATGGGCTCTTTAGGGGGTGAGAGGGGGGTAAAGTTAGCACTGAACCTATCTGCCAGGATGTTGGCAATATCAGTAAGGTCTGTATATTTAGTGCCATTGTGCTGTAACTCAGAGCAGATCTGAGTGTTTCCATTGAGATTCTTGACATAGCTATAGAATGCTTTGTGGTTGTATTTAGAGTCAGTGGAGATTTTGTTTTCATAACTAGCTTTGGAGGATTTTATCAGGGATCGCAGCTTCTTACTGAGGTTGACCAGGTAGCTCCTCCACTCATGGGATTTTACTCTCTTTTGCAACAGTTTCTTCCTTCTGTTGTACAGTTTGTTTATGGCAGGGGAACACCAGATTGGCTTCCTTTTTTTGGAGGATAACGCCTTGTTTCTGTTTGGGATAGCACGATCCATGCACTCATGTAAGTGCTTATAAAGTGTAATTGTGTAGGATTCAGTAGTCGTAACTGTATTGTCCATCTGCATGGGTGTCATGATGTTCGCCACTTCTGTCTTAAGAAGCATGAAGTTGGCTTTGGAGAAATTTTTTACCATGGTTTCCTTAATGGGGGTGGGGGCAGGATGTGGATATCTAGGATAATTAGCTTATGGTCGGATCGGACCAATGAGGCATTGACTTCAGGTGTGGAACACCTGTCACTCATGTTGGTAATGACTAGATCTAGAATATTGTTGCCCCTGGTGGCGGTGTGGATAAGTTGATCCAGGGCATTGAAGTTTATGAATTCCAGAAAGTGTTGAGCGAAGGAGTTGGTACATGAGTAGTTTTCCCAGTTAATGGTGGGGTAGTTGAAATCGCCCATTATTAGGGTGTTTGGTTAAATGCTAATATTTTCCAGTACATCAAGAAAAGAGGAGTGGGAATCCTGGGGCATGGTGGGTGATCTGCAGCAAGCTACAATTTGGATTGCAGTTTTGCCCAGAGTTAGTTGCACTTGGATAACCTTGGCTGCGTTATGCTATGCAACTAGCCTGGATGTGTGGATATCCTTAATGAATATGGACACACCTCCACCTTTGGTGTTCCGGTCCAGGTTACATGGCCGAAAAGTGTGGTATGAGTTATAGCCTGGTAGTGCAGGGGTGCTCTCTGGAGCCTTGAACCAGGTCTCAGTCACTGCACAGATATCGATGTTTTCCATTTTAAGGAGTGCCTCAAGTGAGTGTATTTTGAGATTTAGACTTCTAGCATTGAGTAGCATCACCCTCAGTTTTTGCTTGCCTGTTCCTGTTACGGTGGTGAATTTGTTATTTGAACCTTGCCTAAAAAAGGCACTATAAGGGCAGCAAGAACCTTATCCAGTATCCGGAATCCCAGGGGTGACAGGTGCAGGCAATCTCTGGCAAAGCATCATGGTCTGTCGACCATGTCATCCCAGGCAGACAGATACTGGATCCCTTTAGAATGGCACCAGAAGCTTAGCCAATTGTTGAAGCCAATCATTTTGTCCTTGTACTGCGGCATCATTCTGGGTGATGGCAGAATACTACTCAGGACTAGGGTCATACCTGCCTGGGCTACAAGATCGGTGAGCTCTTCCATGCCTCTTTTCATGTAGTCCAGGGAGTTACATCTCAGGTCGTTCACACCAACATGGACAATGACAGAGTCATATTTGTACTTGTGGAGTGACCTGAGTGCGTGGGTTATGTGGCCAATCCTGGCACCTGACAGGCAGCTGACAGCAACCTTCTCCTTGTTTAGCCTGGTGAGTTGGACATCAGTGTGCTTGACTATAGAGACACCTATGACTAGCGTGTTGGGTACGTTGTTTTGCCTTATTGGCTGTGGTTGAGTGGCACACTGAGTCTGTGGGCTATGTGTCATTTGGGTTGTGTTGGGGGATGGAGGTTACTTGCATTTCTGCTTTGGAGGTCATTGTTGCTTAGACAGATTATTATTGAGAGCCTCCATGAATGTTTTTGTGTTACTATGTGTGGATTTTGATGGTGTAGATTTAGTGAGACTATGTGATGAGTGTGGTGTGGTGCAAGTGTTTATCTTCTCCTCTTGACTGTCAAGTCCAGTCTTGATTGGAGAGAGCTTTACCTCCAGTTTGGCTAAATAAGTGCATCTCTCACAGGTTGTAGTGTTAGATGATAGGAGGAGAGGGTTGTCTGTGTACATGAGGCAATTTCTACATTGCCCCATGATGCCCAGATTCATCAGATAGACAGGAGAGAACACTGGGAGCTGATCCTTGGACATGCCTGAATAAAAAAATATTTTCCTCTAGATAAGTGAGGAAAGTGAGTACAATAGTTGTTTTTCTCTAAGCAAGTGAAGAAAGTAAGCACCACACCTGTTTTCCACTAGGTAATGAGGAAGGTTGAGTGCTGTAGTAATTAGTAGGTTATTTAGTGCTTACAAGTTCTGAACAAGTGCTGATCATGAATAAGCAAATTCAAGTGCTAAAACTTAGAATCTGTATCTGGACTAAATTAGTTACAGGAAAGGGGGGAAAAGTGCAAATGTGGGCTTTTAAATCAGAAAGTTGAGAGAGATGGAAAAACTGCCCAAATGGCCAATAACTACAGTTTCTGGGCCAGAACCACTCCTTATGTGGTAGATAGGTTACCTAGTGCTTACCACTCCCACTGATAAGCTAGAAGGCTTCTTTCCAACACAGAAAGCTTGGTGGGGGGGGCTATGAAGCTTACATACAGTACTGATACAGCAAATCTGAATCTGGACTACACTAGTTACAGGAAAGGTGTATATATATATTTATATATATATATATATATATATATATATATATATATATATATATATATATATATATATATATATATACACACAGAAAGGTAGCTAAAACAGCAGTAAAAACAATTCAAATGCAGTGCAAACTAGCACACTTGAGTATGTAGCAATGTTAGACCAAACAGTTTAAAAAATGCAATTAAATTTAAAATTACTAAAAACAAGTGCAGAAGGCATCTATTAGGTAGAATGCGATAAAGAGATGGGACTGGGGGGAGTGTCCCAGATCAGATCTACAGTGGGGGTGGGCAAATGCAAAAGCCTCCACATTTAAACAACAAGACAGGAATAGGAAGGGTGGGTATGGGAAAACCAACACCTTCAGCAGAGATCTGAAAAACTATACAGTGAAGCAAAAATAACAGTGCACAACTCTGAAGTCAGCCAGCAATGATATAAAATTAGTCAAACAACAATCACCAGTACACAACTCTGAAGTGCCAGAAAAATATACTCAGCTCTGTATATCTCCAGATAGTTTGAAGAGCACTCTGTCCAGCTCCAGCAATGATATGCAGACTTTTACTAAGAGGGTCTAATTTTATGCAAGTAATCTTTGAGATAGTCAGATAACACACAGGATGTAAAACCAGTTATACCAACTTAAGACACAGAGAAATAGGGAGGGGGAAAACACCTTCAGCAGAGATCTGAAAAACTATTCAGTGAAGCAAAAATAACAGTGCACAACTCTGAAGTCAGCCAGCAATAATATAAAATTAGACAAACAACAATTACCAGTACACAACTCTGAAGTGCCAGAAAAATATACTCAGCTCTGTATATCTCCAGATAGTTTGAAGAGTACTCTGTCAGGCACAGGAAGGCTGCAGCAATAATATGCAGGTTGTGACTAAGAGGGTCTAATTTTATGCAAGTAATTCTTGAGATAGTCAGATAACACTCAGGATGTAAAACCACACAGGATGTAAAACCAGTTATACCAACTTAAGACACAGAGAAATAGGGGGAGGGGGGAAAAATACCTTCAGCAGAGATTTGAAAAACTATACAGTGAAGCAAAAATAACAGTGCACAACTCTGAAGTCAGCCAGCAATGATATAAAATTAGTCAAACAACAATTACCAGTACACAACTTTGAAGTGCCAGAAAAATATACTCAGCTCTGTATATTTCCAGATAGTTTGAAGAGCACTCTGTCAGGACACAGGAAGACTCCAGCAATGATATGCAGGTCGTTACTAAAAGGGTCTAATTTTATGCAAGTAATCCATGAGATAGTCAGATAACACACCGGATGTAAAACCAGTTATACCAACTTATGACACAGAGAAATAGGGGGACGGGGGAAAAACACATTCAGCAGAGATCTGAAAAACTATACAGTGAAGCAAAAATAACAGTGCACAACTCTGAAGTCAGCCAGCAATGATATAAAATTAGTCAAACAAAAATTACCAGTACACAACTCTGAAGTGCCAGAAAAATATACTCAGCTCTGTATATCTCCAGATAGTTTGAAGAGCACTCTGTCAGGACACAAGAAGTTTCCAGCAATGATATGCAGGTTGTTACTAAGAGGGTCTAATTTTATGCAAGCAATCCTTGAGATAGTCAGATAACAAACAGGATGTAAAACCAGTTATACCAACTTAAGACACAGAGAAATAGGGGGAACACCTTCAGCAGAGATCTGAAAAACTTTACAGTGAAGCAAAAATAACAGTGCACAACTCTGAAGTCAGCCAGCAATGACATAAATTTAGTCAAACAACAATTACCAGTACACAACTCTGAAGTGCCAGAAAAATATACTTAGCTCTGTATATCTCCAGATAGTTTGAAGAGCAGTCTGTAAGGACACAGGAAGGCTCCAAAAATGATATTGGTGGCTGCTGTGGCTTAGTGGACCAAGTACAGTACCATGGTAAGCAGCTTTTGGCCCCATGTTTGCAAATTTGACTATGAGTCTATTTGAAATAGAAAATATGTTTTTTCAAAATTTTATTGTTAAGAACATTATTAGGTATTTCCATTTTATAGATTATCTTATTTTTATATGTCAATGGTGTTTAAATGAGGTTTAGGACTTTGTTGCAAGTTTACATAATAATAGTTTTTGTTTCAAATTTGATGGATTGCAAGTAGGAAAGGAAGTTATTTTTTTAGATCTGTGTTCAAAAGACCACCTTGAGGGGACTATAACTACATCTGTATATAGAAAAGATGGAGGTAGTAGTGAATTTCTGTATGGCTCTCATTGCCATCCCCCTCATTTATTAGCCTGTCTACCATATGGAGAATTTCTCTGTCTTAATAAGCTGTATTGTGAAGATAGTGTGATTGAAATGGAGGTTCAACAGACTTAATGAGTTATTTACTCATTGGGAATATAATTGTAAGATAGTGGATGAGGCTTTGGAGAGAATTTTATGCCTTAGATATAATGTTGCCTATCATAGACAGCATATGGATACAATAGGGTATGAAAATGATCTTTCACCTTCTTTTTTAAGAATATTATATAGATTATGACAATTATGATAGAAATGATAAAAGGGCTATTTATTGTGTTATTATTTATAGTTTACTTAGTAACAAGATTAGAGAGATTTTGGAATATTTTTGGCCCATGATATTTCAGGATGAAGTTTTATCAAAAAATATATATCAGAAATTGTTAGTCTCATATAAGAAGGGACAGAGCGTGAGTGACTTGAATGTACATAATAGATTTAATGTGGCTAATTCCAGAATTGTTAGTCTCCCTTTTTATAATAAGGGCACTACTGCTTCTGGTAATTGTTCGATCTGTCCTTTTATTGTTAGTTATTTTACTAGCATTAATGGTTTAACATTTTTTCCGAATCAGAATTTCTCATGCAACGTGTGGTTTATGTTCTTGGTTGTCCTTGCCAAATGTTTTACATATGTGAAACAAAAAGAATGTTTAAACTAAGGGTTCAGCAACATGTGAGAGATATAAAAAATAATAATATGAATAGTCCCATAGCTCAGCACTTTAATAATTATCATGATAGTAAGTATGGGGATTTACAATGTTGCATTTTGGAACTGTTTTTCTGAACCTGGTTGAAATGACTTTGCTTAAAGACAAACCACCAGATTCAGCAAGCAGCCGTGCAGGAATAAGTTATTCCTGCACGTCAGGGACCATTCCTCAGCACAGCAGTGCACCATGCATATGTATGAAGGTGTGCTGCCATGCTCTAAAATGGACATGGTTCCATGTACGAGCACAGGGGGTGTGTCTGAGAGCAGAGCTCTCACAATACACACACCCCTTGCACTCAAGAATTGCCTTTCGGCAATTTAAAATGAGCGAGAATGCTTATAACACCCCAAACCCATTAGGATAAGAAATCTGGTCAAAGCCATAATGGGCAATTGTCCCTACTAAGGCAAAAGTTGATAGAATAACATATTTAGCATAAGCACATAGCACACACCTCTCAACCCGTCAGAGTAAGGAATGTGGACAAAGTCAAAAGGGACAATCGTCCCACAAAGCAGAAAGTTGATAGAATAACAGGTTCAGCATTAGCAGGGGTATTCTGAAGAGTACAAATAAAAAAAATGCAGCAAATAATTTTTTTTTATAAATGCGATAAAGCTTAAGAATAGCTGCGTGGGTGTGCCCATTGCTTAGCTATGCTTAGTCCAGCTTAAACAGCACAAGAAGTTAAATAGCAAGAGATATCCAACTTATGCAGTATTGCAATAGTGTCATGGTTAGAGTATGCACATTGTAAGTAGTCATTCCTGGTTCAATTCCCACTGTTACCAATTTGCATTTTACATATGAAAGCAGTACACAAACATTTTTTTTAATAATCAGCTACTAAATAACATATATTTGTTAACCAGAGTACTTAAGTAGATCCATATGTGAGGTGTCAGTTTAATAAAGTTGTGAAACCCCCATATAAATGCAGGTGCCCCATACAGTATAGTCACACATGAATGAATGTAACGAAAGTGCATTGGGGGATGTCAGGGACAGTAAACAAATGTATAATATGTAATGAATGATGAATTAATCCCATACAGCAGATAGTCTATAAAATAAAATATAAACAATGTTAAGCATTGCACAGCTCTGCTTACCAGGTGTAAGCATTGTGTAAATATGACTGCTAAGCAATGAGTAGCCCAGCTAAGTAGATTTGCCTATTGGCAGTGCTGAACTTGTCACTTTAAGCACTGCCAACCTTAGGTAAGCAGGTTTGCCTGTAGCCTATCTTAGCTTAGCATATTAAAAACCATGCATCACGGCAAAGGGCAGGAAATCAGCCATATTTAAACCCTGCAGATGGGAATACAGCTCATAACTGGTTGCAGCTTCCCACTGTAGACAGTATGGCAGTTGTTGGTGAAGGCATGTGCTTCTGGGTGCAGCACTGGGGCATACAGGAGTCCAAGGTCATGGTAGGACTACTGGTAAATAACCATGACAAGAGACTGCTGCAGGGCCAGTACCATGGCTCCCAATATAAAGTGGAAGCCTGGGACCGTCTTGCCTGTGATCTCACCAGTGCCACTGGTATCCCTCAAACTGGTGAGCAGGTCTGTCACCACTATGCTGACTTGAAGCAGAGAAAGAGGGAGCTCTTGGATGAATGGGTCCAAGAAGCAAGGCAGAGGGTTGATGTCTCAGCAGTGTGTAAGTATTCATATCAGTAACTGTTTACCAAAGTCCAGCCTGTGTATGTAATGGATAGGTATGGCTAAATATTTCTCTATTTCCTTTACAGCTGCAGCTGAGTGGGCTGTGAATCAGGAAGCCCATGCCAGTAGGCTGCAAAGGCTATGTCGCGAGGCTGGTGAGTAACAATCCTGCATGTAGCAGTCACACCAAATAAATATAAAGTAGTAGAAAGTCACCTGGCAGTATAAAAACTTTGTATGGGTTGTACCGAATAAACCAGACAATATGATAGTAATAGTCTCATATAGGTGATATTTCAATAAACCTGTACCTGCCTGGTAATAAAGTTCTAAATCCTGGACTGGTTATGTTTACTCTGGTATTGTATGGCATTTAGTGTTGCAGTTTCTGAATAGTAATGTTGTGTTAACCACTGTTACCCACACTGTGCTACATAGAAAATATGTCTAGGAGTGTCTGTACAAGACTGTTGTAAGTACAAGGTCTGATTGTACAACCAAGAGAGACTTAGACAAAAAACACTGAAAAACCAAGCTGTAGTTTCTAAATAAGTCACTCTGATGGAACTCAAATTGTTGTATTTTTAACACACACAGCCATGGTTCGAATCCTGGGAGTTGTAGTAAGCTGTATGCATAATCATACCTCTCAAATGTACAGATTTTCACAGAATGTCCAAATAATTGGCTCATATTTTTGGCCTGTCCCTCTGTCTCCCTGGCAAATCACTGGGATGATCTCAGAATTGTAGTCACTAAATAATGA
The DNA here is from genome assembly GCF_019279795.1 of Protopterus annectens. Classification (NCBI taxonomy): domain Eukaryota; kingdom Metazoa; phylum Chordata; order Ceratodontiformes; family Protopteridae; genus Protopterus; species Protopterus annectens. Next base: position 750,542,322 of record NC_056737.1, on the reverse strand, counting down.
CATACATTTGATTTTCAGACTTCAAATCCTTCCGAAAATGTATATTAAAACAAATCCTGTTACTCTAGCAACTCTCCAAGTTTATAAGAGCAATATTCAAAATATGTCCCTATTTGTACCCCCATGTCATCAAGCTTTGTCCAGAGTGTGTGCATTAAGAGATTGAGAGGTATGTGCATAATATTAACTAGGAATCTGGGAATATGTGTAGAAACAGTCAGGTAGCATTAGCAAACATTAACCCCACAGGTCTGTGAGATAATAAAACTGTAACTGCCTGGCAATAAAGTTTTAAATCCTGGTCTGGTAGTGTTTATTCTGGTATTGTATGGCCTGACATGTAGCGTTCACCAACATCTGACATCAGAATAGCACTGCTGTGTCAACCATTGTTTCCCACACTGTGCTGCATAACAATATGTCTAGAAATGTCTGTATAAGACTGTTGTAATTACAAGGTCAGATTGTACAACCAAGAGAGACTTAGACAGAAAACACGGAAAGAAAAAATGCTGGTGGCTAAATAGCTCACTCTGATGAAATAAAATTTGTTGTATTTTAGCAGACACAGCCATGGTTTGAATTCTGGCAGTGGTAGTTAGCTGTATGCATAATCATCCCTCTCAACTGTACAGATTTTCCCAGAATATGTAGATATTTGGTTCATATTTTTGGCCTGTTCCTCTTTTTTCCTGGTAAATCAGTGGGATGATCTCAGGATTGTAGTCACCAAATAATGACTGCCAGACTTCAAATCCTTCAGAAAATTTATATTAAAACAAATCCTGTTACTCTAGCAACTGTCTAAAGGTTTATAAGAGCAATATTCAAAATATGTCCACATTTGTACCCCCATGTTTTCAAGCTTTGTCCAGATGTTGTGCATTAAGAGATTGAGAGGTATGTGCATAATTACAACTAGGAATCTTGTAATATGTGTAGAAACAGTCAGGTAATGTTAGCAAACATTCCCTCCACAGGTCTACCAGGTAAGAGAAGTAGAATTTAGCTATAAGACAGTTAAAGTATACACTGTGTACAAACATACCACTGCCCAAACCAAGGCCATAGGGTATTGTAATAATACCTGTAGAGTAATGATTAGAGCAATGATCATTAAAGTTGTGAGTACTGCAAGGATATATAACTTGTTAATTGACATCTCTCTCCCCCACCATATCTGCAACAATAATCTAAACACACAAATCAATGGGTATGTTTACACCAAATCTACTGTTGGGACATATGTCCTATTATTCAACAGATATTGAAATGTGTTTCTATTAATGTTCCATGTTGAAATACTATCATTGGTGGCCTATTGCTATCAGTGTAACCTGCATGCTGTTGAAATGGCCATTGTGGTTCCATATATGCATGTGTTCTATTTGCTAAGCGACTATTCCAAATCTGGTGTTTTGGGTTAATGGGAAAATCTATGCATGCTGTTATAACTAATCCTGGATTGTGTTGACTATTACTAACCCACATGTTCTAAAACTGCAACACCATAGCATGTTTGGGAAGGCCGGTCCCACCGGACCCACCGGACCCACCGGACCCACCTCTCCCACCTCATCTGGCTGTGGCACCGGGCCCCAGCACATCTGGTACCCACCCCGGGTCCTCCTCATCCACTGATCCTGCACCACCTTCAGGCGGAACTGCCTCAGGGGATGGGGCTCATCCCCCCCGGGAGTGGGCACGGGTAGGATCCTGTGACCCAAAGTCAGATCCAGGGATTGGTGCGTAGTGAGATCCGAAGGGAGTTTGGAGATTTGCTACACCAGCTTGAAGGCTGCGTGGTGCAATTAAAATGTCAGCCTGTCTCTCCTGCTCAGCCACCAGCACAGCCACCTTCGGGGACGTGAAGGTGCAGTGGTGACTGCCCATGAGTGGGGACCTTAGTCCCACTGCTTCCATTTGTGGGGTCATGGACTTCTGATTTCCAAACACCCCTCTCTGTCCAAGGTGTTTACCCCCAACATGAGTTATATACCACCCCTGTATGCTGTCTTGTCTGTCTTGTCTGTCTTCCTACCCAACCTACCTCCCCAAATGTACCTACTATCCTTCCCCAACATCCCAACTCTCACCTTAAAAAAACAAAGGGCAATCTGTTCCCAAAAAAATTTTGCCCCATACATAGCTGCCCATTTCACACACGTTTCCACTGGACACATGTAATCTGGTCTAATTGGCTTCACAACACATTATTGCTGTAAACCTCCAAATTCAGTATATATGCACAGCTGTTGCTGTAGAAGAAATGGACAGCTATGGACCTTCCCTACACCCATCCTGCACATCCCTAGCTACTTTCCCTATTGCCTTTCCCTCTTTGTGCCCCCTTTTTCTCCAGTTTCTTATCACCCCTTTTTTCTTTTCTTTTAAAGAAATCAGTCCGGGATTAAGCGGGATTAAGAATTTTAAGCAGTAGTAAGTGGGCTTAAGCCTGCTCGCGTGGCGCTAAGCAATGCCTACACAGATTAAGCACATTTTACGCTAACTGTCTGTAAGATATTTAACTGGAAGTTAGCATTGCTTACTGCCATGCAAACCCGCTTACAACTGCTTAAAAATGCCTTAATATCTCTGTATCCAAAAGCGCTTGTTCTACCCAGCAAAAAAATAATCAGCCATTGCAAGACTTGAATCCAGAATCCAGCATACCATAGGCGCAGCAAGTTACCACTAAGCCATTTTTAGCCATAGTATGTGTGATGTTTTCTCAAACATATCATGAAGCACAGTCATTCAACAGTAGTGAAAATGTACTTGTATATATATATATATATATATATATATATATATATATATATATATATATATATATAAAACTAAAATTAACCGCACTCAAAAAAATTGAACGAAGAGAAGAAATTTAACCGCACTTAAAAAAAATTGAACGAAGAGAAGAAATTTTAACTAAGAAATGAACTTCGTGACAGTAACAGCATTCAAAAAATAGTAAATCACACCAACAACTCTTGCAGTACTTTAGCGCTTTTGTCTTATTTATTATCAAGCCTTCTTCAGAAAGACATGTTTCATATATAAATATGTATTATGTATTATGTATGTAATATATATATATATATATATATATATATATATATATATATATATATATATAAGTATCTATATATATATATATATATATATATATATATATATATATACTTATGGATCTCGGACTATTGAAAGTACTTTTTCAGTAAAAAGCACGTTCGCGGTAGTATGCCCGGCTGTTTGTGCTTCGGTCAAAAGTTCCTTTGGGGATCAGTACCGATCCCATATATATATATATATATATATATATATATATATATATATATATATATATATATATATATATATATATATATCTATATATATATATATATATATATATATATATATATATATATATATATATATATAAACACATACATACACATACATAAATATATAAATACTTATAAATATATATAAAGAGAGTATATATAGAGGGTGCACAACATATCAAACAGCCATTATTCCTACAGTTGCCACCTTTTCAAATGGCCAGTGTCTGATTTTTTCCTACAAATGAGAAGTATTGCATGAAACATACACCTACACAGAATGCAAATGACATGACACCACACTCAGTTTGCATGCATATAAATGTTTATTTATGTACTATTTCAGTTGTTTATGCCATTTCGTATAGCATTTTGGTGTTTGAAATACATAATAACTGATTAATGCAACTCTCAAAGAAAACATATGATACAGTAATCTGCAAAACTTAACATACTTTGCTGTCTAGGCTAAAGCCTTCAAGTAGTACAACAGTGAAAAACACACTTGCCTTGAAGATGAGAATCAACCAACACTTAATTACAGAAGTAGTTCAACAGCCTGCAATTACACTCTGTACTCAACCCCCTAGCGGGAAAAGTATCATTTGTCACAATGTAAATGTATCCGTTACTTAACAATGCTTAACTTAAAATGTCACTATCACACTGACAAACAGAACTGTGTGCAAGACAGTAAGCTCTAGCCCACCACTCTTCCCATGGTGAAACATATGAAAATGTACAGCCATATACCTTAAGGTTTCTTATTACTGATATCCCTCACATGTTGTAATAGCCTATGTTAAAAACATTTAATACCCCTCCCCCATAAAATGTCTTACGAGGGCATATAACAGTGTTCTCCATACACTGAATTCCAGACTGTACAGGGTCACACATGTTTTGTCCATCTGTAGCCCTCATATATATGGACCCTACCCCACAACTTGTGTGGGAGTCCACAACATCACTGGAATGATAGCAGGAATATCATCAGTAAATAATGATAGACCATTAACTATCAACCTTCTACTGCATGACATCTGGACAAAGCCTGGTATATAGGTGGAGGACAGAGGCTGAAACACAGGACCATATTTGAAATATTGCTGTTATACACTGTGAAAGTTTCTGGTGTTACAGGATTGTATGCAATGTACCCTTACTCAGGAATATGAAGTCAGAAACACAAATGGATGTTGCCATCTAATGATAGCAATCAACAAAGAGAATGCCACTGATATTTCAGGGACAAGACCTGTGCGGGGAACAGACAAAACATAACAGCCAGTCCTCTGGCCATCTTGTGGCTAGGCCCACAGTTGAGAGCTATGCAGACAGACTGCATTTCATGCAAAACTACCATGTACACACAAACCCTGTAAAACTAGCAGTATTCAGTGCATATAACAGCAATACTCATGCTCTTTCCCTAGGTCTAGAACCTTATACAAACATGTAGTTGGCCTGTGTCCACAAGTCTTGTTGTAAGAGGTATAGCTACCTGCTGTCTGTAACACTGCTGCCCACACACAGGAAAGATGTCTTCCATACAGGAAAGATAAAGGGGCAATTCCCACACTGTCACTGCATACAACAAAATAAAATGTGTACTGCTACTGATTGTTGCATTGCCATGACACTGATATGGGTACTAGTAGGCATGCTTATCCTTTAGTAATAAGAGAAGTGTACAACTGTGTTATGACTCACTGTCCATGCCTACCACTAACAAGTATATCAACACCCATATACACTGGATATCAAAGTATACACACCCCTGTTGGAATGCCAGGTCTGTGTGCTGTATGTCAGTGAGACTATAGGAAGTCATATCAAAATGTTTCACACCTCAAATGTGACCCATAACATGTAAAATTCTATTTAAAAAGAAACACAGTTGTTACATGGAAGGTGAACAACCATTGACAAGTGAAGATGTGATATGACATTAGAGTACAAACCAAGACAAATGGATGCTGTAATTAACTCAGCAGGTGATTACACAACATACCAGTGTAAGAGTGTGCAAACATATTCAACTGGCTTACTGTACTGAGTATTACTTCCCATATGCTGGAGGGACAGGTTCATAACCCAGAGACTGCCCATGCTATGGAATAGACTTCCCATACATGTCAAGCAGAGCACCTCATTGGCCCTCTACAAGTGAAATCTTGATGCGTGGATGGGAAATAGAAAATTCACCACAGGGATCACTCCAGTGGCTTTACTTGACAGGGGCACTGGGAAATAAGGTCAGGTGGCACGATGCCAGGGTAATCCCATGGGTTAGGCTTGTAAAGGCTCCAGGGCTATTAGCCAATACACACCTATGAACCTATATGTTTCCACAGGACAGGTTGTTATGTTCCCTATTGAACTGAGCAGGCTATAGGACACATCACAGGTGGGGATTGTGTTGACATGTGCTTTTGTGGGGTCATGTTCCAATTGCACAAGTACCATGCATTGTAACAGGGGTGTGTACACTTCACATCCACTGTAGCTATATGGAATCAGCAGTACCTTACCTGTACAACCATCCTCCACCAACGATGCAGTAATCCCTCATTGGTGGACACCACCAAGACACAAAGCACATAATAGGTTGTTATAGTGGCTGTACAGGGACACATAGGTGCAGACCACAACTTGGAAGCAAGGGCACTTCTATCTGAGCAAGCATGTGGGTTCACAGATGACCTCCTGTAAGGCTGACTATGACTAGAAATCAGACATATGCAAACCATCAAGGCCATTTGCAAGCATGTCTACACATACATAAACAGTCTCAGAGCCAGTAACACAAGTTAACCTCATACACAGATGCCATGGATACACGCAACCTGTATCAGACATGATAGGCAAGAACAGTGGCACCCTGTCCACAACAGTAGTACAGGGGGATATGCACATCACCCATATTCCTGCCCACATCAATGATGAGCATGGACATAATGCTGACTAATGGCAACAACAGCAAGTCTCCATGGGGCATGAGAACATCACAGTTTGCCTCCTACATTAACACAGGCATGTGCTCAGTCCCATCACACACTGCAGTCAAACACACTCATGCTACCATCCAAATACCATCCACATGGAAGATGGTCACTGTCATCCCACTACACAGAAATAAATAGTGTGTAGTGGATTATGCCATTAAGTGTCCAACATTGGGGGAACTGGACAGGCCAGGGCCAGGAGTGTAATGCAAGATGTAGAAGCTATGATAGCTTATAGTGTTATGGTATAGTGTGGATTATTTGCAAGTAATACCCACTGTTGATGTGCTCGTGGACAACTGTATGAGGTCCTCTGACCTTTTTACCTGTTTATGTCTTCCAGGTACAATGTCTCGGGAACACCTGTCCGCATACACATCCCTGGAAAATGATGCTGTAATCCAGATCCTCATAGTCCATTATGCCATCCTCTTTGGGCGCAGGGTCCAGGATCTGCAGGAGAGGACCACCCTGTGGAACGAGCTTGTCCACAGGGTAAATGATGTCAGCCTGCACAACTGCAATTATGAGCAGGTGCGGCATCGCTGCACAGATCTGATTTGCGATGTCCTTCAGCATGCCACTCCAGTTAGGAGGGACCAGCTAGCCACAGGTGGTGGTCATGCCATCCAGCCCCCACTGACACATGCTGAGGAGCTCCTTGCCAGCCTTGAAGTATGGGACAACATTAATGTAAAAAATTAACAGATTCCCATCCAAAACAGATGACAACACATGTTGCAAACTGGTCATGGAGGCTGCCCAAAAACATGCAGCAACACTGATGGAATTGCAGGAATGTCTAGCAAGTACTCCATGTGCAGTACCTGTGTCAACAATTGCCTGGAATCTGCATAAGTGTGGTCTGTGGGTTAGGGTAGTCAGATGGAAGAGTTGTTCCACAGGCAACATCATCCAGGGCTCTCTACAGGTAGCATATGCATAACATCAAGTCTCCCAAAGGCATGTGTTGCAATGTGTAATGGTGTTATGATACCAAGGCTGAAACCTACAGACAGTATTCATAAAGATACATGTGGTGCACAAGCAACACCTCACTCCACGTAAGGGTCACCATCCCCATTTTTATCTTGCTGGTGCCAGTGTATACCTTTAGGTTTGCTGTTCATTAGCAGGAACTAGGTCGGTAGACATGGCATTCAGAATTTGGAACACTGCAAAATAACACTCATGTGTGGCCCATAATTGTGAAGCATCTGCAATCAGGCTGAGGATGGGGTGGGGTGTCATCCTGAAACACAACAGTGAACTGAAGCATACATCCAAAGCTTACTAAGAATGACTGTATCTCAACACAGTAAAGGTCATGAATTGTGCCAGACATAACCCTGACTCCACAGCAATAGTGAAGCCACTGTGTGACCTCCAAGGGCTGTGCACATGAGCTGACATTGCAATCTGGCAGAGTTGGGACACATTTGTAGGGTGGAGTGACCAAATAATGGCAAGCGAAGATGGGCATGCTAGTATACCTCTTCCAGGAATGGTGACTGCTGTAGTTCACTTAACAGGTGCTGCAACAAACCATTGTGTTAAGGGCGTGCACACTTATGCAATCCACATATTGTATGCATCTCATTCAGCATCTGCACGACTAACACATTTGTTTGATACTATATTGGATTGCACAGGTCATATGTCACATATCAGGTGTGCGTAATGTTAACATATGCAGTATTGTGGCCCTATTGCATACCGTGGAAGAGGCTGGCATGTCAACAAGGGTGTGTATACTCCTTATATCCACATTAAGCTTTGAAGGTTGTCAGTGTAATTGGATTTTATTGCTCATACATGCACTGCTGATGATGAGATCTGCAAATCAGAGGTCAGGCATTAACTATTGACATCAGTCCTCATATCATCCCAGGTATGTGTCAGACAAACACATAGGGGCTGTGAGCAACAGAGCAAACATAACTGCCACACATATACACATTCAGCAATGGTGTGTACACTCATGAGGTATGGTGCATAGCACATGCCAGTGTGCTGTACAGGTGCACAGCAATACTGTGTACATGGATGTAGTGTGTTCCAAGGGAAGGGGCATCACCTAATAATATAACTCATGCATCAGAGAGATGTATAATGCTGGTAACAAGGATTGAGTATGGCTGCAGTGCATGCTGTTGAGTGCCATATGTCATGCATGTTGACTGTTGGGTAATGAGAGGTCTGCGTAATATCTTTGTGCCACCTCACCTGTAAGCATACCTCTCAACTGTACACATTTTTGCAGAATGTCCAGATATTTGCCTCATATTTTTGGTGTGTTCCTCCTAAAATCTGCACCTGTCTGGCAAATAGCTGAGGATCGCAGTCATTAATAATGACAGACATCCTTCAGAAGATTCATGCTAATGCAGAACCTATTATTCTATCAACTTTCTAAGTTTGTAAGAGCAATATTTAAGATCTGTCCCTATTTGTCCCCCCATCATTGTAGGCGTTGTCCAGATTGTTTGTTCTAAGAGGTTGAGAGGTATGCCTGTAAGTGTGTGTGTGTGTGTGTGTGTGTGTGTGTGTGTGTGTGTGTGTGTGTGTGTGTGTGTGTGTGTGTGTGTGTGTAGAGGTAAACCATAACATACAGGTCTTAAATTACATTTTTTGTTTGCCCGTCACAGGTGGCGAGGTGGGTCAGGGTCCCTCCTTCAGGCAAACTGATGTTAGTGTCCATACAGACTCTGACAATAATGAAAGGCATGGTGAGACAAAGGCACTGTTGTCAGGGGCTGAAGTTGGGCCATCGGTTGACATCCTACTTTTATCCACCCCATCCCCAAACACAGTCATATACTCCATTATCAGTGGCCATAGATGAGGGATAGTTGTCAGGTGGTAGCATGGGACAGGACAGTGTGTGGATTATGGCAAGTGTGTCTGTACACAGCAGCCATAGCTGGATGACCAGAGAGGTATCACACAGGCAGATGTACAGAGGTGCTCATAGGAGGGCTGCTGGCCATCATGCCCCTGGCAGAAGTGCCACAGCAGGTGTCACCAGATGCATGTTTTGGGCCACCATGGAGGCACAGGCACATATGGAATGTTACACCAGACAGAGTCTGAGGCTCCAGAGGGCTACTTATTCTGCTGTACTTGACAACATCCGTGATCTTGCAGGTGCCCACCATTATTTTGCAGAGGTCCTGGATAGACAGTTGGGTGAGATGGTGGGAATCCTCAACCATGTGGTGTCTGTGGTAGAGCATGTGGTGGGAGTAGGGCAGCAGCCACGTGGAAGTAGATCAGCAACACCAACAGGTGGAGATCTACGTGGACATGCAACAACTCATGGCCACTCCCATAATGGCAGTACCAGCAACAACACAGCATGGAGGTGCTGTCCACACTACAATGCAGCAGGCCACATGCACGTGGTCCTGGCCAGTCCTAACAGGGACACGGATCCAGTAGATAATTTTCATCATCATGGGAGAGTAACATATCTGGACTTCTGCCTGGTAGTGCCCATGAAACCCCTGGCAGGCACAGTTCCCGTGTCCATGGCCGGAGACAGTGAACTGTACACCCTGCCATGTACAGTCTGCAGCTGTGCAACAAACCCCTGTATAGGGCAGCCACATGGCCACCATGTATGCTTACATACACACACACTTCACCAATGCAGCTAGGGCACCTCCATACCTACATACACCACATCTGCACAGCCCATTTAATAAAGAACCCCCTAACCCACACACATGATGTCAACCAAATGTCTCAGCCTAGGCCTCTGGCAAACCGGCAATACACCCTGTGCATATGATGATACCTGTGCCACATCCCTGTCATCCATACCATCAATGCAGGGACATGCTCATATGGTTCTGATGCACAAGGTGAATGCTCTAAGGTTTAGCAAAGTAATGCTGTTTAAGGTGTTTTCAGCTGGAATGATTAATGCTTACACATCAGGATGTGTAGCTGACCAGCCATGATGCATTATAGCTGTTTTTATAGGTTCATAGGTTTATATTAGGCTATCTGCCCTAAGGCATTCATAAGCCTAGCCCAAATTTTTGTGGCTTACGCCACCCCTTATATGAAAAAATACTGTGCCCATTAGTTTGTTGTGCCTCTGTCCAGCAGTGACACAGAGATGATTCCCGGGATAAACCTACGATCTCCCATCCACAGGTCAAGATTTCTCTTGAACAGAGCCAGCGAGGTGCTCTGCCTCACATGGACCAGGATTTTATTCCACAGCATGGGGAGTCTCTGAGTGATAAATCTATCCCTCCAGCACATCCTATTTATATCCGTGCTAAGGTTTAAGTTGCTTGCTCTAGTGGTTTTGGTGGATTTGGATTTTTTGAGGTGGAGCATGTCCATTAATTCCGGGTTGGACATGGCCTTGTATGTCAGGCACATGTCACCTCTGAGCAGACGGTATGCAACTGAATAGAGCTGGAGTTTCTTCAATCTGGCAGCATATGACAGATTTTGGAGTCCCTTTATCCTTTTGGTGAGGAACTTTTGGGGTCTCTCCAATTGCTGCAGATGTCGGGTGAGATACATCCCGAATGGGGCATTGTACTCAATCATTGGTCTGATAAGTGAAGAGTACAGGGGAATAATGACCTCACTAGATCTGGATGTGAATCCCTTCATGATCAGGTGGGCAATGTAGAAGGTCTTTCTAACCACTTTAGCAATGTGAGTGTCAAAGAAAGGCCACTGTCAACCTGGGTCCCCAGGTCCCTGATAACCTCTTCTGTGCTTAGTGGATTGCCACCTATATGGTAGCTTGGGGTTACCTTGTTTTTCCCAAAGGGTATGACTATACATTTTTTGGTGTTTAACTTCAGGCCATGGCTCTGGCACCAGCTATCTGTTTCTGTGAGTCCCTTCTGAAGGATATCCGTGTCCGATGCACTTTCCACTATGGCCCAGTTTGCAGTCGTCAGCAAACTTTGTCAGCCAAAGTCCTCCCATGTTGGCCTGTACTTCTGAGAAGTAGATGCCGAACAATAGGGGCCAAGGACCGAGCCCTGTGGGACACCACTTGTGACCGGCTTGGAGTCTGACATAGCGCCAGCAACTCTAACCCTGTGGGTTCTGTCCTTAAGCCAGTTTGCAACCCATCTTGTGACATATGGGTTTACATTTAAGCTGGTAGTGTTTCTACAATACCCGAGTGGGGTATTGTGTCAAAGCCTTGCAAGGTCAAGGTAGGCTGTATGGACTGCCTTTCCTCATCAATGGCCTTGGTGACTGTTTCAAGAAGTCGACCAAGTTCAAAAGGCATGATCTGCCCTTGACGAAGCCAAACTGGGTCGGGTCCAATGTCTGCAAGTCCCTATATCTTTGTTTATGAGCTCCATTATGATCCTCTCCATAGCTTTGCAGACTAGACTTGTTAAGCTTATGGGGTAATTACCAGGGTCTGTAGAGGCACCGCCTTTGTGGAGTGGGACCACAGTTGCCGCACGCCACTCCTTGGGCATGTATCCTGTGGTAAGGCTGAGATTAAACAGCTGCCTTATGTGCGGGTTTAATTCCTCATTTAGCTCATGTAGCACACAGCTGGGGACACCATCCAGTCCCATTGATGCTGTGTTTTTAGCTTTAGAGAGAGCAGCTTTCACCTGTGCATTTGAGATGTCTGGGAGGCTACACTCCGCTGGGATAGTTATCTCTCCTTTAGGGGGGGTGAAGTTTGCACTGAACCTGTCTGCCAGTATGTTGGCAATGTCTGTGGGTTCAGTGATTTTTGTATCATTTTGGACTAATTCTGAGCATATCTGGGAGTTTCCACCCAGGTTCCTAACATAGCTGAAAAGGCCTTATGATTGTCCTTTGAATCCATGGCAATTTTTCTCTCAAAATTGGCCTTAGTTGATTTTATGAGTGCTTGTATTTTTTACTAATAATGATCAGGGGTGACTTCCCTTTTATGGATTTTGTTCTATCATGTAATAGCTTTCTCCTCTTATTGTAAAGTTTGTTAATGGCTGGGGTCCACCAGACTGGACGTTTGCCCTTTGTGGAAAGAGTCTTGGTTTTATTTGGGATTGCCTGATCCATGCAGTCCTGGATGTGTTCATAGAAGGCATTTGTAAGAGCTTCCAGCTTGGGTTGTGGTTTCCACTGGCTCAGGGGCCTTGAAGGATACCACACCAGTCTTGAGTAGTGTGAAGTTTGCTTTAGAAGTTCTTCACTGTGGTCTTTTTGTTTGGGGTGGGGGATGTGGATTTCCAGTGAGATTAGTTTATGATCAGATCTCACCAATGAGGGATATACTTCGTGTGGAGCATTTTGTCCCCATGTTTGTGATAATGAGATCTAGTATATTTTCTCCTCTCATGGGAACAGTGACTAGCTGTTCCATGGCATTTGAATTTATGAACTCCAGGAACCATTGGGCTAGAAAGTTAGGGCTTGAGTAATGTTCCCAGTCTATATTCGTGTAGTTGAAGTCACCCAATATGATGGTGTTTGGAGATACATTTATACCCTCCAGTGTCTTCAGGAAGGCTGTGTGGGGTTCCTGAGTTTGAGAGGGTGGCCTGTAGCATGCTACAATTTGTAGAGCAGTTTTGCCTATGGTTAGTTAACACTGACTGATTGTGGTCTCCATAATGTAGTCTGTTTGTGTTCTAGGTGTCTGTGTGTCAGCAGGATGTTGATCTGTTGTCCTGTCCTACAAGGGGTGTAGCACTGTAGTGACACATTGACTGTGTCATATCCTGGGTACAGCTGAACACAGGTAACAGGTCTGTATAACAGTTACTGCATGTGCCACATGGCTGATAGGTCTGAGGGGTGTATACAGGTGAGTGCATGGTGGCTGATGTCAGCAGCTCTTCTACAGTGGACAATTGACATGCACACACACACACACACACACACACACACACACACACACACACACACACACACACACACACAGGCTTTGGTGTTGATGCAATACACAGCGAATATTGTTCATATGGATGTACTTCATTTTGCAGTGAACTCATTTTGGCCTATGTAATTCCATCCAGACCAAATTGCCAAAACATCACATCAGGAAATAATCAGTTCACCCGTTTAATGTCATTGATGATGGTACTGGCAGGATATATGTCCTCTTCCCCAATGTAGTGCAATCCTGGAGTTGGTAAACATAGGTGTGCTGGTGTGGGTGACACAGCCCCCTACTTTGGAGGGTGTGGGGTGGTGTAGAACCACACATAGTGTGAATAACACCTACTTAACCCATTAACATAAGCTGTACAGTATAACAGCACACTAAGCGGGGGATACCCACAGCAATAACTCCAATGTGGGTGGCTGTGGCCACAACAACCATGCCCATGTATATATACCAACTCCTGTATCACTGTACAGTGGGGAAGAGGGCATGTACACATCCACTACTAATTTTGCTTGAATGCATTTCCACAAGATGATTGTTTTGAAATGTTACCTTTAGCCAATTAGTCTCAGGCAAATGATCTGCTGGGACATATATTTTCTGCAAACTGAAGTAGATCCCTCCACATACACACACACTTACTTGGCAACATTGAGAGTAGAACCCCTACCTAGGTATTTTTTGCTACTAATGTGTTTGGCTTTAATTGCACACACCACAGAGCTTTTAGGGTGAGGTGTGTCCCGAGTTTCCTGTTCATAGGTTCATAGGTAGGTACTAGGCTATCAGCCCTGGGGCCTATACAAGTCCAGCCAAAAAGGTACCCTGGCTTTTTCCACACAAGAAAATTATTTTCCTGTGCCACTGTTGAGCAGAGCCACAGAGGTGATCCCCGGGGTGAATTTTCTATTTCCCATCCAATCATCAAGATTTTTCTTGAAGAGTGCTAATGAGGAGCTTTGTTTGATATAAATAGGTAGTTTATTCCAGAGTATGGGAAGTCTCTGGGACAGGAATCTATCCCTCTGGCATGTTCTGTTTATTGTGGTGGCAAGGTTTAGGTCCCTAGAGCATGTAGCTCGGAGGGATTGGGATTTCTTTAAGTGGAGCATGTCCAACAGCTCTGGGTTTGACATAGCTTTGTATGTTAGGCAGAGATCACCTCTGAGTAGGCGATATGCAATGGAGTAAAGCTGGAGTTTTGTGAGACGGTCTGCGTAGGGTATCTGTTTGAGGCTAGTAATCCTCTTTGTGAGGTATTTCTGCAGCCTTTCCAGTTGTTGTAGATGTCTTGTGAGGTACATACCATGTTAAGTGAAGAACATCACCAGGCCTTGTACAGTATGGTAATGGGGGATGTACTTGGTGTTAATGAACAATAACAATGCATAGTATGACATGCTGTCATATACACATTGACAAACACATACAGTCATAGACACATTTGATAGACCTGGGTTTTGCAGTGCTAACTACCTTATCAGTGAGTCAATTCTTTTACAGAGATTTTGCACACAGCACATGCATCATCGGGCTGGATAGTATAATCAGTTACCTGTATGGTTGATGGTGACAGTGGTCCTCATGCAGTGGACCTTGGGACATGTACTGGGGTTACCATGGTGTAAAGACAGTATACCCAGCACCCGCACCCCACATTGGATATTGTACTCACTGAAACCCACGATAATGCTCTGACATACCCACAATCACACATTGACCAGGACTGCAATGCAACCTCTTGTCTATCTAATACGTGCTACTACAGGGATTTGCTGGTGAGGGTTTTTCATGTCTCTCCTAATGTCAGCAACATCACTATCTCTTATAATGTATGGCAAGGTTTATTGTATTTGGAGAATGTGGCCTCAGAATGCTGTCTCCTACAAATATGCACACTCACACATATACATCCACTTGCCAAGACTCAGAGGGTAACCAATGCCTATCTACCCATTTGTAGAACAGTGTTATGCTGGTACTGCAAGCTCCAGGTAGCCCATAGGGTGAAGAGTGTGACAAGGTGCATTTAATGTCAATTACAGCAGCAGCCGTTTCTAAGTATGGCAATGGGGGTGTACTGGGTGAGAAGGCCCCCAGGGTTTTGTCATCTACAAGTTTACAAACACACAGACACTGTTATTCTCAGTAATGCACGCTGACACATTTGTCAGTACTAGAGTCCATAGGTGCAGGTGTTCCTAGGTGTGTACCAGGCTAACGTCCATGGAGAGATGAGATGAGTAGGGCATGTGGGTACACTGGTATCATGCCACCTGACATTTGTCAGCAGGCCATCTATCAGCCGATGCCACTTGAGTGATCCCCAAGGTGAGAGTTAATTTCAACATCCAATCATCTGGTTTTCTCTTGCAGAAGGCCAGTGACATGCTCCAATTGACATGTATGCAACATATATTACATAACATGGCCAGTGTCTGGGCTAGAGACCTGTACCCAAGCATGTTCTGTTGATTGTGGTAGTCTGTTTGAGGTATCCATGGCAGCTGGTGCATAAAGGGTGGGGTTTCCTAGCTGTGGCATTCATAACACAGCTGGGCCGACATGTCAGTGTCAGTCAATCATAGATTGCCTATAAGCAGCCTAGATGGATACCTGTAATCTGCACTTCTATACAGAGGACAGACAGAAATCAGCTAGCCAAAAGGTTATGCATTAGGATGAATGTTTTGACAGATAGACATCTGACACTGATAGGTATGCCATTACTACATGACAGCAGCCCTCAATGACAGGTCCTAAACACATAGTAGTCTATAGTTAATATCCACATATCAGATCAATATCCAATAGGAGATACTTAATAACATACAGCTCACACACCAAAAACACAGTAGTCAGTACTCAGAATCCAGCTTTGCATGCGGGGGTGTATGGTTCCAGTACTACAATCTGCAATCTACTCTTACTTGGAAAACCACTGTTAAAAGTAGTAATGTAATTCCATGACTCACGAAAGTTTTTATTTTTCTTCTTTCCCTTCTCTAATTTAGATTTCTACTCAAAACTCTTACCGAATTGTAACACCTTTTCTTCCGAATATTGAAAGCATCTATGTACATAGTGTAAATATTATTGTTTGTTTGTTTTATCACTTTTTATATTACCTTCAATGTATAACAATTGTTTATTGTGAATATGTGTTCCCTCTTCTTGTATTTGTTTACTATTCTGTATTGATGAAAAGAATAAATAAAAATTATTGGGAAAAAAAAGTAGTAACGTAATGATACAATACATGCAAGTGTAACTGCATATAACCTGGAATACTACTCATGTATGAAACGCAAATAAAGAGAAAAGATTGTTGAACTAGACATGTACACTCAGGAGTCTCATACAGTATACTCACACCCCCTGCTACTGTAATGACAGCACACAGAAGCATGTTATGTACATGGAATTAAATACACTTAATAAAGATGTCATTACCCTGCTATTTTATCAAACTGGAATGTGACCACTAGTTACCAGGGCTGAGCTATGCTTAGCAGGTGTAAGCATTGCTTAAATGTAAATGCTAAGCAGATTTATGCACTGGTAAGCAAAGCCTACATGGTGTAAGTACCATATGTTAGAGCTACTTACCATTGTGCAAACCTGCTTAAAGCTGCTCAAAACTGCCTTAACCACTCTGTATCCAGCAGTCCTTGTTCTACCTAGGAACAAAATAAACAGCCGTTGCAGGTCTTGAACCCAGGACACTGTACACTATGGTCACAGCAATTAACCACTAAGCCACCTGTGAAACTGTCTGCTGTTTTTTCAAATATATAATTCAGTACACATACTGAATAGTAGTGAACAACTGCTTTGACTACTACAATTGTTTAGTACTTGTAAGGGAAAATAGTGTTGAATCAGTCATGTTTTTATATCTAAATATACACATATCAGATAAATATGGTGGGATACATCTGGGAAGGTAAATACAACACTCATGTTTACACATAACAAGGATATATATATATATATATATATATATATATATATATATATATATATATATATGTAGATATATGTATACATGTACATACACACATATATTTGTATATATATATATATATATATATATATATATATATATAAAATGGGTCTACGACCATAGATCGAAATTACACTATTTTGAAATATGATAGTAGTATCCCACTAACACGAAAGTGCACTTCAACGAAAGTGCACTTCCGCGAAAGTCACTAACACGAATGAAGGGTTAGGGCTTGGTTATGGATAGTGAATAGCTAATGAAGTTCACACACAATAATCCACTGTATGGGGTGTTTGGATCCCAAGAAAATAACACAAGTTGCTCTAAAAACTATTTAATGAACCACATATAATCCAGTTAAGCGCTTTCATCTACATTATAGACTTCATCAGAACACCACTTTTAATTATAACCTGGGTTATAAACTGTCATAAACCAATCAAACACACAGTATAATCAGTCAATTAATTCCTGATTATATGAATACAAGTCCATTAAAGTGCACTGTGCATACAGTTAAACAACATCACTCTGTTTGATAAAATTATATGTATTAAATAATTACCCTAATCCTATGTAAAATCACAAATAAATACATAAAAACACCTTCTCCAGATGTTAATATATTTAAAATATATACATTCCAAAATACAATTCATCCATCTTCTAAATCCATATAAAATTAATATAAAATTATGCCTTTAGTTCCAAAATGGGCTTAATGGATATATTGTCGTTTATTCCTGGGTGTACTGCTGAATTTAACAAAATTTGCCATTTGGTTTCTCTTTCCCCTAATTTTTTCCTAATGTTACCCCCTCTGGGATTAGTAAGTGTATGTTCTAATATAGCAAACTGGAACATTTCACAACAAGGACTTTTGACAAGATGTCTATGTAAAGCATTAGTTATATCTTTTTTCCTAATGCAGTAAAAATGGTCATATATTCTGTTCCTTAGACACCTGTCAGTTTTGCCAACATAAAAACAAGAACATTTTGTGCATTTGGCTAAATAAATCACATGTTGTGTCCGACAGTTTCCATTCTGAAACCTTAGTAAAGTTTGATTGATATCTTCCAGTTTTAAGGTAGCATCTTCCATAATGGCAAAACATTGGTTACAATGTCCACATTTGTGAGTACCCCCCACTCTTTTACTATTTCCACTATTATTTACCTTCTTCTCGAATTTATTCTTAAGATTAGATCCTGTTTTATGTACAAATGTGGGCTGCTCTCCTAATAAAGTGTAAATATTTTCGTCTGTTTTCATAATATTCCAATTACCTATAATGATATTTTGAATATCCTTAGAATATATACCATATTGCAATATACATGCCCATTGGAACTGCTTTGAATTATCAAGGGTGTTACTGTTCATGGTTACAACTTCCTCTGTTCTATTTCCTAATAGGGGTTTATACTTTTTACCCCATTCGTCCTTTACATATTTAATAGTATTGTCAATTAGGTTAATGGGGTATCCCCTTTTCCTAAACATACTCCCAATGTAATCAAGTTCCTTGACCATGTTTTTAAAATCTGAGGTCATTCTTGCTGCCCTAATAAATTGTCCCTTTATGATACTGGACTTTTGACTGTAAGGGTGGCAACTAGAGTATTGTAAGTATGCGTTGCTGAAGGTGCTTTTCCTGTGTATTTTAGAACAAAACTGACCATTTTCTATGGATATGTATGTATCAAGGTATGATATACCCTTTCTATCACAGTTGTAAGTGAATTTCAAATAATCACTGGATGAATTTAAATAGATGAAAAACATCTCAAAGTCATTCATAGAACCATTCCATAGAATAAAAATATCGTCCAAAAATCGAACATAACAGCTAATATAACTGTAGCATTTGCTTTTAAATACACATTCCTCTTCCCAGTTTAACAAAACTAGATTGGCAAAAATAGGTGCACATACTGCACCCATTGCAACACCATTGCTTTGTCTATAGTATTCACCTTCATAAAAAATATAATTGTACTTTAAAATAGTTTCCATAAACTGTAATATTAACAATACTCTGTCCCATGAAAGTTTGGCATAGTTTTGTATACTGTTCCTAAACCTTCTCATGCCATCCACCTCAGGGATGCAAGAAAAAAGATTAATTACATCAATTGTTACAAAATTTACCCCTTCCTTACACTTATCAGAGGTTAACCGACTCAAAAAGTCCCATGAGTCAATAACAATAACAATATGATATATCTTCTTATATATTGGCTTAAGCCATGTATCTATCACTTTCCCAAATGGAAAGGCTTTAGATTTATTACCAGAAATGTTAGGTCGGAAGGGGGGATCTTCTAAATCTTTATGTACTTTTGGAATCCCTACGATGGTAGCTAACACTGGAAATTTAACACTTAAATAGTTGTACAGTTCAGGATCAATTCTATTATCCAAAAGAAATTCTTCTAAATATAAGTCTATCTTGTGATATCCTATATTCACTTCATTTATAGACGAAATTTCATAATTCCCTGAATTGAGTAAAATAGTATGCATTTTATTAATATATTCTTGTGTGTTATATAAAACAACCCCACCCCCTTTGTCGGGTTTCATGATCCGAATTTGATGGTCTTCCTGTATTTGTTTTAAAACTACAAACTCATTTTTACTTAATTTGTACCTAATTTTTTTGTTTTTACACTTATTATGAAATTTATATAACTAATCGGTCACAACCTTCTCAAAGGTGGCCAGGGTAGTGTTCATGGGGGGGGGGTGAAAGTGCTGACCTTTTTAAATGGTTTTCTAACTATTGCCTTACTATTTTCTTGAAAATATAAGGCCAAATTAAGCGTTCACATATATTGTTTAAATTCCACTATATAGTCAGTGATATCCAAATTTGTATTGGGGACAAATTTCATTCCCCTAGAAAACAGTGAAAAATGCTCTTTCTCCAATTTAAAACTAGTATAATTGAATATACTAAAATCTCCTAAACTAAAAAGTATATCATTGTGTTTGACTATAGTTGATTCTTTGTGCAATTCATTCAGTTCTGATTTTTCCAATTTCCTTCGTAGTTCGTCTTTCTCCAGTTCGTATGCTCTGGAGCTCGTTGTATCTCCTGTCCATGCCATATATTTCTCTTTTTCCCTAGAAAATTCCTATTATTATTCCTACCATAATATCCTTTGTTCCTATATCCATTAACTCTTTGGTCGTACCTGTCATGTCCTTTAAATGCCAGGTCTATATTTTCTTTATAATTACCCCACCTATATGCCTGCTGTTTCTCATATTGGTCCATATCCCTTTTTAATTTCTTACATTTCCTATCAAACTGTTTTTTACAGTTCTTGTCGACCCATTTATATTGTTTGTGAAAAAACTTTCCCATTCAGTGAACAATAGGTCATTGGTAATAATTTCATTTAAATGCTCTATTTCAGCCATAATTCCACATAATTTTTTATCATTGCATTTTATAATGAATTCTATGAAACTAAATCCAAAATTATCAAATAACATATTGCATTCGTGTATGTTGGATTCATCCATATCCACTCCCATAGGCTGTTTAAAAAATATAAGGCCCATGGGTACAATTTTTACATCTAGACACCGTTTAAGATACATGTTATCTAACTGCAAACTTTTCACCGTGCCTAACGTCTTGCCAAAGTCATAAATAAGATCTTTTAAGGTCTTGTTGTCCCCTTTGGCAATGGTTGAATTAATGTCAGTCTTGGATTTATAATTGCAGTTGTCAAAGTCAAAACTGCACTTGGAAAAAGAACTAAACATTGCTGTTTGTCTTTGTCTTTCAATTCATTACAAGTGTTAAATGCCTGAGGGTTAACAGAACCTGTGGTTACAGCCTTTCTAACAACTGAATACGTTTTATTTAGGAAACATCCGCTTCGGCTTGGTTCCAAAAATGTTAAACTCGTCCTCCGATCCAATATCATCCCTTTGTGCTTGTTCAACAGTGTGGCGAAGGTGAAGGTTACTAACTCCAGTGGATCCATAAGAGGGTCCGATATCCCATAAACCACCATCACCCTGGCCATTAGGGAAGGAATTCAAATATTTACTTCCACTTAATGGACACATTGATGTCATCTCTTGTGTTCCGTCATTCCTCTTCTCTTGCTGGCTTATGAGTTCAATAAGCCTTGTGAGCTCGCCTTTAATTATTGCCATCTCCGATTGCATTTTCTGAATCTCGTCCCTCCTCCCAAGCAAAAAAATGGATGGAAGTTCATCAAGGGAATCTAGCTAGTAGGGCTATCCACTATACTTAACCCAAGCCCTAACCCTAAGGTCCGTGACTACTGCACCACATTGCAGGAAACTGTATTTCCTCCACTGAGCAGTAGTTATGGACCTATTTCCTGGACTGCGGTGCAGTAGTCATGGACCTTAGGGTTAGGGCTTGGGTTAAGGATAGTGGATAACCCTACTAGCTATCAACTATCCTTAACCCAAGCCCTAACCCTAAGGTCCATTACTACCACAAAACCATGCAGAAAATGTCCCGTTTGACTTAATGACTTTCACGAAAGTGCACTTTCGTTGAAGGACACTTTCGCGTTAGTGGGACACTACTATCGTATTTCAAAATAGTGTAATTTTGAACTATGGTAGTAGACCCATATATATACACACACACACACACACACACATATATATATATATATATATATATATATATATATATATATATATATATATATATATATATATATATATATATATACACACATATGTAACATATGCCCATAACATGTAGTGGAGTCATACCTCAGCACCATAAGTCACATCCTCCTAGTGCAAGGGAATGTAATGTAAGTATGGCAGGTATAAATGTAGAATGTTGCTACAGTAACAGGGGTTGTTTCAAAAGACATGTTATAAGGGAAGTCACTTCTGATACTGATATGTACACCATCAGTTACTGACAGACATCATAAAATCATCATAGTGAAGTATCACACAAATCACAGTAATGTTCCTGTGGAATACAGACATGGACAGTCTAACACAATCTGGTCAGTCCAGAGGTATACACAGAACTCCTTAGTGCAAGACGTGTGGACCACACCTGACAAAGGGGATGTTTACAGCCATGAATAGATAAGCTCACACAGTTGATGCATTCACACCCTCCTGGCTGTCCTAACACATATTAACCGAAGGAGCAGAGGTCCCAAGCCCACATACTTCCCATTAGTTAGTGACATACATCTTCACAGCATCCCACTGCTTTTTCAAAAATACACAACACATATGGTGGCCAGGCAACAGTACATATGACAGATATCTGGACATAATATCACACTAGGTAAATACACTGAGTTGCTAGGCATTTCACAAAGCACTGTGTAAACTCCAGGCAGACTGTCACAACACTGACCCAAGTTTCCTATGGGGGAATGCACATGTACTTGCAAATATAGCAGGCACTACAGGCATGTAACAGCATGGAGTAACAGACACCAGTGTGAAAGTGCATACCCACAACCAATCTCAACACAGTCACAGTCACATTATGGTAAGTCTAATTAATAGTACAGTATATGGACTGTGTGAACAAAACCATCCTTATATTTGCCACTCACACACTAACCCTACATATACTTGCCCAATTTTTTCACCTATTTTAAAAAAAACGATATTAAATATGTGGCCTATAGTTATTGCTGATGATTTTCTAAAAACAATTATCCCTAACAACATTGTTTTTTCTCATAGTAGGTGTAGTAATTTAAAAGAGTTGGTTAGATTTAAAGGCAGGAGGGTTAGAGCTAGTAATGCAGGAGCTTTTGCTTGTGGACATTGCAAAGTTTGTGGCAAAATTGTGAATTTGGATGGTAGTAAAATAAATGGCATTAAATATAATGCCATTGATTACTTTAATTGTAATTCCTTTGGGGTAATTTATATAATAGGTTGTAATTGTGAAATAAAAAGATGGTATATAGGACAGACTAAACGAAAAGTAAAATTGAGAATTATGGAACATTTGGGAGACATCAGAAACGGAAGGTTGTATAGTCCAGTAGCTAATCACTTTCATCAGTTTCATGGTGGTGGATGTACGAATTTTATATTTAGTGTTTTGGCCAAACCTGATGGGGGTGGGGGGGCAAACATCAATTTTCAGAAAAAACTTTTGAGTATGGAATCAAATTTTATAGTAAATTATAAGACCCTGTTTCCAAATGGAATGAACTTAGAAATTTAAGTATATAAATTAATATTTGAAAGTAATAATATTAATATTGTGTTAAAGGAATTGTAATAATATTTTGTTACAAGTGTAAAAGTTTCTTAAATGACTTAATTGATGAATTTATTTGACTGTTTAATTGAATTAACTGGTGTATATAAAAACTGGTTTGATTAAGAATAATTTATTCCAATGAAGGCGAAGGCCGAGGTACCAGAATCTGTTTGAAGAAGTAAAAGATTTCCAGTTGGCTGCAATTTTCGTTTGGTGTTTCTTTTTTTGCTTATCCAAATGTGTTTTTTGCAATTTGCAGTGTAGTCTGATGCTTGACAGTGGTATGGGACATGTCTCAGTCTGGCCCTACAAACATATACGCTGATAGGGTACCAGAAACTGGAGCAGCATGCAACATCAGATAGAACATGACCAAGAACGCTGACATCTACCACAGTCTGTACACAGGCCAAGTAACATATTCACAATAGACTTCTACACAATACTGACATTCTGTCAACAATCACCATAAGTACATAGACCTCACTACTGTGCAGACTACAACAGAATGTCGAGGTTTTGTCCCCAATTATAAGGCTTACTATACATAACATGTCTAGCAGTCTGATATATCACTGGCTTGTTATCAGGAATGATGTCAGTAAATAATGATATACTGTACATATGCAACTCTTACTGCATGACATATGGACAAAGGGTAACAGACTTGGGGGACAGAGGCACAAACACAGGGCCAATATTGATGTATTTGCTGTGATAAACTGAGAAAATTCCTGGTGTAACATGGTTTGGTGTGACATATATCTTCTGAGGGATATGAAGTCAGCAACTCACATGGATGTCACCATGCACTGACTGCAAACATCAGAGTATGCTACTGAATTTCTAAAGATATGAAATGTGTGAGTAACACATCACATCTAAGACTCAAAACTCTGGTCAGTCTGCAGATAGCCTTACACGTGAGAGTTTCCACAACCACATAACACTGTCATGCTAGACTTTAAATCATGAATCTGGGCATCTTGGGGCAATG
Organism: Protopterus annectens; assembly: GCF_019279795.1. Taxonomy (NCBI): domain Eukaryota; kingdom Metazoa; phylum Chordata; order Ceratodontiformes; family Protopteridae; genus Protopterus; species Protopterus annectens. The sequence continues at coordinate 750,517,831 of NC_056737.1, read as the reverse complement.
CAGCTATTGCCTCATGTACACAGACACCCCTCTCCGCCTACCACCCAACACTACAACCTGTGAGAGATGCACATATATAGCCAAACTGGAAGCAAAGCTTTCTTCACCCAAGACTGGACTAGACAGTCAATAGGAGAAGGTAAACACTTGCACCACACCACACTCATCACATAATCCCTCAAAACCTACACCACCAAAACACACACATAGAAACACAAAACACACACCTACATTCATGGAGGCTCTCAAAAAAAATCTACCCAAGCAAAAGGGACCTCCAAAGCAGAAACACAAGCAACCTCCACCCCTCCAACACAACCCAAATGACACATAGCCCACAATCTCAGTGTGCCACTCAACCACAGCCCATAAGGCATAACAACGTACCCAACACTTTAGTCATAGGTGACTCTATAGTCAGGCACACTGATGTTCCACTCACCAGGCTAAACAAAGAGAAAATTACTGTAAGCTGCCTGTCAGGAGCCAGGATCCGTCACATAATGCATGCACTCAGGTCACTCCACAACAAGTACAAATATGACTATGTCATTGCCCATGTTGGTGTGAATGAGGTGAGATGTATCTCCCTGGTCTACATGAAAAGAGACATGGAGGAGCTGCCCGATCTTGTAGCCCAGGCAGGTATCATCACCCAGAATGATACCACATTACAAGGACAAAATGATTGACTTCAATAATTGGCTAAGCTTCTGGTGTCAAACAAAATGGTTGACTTCAACAATCAGCTAAGCTTCTGGCTCCAAAGAACACCTCTGTATTACCAGGCTATAATTCAAACCACACCTTTCGGCCACCTAACCTGGACGGAAGCACTAAAGGCGGAGGCGTGTCCATATTCATTAAGGATATCCACACCTCCAGGCTATTTGCTCAGCATAATGCATCCGAGATTATTCAAGTGCAACTAACTATGGGCAAGACCACAATCCAAATTGTAGCTTGCTACAGATTACAGATCCGCCGCCATGCCCCAGGATTCCCACTCCTCATTTCTTGATACACTGGAAAATATTAGGGTACAACCTAACACCCTAATAATGGGTGATTTCAACTACCCTACCATTAACTTGGAAAACTACTCATGTACCAACTCTTGTGCTCAACGTTTTCAGGAATTCATAAATTCCAATGCCTTGGATCAACTTATCCACACCCCCACCAGGGGCAGCAATATCCTAGACCTGGTCATTACCAACATGGGCAATTGGTGTTCCACACCAGAGATCAATTGCTCATTGGTCAGATCCGACCACAAGCAAATCACCCTAGACATCCACATCCCATCCCCACCTCCCATTAGGGAAACCACTGTAAAAAATTTCTCCAAAGCCAACTTCATGCTTCTTAAGACAGAAGTGGCAAATTTCACAACACCCATGCTGACGGACAATACAGGTACAACTGCTGAATCCTATACAATTGCACTTTATAAGCACTTACACGAGTGCATGGATCGTGCAATCCCTAACAGAACCAAGATGCTATCCTCCAAAAAAGGGAGCCAATCTGGTGGTCCCCCTGCCATAAACAAACTCTACAACAGAAGAAAGAAACGGTTGCAAAGAGTAAAATCCCATGATTGGGATTGGTCAGCCTCAGTAAGAAGCTGAGATCCCTCATAAAATCCTACAAAGCTAGTTACGAAAACAAAATCATCACTGATTCTAAAGACAACCACACAGCATTCTATAGCTATGTCAAGAATCTCAATGGCAACACTCAGATCTGCTCTGGGTTACAGCACAATGGCACTAAATATACAGAACCAACTGATATTGCAAACATCCTGACAGATAGGTTCAGTGCTAACTTTACCCCTCTCTCATCCCCTAAAGGGCCTATCTCTATACTGGAAGAATGCAAAGTTCCTGTAATCACGGCTGCACAGGTATAAAACACACTCTCCAAAGCCAAGAACACAGCATCCATGGGACCTGACAACATCCCAGGCTGCATTCTACATGAACTACAGAACAAACTGGCACCCCACCTAAGTACCATGTTCAATCATAGCCTCACTCACCTCAAGCTTTGTGCCCACTGAATGGTGCAAAGCAACAGTAATCCCACTCCACAAAGGAGGAGCCACCATGGACCCTGGGCAATACCACCCCATTAGCCTGACGAGCCTGATCTGCAAGGCTATGGAAAGTATCATCATGGAACTTATAAACAATGACATTGGTAATCTCCAAACTCTGGACCCTACCCAGTTCAGGATTGTAAAAGGCAAATCATGTCTCCTAAACCTGATAGACTTCTTTGAAGCAGTCACCAAAGCCTTGGATGCGGGTAAGGTGGTTCACACAGCCTATCTAGATCTTGCCAAGGCTTTCGACACCATTCCCCACTCTGGAATTATAGATAAACTCACTAAACTAGGCATAAATCCCTATGTCACAAGATGGGTTGCCAACTGGCTCACTGGCAGAACCCACACTGTGAAAGTAGCAGACTCTAAATCCAACATCAGACCAGTGACAAGTAAAGTACCACAGGGTTCAGTCCTGGGTCCTCTGCTGTTTGGTATCTACTTCTCTGAAGTACAGGCTAACACAGAAGGTAGTTGTCTAACAAAGTTTGCAGATGACTGTAAACTAGGAGCCATAATCAAAACTCCAACAATTTGGACATCCTACAAAAGGGCCTCACTGAAACAGATGCCTAGTGTCAAAGCCATGGCCTCAAGATCAATGCCAAAAAGTGCATTGTCATCCCTTTTGGTAAAAACTCTGTACCCATGAACTACCACATAAGCGGTAGTCTACTTAACACCAAAAGTGTGTTAAGAGACCTTGGGAGACAGGTGGACAGTAGTCTGTCCTTTGATAATCACATTGCCACAGTAGTCAGGAAATCCTTCTATGTGGCACACCTCATCAAAAAAGGTTTCTCATCCAGGAAAAAAGAGGTTATTGTTCCCCTCTACTCATCACTCATGAGACCCATTATAGAGTACAACTCCCCTTTTGGTATGTACCTCACAAGACATCTACAACAATGGGAAAGACCACAGAAATACCTCACAAAGAGGAATACTGGACTCAAACAGATGCCTTATGCAGACGGTCTCAAAAAACTCCAGCTTTATTCTGTCACATATCGCCTACTAGAAGGTGATTTCTGCCTAGCATACAAAGCTATGTCAAACCCAGTGCTGTTGGACATGCTCCACCTGAAGAAATCCAAATCCATCCAAGCTACATGCTCTAGGGACCTAAACCTTGTCACCACAATAAACAGAACATGCTGGAGGGATAGATTCCTGTCCCAGAGAATTCCCATACTCTGGAAAAAACTACCTATCTATATCAAACAAAGCTCTTCATTAGCAGTCTTCAAGAAAAATCTTGATGATTGGATGGGAGATAGGAAATTCACCCCGGGGATCACTTCTGTGGCTCTGCTTGACAAGGGCACAGAAAAATAATTTTCTTGTGTGGCAAAAGCCAGGGTACCATTTGGCTAGGCTTATACAGGCCCCAGGGCCTATAGCCTAGTACCTACCTATGAACCTGTGTAGAACAGCTATATCCACACAAACCCTGTTAAACCAACATTACTTCAAATGTAGAGCAGCAATACTTACATTCTGTCCCCATGTCTGGAACATCCCCTTCCTGTTTGTTGTCCTGTCTCCACAGTGTATGTTGTAAGAGGTATTTCCAACTACATTCTGTGATGCTGTTTGTCAGACACCCACACGAAGTCCTGCTCACAGTGAAGGAAAAGGGCCTACACCCACATGAAGTGCTTAGTTATAGGAGTGTGTGTCCATGCAATTGCTATAGGAATGATACCACAGCTGTTCCACATGCAATTAGTAAGTGGGGGACTCCAATTCGTGCACAGGCCATCAGCTGATCATGAGCATTACCTACAAAAGTCAAGCTGCTGCCTATGCAAAACAGATGTACTTTTCCACATCCACCAGAGAGGGAAAGAGAGAGAGAGGCAGAGAGAAAGTAAAAAAGGAAGGGAGTAAGAGCCAAGCATGTTTGTGTATGATCCATGGGTGGAAAGTGGTATCCGGGTATTATAACAGTTGCCTATATTGTTTACTAATCCATACTGTCACATAGTAACTGCACATTGCTGTACACATTTATGGCTGTGAATTGTCTACAACAACCTCTGCAGTGTTTGAAAACTGTTGGCTTTGTTATGAGGACATTGGGACATATAGTCCCTCAATATAATGATGTAGCAAAACCCACAGTCCAGTGGATCCTGTCATTACACAATCACCCCAACACCCACACAGGATACTGATGATACACACACACAAACACACATCTACCATTGCTGAGTTTCAGACTCCTATCTGACTACGTATTGCTATTACAGTGGTAAGCAATTATTGTGCACACCACAGAGCTTATATGTTGAAGAGCTTTCTAAAGGTATCTTTGAAGGTGAGTGACATCAGCAGCAGTGCTAAAGGAGGGGTAAGGGAAGTGTAGTAAGTGTGAATGTCCACAAAATCAGGTGTCAGCAAAGACATACACAACCTTTCTCATAGGGACACACACATTATCACAGTTGGCAGGGTCAGGATTAGAACTCCTACCTAACTAGTTTGCTACACTACAGTATTACACAGCTATCACAAGTGACACAGAGCTTATAGGGCTGAAACATGGCCAAAGGGTTATTTCAAGCTGACTGACATCAGCAGGCATGCCAAAGTAGGGCAGTGGGAGGTGTAGTGAGTTTGAATGGCTTCAAAATCATTCATCTCCACACAAACACATGCACAAACACACACGCACACACACAAACACACGCACACACACACACACACACACACACACACACACACACACACACACACACACACACACACACACACACACACACACACACACACACACACACACACACACACAGTTTCATAGTTGCCATGTCCAGCATTAGAACTCCTACCTAACTAGTATGCTACACTATAGCATTACACAGTTATCACAAGTGCCATGGAGCTTATGAGACTGGCATTTGTCAAAAGGGTTATTTCAAGGTTACTGACATCAGCAGACATGCTAAAGTAGGGCAATAGGAGTAGTGACTGTGAATTGTCTTAAAATCATTCATCTCCACACACAGAATTTCACAGTTGCCATGTCTGGGATTAGAACTCCTACCTAACTAGTTTTCTACACTACAGTATTACACACGTGTTACAAGCACCACACAGCTTATAGGGTTGAGACTTGGCCAGAGGGTTCTTTCAAGGTGACTGACATCAGCAGGTGTGCTAACATGGGCAATGGGAAGTGCAGTGTGTGTGAATGGGCCATAGACCATTCCTCTGGTAACACACACACACTCAGTCACACACAACTTTACATTTGAAAGGACTGGGTATACAAATGCTAAATGAATACTGATTTGTACTATCGTGTTACACAGTTTTCACAAGCACCACAGACACTATAGGTCTGAGGGCTACCAAAAGCAATGTCTACAGTGATTGACATCAACACATCATATGATACTGGCCAATTGGATGTGTGGTGGGTGGGACAGGCCTCATGATGGAAATTTCTCTGTTGCTGTCTGTCTCTCTCTTCCCCACATATGTGTGTATGTTTGACATATTATAGTGTGTTGGCCTTGGATATGTGTGAGTATTCCTATCCAATGTGTGTGCAAAGCATGAATGGTGTATAATTTGGTGTGTGTGCACAGACTTTTTGCAACTGACAGATATGTATAGTCCACTGTGTTGTCAGACATGGGCTTCATTTCTCTAAGTGTAAGAGCATGCCCAGTATGACCTTCTGTATTGAGTGTGTGAATCCATTCCAGGTAGGTTGTTATCCAGTCCAGGGTTTGGTGTTCTACACCTACAGCTAGAAACCTGTTTCTGCAGGATATATGTAGCTAGGTTGACAATATGAAGTCACAATGGGTGACAGTGGGATACTGTAACTATTGTGTCTGTGCTGCTTGTGTTATATGGTTGGTGTTAGCAGAGATATTTAAACATATGTACTGTTTTACACTGTGATGTATTATGTCATCAACTACTGACGGATATACTTATTTGCTCACTGTTATTTCCAGGAAAATACAAGCTGAATGAAGCTGTATCCAGTATTGTGGACTGCAGCCTACATATTCTTCCACACTCATGCCATTCTGGAGGGGTAGTTGCAGACACTTGCTGATGGGTCTGTGTAAATGGTCCAGCACCTTGGTACTGTGGTGGATGAGGATCCCTTTCTTGTACATATATCAACATAACAGAATGGCTATACCCTGCTGTGACCACACCTCTCAGCTGTGAAGGCTCACCCAGGTTACCCAGAGGCAGGGCTCATATATCTGGTCAGTTCCCCTTCACATTGTGGTTTATGAGCAGGTATGTAGCCACCCATTACTGGGTTTGCAGGCAGGGGTAGTATGGGCACGCATCAGAGTTTCAGACTTCACACACTCTGTGACGTCCATGCTTCTACACCCCCACTCTGTTATTCCATCCTCTTCCTAACATTATGCAAGCAATATCTGAGAAGTATCCCTATAGTTGTCTCTTCATCCCAGCAGTATTTAAGGGTTGGTCCACAGTTCATTCAGTAGGACATGGCAGGCATGCTACTGGGATTTGTCAATATGGCCTTGCATTTGTGTTCTGTTGCCTGTGTTAGTTGTAAGTTGGGACCCCATGAGATAACATACATAGGCACTACTGGTGAGGCACAGGCCTTTGACAGATGAATGCAGGCCATTTGGTAGTGATGCAGGCCATCTGTAGCAGGCCAGTGCATTCTGACACTACTACATTTCCAGGCTGTGAGCCACTGGATTCCCCTGGGGTGACAGGGTAAGTGTGCAAGGTGTTAATGGCAATAGTTCCTGTCCATATTAATCCATTGGTCTGGATGCTGGCAGGATGGTGCTAACAGCTAGGGACACACCTGCATGGGACACCTCCTCAGCATGCTGCATTCTGTGGATATTCCCATACGGAAGCAGGGGGTCATACTGTACTTATTCCCAACAGCAAGGATATAACTTATGATAAACCTGTGGCTGATGGTGGGGTGGACTGAGTGCATGTGTGTTATGGAAGCTTCTTGCAGCTGACTTACAGATATACCTGGAACATTCCCCTTATGCTGCCTTGTGCGGGGACATAGACAGTCTGCCATTACTTCATAACTGTGCCTTTTGTGGTCTGCCATTGATTGGCCAGACTACATCAGTATTCCATACTACACAGACAACTAATGTGCTGCTAACCTGTATGTACAATTCCAAAGGTGTGTACAGTTGACAGTTACATTTTATGTACTCTGTCTAGGGTACTTCCACCTGTGTACTGTGTGTATGTCTAGGCCCACATTCATGGCACATCCATCTTTCAGATGGTGACAGATATTGACATCTGGACTGTGAGTATGGACGACTGCTGACAGAGGTATTGCTGAGAAGCATTGTGGTTGGCACTGCTGTTGTAGGAACATGGCCCTGTCATCAACAATACTGGCCATAGGCCACTGAGGCACAACCCTCCATGCCTACATGCTGACCACTTTCAGACAATATTGAACAGACAGCATAAAACACGGACCTTTGCATATTTTACACATCCAACAATCTATCCTGTAAATTGGGCCAGCTCAGGTAATCTATGTTTCACTGTTATTAAACCCACAGGTACATGTTATTGCATTTCTACATAGGATTGTGTGGGGGGCACACCTGATGACTTTAAACATTTGCTATGACTGTACTGGTATTTCAGGTACTCTGTTGGCTTCCATTTCATTTTGTATTCTGACCTATCATGCAGACTGGAGGCATATCAGTAGAGTACATATCTTAGGTTTTATTGACCTATGTTTCAGTTTCAGACTTCTTAACCTTCAGAACAAACAATACAACTGCCAGACCTGTTGTAGTCTGTCTGTGTAGGTCTGGAGGGGGGCTGTTCACTATTGCCATCAATTGAAGGCCTTAGCCCAGCCTTTCTTTATGGTCATCTTCACCTGTCCTGCTGGCTGAGGCTGGTGTTGGATATGTGAGCCTCATTGACATGAATGTGTGTGTCCTACGGACACACATTTGGGCCACCACATGTACTGCAGTGGGATTTGTCAGCTTGTCTAGTACTGCCTAGTATGTTGACACCAGTATTTGTGATGGATTTCATGCTGCCCATATAGGTGTCCACTATCTGCTGCCATCCCATTCAGCTACCCGATCCCCTTGCATGCTCACGTCCATGCCATTGATACAACTATCAGAACATACTACTCCATTCAGCAATTGATAAGAAGAGCAACTTACCTTGTGGCTGTGTCTGTATTGAGGATGGTGCTGGAGGGCTGACTATGTCAGATGCACATAGTGTACTCCCTATACATGGCAAAGCACAGGTAGTGTCATGTTTGGCATCCCATTTACTGTATGTGCAAGTCAGAGAGAGGTGTCATTCCCTGGGTCCCTACCGTGTCAGTCTTTGTGCTATGCGTTGCCTCTTTGCCAAAGCCTGGGCATACTAGGCACACCTCCTTCTGCCTACATGGGTAGCCTCAGGTTGTTCCTCTTCCACGTCCCTCTGTGTCTGTGATGGCCCTGACAATGGTGGGGGGGGCTGTGTGGCCTTGCCCTGTGCTGTTCCTGCTGCAGCTGTTTCTGCAGGATCATATTGTGTAGCATGGCACATACTATGAACATCTGTGTACATGTAGCTAGAAAGTACTGCAAGGCTCTACCGGATATGTCCAGGCAGCAGAACAGTGACCTGAGCATCCCAAATGCATGCTCTGTTATGATTCTGATTTGTGCATGTGCCTCATTATGGAGTTCTTGTTTGGGTGTGTGTGCATTTCTGATGGGTGTCATCAGCCACGGCTCCAGTGTGTAACCAGCATCCCCCACTAGGTGGCCATATGGGATGTCCCCACTGGCAAATGACTGGTACAGCTGTGTCATTTGCCAGATGTTGGAGTCATGATAGCTTTCTGGGCAGCCAGCACACACATTCAATATAATGCCCTGGGCATTGCACACAGCCTGGAAGTTGATGGAGAGAAACCCTTGCGGTTTATGCAGACCCTACCCCACTCACCAGGTGGTGCTTTGATGTGTATGTGCATGCAGTCTATAGCACCCCTACCTCAGGGTATTCTGCTATTTGGTGGAAGAGATGCATATTACTGGTCAACGCCTCACTGGTGTTGAGGAAATATATGTGTTCACCGGCATGTGCTGACATGGCATCCAGGAACTGGTGGAGTACCCTGGATGCTGATGCCTGTGAAGTCCCCATGATATCCCCAGTTGGCCTTTGGAAGGTACCTGTGGCTAGTATTCTTAAGCCTACACATACCTTGGTATCCACTGGGATGGGTTCCCCTCTGTTGGTTCTGTGTGTGAGGCATGGCTGGCACAGCTCAACAATTTGATGTAGAATGTCCCTGTCCATCCAATAGCACTCCACTGTCTCCAGCTCATGTAGCCCCTGGTAGGTTACCCTGAGTCTGTGCACTCTTCTCCTTCTCCTCACTGTGGGTTGGGCATCAGCATTCACATCCTTACCACCCTCAGCCTCTTCCACATATTGATGAATAAAAGCAACAGCAGCCCCTAACATTTTGTTAGTTTTGTCAGGTAATATTTCCCCATCTGTGTACACTGGTGATGTAGAGTTTGTGGGAAAAAACAGAGTGAAAGGTGTTTTCATAGTTTATAGTAGTGTGCTGGGCTGGACTGCTGCCTGTGTAATTGGCTGATTCTGATAAATTTCACCTGCCGGCTATGCTAGTTTTCCTTGATTGCCTTCCTACTGCTGGTTTCCTTTCCCATTGCCTTCCTTTTAAGCCCTGAGGTGTGATGTGCATACCCAGTGCTCAGATGTGAACAGAGCTGCTATTTCCTTTTTTTTTTTTTTTTTTTTTTAAATGCAATACACGGTGCACACACCCATTTAGGTAATGTAAACACTGCTAGGCAGCCTCAGACATACCCCCTTCCTTAACTGTACTTAGCTAAGGGCAAACACGGGCCACAGAGCTCCAATAAGCTTACAGCATGCATGACACTCCCCCTTATGAGGTCATCTACCTCTTATACTTATACCATGGTGTTGCTGCACCTACATGGTTGGGTGCAAGATAACACTGAGAGGAAATCTGTGATTCAGTATCAATCCCCTCAGTTGCATAAAACAGAATGCTAATTCAGTTACCACACACACTGAGCCTTCCCCCTTAGCAACCACTAATCCCTGGTATTGTTGTCTTATGCATGCTATTGACTATCATGGCAAAATGCTGCTTTGGGTTTAAAAGCTTATTTCCAACTTTTTTCTTATTTTCAGGCCAATCCCATTTGCGCACTGCTGGCCTGCACTTAATCGTCCGAAATCGGCCAAAAAAAAGATATTTTTTTATAATTTTGCAACTATTTATCATGCCAGTGGCCATATTTTTGGCCATTGGCATGCCTACTACATTGAATACATGCTTTCTTTGGAGCTGTCATGCCTCCATTTTGTAATTTGCAGAAATGTATTTGGTTAGTAGCAGAATACATTTCTGCAGGTTACACTATTCCTGCACAGATGCCTGCCTGCTTCCTGGATCGCTAATTCATCTCATTTGCATGGTTTTCACCAGCAAATCAGGTAATTACCATATAGTAGTGGTGTCCATGCAGGAATAGTGAAGGAGCGCTCATGCACATCCTGGGAGCTCGTTCCTGGATTGCTTATTGGCCCATATTGCGTGCAGCAGCTCTTGCACTATTCCTGCACACCATGCAGAGCTTGCTGAATCCAGGGGAAACTGTTGCATAAAAAAGCTCTGTATATACTTAAATATAGCACCTTAACCCCTGGAGGTTTAAATGTTGATTTTAATTGGAAATAATGAATTGATTAATTCATATTTAATAGTTTTATTGAAGGGTGTGTTAGCTAATATATAAGAAAAAGTGTCTTCAGTCTGTATGTACTCCTTGAACGCATTTACTGAGGTGCCAAAGTGGAATAAACCTGCTGCTGTGTTTTGAATAACTTGGTGCTGTTTTTGATCTACAGGGATATATCTAATTGCTGTGCTTTAGAGTGACAGAACTTTTGCTATTGTGTTTCTGTAGTCTGGTGGTACTATATCATTCTCAGACTGCCTGCACCTACTCTTTGCATGTGACCCACATCTATGGTAGGAGTTCTACAGAATGTCCATATGTCAGTATTTGTTACTGCAAGAAAACTGGACAAAGCCACAGACAATGGAGGGACAGGGGGCCACAGATATGGACAGGACACAGCTCTGAGTAACCTAGATGGTGGCCAGTAGAACAGCAGGTTGCAACAAGTCAGTGTAGCACCAGGATATAAAGGCTGTCACGTAACTGTGTCAGTACTTGCAACAAGTCAGTGGGCACCATCCATACCCCACAAATGTACAAGGTTTTTCAGAATGTCCACATTTATGCCTCATATATATGTTCTGTTTGTCATAACATTGCAGCTGTCTGGCAAACTATTGGCAAATCAATAAAGGTTGCTGTGAGAAAATAATGACAGACAGCTGAGATGCAGACTTCATGCCCATCAGAAAATGCATGCTAATACAAAACCATTCTACCAACTGTCTAAGTTTGTAAGAACAATATTAAAATTCTGTCCCCATGTTTGGGCCTGTGTCCTACTGTTATATATAGCACTGTCCAGATTTCTGGCTGTAAGAGTTTGAGAGGTATGGGCAACATGTAGCCTTATAATAACAGTAAAACACAAACCATCTGAGGATCAGAGCAGATGTATGGTGCACAATGCTGGACAACCTGCAAAACAGGGAGAGTCAGAGGGCTGAAGTCTGTAACCCAGTGTGTGGTGTTCCCCAGTCATGGCATGCCGACAACTACATAGAGCAGCAACTGTCGACAAAGCCAGGAGCTGGAGCAGGGCAGGAAAAAGGCCCACATATAAGGGGAAGGAGGAACTACTGCCCAGTCAAATGTAGAAAGTGCAGAACAGAACAGAACAATTTGTGCAGTATCATGGGCTCCCTGCAGTGTATGGAGTCGACAACCCAAATGTCTGTCAGCGGTTCCTCACATCAAGCTATAATAATCTGCCACTGATGTACCAAAAAATCACAGTCCTATGTAAAATGTACTAGACATATTATGCAAAACTCTGTTCAGTCCGATACACTCTGTACACATCCTAGATATTGGTCAGATAGTATGGACAGCACACAGCCAGGAAATCCCTCAGGCAATAGAAACCAGGTAACACATACGTCACAAAGTCAGTGTGCCAAGCAAAAACAGCCCCTAAGGCTAAATAACACACCTAACACACTAGTAATCGGTGATTCTATCATCAGGCACACAGACATCCCACTCACTAGACTGAACAAAGAAAAAGTTACCGTAAGCTGCCTGTCGGGTGCCAGAATCCGCCACATAACACATGCACTCAGGTCACTCCACAACAAGTACAAATATGACCCTGTCATTGTACATGTTGGCGTAAATGACCTGAGACGTACCTCCCTGGACTACATGAAAAGAGACATGGAGGAGCTCTCTGACCATGTAGCCCAGGCTGGTATGATTCTGACTCTGAGTAGCATCCTGCCCTCACCCAAAATGATGCCTGCATACGAAGAAAAAATTATCAGTTTCAACAATTGGTTAAACTACTGGTGTCATTCAAAGGGGATCCAGTACTTGTCAGCCTGGGACAAAATGCTTGACAAGCCACGTTGCTTCACCAGAGACGGCTTGCACCTGTTGCCCATGGGCTTTTGAATACTGGCCAAGACTCTTGCTGCCCCAATACTGCCTTATTTAGGCAAGGCTCAAAAGACAAACCTGCCTCCATAAACAACTATAATAAACAAAAACTGAGGGTAATGCTGCTCAACGCCAGAAGTCTAAACCTCAAAATGCACGCACTCAAGGCTCTCCTTAGTATGGAAGAAATTGATGTATGTGCATTGACAGAAACCTGGTTCAAGGCTCCAGAGAGCACCCCAGTACTACCAGGCTATAACTCCTACCATACCTTTAGGTCCCAAAACCAGGACCGGAACACAAAAGGAGGGGGTGTGTCCATACTCATCAAGAACACCCACACCTCCAGGTTAGTAGCACAGCACGCAGAATCTGAGACCATCCAAGTGCAATTGACAGTGGGTAAATTGACTGTTCAATTTATAGCTTGCTACAGATCTCCCACCTTGTCTCAGGACCCTCACGCAGCATTCCTGAGAACATTAGAAAGTATGAAGATTCTACCCAACACCATGCTACTGGGTGACTTCTACTATCCAAACATTGACTGTGAAAACTACTCAAGCTCAAATGCCCTAGCCAGATGCTTCCTTAAGTTTATAAACTCAAACGCCCTTGAACAGCTGGTCATCACTCCCACAAGAGGTGACAACATACTGGACCTGGTCATTACCAACATGGGAACCTATGTTCCACACCTGAGTTAAACTCGTCATTGGTAAGATCAGATCACAAACTAATCACACTGGACATTCACATCCCGACGACCCCCCCCCCCCCCCAGTCAAGGAAATCAAGGTAAAAAACTTCTCTAAAGCCAACTTTACACTCCTCAAGACTGAGGTGGGAAGTTTCAAAGCTCCCAATCAAATGGAAAATGATGACCCATCGACAGAATCCTTTACAAGTGCATTCTATGAACACCTTCAAGAATGCATGGATCGAGCCATCCCAAGTAAAACCAAGACCAACTCCTCAAAAAAGAGGAAGCCAGTCTGGTGGACCCCGGCCATAAATAAACTTTAAAACAGAAGGAGGAAACTCCTGCAAGATAGAACAAAATCCCAAAATAAGAAGGCATCCCTCATTAACATCAGTAAAAAACTGCACTCCCTCATTAAATCATCCAAGGCCAACTTCGAAAGAAAAATAGCTAATGACTCTAAGGATAACCACAAGGCATTCTTTACATATGTCAAGAGTCTAGGGGCAAACTCTGAGATATGCTCCAAGCTAGTGCATAATGGCCATAAATACACTGAACCAACAGACATTGCCAACATCCTGGCTGACAAGTTCAGTGCAAACTTCACCCCCCCCCCTTCACCAAAGGGGCTAGCACCCATCCCAGAAGAATGTGGTGCTCCAGATATCTCAGACACACAAGTAATGACAGCCCTTGCAAAGGCCAAAAACACAGCATCAATGGGACCAGATGCCATCCCAGGTTGTGTCTTACACGAGCTTCAAAATGAACTAACCCCCCCCCCATCTCAAATCACTATTCAAACTCAGCCTTTCTACAGGCTATGTACCCAAAGAATGGCATACAGCAACAGTCATACCACTCCACAAAGGTGGTGCCACAACTGACCTTGGGAACTATCGCCATATAAGCTTGACTTGCTTGGTCTGCAAAGCCATGGAATGCATTATCATGGAGCTCATTAACAGGGACATTGGGAACCTCCAGACACTGGACCCCACCCAATTCGGCTTTGTTAAAGGCAGATCTTGCCTCCTGAACTTGGTCATCTTCTTTGAAACAGTCACCAAGGCCATAGATGAAGGGAGGGTGGTCCACACAGCACATCTGGACCTCGCTAAGGCGTTTGACACCATCCCACACTCAGGAATCATAGACAAACTCACCAGCTTAAATATCAACCCCCATGTCATGAGATGGGTTGCCAATTGCCTCTCAAACAGAACCCACACGGTAAGAGTGGCAGGCGCCATGTCTGACTCTAAACCAGTCACAAGCGGAGTCCCACTGGGCTCAGTCCTGGGACCCCTCCTGTTCAGTATATATTTCTCCAAAGTACAGGCAAAGGCGGAGGGACTGTGGCTAACCAAGTTCGCAGATGACTGTAAATTGGGTGCAATAATTGACTCTCCAGCTGACACAGACATTCTGCAAAAGGGTCTCACAGAGACAAACACCTGGTGTCAAAGCCACGGCCTCAAGCTAAATGCCAAAAATGCATAGTAATCCCATTTGGGAAAAACAAAGTACCTACAAACTACCACATAGATGGGAATCCACTAAGTACAGAAGAAGTAATTAAGGACCTGGGTACCCAAGTAGATAGCATGCTCTCCTTTGATAATCACATAGCCAAAATAGTCAAGAAATCCTTCTATGTGGCACACCTGATCACAAAGGGTTTCTCATCCAGATCCAAGGAGGTGATTGTGCCCCTTTACTCTTCACTCATTAGGCCCATAATAGAGTACAATGTCCCATTTGGGATGTACCTCACTAGACACCTGCAACAACTAGAAAGACCACAGAAGTACCTCACTAAGAGGATTAATGGCCTTAAACAATTACCCTACGAAGCATGACTAAAAAAGCTCCAGCTCTTCTCAGTCACTTACCATCTGCTCAGAGGTGACCTGTGCCTGACTTATAGGGTCATGTCATACCCTGAACTAATGGACATGCTTCACCTCAAAAAAACGAGATCCCTCAGAACCACTCGTTCTACCGACTTGAACCTATGTACAACAATAAACAGGACATGCTGGAGGGATAGATTCCTGTCCCAGTGAGTCCCCTCACTCTGGAATAGAATCCCAATCCATATTTGACAGAGCTCCTCCCTGACCTGCTTCAAGAGAAATCTTGATGAGTGGATGGGTAATAGTAAGTTCTACCCTGGGATCACTTCAGGAGCTCTGTTGACAGAGGCCCAGATTACTAATCTAATGGGGAGGCGAACGCCATCACTCTGTGGCTTGGCTTATAAATGCCCATGGGCAGATACCCTAGTACTTACCTATGAACCTATGAACCTATTATATCAAGGAAGTACTGGACTGTTTCATCAGGTTCAGCAGACAATTGGCTGTAGCACACAAAATCCTGGACTGGAATACAAGTAGGTCTGGCCTGGAGTCCAATTGTAAGTACTGATGGTCATACTGGGCATCCTCCTACACTTAGCTAATTTCAACCCATGTCTGAAGCCACACCTGACTATAGAACCATGATACCCGTATATATCTGTGCATACAGACAGCTATGTATACCTTCACTGTCTTGCCCTATCCCCATCAGACATGATTACCCTGATCTAGCCATGTGTGGCACATATAAGATATATGTGGATCTGCTGAGTTTAATTTATATATATATATATATATATATATATATATATATATATATATATATATATATATATACTGTATGCAGGTAACATATAGACTATGAAGCTGAAAACCAGAATCCCAAAAGTGCATAAAAGTGAATTTGAATATCTCGAATCAGTGCTTATGCATTTCCGGTACGTCGCGTGTAATGTTATTGTGACTGAAATCGCAGGTAAGTGAGTGTTTGTGTATGTTTTTGTATGCTGAGTGTGTGGATAAGGGTAGGGAGGTGTAAATGTGAGTGTGAGTGTTGGATTTGTTGGTGTTTCTGTATGTGTGATGTGTGTTTGTGTGCGAGTGAGTGGAGGATGGCATGGTGTGTGGTTTGTTTTTGTTTATGTTATGTGCGACCTCGGAGTTGGTATATATAAGTAGGATAGGATCAGGGGGCATGCCCCCCTTACTTATATGTAGTGTAGGGTTGTGAAGTGTGGGTGGAATGGTGTGTATGTTAAGTGGTATATGGGGTATGTATGTTCGGGATTGTGAGTTTCGGTGTTGTGAATGGTTGGACTTCATAGTCTCGGGTTACTGAATTTCGAGATTTCAGTAATTCGAAATTATGAAGTGAAACTATATATATATATATATATATATATATATATATATATACATATATATATATATATATATATATACATATATATATATATATATATATATATATATATATTGCATAAAAGTGGATATAAAAGGTCCTGCACTTAGTCCTGGACGCTAGACAACCACCTTGCTCTTAACGCATACAAATATAAAATAATGATTTTCTTCCTCTCTAGACACACCATTATTGACAAAACATCCTTCTCTATACTCAGCCAAAACAACACCTCTATTGAAATAGTTCCCTATGCAAAACTGCTAGGGGTCGTTATTGATGACCAGTTAAAATTTGACATCCACTTACAAACTAATATTAAAAAAACATCAAAAGCTTGGAATGCTTTACTGTCACAGACACTACCTTACTCTCTCATCAAAACAACTCTTATGCACTGCTTACCTCATCTTCTATCTTCTATATGGAGCCTCTATCCTTACTAATCTCCAATCAACCCTCAAATCATAATTATCTTCTTGCTAATTTGCCACAGGATCCAAATCCTCCTCTCATCAATGCAACTCCCTCCATGCCCTAAACTGATTGGAACTCCCAAACTACTTAACTTTCATTCAACTTACAACAGCACATAAGCTCATTTTCAAACATCTAATTGTCCTTCTCTCTCCTCTACCTTAAAAATCCACCAGCCACATAGAACACTAAGATCCACAAATCAAAATCTCCTTGAACTTTACAAACCTATATGTTCTCCAGGGCAACTGTTAGTATCTTTCTCCCTTGCTAGATCATGGAATTCACTTCCCCTCACATTAGAACTACCCAGAATCTCTCTTACTTTAAAAACTTACTCCACTATTATCTCTTCTCTCTCTGGGAATGCTCCTGCTCTCACCCCACCTAAAGCCTTCCTCCTCTCTTTACCCCTTCCTATTCTCAAATTCAGCCTTTATATGTATATTTCTAGTCTCAATTTCTTCAATTTTACTGTCTCCATATATGATGTATTACTTGAATCTTTGTTACTTATTATTGTAAATATTATAAAACACTGTATCTGAGTTATCACGTTTGAATATTGTACATATTATTTTCTGTTTGGAGCTTTTATCCCCGGGCCTCCATTCAAAATGGGCTCATTTAGGCCCAATGGACTTTCCCCTGTTAACAGACTGCAATAAATAAAATATAAATAAATTAAAATAATAGAAAATAAAAAATGTACAATAAGCTGGTTGCATAAGTGCGCAAACCTTTAAACTAATACTTTGTTGAAGAACCTTTTGATTTAATTACAGCATTCAGTCTTCTTGGGTACACACCTGCCATCAATTAAAGACACTCTGATTAACCCCAAGTAAAGTTCAGCTGTCCTAGTAGAATTTTCCTGACATTTACTCAGTTGCCTGCTACAGCAAAAGCCATGGTTTGCAGAGAGCTTACAAAGCATCAAAGGGATCTCATTGTTGAAAGGTATCAGTCAGGAGAAGGACAGAATAAATGTCCACAGCGTTGGCTATACCATGGAACACAGTGAAGACACTCATTAAAAAGTGGAGAAAATATGGGACAACAGTGATGTTGCAAAGAACTGGATGTCCCTCCAAAATTGATGAAAAGACAAGACAAAAACTTGTCAGGAAGGGTGCCAAGAGACCTACAGCAACACTGAAGGAGCTGCACGAATTTCTAGCAAGTACTGGTTGTATACTACATGTGAAAACTATGTCCCGTATTCTCCATATGTCTGAGCTATGGGGTAGGGTTGCAACATGGAAGCCTTTTCTTACACAGAAAAACATCCAGGCCTGGCTAAAATTTGCAAAAAAATACATCAAGACTCCCAAAAGCATGTGGGAAAATGTTATGGTCTGATGAAACCAAGGTTGAATTTTATGGCCACAATTCCAAAAAGTTTGTTTGGTGCAAAAACAACACTTCACATCACCAAAAGAACACCATCCCCACGGTGAAGCATGGTGGTTGTAGTATCATGCTTTTGGGTTGCTTTTCTTCAGCTGGAACTGGGGCTTTAAACAAGGTGGAGGGAATTATGAACAGTTCCAAATACCAATCACTTTTGGCCCAAAACCCTCAGGCATCTGCTGGAAAGCTGAAGATGAAGAGGAATTTCACCTATCAGCATAACAATGACCCCAAGTATACATCCAAATCAACAAAGGAATGGATTCACCAGAAGAAAATTAAAGTTTTGGAATAGCCCAGCCAGAGCCCAGACCTAAATCCAATAGAAAATCTGTGAAGAGGTGATCTGAAGAAGGCTGTACACAAGAGATTCCCTCACAATCTGACAGATATGGAATGCTTTTGCAAGGAAGAATGGGAAAATATTGCCAAGTCAAGATGTGCCATGCTGATAGACTTCTACCCAAGAATGCACCATATATAGAGAGGCAGACAGAGGGAGAGAGAGGAGAGAGAGAGACCCAGAAAGGGATAGAGTGATGTAGTGCTGCAGCCAGTCATGCACCAACTGTAACCAGTGGTGTGTGCAAATGGTACGGTGAGCTCTAGTATGTAATAGTAGGTAGGTAGCGGTTCTCATCTCACATCAGCCACTGTGTGTGTGTGTGTGTGTGTGTGTGTGTGTGTGTGTGTGTGTGTGTGTGTGTGTGTGTGTGTGTGTGTGTGTGTGTGTGTGTGTGTGTGTGTGTGTCTGTGTGTGTCTGTGTGTGTGTGTGTGTGTGTGTGTGTGTGTGTGTGTGTGTGTGTGTGTGTGTGTGTGTGTGTGTGTGTGTGTGTGTGTGTGTGTGTGTGTATTCAATATACAGCAGAACACACATGCCCAACAGGCCAATGACTGTGCAATGGTCCCTCATTTTATGGCCCTGTGACTACTGTGCTCCACAACAGTAGCCTCCCTGTCAGCAGCTACTGATGTCATCCACCCCAACAGCAGTGGCAGACACTATCCAAATGCAGAAACTTTGTGGTGCATGCGATAACTGCATAGAATTATAGTATCTACAGTTAGATAGTTAGTGGTTCTGATCCCAGCAACAGCAACTCTGTGAGTGTGTTTGTGTGTGTAAGTGTATCCCCTTGCTGCTGTGTGTACTTCTTGCCTATGTGTGTGCAATACCATTACATTTTATAGCCTGTGCCTACCTGTGAAACCCCCCATTGGTCCACTTTACAGGGCCTGCTGATTTCTTCCACTTTAGATGTACAGTTACACACTCTCTAGACCCATAAGCTCTGTAGTACATGTGATACGTGTGTAGCACTATAATATATACAACTAGATAGGTAGAGGTTCTAATCGCAACAATGGCAACTCAGTGTGTGTGGAAGTAAACCTCCCTGAAGCTGTGTGTATGTCTTGCCTTTGTGTGTGCAATGCCAATACATTTTAAAGCCTGTTCCACAATGTTAATCACCCCATTGGATTACATTACAGGGCCTGCAGGTATAATCCACCTTAGATGCACAATTAGACGCCCTCCAAGTACATAAGCTCTGTGGCACATGTGATAGGTATATAGCACTATAGTACATGCAACTAGACAGGTAGGAGTTCTAATCCCAGAGCTGGCAACTTTCTGTGTGTGTGTGTGTGAAGACTATCCCCTGTAGCAGTGTGGCTGCCTGGCGTATATGTTTGATGGTTATACCATTTTGAGGGCCTGTTAATCCCCCCATTTGATTACTTTACCCTTGTGTGTATGTGTAATTGTTATACCATTTTGAGGGCCTATTAATCCTCCCATTGGATTACTTTACAGTGCCTGCTGGTGTCATCCACCTTAGATACACAGTTAGACTTTTGAGCATTTTCTGTCTTGTTACTTTTGAGCATTTTCTGGCTTGTTAAACTTGATGTCTGTATTGGTAACTGTATTTAGAACACAGCCTAGAGCTGATTACTGAATTTCCTGCCTGCACTTATTTTAAAATCGTTTTTTTCTTAAAACTTGCATTTTATCGGTCTCTGACCTAGCACTCAAGTGTGGGGTCATTTACTGCACTGTTCTAACTTGTTGATACTTGTGAACCTCTGCTTTCCTTAAAAAAAAAAAAAAAAAACAATCTTGCTTGTTTCCCACTTTTCTGAGATTTAAAAAAGTTCAGTTACAGATTTGCTGTTCTGAACTGTTTGTAAGTTTCTTGGAGGCCATTGTTTGCTTGGGCTAAAGGGAAGTCTCTGTGTTCATCAGTGGCAGTGATAAATATTGAGCAGCCTGCCTGCCCCTGTGGGAGTGGTTACTGCCTTGAAACTGTAGTTTTATTGGCCATTTTGGGTCAATTCCAAACTCCTTGATCTCCCTCTCTTAAAACCCTCTTTTGCTCAGTTTTGCAAGTTTTTGCGCATAGCGCAACATCAGGCAGCGCTGCCTAATTGGGTTTAAACTATTCCTGGCTCCACAAAGTCTGCTCTTCACTTTTTCCCTTAGAACTGCTCTATCTCTCAAATTAAACACCATATTCTCATTCTAAGGCCCCTCACTGGTCCAAATAAGTAATCTTACAAGTTAGCACTAATAAACCATAAGCACTACTTACTCTTATACTCTCTACGATTACCTTGTCCCCTATTGGTCCATTTTAATTCAGTTCCCTATATTACTCTAGCATGTCCAAAGGTCAGTCAATGGTTTCCTCTCCAGTCCAGCTGGTGAATCTGGGAATTTTGAGGCAATGTTACAACTGTCTCATGTACACGGACAACCCTCTCCTCCTCCAAACAGGTTCAAATATATGTGACAGATGTAACCATATAGCCAAACTGGAGGCTGAGCTCTGTCATCTCAAGACTGGTGCAACCAGTCAGGAGGAGAAGATAACCTCACACAACACAATTCCAGTATCACATAGTCCCACCACAACAGCGAACCAAACACATAAAAACACAAAAACATACTCTGGGGCTCTAAATAAAAATCTACCTAAGCAATAGAGACCTCCAAAGCAGAAATCCAAGCAAACACTACCACAAAACAAAAGACGTACAACAGATAGCACACAAAGTCAGTGTGCCAAGCAGTCACAGCTCTTAAGGCTGAATAACACACCTGATACTCTTGTAATAAGTGACTGTATTGTCAGACACACTGACGTCCCGCTCACCAGGCTGAATAAAGAGAAGGTCACAGTGAACTGCCTGTTGGTCGCTAGGATCCACCACATAATGCAAGCACTCAGGTCACTCCAAAGCAAATACAAATATGACTCAGTCATTGTACATGCTGGCGTGAATGACCTGAGACGTACCTCCCTCGACTACATGAAAAGAGACATAGAGGAGCTCTCTGATCATGTAGCCCAGGCCAGTATGACCCTAACCTTGAGCAGCATCTTACCCTCACTTAGAATGATGCCACAGTATAAAGACAAAATGATCGATTTTAACAATTGGCTAAAATTTTGGTGTCATTCAAAGGGGATCCAGTGTCTGTCAGTCTGGGATGACATGCTTGACAAGCCACGTTGCTTTCCTAGGGATGGCTTGCACCTGTCACCCTGGGCTTTCAGATATTGGCAAAGGCTCTTGCCACCCCATAGTGCCTTTTTAGGCAAGGCTCAAAAGTCAAACCCACCGCCATAGACAGCACAAGGAACAAGAAACTAAGGGTAATGCTGCTAAATGCCAGAAGTCTTAACATCAAGATGCATGCACTCAAAGCTATCCTCAGTATGGAGAACATTGATATCTGTGCAGTGACAGAAACCTGGTTCAAGGCTCCAGAGAGCACTCCAGCACTACCAGGTTATATCTCATATCATGCTTTTTGGCCCCAAAACCCGGACCGAACCACAAAAGGAGGGGAAGTTTCCATATTTATCAAGGATATTCACACCTCCAGGTCAGTGGCATTGCACGAAGTATCGGATACCATCCATGTGCAACTAACAGTGGGCAAGACTGCTTTTCAGTTTATAGCATCCTACAGACCACCCTCTCAAAGTCAGGAATCCCACTCGGCTTTGCTGAAAACATTGGAGAACATGAAGATCTCTCCGAACACTATTATATTGGGCAACTTCAACTACCCAAACATAGACTGGGAGCATTACTCAAGCCCCAGCACCTTAGCCCAAAGGTTCCTGGAATTTATAAACTCAAATGCCATGGAACAACTAGTCACCACTCCCACAAGAGGGGAAAACATACTAGACCTGATCATTACCAACATGGGGACTCTATGCTCCATACCAGAAGTATATCCCTCATTGGTAAGATCAGACCAGCCATAAATAAACTGCACAACAGAAGGAGGAAGCTACTACATGATAGAGCAAAATCCCTAAAAGGGAAGGCATCTCTGATCAGTACTAGCAAAAAATTACGATCCCTCATAAAATCCTCCAAGGCCAGCTTCGAGAGAAAAATTGCACAGGACATTAAAGACATCATAAGGCTTTTTTCAGTTATGTTAGGAACCTGGGATGCAACTCCCAGACTTGTTCTGAGTTGATTCTAAACGACAAAAAATAAACTGAACCCACAGACATCACCAATATCCTGGCAGACAGGTTCAGTGCAAACTTCTCCCCCCTCCCCCCCAAAAGAGCAAGTATCTATCCCGGCAGAGTGCAGCCTCCCAAACATCTCTGATGCTCAGGTGAAGGTTGCCCTCTCCAAAGCAAAAAACACTGCTTCCATGGGACCAGATAGTGTCCCGGGTTGCGTCCTACATGAACTCCAAGAAGAACTAATCCCTCAAGTAAAACTGCTGTACAATCTCAGCCTCACTACAGGATATGTGCCCAAAGAATGGCGTACAGCAACAGTGGCCCCACTCCACAAAGGTGGCACCTCTGTGGACCCTGGAAACTATCGCCCCATAAGCCTGACTAGCCTAGTCTGCAAGGCTATGGAGAGGATCATCATGGAACTCATAAACAAAGACATTGGGGACCTACAGACACTAGATCCTACCCAATTTGGCTTCATCAAGGGCAGATCCTGCCTTTTGAACCTGGTTGACTTCTTTGAAACAGTCACAAGAAACAGTCACCAAGGCCATAGATGAAGGGAAGGTAGTCCACACAGCCTATCTGGACCTCACAAAGGCATTTGACACAATACCCCACTTGGGCATCATAGATAAGCTATCCAGCCTAAATATAAACCCCTATGTCACAAGATGGGTCGCAAACTGGCCCAAAGACAGAACCCACAGAGTCAGAGTTGCTGGAGCCATGTCAGACTCGAAACCGGTTACAAGTGGCGTCCCACCAGGTTCTGTCCTGGGACCTCTCTTGTTCGGTATTTACTTTCCTGAGGTACAGGCCAACGTGGGAGGACTATGGCTCACCAAGTTCACAGATGACTGCAAACTGGGTGCCATAATTGACTCTCCAGCTGACACAAACATCCTTCAAAAAGGTCTATCAGAGATGAATAACTGGTGCCATAGCCATGGTCTAAAGCTAAATGCCAAGAAGTGTATAGTCATACCCTTTGGCAAAAACAATGTGGCCACAAATTACCACATAGGTGGTAACCCATTAAGTACATTGAAAGTAATTAGGGATCTGGGGACCCAAGTTGATAGCAATCTCTCCTTTGACAACCACATTGCCAAAGTGGTTAGAAAGACCTTCTACATAGCCCACCTCATCATGAAAGGATTCACATCTAGATCAAGAGAGGTAATTGTGCCCCTTTATTCATCCCTCATCAGGCTCATCATAGAATACAATGCCCCCTTTGGGATGTACCTTACCCGACACCTGCAGCAATTAGAAAGACCCCAAAAGTACCTCACCAGGAGGATCAAGGGACTCAAACAGATGCCATATGCTGCTTGGTTAAAAAAACTCCAGCTCTACTCAGTTGCATACTGCCTACTTCGAGGCTATCTATGCCTGACATATAAAGCTATGTCCAACCCAGAATTAATGGACATGCTCCACCTCAGTAAATCTAAATCCCTTAGAGCCACGCACTTGAGGGACTTGAACCTCAGCACAGAAATAAATAGAACATGCTGGAGGGACAGATTCATAACCCATAGGCTCCCTTCACTCTGGAATAGAATTCCAATTCATGTTAGGCAGAGCACCTCATTGACTCTCTTCAAGAAGAATCTTGATGAGTGGATGGGGGATCGTAGGTTTGTCCCGGGGATTACTTCCGTGTCACTATTAGACAGAGGCACAGTAAACTAAACTTTAAAAAGGGCACAGTATACTCAAATCAAGGAGTGGTGTAAGCCAAACAAAATCAGGCTAGGCTTATAAATGCCCCAGAGCAGATAGCCTAGTATGAACCTATGAACCTATGAACCTATGACAGTCACCAGGTAAATAAGCTCCATGGCACATGCAATAAGTATGTAACACTAAATTACATACTAGATAAGCAGTGTTCTAATCTCAAATCTGGCAACTGTTTGTGTGTGTGTGTGCATGTGTGTGTGTGTGTGTGTGTGTGTGTGTGTGTGTGTGTGTGTGTGTGTGTGTGTGTGTGTGTGTGTGTGTGTGTGTGTGCGCGCGTGTGTGCATATCTCCTTGTAGCAGTATGCCTGTCTTCCCTGTGTTTGTATGCAACATTTATACCATTTTAAGGGCCTGTGCAAACCTGTTAACCTCCCAGTGGCAACCTTTACAGCACCTGCAGATGTCATCCACTTGAATAGTACTGTCCAACACTACAAAAACATATAAGCTCAGTGGCACATGAGATGTTATGTAGCGCTATAGTATGTGCAACTAGACAGGTAGGAGTTATACTCTCAACAAGGGCAGTTCATGAGTGTTTGTGTGTACATATATCCCCTTGCAGCAGTGTGACTGTGTTAGGCCCAACACCTGTCCCACTGTGCAGATTGTAGTCTACGTTTGGCCAGGTTTCTCCTGTGAGAACAGCTAAAGCAATACATAGGTCCCAAGAATGTAAGACAAGAAACATTTCCTACATGTCTGTAATAGTTGCATATAAACCAGTCATTTTACATCATAAACACCTGAATGTTCTGAACCATAGTATAACCTAGGGAAATGCTTCAAAAATAAGATGTCATATTGGCAGACCAAGAGAAGTCCTGTCCTTTGCACTTGCCGTAGGTATGGTTTGTCCTGCAACTGTTATGATACTACAAGAAGTGTCCGACATTGGGCATTCTTTAAGGTGGCAACCCTACTCTTTGTTGCCTATGTGTGTGCAATATGTATACATGTCAAGGCCCTGTCCCCCTACATAAACCACATGTATCTAGGGATGAATGGTAACTGCCACCACCCACATATGGAGGTACTGACTAAGACTGTGGCAACTGTAAGTTGTGTGCTGTCTGTCATTGACCCACCAAATGATGTTAACACATTGCAACAGGGTCTTACATCAGGTACAGACTGGTTCCAGGGTCCTGGCCTAAAGCTAAATGCAAAAAATAAAACCATCATACCATGCAGCAAGAACACAGCCCCACTGTTTTCCACATAATTGGCAACCCCATAAACATACAACCTATGTTGACAGACCTGGGTACTCAGTTTGATAACAATGTCACATTCAACCATCATGTAATGGTAGTGGTCAGAAATGCCTCGTATGTGGTGAAAGTCATAGGTAAAGGGAGTGCATCCAGAAATATGGTGGACATTACCTCTATATAGTCCTCAGCCAGCACAACAAAACTTTAGTACATTGGCCTGTTTGATATGTACCTTTCCAGACATCTGCAACAATTGTAAAGGCCAAGGTAATACCCACAAAGGTAATCCATGCCCTCCAACATCTGTCCCATGCAGACAGCCTCTAATCAGTAGTGCCTCACTCGGTATCAGACAGGTTGCCCAGATGAGGGTTGTGGCGTGCCTACATCCCATTGTTGGGCCCTGCCCTTCAACAGCTGCCCCATATATGTGAGTCTGCTTCCCTGCACATTACCAGCACAACACTCCTTAATCTGATTAGTGACATCAACAAAACCTGCTGGACAGACAGGTTTGTCTCCCAGATGCTGTCTTGTCTCAGGAATGCACTTCCTATACATGTCAAGCAGAGTGTCATGCAGACCATCATCTAATGTAACTGTGATGAGTGGATGGGATACCACAAATCTGTCCCAGAGGTCCCATCTGTGTCCTTCAATGACAGGGGCAACAGGAGCTGATTGATGATTCTGTTGGGGATAAACTAATGGCTAGGTTTGTAAGGGCCTCAGGGCCAATAGGCTAGTAATCTTGTATAATCCTAGGTATACTTGTTATGGCCCTATGTGCTGCGATGGACTATGTTAAGTGTCCACTCCCATCACTGCCAACTACTACGGTGTGTCCCCTATGAGCAATATACTAGTACCAATCATACAGCCGCCATCAGACAAATAGGTGAGTGGTACCACAGGTATAAGGGGACAATCCATCAACATCTGTGCGACACAGTTACAGACAGCACTGCAAACATGTTGTAGGGCCAGAGCTGTGTTCTATGTCACATCAGACAGAGCCAAAAGGGAAGCCTGTAGCTGCTGGACAGCTGACTAACAACATGTAATTCCAAGATATTTACTACAGACCTCTATTGTGGTAATCCCTACTTCCCATGCCTGCATCCCCCAACTGCATCAGATTACATGGGGAATACTATTACATAACTGGTATAGTGCTGTACTCCTTTATGTGCCAAACACCTGTGGTAGAATGCTAGGATAGCACAGTCTGTCATCATAGAGAAAGTCACAAACCTGTGTACCATAGGCAGCAGCTTGCCTTTTGTAGGTAATGCTTATCACCAGCTGATTGCCTGTGCACCAATCTGCAATTCAGACTTGCTAATTGCAATCAGAGCAGCTGAGTTGCATTTTCACTAGCTAAAGTCATGGCAACACAGTGCTGTATTTGAGGCCCATATGTAGGCCTTGACAATGTTCCTGGCCTGTGAGAAGGACATTATCAAGGTGTGAGGATTACAGCATCACAGAGGGTAGGTTGAAATACTGTCCATGGTTTGGATTTATGTGGTATGTCCACAGTATTTCATACTGTGTTTGGCCATTGTGAACAGACTTTCTGATTATGTGGCAGTTTACTGTTTAACAATGTGGGTTGAGGTCAGTAAGGAGGCAGATAGATGTGAGTGTCATACATCATTTGCATCAGAATATGCATGCTGCTGCAGTAGCCTCCGTGTATGTTTGTAGGGGAAGACTTTGACACATGTCCCTGTCACTTGACCATTCCCCCCACCCCTTTATGATTGGGTGTTGCATAGATTCCCTGTTCTAGGTGTTTGGGGAGTATGGTAGGTCTGTAGCAGGTAGCTGAACATACTGATGCATATGTCGCAGGCTGCAGCTGCTGCATTCTGTCCAGGAGCCATACTTGGGATTGCGAACACATTGTGGCACAACAAGCTGTATATGTCTGTAAGGGAGCAGTGTCAGCTATGCTGTCACAGCATAGCCAGGGTGAGCGTACCCATAACAGTCCAGGTGAGGCATTTTCCTCTGGTACATATGTTGTGTAATAGTGCCATCCAGAGAGTGGTAGGCAACATTTAAGACACTAATACATATTTGTGAAGTGTGTCCAAACCTACAGGCCTTTGAAGTGCTAACATGTGTGGCAGTGACTGCAGTAGCAGAAAAAAAGTTCTGTTTAAAATTGCACGCCTCAGTCATTTAATTGTTATGACAACCATGCATTTTACATGCAACACACTGGAATGGAAGCCAGGAATGTGGGTGGACAAAAGTTAAGCATGCTAGGAATGTAACAGATTGAGCTATGGAGTCAATACTATAGCAGGAGTATTTGCAAGGCATATGTGCGTGCATACAGTCTGTTACATAGGACTGGCATGAATGTATGTGATTGGATGTGCATGATGTGTGACACTGAACTGTCTGTCATTATTTCAGAATGTCAGTGTGTACTGACTTGCCAGTACATCAGCGCACAGCATAGGTTGTGTGACAAGTGTGCTAAATGTAGATGGCACAATTAAGAACATTCTGCAACAGTCTGCAGGTGTCATCTCTACCTGATATCCTAGGCCTCACATACATCCATCAGCATTTATTTGTCTGTGTACTCTTTTTGGTGTCTGTATCACAGTCCCAAATATGTTGTCATTTGTCCCATTATATGTACAAGTAGTGTGTCACTGGCAAGAAGGATATGTTTATGGAAACAGCAGCTATTCTTCAAAGATGAGTAGCTTACTTGGCGAATGCACTGTGCTGGAGTTGATAAAATCATGAGTTTGAAACTTGGCAGAGGTGTTCTCCTGTGCATCACTGATAAACAGGATATGTTTATAGAAACACTTGTTAGTCTTCAAAGCTTAGTGGGTTAATGTACTGTGCTGTAGTTGACAGGGTCCTGGGTTTGAAACTTGGCAAAGACTGAATATTTTTCTGCTGAGCATCACTGATAAGTAGGATAAGTTTATGGAAACACTTGTTAGTCTTCAACTCTGAGTGATCTAGTGGGCTAATGCACTTTGCCATAGTTGGCTGCGTCCTGGGTTTGAGACTTCCTAGGGTAAAAGTTTGGCTGATGTGCAGAACAGTGTCAGACAAAAGGTGATTAAAGCCACTTTAAGTGAGTTTGTGTGACACACCACAATGCCAAGTAGCACTTAAATCCACACTATTTCCAAGAAAAGAAAAAAGGGGTGATAGGAAAGTGGTGAAATGGGGGCAAGCAGGGGAAAAAACAATATGAAAGACAGGCAGGAATGTGTAGGAAAGGACTATAGCTTTCCATTTCTTATACAGCAACAGCTGTGCATGTTGTGGATAATCTGGAATTTGGAGCCTCACATCTCAGAGGGAGGGGTGTGGGTAACATAACTTTGTTGTTTAATTGCTGTGATAACTGATTGATGGCAGTGTAGGTGTGAGCGAAATGGAGATCATCGGATGGGGTGATTTTTTTTTTTTTTGTGGGATAGATGTCCTTTTTTTTTAAGGAGATAGTGGGATGTTGGGGAAAGAATATAGGTATGTGTGGGGAGGTTAGTTGGGTAGAAGAGGTAGGATTTGCAAAGAGACAAGACAGACAAGACAGCAGACAGGGGTGGTGCATGACACATGAGGGAGTAAACACCTTGGACGGGGAGGGTGTTGTGGAATCGGAGGAACAGGTGCCCCCAGACGGCAGCAGTGGGACTGAGCTTACCACTCATGAACAGTCATTACTGCTCCTTCATGGCCCTGAAGGTTGCTGTGCTGGGGGCTGGGCTGGACTGGCTTCCAGGTGCACTAGTCTGCCCTCAATCTGGTGCAGTCGATTGCCCATTCACACTGGAGAATCCTGTTCACCATCCCTGGGAGCTGTTGCCGGGTGACTACTCCCTCTCTGTGCCTGCGCCCAAAGGGACGGCCTCACCCCTGAGGTGGTTCCACTCATGGGTGGTGCAGGACCAGCAAAGGGGGGCAGCTCCAGGTTGGGTGCCAGACATGCTGAGACCCGGTGCCACAGCCAAATGAGATGGGATAGGTGGGTCCGCATATACCGGCCTACCCACTTATGCTATGGTGTTGAGGTTTTTGTCAAAGTGTATAGGTGTAAATGCAACATCCCTGTAATCACAACTACACAGGTAAAAGCTGCACTCCCTAAAGCCAAAAACACAGCATCCATGGGACTGGACAACATCCCAGGTTGCATTTTACACGAACTTCAGAACGAACTGGCTCCCCACCTAAGCACCATGTTCAATCATAGCTTCACATCAGACTTTGTGCCCACTTAATGGCACACAGCAACAGTTATCCCACTCCACAAAAAGGGAGCCACCACTGGTCCTGGGAACTATCGTCCTATTAGCCTGACGAGCCTGGTCTGCAAGGTTAAGGAACATATCATCATGGAACTCATAAACAAAGACATTGGTAACCTCCAAACTCTGGATCCCACCCAGTTTGGGTTTGTGAAAGGCAGATCATGCCTCCTAAGCCTGATCGACTTCTTTGAGGCAGTCACCAAAGCCGTAGATGAGGGTAAGGTGGTTCACACAGCCTATCTTGACCTCGCCAGAGCTTTCAACACCATCCCCCATTCTAGAATTATATCTATACTCACTAAACTAGGTATAAATCCATACATCACAAGATGAATTGCTAACTGGCTCACTGACATAACCCACACTGTAAAAGTTGCACACTCCAAATCTGACCTCAAACCAGTGACAAGTAAAGTACCACAGGGTTCAGTTTTGGGACCTCTCCTGTTTGGTATCTACTTCTCTGAAGTACAGGCTAATAAAGAAGAACTCTGGCTAACAAAGTTCACAGATGACTGCAAACTAGGAGCAATAGTCAAGTCCCCAAATGATGTGGACATCCTACAGAAGGGCCTCGCTGAGACAGATGCCTGGTGTCAGAGCCATGGCCTCAAGCTTAATGCCAAAAAGTGCATTGTTATCCCCTTTGGTAAAAACTCTGTACCCATGAACTACTACATAGACAGCAGTCTACTTAACACCGAATGTGTGATAAGAGATCTTGGGACCCAGGTGGACAGTAGTCTGTCCTTTGATAGTCACATTGCCACAGTAGTCAGGAAGTCCTTCTAAGTGGCACACCTCATCATAAAAGGGTTTTCATCCAGGAAAAAAGAGGTCATTGTTCCCCTCCACATGACACTCATTAGACCCATTATAGAGTACAATGCCCCTTTTGGAATGTACCTCACAAGACATCTACAGCAGCTGGAAAGACCACAGAAGTACCTCACAAAGATGATTACTGGCCTCAAACAGATGCCCTACACTGACCGTCTCAAAAAACTCTAGCTTTAGACTGTAGAATATCGCCTACTTTGAGGTGCTATCTGCCTAACATATAAAGCTATGTCAAACCCAGAGCTGTTGGACATGCTACACCTAAAGAAACCCCAGTCCCTCCGAGCTACACGCTCTAGGGACCTAAACCTTGTCAACACAATAAACAGGACATGCTGGAGGAATAGATTCCTGTCCCAGAGACTTCCCATACTCTGGAACAGGCTACCCATCTATATCAAGCAAAGTTCTTTATTAACACTCTTCAAGAAAAATCTTGATGAGTGGATGGGAAATAGGAAATACACCCCGGGAATCACTTCCATGTATCTGCTCGACAGTGGCACAGGAAAATAACTTTCTTGGGCGCCAATTTTTGTATTTAAACATAGTATCTGTTAGTAAAAGGATGTTCTGATGAAGCTCTATGTTGTGAGTGAAAGCGCTTAACATCCAAGCTGTATTTTAACATTTTTGGTTTTATTTTCGTTGCAATAAACACCTTCCGCTATTAAAAAGTTATAGTGGAGTTGTACACTTATTGGTCGAGTCGTGGTTTTCGTTGGGATTTGGTTGTGTCAATTTTTGATTCAGTTGTTTCTTGGGGGGCGTAAGCCAAGGAACCTTGTTGGCTAGGCTTACGTAAGCCCACGGGCCGATATCCTTGTACCTACCTATGAACGTATGAACTTATGAATCTATGTAAGTCATGCACAGAGCATTTAAGCATTAGTTATAACAGCATGCATGGGTGTTCCAATTAACCCAGAACATAAAATTGCATAGCATACAGGACACAACACTAAATGGGATAACATTCAGTACTGTAACAGCAAGCCAGTTACAGTTATGGCAAAATGCCAACAACACTGGTATTTCAGCAAGGTATGTTAGTATGCAACCATTATAATACATAACAATAATTAAATGCAAGGGCTAACATAAGGTTTTGAGAACAACATATGTGAAATGGAAACCATACCTGTAGTATAACAATAATAATATTTTTGATGCTGATAAGGGTTGGGAGTGAGAGAGGCATTCAATTAACAACAGTATAGGCTTATATTTATTGCAACAGTACTGTTGTATACTCTACAGGTCTGCCCTCACTTTTATGTCTACAAGTGCCCTATATCTTCTGTAGCATGTACATACCTCTCAAGCTATCTGCATGGAACAGTATGGGGCAAGCTGTAACACCATGAGGTACACTACTAGAGGGGACTATTACATGTCAGGGGAACATATATGACTACCAGGTTGTACTGTACACTGATGCTGTATGAGTGTGCTACTGACAGACTTTGACTGGATGTTAAATCTCTGTCCAAGGGTGTTGGCAACAGTGATCACTATCCATGACAGTGTGACACCTGAGAGACATGTATTGTGCATAGTACAGTGAGTTTACATGTATCCTGCCGTCCTTGGCAGCATGGGTTAGATTATCAGCAGACATTCACAGATGCACCAGGCATACAGCCATAACAACAATAAACAGTTTTATTTGTCTTATTAACTTGGAATAGTAGTGTACTTGTGGATGTTTAATTCAATGAAGTCTTATCACCTTGCTGAGCAATGCTGTTTACACACTAGTACATCTGGAGACACAAATTAGTATACTATTGGAACAGCTATGACAGACAATTTAGTTACCTGTAATTCCTGTGGGGAGAAAGTACAGCTGTGTATCTACAATAAATGTAGATGTTCGAGTGTATTCACTGTTGCAGTCATTACACTTGGGTTATCCTACTGGCAGGCTACCCGCAGTCGGCCCAAGTTCCAAAGTCTTGGTCCGGCGTCGGGTGATGTCGCCTCTTCCTTGACATCAGTGCGCCAGGGGGTATAAAAGATGCAAGCAGTGCCATTTTCTTCAGTTTTTCTTGCCCCAGATGTCAGGTGCCCCCAAATAGGAAGGCTGTAAAAAAGTATGCCAAAAAGCATGCATGTACTAAAATAAACAATTCCTTCATCTACAAGCAAATACACCACATAGGTTGTATAAAGTTAAGAAGTACAGAAAAGACCCAGCAATGAAAAGGGGGATGGTGGGAGGGTAACCTGGACTGCAACAGTGAATACACTCGAATATCTACATTTATGGTCGGTACACAACTGTACTATGTTCATCGTGTTTCACTGTTGCAGTCATTACACTTAGGTTGAATCCCAAAGCTGAGGTTGGGAGGCTGGGCCTAAATAGGATTAGGAGAGGCTACCAGGCCCTGCAGGACTGCAGTGGGCTACCAGGCCCTGCAGGACTGCAGTGGCAAAGCCTGCTCTGGATTTAGAGTAGAGAGGTAAGTGGCAGTGCTTTTTGAAGGTGTGCACTGAACTCCAGGTTGCAGTTTCTAAAATGTCTTTGGTTGGTACTCCTCTGACAAAAGCTGCTGAAGTGGCTCTGCTCTTGTTGAATGTGGCCTAATGCCCTTAGGCACCGATTTGCCATGTTGTGCATAGCAGAAGCGAATGCAGTGTACTATCCATTTTGAAATTGTCTGCTTTGAGATAGGCTTCCCTTGTGATCCTGCAGTCCTGCAGCATAAGCTACAAACAGCTGCTCAGTTTTTCTGAAAGCTTTTGTTTTGTCCAAGTAGAATCGTAGCTGCTTGTGTATGTCCAAAGTGTGCAGAAGTCTCTCCCCTTTATTCTGGGGATTTGGATAGAAAGTTGGCAAATGAATAGTTTGGTTAAAAGCCACACTGGAAACCGCCTTTGGCATAAATGTTGGGTTTGTCCTTAGAGAGACCCTGTCCTGATGAAATATGATGAAAGGTTCCACTGCCATTAGTGCCTGTAACTCTGAGGCTCTTCTTGCTGAAGTTATTGCTAGGAGCAGAGCAATTTTCCATGATAAGAATTTTATATCAGCTGTGCTGGTTGGCTCAAAAGGAGGCAGTGTGAGTTGTTATAAAACAAAATTGAGGTCCCAAGTAGGTATTGGTGCTCTCCTTGAGGGTCTTATGTTTCTTGCCCCTCTGAGGTACTGCCTTAGTAGTGGATGCAAAAAAATAGGAGGTTCCGTATTGTAATGAGCTGAAATGGCAGAGGCATGGATCTTAATAGATGAAAAGGAAAGGCCTTTGTCCAGCATCTCAGTTAGGTATTGTAAAATCTGAGGTATATTTGGTACAAGTGGTTCGAGTCCTTGGACCTGGTTCCAAGCACAGAATCTCTTCCATTTTTCTGCATAGGATTTCCTAGTGCTGGGCCTCCTGGCTTCTAAAATGACATCCATAACATTTTAGCTTTAGAGAGAGGTGTGGTTTGAGGGACTATATTATCTGCCATGCAGCCAGATTTAAGGTTCTGAGTTGACTGTGCAGAATCTGGTTGTTCTGTTGTGTCAGGAGATGAGGAATTTGAGGTAAAGGTCAGGCTGGGCCTTGAGACAAGCTCTTTAGGATTGGGTACCAGTCTGGGGCAATCAGGATCATTTTTGGCTTCTCTTGTCTGACTTTTAGGAGTACCTTGGGAAGAAGAGGCAGTGGAGGGAAGGCATAAACTCTCAGGGTTTTCCAGCTGAATGAAAGAGCATCCACTTTCCATGCTTGTGAGTGATAAGTCCTTGTGCAGAATTTCTGTAGTTGGCAGTTGTGAGAGGAGGCAAAAAGATCTATGTTTGGGCATCCCCATTTCCTTGTTATCATGCTGAAGACCTGTGGGTTTAGTTTCCATTCATGTGGATCCATGAGATTTCTGCTTAGTTTGTCTGCCAGTGTATTTTTCTTTCCTGGCAGGAATTGTGCCTACAGATGTACTTGATAGGTCAGTGCCGTGTTCCACAAAGTCATGGCTTACCTGCAGAGGGGGTAGGAATGTGTGCCCCCTTGCTTGTTTATGTACCACATAACTGTGGTGTTGTCCGTCTTCAGCAATAGTTGTCCTGGATGTAGTAGATCCTTGAAGGCTGTCAGGGAATTCTGTACAGCTAGCATCTCTTTTTGATTGATGTGAAGATGCATTTGTTCCTTGGGCCACGTGCCCTGAATACATTTTCCTTCCATGTGCGCCCCTCAGGCATAATCCGATGCATCCGTTGTTATTGTCTGCCTGGCTGAGGGCAAGGTGAAGGGCTGTCCCTTGTTGAGGTGACAGGCCCGGGATGACCATAGAAACTCCTGTTGTAGACAGGGAAATTATAGTTATTACTGTTTCCAGGCTGTGGCAATGTTGAGTCCAAACACTTTTTAGATACCATTGTAGTTTCCTCATATGCAGTCTTGCATATGGAATTAGTAGAATGCAGGATGCCATGAAACCCAGGGCCTGCAGAATTTTTCTTGCAGGGAGCTGGGTCTTTGTTGCCATAATTTGAAAGTAATGAGTCAGTTGCCTTTGTTTGTCTGGCGGGAGATAAGCCATCTGGGTAGTTGTATTTAAGCTTGCACCTAGGAATATTATCTCTTGAGACTGCACTAGTTTTGATTTCTTTTCGTTTATAGTGTACCCTAGGCAAATTAGTAATGTTTTTACAAATGCCAGATGTCTTAGTAGAATGTCCTTGCTCTCTGCTTGAATAAGGCAGTCATCCAAGTAGGGATATATTTGAATTCCTCTTTGTCTGCAAAATGCAATTACTGGTGCCAGGCATTTTGTGAAGACCCTGGGTGCAGTAGATAAGCCAAAGGGCAGTGCAGAGAATTGGTAATGCATTGAGCCAGCTATGAATCTGAGGTATCTCCTGCAAGATTGTCTGATTGGGACATGCAGGTATGCCTCCTTGAGGTCCAAAGTAACTAGCCAAGCCTTCTTGCCCAGCATGGGTAGAAGTTGCTGTAGTGTTAACATTTTGAATTTTGGAACATCCAGGAAAGAATTTAAGATTGACAAGTCCAGTATTGGTCTCCAGGCTTTGTCCTTTCTGGGTACCAGGAAAAGTCTTGAGTAAAATCCTTGTCCCTGTTCTTGCTGTGGTACTCTTTGAATAGCTCCCATGTCCATGAGAGCAGCAATTTCCTTTTGTGCCTCTACCCATTGGTTTTGTGGCAGGTTCGGCATACCTTTTGATTTTGGAAGGGTGTGAAAGTGGAACCTGTAACCTTGAGTAATCATATTCAGTACCCATTTGACCTGTGTAATTATGTGCCAATTTTGTGTGAAACGTGCTAGCTTTCCCTCTAGGAGTGCTGCCAAAAGATAAGTGCTTGGCCTTTGTAGAGGGAAGTCATTGGGACTGTTTCCTGTAAGGTTGTGATTTGTCTTCTCCTCCTTTGGGGGTAGAAGCACCCCAATGTTTAGGTCTGTAGGATCCTTGGGGCTGAGATCTGCCTCTTGGGCATCTGTATCTGCCTCTTTGTGGCCTGTCTGAGACCTGAAAGGACCAATTTTTTTGAAGGCCAGTTTCTACTAAACCTAGGTGGTTGAACCTGTAAGAAATCCTTTACTGTCTGCATAGATTTTGCTTTATCCTCCATTTTCTTTAACACATCTTCTGCCTTAACACCAAACAAAGTATCATGCTGTAGTGGAGCATCCAATAATTTTACTTTAACATGTTCTGGTAAACTTTGTTCTTTCAACCAAGCATGCCTTCGAATGACAGAGCCTGTAACTGCGGCAGTGCAAGAAGCCTCTAATGAATCAAAACCATATTGCAAAG
Source organism: Protopterus annectens (assembly GCF_019279795.1). Classification (NCBI taxonomy): domain Eukaryota; kingdom Metazoa; phylum Chordata; order Ceratodontiformes; family Protopteridae; genus Protopterus; species Protopterus annectens. The sequence continues at coordinate 750,480,793 of NC_056737.1, read as the reverse complement.
TATGCTTTCCCACTTGTTCAGCTGCATGCAATAATTCTTGCATTTCCTTATTGTCAGGATTTTCTGAGTTTGTAAGCATTTTCTGTTTTAACAAAGACATAAGGTACTGTTGGTATTTAAGCATGTGAAACTGGCAGTTTAAAGCCCTTACAGCTAAAGTAGCAGAAGTGTAGACTTTTTTCCCCCATCTATCCAGTGCTCTGGAATCCCTATCATAGTGGACAGGGTTTTTTGCAGTGGAAGCCTTAACCCTTTGGGACCCTGAGAAATTGTTTCTGGGTCAGCAGCAGGGTTTTTATAAATACATTTATGAGAGTCAGGGACCCTGTAATACCTGTCTGGCTTGACTGGTGCAGGGGGTAAAGAATCAGGAGACAGACTGGATTCAGAGAAAACATCATCAACAATATCAAGCACAGGGGGGACAGCTAGGGGCCTGTGCTGAGGCAGTAAAAGAAAATCTCTGAGCCTTTTCTTGGATTATGAATAATCCTGGCTCTTCCAGTGGAAATGTTCCCTCATGGTATGCAGTTTCCCCAAAAGAATAATCCTCAGGTGGAGAGGCTGAAGGTATAGACTCTTCAGCATCAGAGTCCTCATAGAGAGGGAGAGAATAACCCTGATCTGAGGAGGAATCAGTGGAAATAGAAAACTGGTCAGAGGAATCATAATCAGTGTCTTGCCTAGGCCTTTTTTCAGGAGGGGGATGAGATCCCCTGATCAGAGTAATTAAGTCTTCGGCCATTTTAAGCATCTGTTTCTTTGGCATAGATGACTGTCCAGGAGAATACTGTACTTGTTTCCTTGTCTTTACTGGTGTCTTTGACTATACCTTGGCTGTTGCAGAGGACTTAATAGTAAGCTGTGAAGGTCTGAAAACACCCTCAGAAGCCGATGCCTGCTCAGCATCTCTGGATCCATCTGAGGGAATAGTTTCCGTAGGCCCAATACCTTGAGTATCCAGAGGCCTAGTTGTCTCCACATGGGAGTCGGATACAACCTGTGGCTCTGAGGTAGCGGGTGTCAGGGGCTGCGAAAGCTCCTCACTGAGAACGGGCGAACCGGCGACTGGCCTAGAAGAGGCTTCGTCATCGGTTTTGGACCTCGGATGCCTGTCCTTTTCCTTGTCTTTGCGCTTTTTATGAATTCCGGTCGTCGGTTGTTCCGACGGCATTATATAGTTAAACCTTCGGCCAAAGTAATGTAAGGCAAAATCAAACCGACGTTTAATAGTGGGTTTGTTGAATCTAGCACAAAACCGACAACTAGTAATGTCGTGGTCAGGGCCTAGGCAAGGAATACATTAACAGTAAAAATCCTTATGAGGTATTTGCTTCCCACAAGAAATACAATTGTTAACTTTTACTGACATTGGTTCTAGAGCAAGAAAAAGTTTCCCCAATGGGGTACTTAGCTTTATTGAAGACTTCGGTTCTGAAACTCTATTTTGAAAATCTCAGGAGTCGACCGACCAGCACTTGTGAACTGCTTTTGCTTCGGGCACCACACGGCAAGAAAGACTGAAGAAAATGTCGTCAGTTGCATCTTTTATACCCCTGGCGCACTGACATCAGGGAAGAGGTGACATCAACCGACGCCGGACCAAGACTTTGGAACTCGGCCGACTACAGGTAGCCTGCCAGCAGGATAACCCAAGTGTAATGACTGCAACAGTGAAACACGATGAACATCATCTGTTAACAATACATAACTGTTTCTGTACATATTCTGTAGTACTTTTCTGTTTCTATAAATATATATTAGTATTCACCCCTGGATTCGAACCCCAGTCTGTGTGTGGAAAAATGAACAAGATACATTAACACAGTGCTTACTTCATCAATAATCAACTCCTCACCCCTACACAACACGGCTTCCATCCTGACCATAGTACAATAACTGCTTTCCTATCTTTCTTAGACATAGTTAACCATGCCCGGGACTCTGGAAAAATTGTCTCCACTGTCCTTCTCGATCTATCCAAGGCATTTGACACTATCTCTCATACCCATCTTCTAAATCACCTTTCTAACCTCAATCTCTCACAAAAATCCCTTATATGGTTCAATAGTTAACTCTCTGAAAGATCCCAGGCTGTGAAATGGCAAACTGGTAACTCAACCTTCTTACCTACCCCAACAGGGGTCACCCAGGGGTCTATACTCCGACCAATGCTGCTTAATATATTCATCAGTAGTTTTCACACTGCAATTCCAAACACTGAAATAGTGCAATATGCAGATGACTCCACTTTAGTCTGCTCTGCTCATAGCCTTCCAGAGCTCCAGGCAAAAACCCAATTGGCCTTTACAACTACAGAGAACTGGATGCTTCAAAACCATCTCTCCCTTAATGCCAATAAATCCAAAATCCTTCTTTTCTCCCCCTCAAAAGCCATCTCTCTCAGCAAACAATCCTTCAATATCATCAGCCATACCAACTCCACTATAGAAGTCATTCCTTTTGCAAAACGTCTTGAGGTTACCATTGATGAACACCTGAAATTTGATGCACATGTCCAACTTAATATTAAGAAAACTCATCAGAAACTTGGTATGCTATACAGAAACTCTTACTTTCTCTCCCCTTCTACAAGGCAAACTCTCTCCATGACCTACTTACTACCATCACTACCGTACGGTGCTCCACTACTAACAAACCTCTCTTCCACCATCTCTGCAAAACTAGAAATCTGTTACAACAAAATCTCTAAATTCGCTACTAAATCTAACCACTCCTCCCATCATTATAGCTCTCTCCAAATGCTAACCTGCTAGAGCTTCCCAACTACCTTGACTACCTCCAACTCACTACAGCCCACAAATTAATCTTTAAACCTACTGCATCCCCTGCTCTAGCAAATATCTTACAATCTTACACACCTCACAGATCCCTGAGATCTGCCCAACAAAATCTACTTTCTGTACACAAACCAAAACGTCCCGCTGGCCAGTTTCTCCTATCCTTTTCCTTAGCCAAAAAATGGAACTCTCTCCCACCCTCACTATGAATCTCTAAAAACTTTGAATGCTTCATATCCCAGCTCCATTCCTACCTCTCCCATAATTGGAAATGTAATTGCACCCTACCTACTTAATCCTGCTAATGCCTATATTCTGCTAATTGCCTCCTATACATGTACTTCCACATGTACCTCTACACCTTGCTGTTTTTCCTCTACAGCTTCCCCTCTCTGAATCTAACGTAATATAACATCACAACCTTGAATGTATATAATGTAAATACTGTACATAGCTTTGTAACTCTACTCTCTCTCCCTATCTGGAAATGTTCTCTTTCCTTTCTACCTACATATAAGGTTCATGCTAAGAGATGCTGCTAACTAGCTACTATATTCATCCCTGATGTGTGTACTCCATTTTTGCTACTAAACCACTACCTCTCTCTACTAACACCAGATTTCTTTTTCTTCTAAATAATCACCTCACTTTCTACTACTCAACTGCCCCTCTTTTCTTTCTCCAGAATCTTGAATAGGTTCATAGGTTCATAGGTTCATAGTTTAGTACTAAGCTAACTGCCCTTGCGAGCCATTTTAAACCTAGCCAATTATCCCTTGTGAGACTCAAACCCTGAACCTTGTGTTTGTAAGGCAAACACCTTAGCCATTGAGCCACCCTCCCTGGGTGCAATGTGTACTTAGTACACATTGCACTTTCCTCCTTCATTTCTTCCACATACTACTAAACCTAGACTTCCAGCTTTCAAATATTCACTCTTTGTAAGTACTAACAGAAGACTTCAATTTCATAGTTCTTAAATATTTGTCAGCTTATTCCACTGCCTCAGTTCAACTTTATGCTGTGCAAATGGCTCTGTAAGCAACTACATATATGTCATGAAGAGTATTCATTTTTTTTTCAATTGTATTTTGCTATATCTCTGTATATAATTCTACATTTGTTTTAAATAATCATAAGTTTGATTTTCTTGTATGTAATATGGAGCTTTTCTCCCCGGGCCTCCACTGAAAATGGGCTGCTTGAGCCCAGTGGACCTCCCCAGTTATCAAGCTGGAAATAAGTAAATAAATAAATACATATCATTTAGCAAACTGAGCTACTACTTTGCATTGCTTGACGGATATGTATCTACAGCTAGCCTGGTAACAAATTCTGACCTGGTAATGTAGATAGAGTGTTACACAAGACTGCAGTGACACTTGAATACACATGCATGAGATGCATGCATGACAGAGATGGTAGGTGAACTGTGTATTACTAGTTGGAATGCAGGTGCACACATTTAACCCCTAGTGGATGGGAATATGTGTGCTGTGTACAGACCATATTGGGGTGCTGGGCTGGCTACCTGACCCATATACAGTTGCAGATAATATATTTGCAGCCTACAGCTATTATAGTATCATACTTGCCTGCATCAGCATAACTACATTCAGGAATACATGTAGCTGAAATGCAAAGGTTAAGACAAGACAATCCTGAGGGAAACACACTATAATACCCTACACATTATTATTCAAGGTTCAGATCTTATAGTGCAGAACAAATATCATAATGCAGTATATCTTGTAGTACAGCTCCACATCTACACTTTAACAAAACAGTTCTTTATCGGCCAGCCTTCAGTCACTTCATGGTATTATACCCATGTTTACTTCACAGCACTTGCAATAGACAATTTCTTGACCAACAGCCCAAAATACACACAACATTTGGCACAAGAAACCTTTACTGAGGGTGACATGAAACAGTTAAGTCTTTTTATTGCTGAACACTTTACATAATGCAGGCATTGAAAGACAGCTGTTATTCCACACTGTATGCCTTACTAACTTTATTTTCTTAACAATTCTGTCTGCAGGTGTATTTTGTTTCCTGAAAGTTATGAATGCAGATGATTTATTCCCTTCACATTATGAATCCAGTTATACTTTATTACCCAAACATCATTATTAATACAGTATACACTTGTTATTCCTTAACATTATTAATGTAGTCATAAACTGCTTTCTTTAACATTATCAGGTTTCATGCTTTCATGTAGATTGAACTGTACCTGACATAACTCACTTATATCAGTCTAGGTCTATGAACACATTCATTGCAGTACACTATGAACAGAATATACCTACTGGCAGTTATTACTGTACTCTTTCTTAATTATATTAGTTTATATTGCAGGCTATATCTGTACTCACCACACTCTCAGCACAACCTAGCCAGGCACCCTGCATGGGCCTCCAGGTTGCAAGCGTTCTCCCCTGCAGTTGTGGGAAGAGAAACACACCATTATGTGTACCTGTCTATCAGATGTTCATACTAGATTTTGGTAACTGAATGCTTCCTATACTTACAAACTTGTGGGACATTGTCATCCTGAGCATCTCAGATCCACTGGGCCAAGAGTTCCCCCTTCTTATGCTTCAGGTCATCATAGTGGCGATGTACCTGCTCATCAGTGTGGAGGATGCCAGTTGCAGTGGTGAGGTCACATGCCAGCTGGTACCAGGTCTCAGATTTGTATTCAGACCCCTGGTACTGGCTCTGCAGCAGCCGGATGTCATGGTCTTTTATGAGGAGCCCGATTATGAGCCTGGACTCCAACATGCCCCACCTCTGCACCTGGAAGCACGCACCCTCTCTAACTCCTGCCATAGTTCCTGCACAGATCCAACTCCAACAGTTTCTGGCTGTATTTCAGCTTGTTCAGCTAAGTGAAGCTTAGCATCTTGCAAACTCGCTTAGCTCACCCACCCAGTGCTTAAACTGGCAAATGCTTATCAATGCCCAAACCAGCTAAGTGGAGCTGCATGTTACTAAGTACTGCTAAAATGGGTCTTGTTTAAGCATTGCTTGGCTTGGCTTAGCAATGCTTAGCAGACCTTACTATGGACAAACCAGATTTAAAAAAAAAAGATTATTGAAAGTAATTAACTAATGATACTTTATTATTATTTATTATAATTATCACATTTTAATTTTATATCTCCTAAACTTATGCATTTAACTATGTTATTTTGTAGTGTGACTTTAATGTATTGGACATGTGTGTAACTTCAGCTTTTATCCTTTGGTCTCCTTTAAAAATGGGCTTCTGGTCCAGCTGGACTAACCCGGTTAACAAATGTCAATGTATACATAATAAAAAAAATATTTTTATAGCATTTTCCTATCGCATGTAAAAGCTGAATGGCCTGTATTCAGACCATGCCCCTACTGCACACAAGGCCGTGACTCTAGCCATTCTGCAACTGAGGATATGGTGATTACAGCTATGCATTTCTATATAGCTTTCAGTTATGTTTAAGCACTGCTGAGCACTATGCCAAGCCTAGAAGTAAAGAATTAAATTGGCAACTTAGATTAAACGCTACCTTTACTCCTGGTTTGAATGAGTATGTGTCACTGAAACCCATTTTAAAAGAAAAGACTGCTTTTGTATAACAGTTTTAAATAGGTTACTTGGTAGTATATTAATGTTTACCTGATTTTAAGGGTTAACTAAATGAGCAATTAAAAGGTTTACATGAATAATTGACCAACAGGAAATTAGCAAAGGGTACAAAATAATAGGATGTGTTAATACATTTTATCTGATGAAGTCTCTGGTTTGAAATGAAAGCGCTGATCTTTGTGTGATTTTAATATATGTTAATAAATTTTCGGTACCCTACTACAGTGGTTGGATCATTTTTTGACATTTTTTTTTTTAGTTGAATCAGTTTTCATATCTTAAGTTATGTTTAGTAGGTTGCCTCAAGGTCACTTCATTCAATAGCTACACAGTAACACGTGGTATACCACGGGGCTTGATCCTGGTTCTTTTATTGCTCATGGTGGATATGTCACCACTGAGAGAGATCTTTCAACACAGACATATACAATTAGTTAAAGAGATATTAATACACGTTTGCATAAGTATAATAAATACATTTACATATTATAGAAATACATGTTCAATATAAACAATATATTTTGCATAGGTATAATACATTTACATATTACAGAAATACTTGTTCAGTATAAACAATATAAAATTGCCATTATGTCAGGCTAACATCAATATCATCACTGTGAAGAAGAGGTTGTGTTGAGTAACTTTCTTATTGTAACTTTTATAGTTTTTGAGATATATACATTTGTTTACAGATAGGCTGAAAAACTGCACTCTCACAATCAGGAGCACATACAGTACACTGAAGTGAACTATAAGGTATAGCTTCTTCACATTCAAATACAAGTATAGTGTTTTTCTTTTTGTATGGAGTTTATTGCTATGGATCTCTCCCTGTATGGCTTCATACCGATATCCCTCATCACTTTAACGGTTGGATCTTGTGACAGGATTACACATCACACACTGTAGACCTCTCCTTCTCAGGCTCTGTTCTAGGTTCTTTCATGAGCAAACTGGTGTCTTCTGGCAAGACTCAGTAGCAGTTTCCTGAATATACACAGACCCTTCTTTCCCTTTAAGTCAAGCAGAGATTCTAGTTCCCTTTGAAGTTTCACCAGTTATCCCTTGCTCTTTATCCTGTGTTTCAAGTTGTGGGGTCCCACCCCAACCTAATTTTTATTAATAGTATGTTCAGTACTATGTGTTATTAGAAGTGTGTGAGGCTGTTGTTGCACTCCCCCCCATTCTTACTACGTGTATATTCTGGCTACAGTGTGTCCAGCAGGACAACTTATTTACCTATTTATGCTAGTCCATGAAAATGTTGCAGTTTCAAGAAAATTCATGCACCTTATTCAGTTGACCAAATTGTCCCTAAACGTGTAAGTACCACCTCAGGCATCCCTTGAAAAGAGTCCACTAGCCTGTTGGGACTAACATGGTCAACAAAGGGTTAAACAAACCCAAGGTGACCACAGACATCACAACATTCCCATTCAATAATATGATTCTTTTCCTAGGTTACAGCAGCTATTTTCTTGAAACATTTAAGTGCTGAGTGCTCTAATTAGCATATGAATGCTAGGATGAAAAGTAAAGGCCATCTGACAGCCGTTACCAGGCCATGTTATTATCATCTAAGTAATATATCACAGGATGAAGCACATTATACCCTCCTTGGACCTTACAACACGGAACAACTGTGTTTTCCCTTTCTGATTAGTGTAATGCACTGTACCTTCCGCTTTTCACTTGGGACCTGGTTTGAATGAAGTAACTGAAAAATTCCTGTGACCAGGATTTCAAGTAGTGCCTCACAGTCCATTCATATTACTCCTGTATTATGGGATTTGCACTGACTGCTTGTGGCAGCAAAGTATTTTTCTTAAGTGTATGGTTTAAGCCTGCTTACCCCACAGTCTGCATATAGTCTAAGTGAGAAACGTCAGCTGCCATATGTCAGTGAGACTGCCAGCTTATTAAGGTAAAGGACTGCTAGTTATTCCTAGGCTGCAAATTATTCCAAGGACTGCTAGTTATTCCTAGCATGCATCCTTTTGTCAAACGGACACCAACTCTTTGGCATCATCTATTTTCTATGATAGGCTTCCAGCACTGAGATCCTATTCCAGAAGTATCTTAAATGTTCTCTCTGTAAGAATGTGTGTTTAAACCAATGGAGAGCATCTGCTTTTTATCATTATAATTCAATTTTATTCACATTGGAAAAAGATGATTTGAAATATGTACTGGATTTATTTAAAGCTAATAAGGTTGTGTGCGTGTGGGTGTGTGGGGGGTGGGGGTGTTTGTTTATTTGTAATGTACAGACTTATAACCACCTAAATAAATAAAGATAAAAATAGACTGTTCACGTTGGGATTTTTTTATGTTTCCTATCTAGTTACAGCTCTTTTAGAAAACAAATATAGCACAAACATGCTAAGCACCAGTCTACCTTTCTATTAAAGTACATCGTCTGTATAATTGAGTATAATGAGAAATCAGAAAAATGACAGAAATAATTAACCACATAAAATAAATACCAGGCCTAAAGAAAATGCCAGTTGCAGGAGGCAATAACATCAGAGGAAAATTTACTGTTTTATGTGATTAAGGAAAAAGTCACATAAATCATTTTTTGCAAAATGTATAGTTTATTTAGTTTTAAGAGCTAATAATGCTTGAAAGGGGAAATTAAGAATCCAGCAGCACTAAGCAAACTAACCCTGTTAACTGCATAACATAACAGTTGCTGGATTTTGCCCAATTACTTTTTACTGTTAACATTTTCCAAGAAAAATCAGCACTGCAGCTTGTTAAAGATGAAGATCAAAGCTATCATTTTTTAAAGAGCACTATGAGAAAAAAGTAATAAATTATAATGCATTATCTCTAATGCAGAGTCTTTCATACCATCTTTTTATATAGTTTACTTAATGCCTTGATTTCTGGTATGAACTCAAACCAAACCAGACAAGGTAGCATTTCTTTTCCCCTGAGGGTTAGGCTGCTTTATGAGCAGCTCAGAATCTCCTGCCATATTTGATTATATTTATAAAGAAAACTACAAATGTACTGTACCTCACTAAGACTGCAAATATTAGAACTGAATGAATAACATTTAAAGGTCACTGCATAGCTTCAAATAGTACATCTCTGCATCGGTACCATTTTTTTTACTGAAAAAAAAACTATTTACATGCTGGCTGTTTTCTCTCCATCAGACTGAACAGCCACAAGCTTATAAAAATATTGTAACAAACTCTATATTTGACCATTTTGATTAATGTTGCTCTTTTTTCAGTCTTGCTTGACCAATCTGAAAAGTTTTAAATCTTAGGTATTTGATTTATGAGAAAAAAAACTGTTATACTTGTAGCTTGTTGCCAGAGTATCTTCAGTCGGTACAAACATTTTGTGTAGTAGTACTAATACAATTTCAATGAGAAAAGCTTACTATTGTGTTGCTCAAAGCCAACTGGCTTAAGATTTGCCCTGAAATATATATTTGCTACCTTAATTTAAATGTCAAAAGCTTGATTTACCAATCTGGCTATATAGATATTCAACTGACTCTTCCCTGATGATTCCTTCTTGGCTAAGCACAGCGATGGAGTTATTTGTTGAAAGATCACTTTCCACTATCCTTGGAATTCTGATATTCCTAGCTGGACAGGCACCCAGTGTTGCAGCATGTAGTCTTGCTGTGTGTGACCTACTGATTGGGCTGAATAGTGTCAAGAAGTAAAGAGTTTCATGAAATCCCCAGTATAAATGTATAAACCTCATGTGTCTACAAGGTTCTGGTTGCTTCTGTGTCTTGTGCCTACAGTTCAGAAAGATCTTTGAATGAAAATGAGTAGTCGTCTCTTTCACTTACTTAAGCAAATCACTCATCTGTGTGGCAGCACCACTAAAATAAAGAATGTTTTTTCAAACATGCTATGGCCACAAGCATTACATGAGTGATAAAAAGCATGTCATATGAGGTGTACTACTACTACATTATTTTTTGCTCTATATTGCTGTGTTTATGGTGAGAATACAAGTAAAGATTGTCACACAAGTTTAATTAAATATACAGCTCTCATTATCATCACTTTTATTATCAACTCCTCTTTTTCCCACTTCACACGGGTATCAGGGTGCTGCATAAAACTGTCAGTTGACAGTCACGCCCAGCGTTGCATGACAGTAATGTCTGACTGTCACTGAACTCCTGTCATGGAATCCATCCATCTGTTGGCTGGATGCCCTAATCTCTTCTTGTCTTTTTCCTCTCTCGCCCAAACCTTCTGTGTTCCTGCACATGTGACCAAACCATTGTAATCTGTTTTTCCTGACCTTCCCTAGAACTGGAACTACTTTAGCTTCTGCTTTGATATCCTAATTTCATACTCTGTTCCAGAGTGTTCATCCTACTACCAATTTTAACACTTCATTTCCATCACCTTATGGTTCCCCAGCATCTCAGCTTTCATTCTCTAGGTTTCTTTACCATACAGAAGCACTAGTCATGCAAATGCTTTGTACACCTTACTTTTCAGCTTTCTTGGCATTCCACTGTCACAAATCTGATTCTGTCTTTGACCTCCTTACTCAGACTTCCGTCCTCTTTGCAAATGCACCTCCCAAATACTTGAAACTCTTAACCTATTCCACTATTTATCCTTCTATCTCAGTTTTCAGCTTTTTCTGAACCCCCCCCCCCCGGTGAAAAATGACCACTGTCTTATCTTGGCTCTGTTTCATCCCATGTGCCTCCAATTTTACATTCCAGTTTCTTATTATTTGCTGAAGTTCCTATTTAATGTCTACTTGTAGTGCCATATCATCTGCATGTAGAAATGTTTTTGATCTGTCCCCTTCAACCTGTTTGCTGATGTAGTCCATCAGCTCTATGAATAGGAGAAGGCTGAGATCTAAGTACTGATGCATACCCACTCCCACTAGAAACCCTTTTGTGAATCCAAATACTGTTCACCTTTGCATCACTGGGTCCTTGTATATAGTCTTCAGTAATTCTACAAATGTCTCTGGGACTTTAAACCATCACTGGACTGTCAAGATGAACTTTCTGAGTACCTTGTCATATTCTTTTCCAAGTTAAGGAATACCAAATTGCACTCTTTCCTCATATCCAGTTTCTCCTCCTCTATCTGTCTCACTGCAAACACTGGGTCAATTGGGCTGTATCCTCATCTGAATCATCACTCACATTATTTTCTACTATTCTATGCATTCTTGTATCAATCACACTTTCCAGAACTTTTGTGCAGTATGAAATGACTTCAAAGCCTCTGCACTGCACACAGTTGTGAAAATCCCGTTTGTTTATACACCTGCATTATCTGGAGTCACCTCTCTCTAAATACTCTAAGTACTCTCAAAAGCCATTTCTCCTCTGACAAACCCAACATTTTCATACAATCTGCTGCAAATTCATCTGAACCCACCTCATTCTCAGGCTTCCCTTTCTTTGTGCATACGTCCAGGCTGAGTTCTCCTTCCCTTTTCATCGTATACAAAGTATAAAGTTTAGCAGCTGTGGGGTTTTCTTTATTCAGAAGGTTTTTGAAGTACCCTTTCCATCTGCCCTTGACATCCTCTGGAATGGTGAGCAAATTGCTGCTGGTGTCCCTTACGAATGGTGTCTGCTCACTCTCTTCATCATTCTCTCACTGTCTTGCAATCTCATAGGGTTTCTTTGTGTCATCTACTGAGTCATTTTTCAGAAGCTAGTGAATTTTCTCTATCACCTTATTTCTTGGCATTGTGACTGCTCTCTTATCCTGTTTATTATCCATCCGGCATTCCTTCTTAGCCTAGTCCATGTTTTCTATCCCCAGCTTCTTCCTACACTTCTTTCTTTTGATAACTTACTGGATGCCTGCATTCACCACCAGCTTATTTTCATACCCATCTTGACTAAATGTCTGTTTGCATGTGTTAGCATAGTTCAAGTCTTGTTAAAGACATATCTTGATAGGTAATGGCTTTCTTGCCCTTCAGCAGCTTGCCCTCCTTGGAAAAATAAGCATTTACTGCTTCTATTTATTTCAGTGAAGACTGTCCTATATTGGCAACCCTAGTAGCCAATCTAGACAGTTGTCCTACCAATATGGTTCAGGCCATGCTACAAACCAGATACGTACCATGTAGGTTCATATGTCATTACTATGCATGCAGTCCAGAAGGCCATTAAGGAGTTTAGCCCATATTCCCAATTGCTCAAAAGCACTGTCTGATTACTCAAGATCATAGACAAATAAAGGCTGAGGGAATCAAACATTGAACCACAGAAAGTAGCTCATTAAAAGCTTAGAGCCTTAATCTTCTGCACAAATCCCAGACAAATTATACCACTGCAGATGGCATTGCAACCCACACAAACACTGTGCCAGAGAAAGTAACTCACTAAAAGATTAGAGCCTTAAGCTTCTGTGCTACATCATAGACAAATTATACTATTACAGAATCCAGTATTTGAAACTGCAGTTCATAGGTTCATAGGTGTGTACTAGGCTAATGGCCCTGGGGCCTTTAAAAGCCTAGCCATAGGATTACCCTGGCATCATGCCACCCAACCTTAGTTCCCAGTGCCTCTGTTGAGTAGAGCCACTAGAGTTATCCCCAGGGTGAATTTTTTATTTCCCATCCACTCATCAAGATTTCTCTTGAAGAGGGTCAGCGAGGTGCTCTGCTTGAAGTCTGGGAAGTCTATTCCGTAGCATGGGCAGCCTCTGGATTATGAACCTGTCTCTCCAGTACATTCTGTTGATTGTGGTAATGTGGTTGAGGTCTCTGGACTGTGTGGTGCGGAGGGATTAGGATTTCTTTAGATATAACATTTCTAACAGAGCTGGGTCAGACATGGCTTTGTAAGTCAAGCAGAGATTGCCTCTAAGTAAGCGATATGAGACAGAGAATAGTTAGAGTTTTTTGAGTCTGTCCATATAGGACAAGTGTTTAAGGCCTGGGATCCTCTTTGTGAGGTACTTTTGTGGCCTCTCCAGTTGTTTCAGGTATCTAGTTAGGTACAAGCCAAATGGGGTATTATACTCTATGACTGGTCTAATGAGGGAAGAGTAGAGAAAAATGATGACCTCTTTCTTCCTGGATGCAAAACCCTTAGTAATGAGATGTGCCACATAGAAGGACTTTCTGACCACAGTGGCAATATTGTGATCAAAAGAGAGGTTGATTTCAACCTGTGTTCCCAGATCTCTTATAAAGCCTTCTGTGTTCAGTGGACTTCCATCAATGTGGTAATTCATGGGAACTTGGTTTTTCCCAAAGGGGATGACGACACATTTTTTGGCATTGAGCTTAAGGCCATGGTTCTGACACCAGTCATTGGTCTCAGTGAGGTCATTATGTAGAATGTCAACATCACTTGGGGAATTAATAATAGTTCCTAACTTGCAATTGTCTGCGAACCTTGTCAGCCAGAGTCCCTTCATGTTGGCATGGACTTCAGAGAGGTAGATACCAAACAGGAGAGGACCCAGGACTGAACCCTGTGTGACTCCACTCATGACTAGTCTGACTTGGAGTCAGCTACTTTCATACTGTAGGTTTTATCTGTCAGCCAGTTTGCAACCCACCTAGTGATATAGGGGTTGATGCCTAGCTTAGTGAGTTTTTTTATGATTCCTGAGTGGGAAATGGTATCAAAGGCCTTGGCCAGTTCAAGGTAGGCTGTATTAACCACCTTGCCTTCATCCACACCTCTGGTGACTGACTCAAAGAAGTCAATCAAGCAAGTTGAGCAGGCATGATCTACCCTTCACAAAACCAAACTGTGTGGGATCCAGAGTTTGGAGATTCCCTATATCCTTGTTTATTAGGTCCGTGATGATGCGTTCTATAGCTTTCCATATCAGACTCGTCAGGCTAATGGGGAGATAGTTCCCAGGGTCTGTAGTCACTCCTCCTTTGTGGAGAGGGATGACTGTAGCAGTACACCATTTGGTAGGGACAAAGCCTGAGGTGAGGCTGTGATTGAACAGGGCACACAGGTGAGGTGCCAGTTCACTCTGTAGTTCATGTAGAACACAGCTAGTGGATATTGTCAAGTCCCATAGAAGCTGTATTCTTGGCCTTTGACATTGCTGTTTTAACCTGTGCAGCAGTAATACTGGGTGCCTGGCAATCTACTGGTATTGTGATTGGTCCTTTGGGGGGGGAGCAAAGTTGGCACTGAATCTGTCGGCCCTTATATTGGCAATATCTGTTAGGTCGGTATAGGAGGTACCATTGTGCAGTACCTCAGAGCAAATCTGGGTATTGCCATGGAGATTCTTTACTTAACTGTAGAAGGACTTGTGGTTGTCTTTACTATCTGCTGTAATTCTGTTTTCATAGCTAGCTTTAGAGGATTTGATGAGGGATCTCAACTTTTTGTTAAGGCTGATAAGGGAGTTTTTCCAATCTTGAGACTTCACCTTATTCCACATCAGTTTCCTCCTTCTGTTGTAGAGTTTGTTTATGGCAGGGGACCACCAGACTGGCTTCCTTATTTTTGGAGGAGAGCGTCTTGGTTCTATTGGGTATGGTGAGATTCATGCATTTGTGTACATGTTCATACAGTGCATTGGTGTATGATTTGGCGGTCATGCAATTATTCTGCATTTGCATGGGTGCCATGAAGTTAGCCACCTCTGTTTTTAGGATCCCAAAATTAGCTTTGGAGGAGTTTTTCATGGTGGTTACCTTTGCGGGAGGGGTGGGAGGGTTGTGGATTTCCAAGGTGATTAGTTTGTGGTTGGATATAACCATGGAGTTGCTGACTATTGGTGTAGAGCAATGGTCACCCATGTTAGTAATGACCAGGTCAAGGATGTTGCTACCTTTTGTGGGGATAAGAACGAGCTGGTCCAGGGCATTGGAATTAATGAACTCCAGGAAATGTTGGGCAAGTGTATTGGTACATGAGTAGTTTTCCCAGTTAATGGAGGGGTAGTTGAAGTCACTTAGTATGAGAGTGTTAATTTGGATCCTAATATTCTCCTGGGTGCTTAGGAACATGGATTGTGAGTCTTGGGACATGGTTGGGGACCTATAGCAGGCTATGACCTGAATCGCTGTCTTACCCAATGTTAGCTGCACTGAAGTATCTCTGATGCATTATGTTGGGCTACCAGTCTGGAGGTGTGCGCATGCTTTATGAATATGGAAACACCACAGCCTTTGGAGCTTCGGTCCAAGTTCTGGAGCTGAAAGGTGTGGAAATAAATATAGCCTGGTAGTGTAGGGGTGCTTTTTGCTGCCTTAAACCAGGTCTCTGATACAGCACAAATGTCGATGTTCTCCATTTTAAGGAGTGCTTCAAGCTAGTGCATTTTGAGATTTAGACTTCTAGCATTGAGCAGCATGACCTTCAGATTGCATTTGTTTGTAGCTGTTACGGTGGTAATTTGGTCTTTGGAACACCACCTAAAAAAGGCACTATAGGAGTGGCAAGTGCCTTGGCCAGTATCCGGAAGCCCAGGGATGACAGATGCAGGCCATCTCTGGCAAAGCATCGAGGTCTGTCAATCATGTCATCCCAGGCAGACAGACACTGGATCCCCTTAGAATGACACCATAAACTTAGCCAGTTGTTAAAATCAATCATTTTCTGCTTGTACTGTGGTATCATTCTAGGTCATGGTAGGATGCTGCTCAGGGCTAAGGTCATACCCACCTGGGCTACATGATCCGAGAACTCCTCCATGTCTCTTTTCATGTAGTCCAGGGAAGTACATCTCAAGTCATTCACACCCACATGTACAAATGACTGAGTCATATTTGTACCTGTTGTTGAGAGACCTGAGTGCGTGCGTTATGTGTTGGATCCTGGCACCTGACAGGCAGCTGACTGTTACTTTCTCCTTATTCAGACTAGTGAGTGGGACATCAGTGTGCCTCACTATCGAGTGACCTATGACTAGTGTGTTGGGCATGCTGTTTTGCCTTAGAGGCTTTGGTTGAGTGGCACACTGTTTAGGAGAGTTATGTGTTTCATGATTAGTGTTGTGTTGTGGTGGTTGAGTGCATTTCTGCCTTGGAGGTCTCTGCTGTTTGGGTAAATTTTTATTGAGAGCCTTCATGAAAGTGGGTGTGTGGTTTGTGTTTTTATGTGAAGGCAGTGCTGGTGTGTGTTCTCAAGGGTTATGTGTTCCATGTGGTGTGGTGCAAGTGTTGACATTCTCCTCTTGACCAGCTAGTCCGGTCTTCGCTGCAGAGTGTGTGGCTTCCAATTTGGATATATAAGTGCATCTCTCATAAGTCTGAGTGTTGGGAGATAAGAGGAGAGGGTTGTCAGTGTACATAAGGCAGTTGCTACCTTGCCATAGGATGCCCAATTTCACCAGGTTAATAGGAGAAAGCACACGGAACTGACCTTTAGACATGCCTGGAGGGGTGGGCATTAATAAGTACTACAGCTGTTTCCTTGTAGAACGTTTAGTGCTGGTAGCACTTTTGTGTGCTACAATAATTGCTACAAGAAGTCTGGTAAAGTGTTAGACTAATAAGCTAGTAAAAGTGCAGGAGAGGAGAGAACTAGTAGATGTAAGGGAAAAATTGAAGAGCAGACTTTGGCACTGCTCAAAAGCTTACAAACAGTCCTGGATACAGCAAGTCTGTATCTGGACTAGACTAGTTACAGGAAAGGTGGGAAACAAGTGCAAACATGGGCTTTTAAACCAGAAAGTTGAGAGAGATGGAAAAACTGCCCAAACAGCCAATAAACTACAATTTCTGGGCCAGAAACCACTCCTCTTGTAGTAGATAGGCTACCTAGTGCTTACCACTCCTACTGTTAAGCTAGAAGGCGTCCCTCCAATACAGAAAGGCTTGGGGGCTCAGAGGCTTACATACAGTCCTGGATACAGCAAATCTGTATCTGGACTAGAGTAGTTACAGGAAAGGCGGGACTAGACTAGTTACAGAAAATGTCTCCATTTGGCCACTGGGGCCTGAAAGAGAATTTTTCTTGTTTATACCGAGCTGAGCTGAGGTGGGCTACCAGTCACAAGTCTGAGCTGAGATGCCAGCTGAGCTGAAGTGGGCTACCAGCCACAAGTCTGAGCTGAGATGCCAGACAACTAGAGGCTTCTGAGCTTCCTAAAAACATAAGTTGCCTGTTTTTGTTTTACTTATTTATACTATTTACTGCACTTTTTATTGCCTGCTGCCTACTTTTATACTGAATTCATATACTGTGTACTAAACTACACTGTTGTACTGCAATTATCTGTATTACTGTGAATGTTCAATTTAATTTTATTGCTGTTTTCACTGTTTACAAATCTTTTTTTGCTATTTTCACCATTTGTTAAGTACTTAGTGGTATTTTTCACTGTTTTAAAGCTATCTGTTCTGCTTGTTCTCGTTTTCCTGACAAGTAGTGTTTAAATAACTAATCTGTCAGCTGTTTAAAACATTCTTTAGAGCCTCCTTTCTGATTTTCTGTTGTTTTAGACATTTTTTAGTGTCTCACTGCTATTTTTCTGCTGTATTAAACATTCTCTAGAGTTTCCCGGTGAAAGTATGGTAGCTAATAGCTGTAGCATTTGCATTTGTGTGTAGTGGTTATTTGTTCTCAGCACGTTTTCCAGGTCATCTTGGATTAGAAGGGGCCTATCTGCACTTTAATGAGAAAACTGTGTTGATTGGACCCTGTCTGGAAAAGGGAGGTCGGTCTAGGGCTTAGAATAAGCATCCTCATTGGTCCTTTTGAATCTTGTTAAAGTTTTTTTTTTTTTAAGTGTTTAGCTTCTGGTATTTAGGTCCTGCATTTGGGCTTGTTTCTACTGGGCTGAGCTGAGCTGTTCTACTAACCACAACTCTGAGCTGAGATATCAGAGGACTAGAGGCTTCTCAGCTTCCAAAAATATAAGTTGCCTGTCTTTTTCTTATTTATACTATTTACTGCACTTTTTCATTGCCTGCAGCCTACTTTTATACTGTATTTATAAACGGTGCATTAAACTTCACTGTTGTACTGTAATTGTCTGCATTACTGTGCCTGTTAAATCAAATTGCGTTGCTGTTTTCACTGTTTATAAAGCATTTTTGCTATTTTCACTGTTTGTTAAATATTTACTGATATTTCCACTGTTTTAAAGTTATCTGTTCTCCTTGTTCTGGCTTTTCCACCAAGCATTGTTTAAATAACTGATCTGTTAGCTGTTTAAAACCTTCTTTATAGCCTCCTTGCTGATTTTCTGTTGTTTTAACTGCAAATGTTCTGTAGTGTTTTCAGCTGAAACTAGGGTAGCTTGTAGATGTAGCATAGTCTGGATACAGGCTATCTGCAACTGGGTTCATTTGTAGTGGTTGTTTGTTCTGAACATGTTTTCCAGGCCATCTTGGAATGGAATGAGCATATCTGCACTTTAGTGAGAGGATTGTGTTAATTGGACACTGTATGTTAAAGGAAGCCATCCTCACTGGTCTTTTTGAATCTTTTTAAAGTTTTTTTTTCCAAGTTTTTTTAGCTTCTGGTATATAGGCCCTGCATTTGAGCAGGCTTCTGCTTGTTTGTACCTAGCTGAGCTAAGGTAGGCTACTGGTCACAACTCTGAGCTGAGATACCATTACAAAAAAACATAAGTTGCCTGTTTTTTTGCTTATTTATACAACTTGCTGCTCTTTTGTATTGCCTGCCCCTTACTTTTCTATGGTATTTATATACTGTGTACTAATATACACTGTTGTACTGCAATCATCTGCATTACTGTTCCTGTTAAATCAAATGTCATTGTTGTTTTCACTGTTTACAAAGCTTTTTTTCTATTTTACTGTTTGTTAAATATTTTACTGCATTTTCACTCTTTTAAAGCTATCTGTCCTGCTTGTTCTGGTTTTCCTGTCAAGCAGTGTTTAAATAACTGATCTGTTAGCTGTTTAAAACATTCTTTAGAGCCACCTTGCTGATTTTCTGCTGTTTTATACATTTTTTATTGTCTTGCTGCTATTTTTCTGCTGTGTTAAACATTCTCTAGTGTTTCCCACTGAAACTAGGGCAGCTAGTAGCTGTAGCATAGTCCAGATACAGACTTGCTGCATCTGGGTTTGTTTGCAGTGATTTTCCAAGTGGTCCTCAATTGGAAGGGGCCTATATGCACTTTAGTGAGAGGATTGTGTTGATTGAACCCTGACTGGTAAAGGGAGGTTGATCTAGGGCTTGAAATAAGCATCCTCATTAGTCCTTTTGAATTTTTTAAAATTTTTTTTCAATTTTTAGTCTCTGGTATTTAGGCCCTGCATTTGAGCATGTCTCTGCTGGTTTGTGCATTGTGCAGCACCATGCACTGCCACACAATTGTGCACCAAAGCCGGACAGTTAAATTCAACAATTTTTCCCTTAGATACTAATGTAGCACACTAGTGTAAGCCTCATTCTTGGTGCTTTCCCAGTCAAAGAAATACTGCTATTGAGCTGAAACCTATTAACCACCAACAAAGAAAAAAATACATAAAACCCCAGGCAAAAATATCCAACCGCTGAGCTCCTCCATGAGCGATTCTGAAAAGCCACCCTTAGTGAAAACAGTCTGTAGCGTAGCATTATGGACAGATGGACTACTCTTGTTTCTCCTGCCAGCCTTGTTGACTTGGGTCACTTGAGGCAGTGTAGCAATTGCCTCGTGTACACCGACATTCCTCTACTAATAACTCACTTTAATACAGATTGCGAGAGATGTGTGTACACCAAGAATCTTGACTCCATGCTCTCTCACACTCAGAACAGTATCACAGATGATGTTATCAACTCATCCACCACTACATATGCAGATAGTTCCTTTACTGATACACATAGTATGCATGAAACACAAAAATCTACATTCATGGTGGTTCTCTTGAAAACTTACCTAAATACCAGAGACCTCCAAACCACAAGTCTGCTACAACTAATACAGTCCCCAAAGCACCCAAGAGACATAGCAACACCAGTGTCTCACCCACCAAGCCCATAAAGCAAAACACTCAAAAACAAATTGTCTTTTCATTGGAGACTCAACAGTGAGACACTGGACAAGGAGAAAGTCACAGTCAGCTGCCAGTCCACTGCCAATCAGATTATGCATGCACATAGGTCTCTCAGCAACAAGTACCATTATGACTCTGTCATAGTTCATGTTGTTGTGAATGACCTGAGATGTGCCTAACTGGACTATATGAAGAGAGACATGGTTGAGCTCTCTGAGTTTGTGTCACAGGTAGGTATGTCCCTAGCCTTGAGCAACATACAACATACAACCCTCACCTAGAATGATGCCGCAGTATAAACAAAAAAATGATTGATTTCAATTACTTAGTTTTTTGTGTCATTCAAAGGGGATCCAGTTCCTGCCAGCCTGGAAAGCTATTGTCGACAAACCTCACTGCTTTGCCAGAGATAGTTTGCACCTGGCACCTCTAGGCATTCGGCTGCTAGCAACAAAGGCTCTTGCCTTCCCCATCGTGCTTTTTTTAGACAAGGTCTCAAAAACAACATTACCGATATGAAATTTGTCAACCAGAACAAAATAAGGATCACGCTGCTAAAGGCTAGGAGCTTAAACCAAAAACTGCACTCCTTGGAAGCACTTCTGTCACTAGAAGATGTAGATGTCTGTGCAGTCACAGAAACCTGATTCAAGTTCTTAGAGTACCCCAGCCTTTGCAAGGCTACAATGCCTTCCACACCTTTAAGCCACAAAATGAACATGTGAAAAGCAAAGGAAGTGGTGTTTCTATCTATATTACAGATAAATTCATCTCCCTTCTAATTAGACTGGACAACTACATGGAGTTACTCCAAGTACAGGTTACAGTGGGTGACACCCCCATTCAAGTCATATCCAGTTATAGATCCCCTCCATGGGGCATGACACCCATTACCAGTCCAGATTTTACTGAACACTCTGGTTATGGGGGATTTCAATTATCCCACCATTAACTGGGAAACCTACGCTAGCCGCAAATCGCTAGTGCAAAATTTCCTTGACTTTGTTAATTCAAATACCCTAGAGCAAATTGTTCATACCCTGACAAAAGGAACAAACATTCTAGATATAGTCATCACTAACATGTCAAACAGATGCACAGCCAGAACTGTCGATGACTTGTTAGTTAAATCTGACAAGAAACAGTCAATTTCGAGCTGGCACTAACACCAGAACTCACAAAGGGTGAAATCAGACTAAAAAACTTCATCAAGGTAAAATATAGCCTCCTAGGTGAAGGTATAAATGCATTCCAAGGCCCACCCCCACCTGGAAGTGGTAACTACAACAAAGCTTGCACTAAAGCCCTGTACAATCACTTGCATAAGTTTATAAACTGGGCTGTAACAGGAAGATTAAAGGCTAGAGCCCCAAGTAAACACAAGATGCCATGGTGGACAGCCAGCATCAACAAATTTTACAATAAAGACAAAAGGTTGCTGTCAAAGAAAGCAAAGACAAAGCTTCAACAATGGAAAAGCACCCTCCTCAGCCTCAACAGAAAAATAAGACAACTTGTTAAATCCTCTAATGGCTCCTTTGAGAGAAACTTAGCAAGTATAGCCAAGGATAACCATAAGTTTTTTTACAGCTACATATGTAGCCTAAAAGGAAGGACCAAAGCATGTGCAAAACTAGTGACCAATGGTATCACACACACACTGAGCCCACAGAGATAGCAAACCTGCTAGTGGATAGGTATTGTGAAATTTTCAATCCTTTATCCCTCCTAACATCACAAATCTTCCCCCCAAACTCCTCCCATCCTACATATTTGAACAGCAGGTCCTCAAAGCCATATCCAAGGCAAGAAACACAGTCTCTACGGGACCAGACGACATTCCAGGGTGTCTTCTAAACAGGCTAAAACATGATCTAGTACCACCATTAAGTACCCTTTTCAATCATAGCCTAACCACAGGCTTTGTTCCTGCAGAATGAAGAACAGCAACAAAACAGCAACAGTTATTCCCCTCCACAAAGTTGGCCTAGAAGTAGGCCTGAGGAATTACAGACCCATTAGCCTGACCAGCCTTATCTGTAAGGACATAGAATGTATCATTATGGACCTCATAAATAAAGACATAGTTGACCTCCAAACCCTGGACCCTACCCCATTTGGCTTCGTCAAGGGCAGATCCTACGTGTTAAATCTGGTGGACTTCTTTGAAAATGTGACCAGGGCCACTGACGAGGGCAAAACTGTGCATGCAGCATACCTCAACTTGGTAAAGGCTTTCAACACTGAGCAACAAGAGCACTGGTTTGGTAAACCATGGGTTATGAATTCATATCTCGGGGTTGGGAGGGTGGCCTACTGGTTAAGGTGTTTGCCTTACAAGCACAAGGTGCAGGATTTGAGTCTCACAAGGAATAATTGGCTAGGCTTAAAATGACTCACAAGGGCAGTTAGCTTAGTACCAGTCTATGAACCTATGAATCTATGAACCTATGAACACAATCCCACATTCAGGCATTACTGAAACTTAGCAAACTGAATATAAACCCCATCATTGTAAGACGTAGAAAGCAAACCTGCCGCTGCCACCCAAGCTGAAGTAAAATGGTTAAAATTGTTAAAATCAGTTTCATTATTAACAAAGTAAAATGTAATCCTGCTGCTGCTGTCTGGATAAGTGCTTTCGATTGTTGAACCTTTATCAAATCCTAAAGAAAAAAGCAGCTTTCTTTCATTTAAAAAGAGCTTCCTGCAGCTCATTCATTCAATCAACCAATTAAGTTTTGGTGTATGGACACACCTCTCATTCAGAGTGCATGTTCTATTTACTTAGTGTTAGCTAAAAGCTTGGAGTTTTTAAAGTGAAATAACATAGGATTGATGCATGTGCATTACTTCTTTAGAGCCTTTCCTTTCAAGATGGGTTTGAGCGGTATAATTTCATTTAATCCAGGTTTCTGGTCTGCTCTAAGGTTCATAATCCCTTTTGTTTCCTCAGTTTCAGTATAGTTGGCCAGATCCTCTCCTCGTATTATTTCTACTAGTCTGCTTATGACCATACATTTAAAAATGTGGTCTCCATTGACTTTAATGTGACCATATAGAGCATTTGTATTTACTTGATTTCTAATGTCCTGACAGTGTCTCAGGATGCGCTCCTTGAACATTCTATTTGTTTCCCCACATAGAATGCTGGGCAGAATTGGCACTGAGCAATATAAAACACATTTGCTTCTGCAGTTCGCAAACCCTTTGAACCTGTATTCCTTCTTAGATTTTGGATGTATAAATAAATTATCTGTTTTAATATGTTGACATGCTTTACAAAATCCACATTTATAGGTGCCTACTTTGTTCATGGGTGAATGTTCAGTGCCCAAGTTTCGACGATTCCCATGGCATAAGAGCCTTTTCAGATTTTTCCTATTCTTAAAGGAAAAACTGGGTGTCTCCCCTACTATGCTCCTAAGGTTCTCATCTGAAGTCAAAATAGACCAGTTCTTTTTTATGGTCTCTACTATGAATGCATTGTCACTGCTATATGTAAGACAAAATCTCATCTTGTTTTTCTTCTTATTCTTCTCATCTTTTTCCTTTCTCAACCAATGGGACAAATATGGTCTTCCTTTGCCATTTTGTAAGTCTGATCTTCTATTCATGCTTTTTATGACTTCAACTTTATTATATCCTCTTTCCATAAAGTTATCAATAAGCCTTTCCTTTTCTTTTTCAAAAACTTCATCTTTAGCGCATAGTTTTGATATATGTTTCACTTGATTCTCCACTATATTTTTAAAAATATGCTTTGGGTGCATACTGGTCCTATGGAGCACGTGATTACGCCATGTTGTCTTCCTGTGCATAGATGTATCTATCCCATATACATGATCCAATGTCAGTTGGATATCAAAGAAATTGATGGTAGTATCTGAAAAATTAAATTCAAATCATAAAAAAGATGTGGTGTTACCCAGGAAAGACTCAAAACTTTTGAGAGAGTGTTCATCACCTTCCCATAAAATAAAGATGTCATCAACAAAATGTTTATATACAACTATGTTGTTATTCCAGCTATTGAGGGTATCCAAGCACCATTCTTCCTCCCATTGTGCCAACACTATGTTGGCATAACTGTTGGTGTATGGGGTTCCCATGGCCACTCCAGATTTCTGCCAATAATATTCATTCCCAGGCACAAAGATATTGTTAGACAGTATTTCATCTAGAAGGCTACATATCAAATTTATATTATCATTGGTCTTATATTTAAGTCTAAATTGTCTAACTGCTTCTATTCCATATTCATTTGGTATTGATGTAAACAGGCTATTCACATCCAGAGTTGCCATTATGATACCTTTGTAGGTTTTCCTCATTGTTGTGCTTTCATAAAGACATTTAAAAAAACCTTCAGAATCTTTAACAACTGTTCTTGCATGTGGTAGTAATCTCTTCAATTCTTCTTCCACATATATAGAAATGGGTTCAGTCACCCATCCTTCTCCATTGACAATTGGCCTTAGAGGTGGATCCATTAAATTCTTGTGGACCTTGGGTAATCCATTGATGTTGGGTATCTTTGGATGCTGTGTGTAAAAATAATCATACAATTTTTTTGTTATAGTTCTATTCATCAGCTTTTCATAGATGCCATCATTTACATTCACTATTATTTTATTGACATCCTTCTTTTATATTCTTTTATAGATTGCTATATCACTCAGCATTTCCTTCATCTTGTTTTCATATCTTGCTGAATCCATCACAATTACAGCTCGTCCTTTGTCTGCTGCTTTCACCACTATGTCCCTCCTTCTTTGAAGTTCATTCAATGCAAGTCTTTCTTGATAACTTAGATTATAGAAAGGTTGTCCTTTTTCTTTCAATCTATATTGTTCTACTTCATTGTAAGATGGGTTGCCAACTGGCAAGCAAACTGGGGACACACTATCAAAGTGGGTGACTCTGCATCAACCAGCAGAGCTGTTTTCAGTGGCATGCCACAGGGGCCAGTACTGGGCCCCTGTACTGTTTGGTATAGACTTCTCAGAAGTTCAGGCCAAAACTAAGGAGTTGTGGCTAACCAAGTATGTGGACAACTGCAAACTAGGTGCAATTATTGAATCTCCAAATGATGTCAGTATACTCCAGGAGGGTCTCATGCAGACAAACTGCTTGTGCATTAGTCACAGTCTCAAACTGAATGCAAAGAAATGTATCATCATTCCCTTTGGCACAAACAATGTCTCTTCACACTATCAAATCAACAGCAATACACTAAGTACCATGAAATGGTAAGAGACCTGGGATCATAAGTTGACTGCAACCTTAAATTTGACCACCATGTGTCTACTGTGGTGAGGAAGGCTTTCTGCATAGCACACTTGATTAGTAAAGGCATCACCTCGAGAGCAAAAGAGGTTATAATCCCTCTGTATGCAGCACTAATCCGGCCCATAATTGAGGACAACACCCTGTTTGTCATGTACCGTACAAAGCAAATACAGCAAATGGAGAGACCTCAGATGTTTCTAACAAAGAAGATCAAGGGGCTCCAATGTGTGCCTTACACAGATTGACTAAAGTCCCTGTCACTATACTCCATGTCATATAGACTTCTTAGGGGAGATTTATGCCTGGCCTACAGAGCAACCCAAGACCCAAACCTAATGAACTTGCTGCATATCAGTAAATCATACTGGACTAGGGCTACCCATTCCAGGGACCTAAATATGGCCTGCGACTTAAATAGGGCATGCTGGAGTTACAGATTTATCTCCCAATGACTGCCATGTCTTTGGAATAGGCTACCAAT
The DNA here is from genome assembly GCF_019279795.1 of Protopterus annectens. NCBI lineage: Eukaryota > Metazoa > Chordata > Ceratodontiformes > Protopteridae > Protopterus > Protopterus annectens. The sequence goes on along the minus strand of NC_056737.1, from coordinate 750,454,653 downwards.
TCACATGAAACAGAGCATCTCTATGACACTGTTCAAGATTAACCTGGATGAGTGGTTGGGGCACTGTAAATTCTTACCAGGGATAGCGCTCACAACCCTCCTGGACATGGGCAGTCATCATTAAATGCAGTCTTGGGTATTGACTAACATTTTCATGGTATTACATTGAAATGAAACTGCTAGACTTAAAATGACCTCCGGGTCAATAGCCTAGTAATCTCCTATGATCCAATGATCCTATGAACTGTATAGTGACCTGAGATCATGACTGACCCTAGGACCCTTGAATTGTGAGACAAAGACCTTACTGCTAAGCCACAATTCTGCTCGGGGAGAAGGAGTGCTAACTAACTGATTTAATTGAAGTGCTGCTCTCAGATTGGCTAGCTTAAAAAAAAAAAAACATTTTTTTTTGTCTTGTTCTTCGTACCCTATGTTAAACTGAATAACACATCTTGATAGTGACTGACTCCTTGCAGTCACATGACCCCTGTACCACCCAGGGTTATGCAGAAATCCAAACAGCTGTAAAGTATGTACATTCTCACATAGAGCCAGTACCCCCCCCCCCCCCACATCAATGCTGTTCAAGAAAAGCAAATATGTTGAAGTGATCAGCTTTTTCATACTTACAGTTCTTTTATAACATTTTAACACCACTTGCGTTTCCTTTTATTGAGCAGCCTGTTTATGCTTGGGGGTTCTCTGAACATTCTGCATGTACAGACTTGCTTAAAGTGTTGTAGCTCAATTCCTTATAACACAGTGTGTGTAACAGAGATTTAGTTCAGCTGTGCTTCTTTGAAAATGTTGATATTCATTGACTGATGCTTTAGTTAAGGATTGCATTTCTTGTGAAGCTGCTGCTTGTACAGAGCTGTGTAATGGTGTATAGCTCAACTCCATATAATACAGTATGTAATACTGCTTCATCACAGTTTGTGCAACAGAGATTAATCTCAAACATGCTGATTTGTAAATGTTGACACTGCACTGTGATTTTTTTAGCAAAAGATTGCATTTCTTTTGAAGCTGATGAAACAATAATACTTGCTGAAATGCCTTAAAGTCATTCTGCCATTAATGTGGAGTCTGTCTTCGTATAGTTAGAGAAAACAGTTGCTCTTGAAATTACTTCAAAAGTAACCCTTGTGGATGAAAACATACAGTCGTATTAAAAATTAAATGCTTTTAATAAGATACTTTGCACTGCCATCTTATATTTTTTTTAAATTGAGTTGTGGCTTTCCAGTATGATATTCTATTTCCAAAGATTGTCTGAATTATTTTTATGTTAATAAATGTTACTAATTCCATCAATTTGGTGTTCAGGCAATCACTTTGTGGCAGTTACTGGTCTTTATGTTGTTATACATGGCACATTATCCAAAAGATAAGTAATAGTACTATCTGTTAACTGTTACACTGATGTTGATATTTAAGAGATTCATACTAGATAGTATTCGCTTAAAATTTATTCTTGAAACCAACTGACTAAAAACCTAATGTTTTATATACATACATTTGTTTATTCTAGTCTGTACATTAGGGATGTGCATTCAAACGTACCTATAAATAAGTCTGTTTAATAAAATATTAACCAAATGAGTATGCGATGAAACTTGTTATATAAATAAGTCTATTAACTCAAAATCTGCACATCCTTTTGTTCATTTCAAAAACATTATTTCTGTAATAGACCTGCCCCTTCCACACACTGTCAAAGGTCATTGCCATCTCTCAGTCTGCATAACATTAGCAGTTTTCTGCTATGCAGGATTTGCAGCCTGCAGGCGTTGTTTTTCCTGTGTGGACCATAAATAGACACTTTTGGCTGTCACGAGGTAAACTGCTAAAATGGTCTGAACCAATAAGCTTGCAGTCAGTGCTACTTCTAAAGAAAAAGTATGCTATGTGTGTTAATGTAGTTCAGTCTTGTTAATAATTGTTTACCATGATAGATAATGGATTTCTTACCCATGTGCAGATTACCTTCCATAGAAAAATATACATTTAATGCTTACTGTTACTGCTTTTTTCAGTAAAGACTGACCTATGCTAATAAACCTAGCAGGTGTCCTCGAAAAGCGGTATTACAAATGTGGCTCAGGCCCTGTTGCAAACCAGCTACTTACTATGTAAAGATATCCCTGACTAACCCATTTCAATTAAATGAAATTCAGACTTTGCTAGTTAAACAAAAAAGCCACTAGATTTTTTTTGGCTTGTTTTACTTACCAGAGAGTAAAACCCTGCACTGTTCAGTCACGTTATACAGGGATTTATTTTGCTCTTCTATACTCTGTTAGATTAATTGCACAGTGTATTTAAGAACTTTTATGGTTATTGCACGTAAATATGCTTCCCACTCGTCATATTACCTACTGTTCCTGATGTCAAGCTACATAAGTTGCTATTGGAGTTAAGTAGCCTGATGGCCAGGGGATAGAAGCTTCTGCTAAATCTGGCCATTTTGCAATGTATGCTATGATAATGCCTCCCAGACAGGTGCAGGAACAGGCATACATTTACGCTACTCTCTCGGCCTCGTGGATGTCTAGCTGCTCCATCATCCTCATCGGTTACTTTGTCCAACCGGCTCCTCATGGACATCTAAAACTGCATTGCACTCAATCAGGTCCGCTGAAACAGGGATCTGATTGGTTTGTGGTTTTCTGCACTCAATCAGGTCCGCTGAAATAAGGGATCTGATTGGCTGCAGCAACCTTGATGAAGCAAGGACCTGATTGGTCCTGCTAATAAGGATCACTTCTCTTGTTTTTCAACAGAGGAGTGTTTCTTATCTGTTTGGACCAGCGTGAGGACGGACAGCAGGAACGGATCAGCGGTGGATCAAGCCTTGCAGCGGTCGTGGTTTGTGGATTATACTCTTTTTAAACTGTCCTTTTAAGGGCAACTTCTGAAAAGGTCTGACAAACTGTCCTTTCTGTCCTTTTAAGGGCAACTTCAAAGGGACTGAGTGGTCTGAGGAAGGTGAACAGAGCAGGTCAGAGTATTGGAAGCAGCCTTCTGTTGAAAGCAAAAAGGTAAGTTTTGGGGTTTAGTTATAACTTTATTTTTGTGGGGTGGGTGATTTTTATTTTTTTTGTTCATATTTCTTGTGTTTGTGCATATTCGGAGGTTTGGGGGTGAGGACTGTAGTGGTACTAGTTTTATTTTGGGGCTGTGGTTGTATTAGTTTTATTTTGGTACTGTGTAGAGTTTTGTTGTGTTATGTCTGTGTGTTGGTGGTAAAAGGATGGATGGTGAGAGGCTGTGGTTATAGCAGTTTTACTTTACTCATTTCATTTGTTTTCTGGACAGTGTAGGATAGAATCCATTTTCAGTGGATGCCCAGGAAGAAATGCTTTTTAGTATATGTGCTAGAAATATGTAAAATAATTTGGCTTCTGTTTATATGAGGGACAAAATGTGAAGTGTAATATACATTTAATTTTAATTGAAAGTGTATAACATATTTGGAGCAAGAGGATTTTGTTTTATCTATGCTGTATATGTAAACGGTAGAGAGAATGGGATAGGGGTGATGAAAAGGAGGGGAGATAAATAATGGGACAGAGAAGGATATTGTAGTTGGCTAGAGCAGGGGTAGGTGGGCAGTCTTGTGGGCTAGAGCAGGGATAGGTGGGCAGTCTTGTGAGATGCTGCTGTCTAAGTCAATAGTATTGGGTGTATGGGGTAAGTGGCAAGTAAAATATTGGTTGAGAATGAATGCATTCCTCTAGGAGTTTAGGTAGCGGGGAAGAATTGCTCTTGGCCTATAATTTAAGTTCGCTCAAGCTTCCACCTTTGTGCAAGGGTATAATGTATATTTTCCAGATGGTTGACTGACTGCTCAGTAATGGATCTTTGTATTCGGGATAAGAACTGGCTTCAACTGCTACTTTTGAAACTGTTGGTAGATTTGTCAACTGAATTTGTAGTAAGTTTTCAGTTTTGTAGTAAGTTTTCAGTTTTGCTGTTCTGCTATCTAGGTTTATAGTACTGTTTTACACTATCCCTGCTGTTGCACCTTGTTCTGTAGTTTGGCTGTTTGAATTGTGCTGAGAGGTTAGGAGGTTGATGGGGCATGTTAAAATGCATAATGTTGGGAGGGTGGTTTGCAGCTGTGAGAATGTTGCTGTTGAAGGCATAGATGTTTTGAATGTATACTAATGCAAGCCTTGTGAACTACTATTGCATATAACTTCAATGTTCTAATCACTGATGCAATGACTGCAATGTTTTAATGTGTTGAAAGTTTGGGAGTGTGGTTAGGACCTGTGAGAATGTTGTAGTGTTCAGTGTTTGACTGGAGCCTTTTTAATGGGGGTCATGTAATAGGACATTGTTAATGCTATGCCTATGCTTTTTGTTTTCACTTTATCCAGGATTATTGTGCAGGTTCTGCAGAATGTACTAGTATCTTAATGCATGCTAATGCAAATACTGTTCTGTTAAGGGTTATAGTACTGCTTAAATATCCCTAGTGTTACAGCTTGTTCCGAGTTATTTTTAGCTGTTTGGATTATGTAATTTAGAGTATGCTGGTACCTGTACATTGTTTAAAAAGCCCAATGTTGGGAGAGTAGTTAGTGGCTGTGAGAATGTTGCAGTGTTCAATGTTTGCCTGAAGTTTTTAATGTACCACACACACAAAGCACATTGTTAATGCTACGCCTATGTTGCATGCTAATGCAAATACTGTTCCTTAAATATCCCTAGTGTTACAGCTTCTTCTGAGTTATTTTTGGCTGTTTGGATTATGTAATTTGGAGGATGATGGAGGCTGATATCTTAATACATGCTAATGTAAACACTGTTCAGCTGTCTAGGTTTATAGTACTGTTTAACTATCCCTGATGTTACTCCTTGTTCTGCAGTTATTATTGACTGTCTGAATTATGCTCTTTGGAGGTTGAGAGAACTTGTGCATTGTTTACCATGCCTAATGTCAGGAGGGTAGTTAATAGCTGTGAGAATGTTGTAAAAGGTGTGGATGTTCGAATGTATACAAATGCACACCCTGTTATGCTACTATTGTTTACCAACAATGTACTGATGCAATGGCTTACCTTTATCATTGTCCGTACTTATTGTGTTGAAAGGTTTGGAGTGTGGTTAGGGCCTGTGAGAATGTTGCAGTGTCCATTGTTTGCTTGGAGTATTTTTAATAGGCAGACTGTAAGCACATTGTTTATGCTATGACTTTTGTTTTCACTTCATCCAGAATTCTGCCTAGACTTGGGGCAGTTGAATTCATTAGAATGTACTGATATCTTAATGCCTGCTAATGCAAACACTGTTCTGCTATCTGTTTATAGTGCTGTCTAACTGTTCTTCATATGCTTTGTTGCAATGACTTATTTTATGGTCCATAGCTATTGAAAGTTTGGGAGTGTGGGTAGGGCCTGTGAGAATGTGGCAGTGTCCATTGTTTGGAGTTTTTTTGTAATGGGAGTGTCAAACTGTAAGCACATTGGTAATTTTTCATTTTGTCCAAAATTGTGCCGAGATGGAATTCCACAGAATGTACTGATGTCTCTAATGCATACTACTGCAAACACTGCTCTGCTATCCAAGTTTTTGGCTGTCTGAATTAAGTTGACAATTTTAGGAGGTTGACGGGGCCTGTGAAAATTGTGTCCAGATGTTTGTTTTAGCCTGTTCTCTCTCAGTGATTGCATAGCACAATGTGGACAGCTGAGGCTACTAACAGAAATGGACTTCTTGTTTCATACCCTCCACGTAATGCATGGTACATTCCTTAGATTTATGCTTTTGTACACTGATCCTGTGCTAAGAGGGGTTGTGGGAATGTCAGTCTCCCAGTCTGTGTGCCACTTCATCCTTCACACATGAGGTTGTCTAGCAAATCCATGATTTCACTCCTTTGTTCAAAAATTATTTTGATTTGTTCAAGTCTGCTAAGAGATTGAGAGGGAGTGGGCATGTGTAGTCTGTATTGTACCGTAACATTTGTCTTGCCTCAGTTTGGTGTGTTCTCCTTCAAACTTGTGCCTCTCCTAGTCATTAGTTCTTTCAGACTTTAGTCTAAGAAGCTTGTAATATCAATGTTTTGCATCATCTGTGGCCACTTCACATGTTTAGGGGGATGACAGGAGAAGAATTGTGTAGAAAAAGCTGACATTCACCTCTAGTGATAGATATCTAACATGAAACTGTAACCTGGGCCTCTCATTACTTGTTTGTGCCTACTGGTTAGTCATTTTTCAGTCTTTCTGCCTGCAGTGCAATAGACTGTCAATGAACATTTTTAATAACAGTATGACCAAAGGACTCTGTATATGTAGTATTTCGGCTTTACTTTCATTCCCAGTTAGAGATGCTTCAGCAGCAGAGAAATGAGGATGCAAAGAGACAGGGTTCCATTATGAAATTTTTCTGTGACTCATCAGTGAGGGAGATTCAGGAAAAGTCTGCCTTCAGGACAACACAATGGTTTTGCATTACAGTCTGACCACTGTGAGGCCAGCATCCTTTCACTAGAAAGTAACAACTTTCTTCCGGCCACACCACAGGCTACTTCCTGTGGACCTACAGCCATTACCATGGGTGAAAGCACGGCAGCAAATGCAGACTCACCTGAGGTGTTGCCTGGATCACCAGACTTTGATACAGAAGGAGCCCATACTTCCATAGTGACAGATGTGGCCTATGACTTGCAGGAGTCGGGGTACATCTTTGGAGGATCTAGGGACTTGGCCAGACTTGATTAGGGATGAGTTTAGGGTAGCTGCCATTCAGCATGGACCTGTGCAAGTGGTGTTAACACAGTTCCCAGTCAATGAGCAGAAAAGAAGATTTACATCTGAGAACTACTTCCATGTGCTACCTAATGGTCTCAAAGGATGCACTGTTTTGCTTTCCATGCAAATTGTTTGGACATTCTAACCATCTTCTCAGGTCAGGTGGTTACAAAGCATGGAGAGAGATGTCCAAAGCTTTACACAGCCATGACAGAGCGCCAGAGCATATGGCATGCATGATGAAGTGGAAGGAACTGGACAACAGAATAAAGAGTAGGCAGACTATGGATGATAAGAGGCAAGCAGTGGTTGAAAAGGAGATAACTCACTGGCGTGGTGTGTTAGAATGCATTATTGCTGTTGTCCAGTACTTGGCAGAACGGAACATGGCATTCCGTGGTACAACTGATGCCCTGGACACCTATAGTTTGACCCTGTTATGGCTGAACATTTAATAAAGAGATAATGGATCACTATCTTGGGAAGGACATACAGAATGAAGTTATCCAGTTGATTGCAAATGCTATCTTAAGGATCATAGTAGGGAAGGTGAAGGACACTAGGTACTTTTCTGTGATTCTTGATTGCACCAGATATCAGCAATCAAGAGCAAATGACTATGTGGACATTTCACAGACTGTAGCCACAGTTGAGGAACATTTTCTGTGATTTGTGCCTGTGAATGACACAACTGGGGCAGGGCTGACAGAAGCTCTTCTTAAGACTCTTCAAAATCATCAACTGGACATTAATGACTGTCGAGGACAAGGATATGACAATGGCAGCAACATGAAGGGATAAAACAGATGAATTCAAGGGCTTTTATGTGCCATGTGCCTGCCATAATTTAAATCTTATAGTTAGTGATGGAGCACATTCATCAGTACAGGCAGTGTCATTCTTTGGATGTCTGCAGAACATTTGTTCAGCATCAACAAACAGATGGCAGATCTTAAAGCGGCACACAAATGTCACTGTGAAGCCACTGTCGGAGACTCGCTGGGAATGCAGGATAGACTCTGTCAAGGCAGTAAGATTTCAGTTGAAGGAGTCATTGAGGCATTACAGGAGATAGGAAATGATGCTGCAACATATCAACAAGCAAGAGGACTGTGCTCAGAACTTATGTCATACCAGTTCATTGTATGTTTAGTGGTTTGGTATGATGTGCTGACAGAGGTAAATCGTGCAAGCAAAGTTCTGCAGAGTCCATCTGTTGATATTTCAACATGTGTCAAAGTGCTGGCATCCACTATGGACCTGCTTAAGAATTACAGAGAAACAGGATTTCAACATGCCATGGGCGAAGCCTCCAAGATAGCAGAAGAACTGGATGTTGGCACCACATTTCAAGAAAAGAGACGAAGGAAAGTAAAGCGGTTCTTTGACTATGAAGGAGAAGATGAGACTGTACAGGATCCAGCGATAAAATTACGTGTAGAGTTCTTCAATGTGCTGCTGGACACAACAATCCAAGGTTTCAGCAGCTTTCCGAGTTTGATAAGGCCTTTGGATTTTTATCAAATATTAAAGCCTTGAGTGATGTTGCAGAAGACACACTGCTGCAACACTGCAAGGCTCTGAAAGAATAACTGACTGACAGAATAAGTGGCCACTGTGATATTGATGACTCTGACCTTAGACACGAACTTAAAAGCCTTTCTCGAATGATTGATAATGAATCGTCACCACTGACTGTGTTAAATTTAACCACTTGCAAGACATATATATAAATACTTATGTTTCAATGCGCATTTATTTGACTGCACCTGTTACAGTGGCTACTGCAGAACACAGCTTTTCTAAGTTGAAACTCATAAAGACATACCTTCAATGAGTCAGGAGAGACTTTCAGGCTTAGCTGTGCTCTCAATTGAGCATGAAGTGGGCGAAGTGTATCACATGGCAGCCTCATTGAAGATTTTGTCAGGAAAGATCCCAGTAAAACTGTAGATTAGGTATGTGCTCATATTTCCTTTCCAGTAATCTTTTATAATGCTGTCAGGCAGTAATTTCAGGTAGTACCTTAGTCTGGCTTGTATGCTGTGTATTCACTGTTTTTCCAACAGGTAGGACCATTAGGATGGAACTAGCAGGATGTTAGGCAAAGGCAGCTAGGATCAGCTGGACTCGGAGTGGCAGGACTTGTCAGGAGCAGAAGGACTCATGTGGAGTGGCAGGGTAGTGGCAGGACTCATCAGGATGGTATGACAGTTGGGAGCAGCAAGACTTTTCAAGGGCTAGGACAGAAGCGAAGGAAGAACAGACAAGTGGCAGCACAGTTGGGAGCAGCAAGACTCTTCAAGGGCTAGGACAGAAGCGAAGGAAGAACAGACAAGTGGCAGCAGTCAGAAGCTGAAGAGGTAAATGCATATGGAAGATGAATGCCACTTTGGTATTCATCTTTTCTTTCTGGGTTTGAGTCTGCCTGTGTCAGACTTACTAATCCCCATTACTCTCATGTGCATGGGTTTGAGTCTGCCTCAGGCTCAGTAATCCCCATGGCTTTCCCTTGTATGTTGTCTGTAATCTTTTCTGTGTCCCATAGCTGTGTTGTGTACATCTGCAGTGTGACTGTTCATGTCAGTAATTGTGTGGGTGTTAATGTTCAGTCTTGCTGTAGTGCTGTCTTTATCATGTGTGTGGGAGTCTGTGTCTCTGTCTCAGTCTGTGTGTGTGTGGGTCTGTGTCTCTGTCTCTGTGTGTGGGAGTGTGTGTGTGTGAGTCTGTGTGTGGGAGTGTGTGTGTGTGAGTCTGTGTGTGTGTGTGTGTGTGTGTGTGTGTGTGTGAGTCTCTGTCTCTGGTGTGTGTGTGTGTGTGTGTGTGTGTGAGTCTCTGTCTCTGTGTGTGTGTGTGTGAGTCTCTGTCTCTGTGTGTGTGTGGAGTCTCTGTCTCTGTGTGTGTGTGGAGTCTCTGTCTCTGTGTGTGTGTGGAGTCTCTGTCTCTGTGTGTGTGTGGAGTCTCTGTCTCTGTGTGTGTGTGGAGTCTCTGTCCCTGTGTGTGTGGAGTCTCTGTCCCTGTGTGTGTGGAGTCTCTGTCCCTGTGTGTGTGGAGTCTCTGTCTCTGTGTGTGTGGGAGTCTGTGTCTCTGTCTCTCTCTGTGTGGGAGTCTGTGTCTCTGTCTCTCTCTGTGTGGGAGTCTGTGTCTCTGTCTCTCTCTGTGGGAGTCTGTGTCTCTGTCTCTCTCTATGTGGGAGTCTGTGTCTCTGTCTCTCTGTGTGGGAGTCTGTGTCTGGGAGTTTGTGTACCTCTGTGGGACTGGCTACCTTGATGCGGTACAGAGGCTTGTCGTAATGTAACAACATTGCTACTAAATGCCAGTCAATGTGGGTGTCTTTGGGGAGTCAGTGTAGGTGTCTGTGTACCTCTTTGGGACTGGATACCTTGATGCAGTACAGAGGCTTGTCATAATGTAACATTGCTACTAAATGCCAGCTGTAGCTCTTTATCTCATGGCACAAAATCTGGACAAAGCCACAGATAATGGGTTTCCAGCCCCAAAGATCTGGGCAAATTTTAAATATTGCTGTTATAAACTGAATGTTGCCATAGATGTTCTGAAGGGTATAAATTGAAATGCCTGTCATTTAATGAATTCAGTCATCAATGATTGCCACAAAAACAGACCAAACAAGAGTCACATCTGGACATTCTTTGAAAATCTGGGCAGTTGAGTATCCAGTCAGTGTCTGCATCTGTGAGTGGCAACCTTGCTGTGGTACAGGGATTTCATAATGTCACATTGGTACTCGATGCCAGTCAGTGTGTGCACCTGTGAGTTGCTACCTTGTCATGTGCACCTGAGTCACTACCTTGCTGTGGTACAGGGGTTTATCAGGATTGTAACATTGGCACTAAATGCTAGTCAGTGTGTGCACACCTGTGAGTAGCTACCATGCTGTGGTACAGGGGTTGTCTTAGTGCAACATTGGTATTAAGTGTCAGTCAGTGTGTACCTGTGATTGGCTACCGTACTGTAGTACAGAAGTTTATCATAATGTAACCTTGGTACTAAATGCCAGTCTGGGCTTGGCACAAATTCTTAATGATCTGAATGTAGTGACACTAGTGGTTAAATGGTGCTGGATGAGCTTGACAGGGAAGGAGGTGCAATAGCAATGTGGTCACGCTTCATGTTCTCTTGAGTAGGGCCCCCAACTTGAACCTTGCTAGGGGCCCCCAAAATGCTAGCACCGGCCCTGGGAACAGTCCATATGTAGGGTGAATCCATTACTATTTTCCTGGCTCTGTTGAGACAACAACACTGGTGCAAGTCTTGAATAGATGGTAGAGTGGTACTGGTAATATTTTCTGCTGCTTTCACCACTCTTTGGAGTGACTTGCGGTCTGTGGTGGAGCAGTTGCTATACCAAATTGTAAAACTGTTTGTCAGAATGCTCTCAATTGTGCCCCTATAGAAGGTTGTGAGAACAGGAACTGGTAAATTTGCTCTTCTCAACCTTCACAGAAAGTTTTGGCATTGCTGTGCTTTCTTGACAATGGCATTTGTGTTCACAAACCAGGACAAGTCTTCTAAGATGTGCTCCCCAGCAAACTTGGTGCTTTTTCCCCTCTCTACTGTTTCCCCATTGATTGTGAGTGGGGAATGTTTCTTATGGTTTCTTCTGAAATCCATGATTATCTCCTTGGCTTTATTCATACTGAGTGCAAGATTGCTGTTACCACACCAAGTTATCAGATGTCTCACCTCCTCACTACAGGCTGTTTCCTCCTCATTGCTGTTGAGAGCCACAACCATGGTATCATCTGCAAACTTGATTATATGATTAGAGTTGTACTAGGCAGTGCAGTCATGTGTTACCTGAATGAATAGCACAGGGCTCAGAACACAGCCTTGAGCTACACCAGTGTTAAGGTGATCTTATTTGAGGTGCTCTTTCCTGCACATACTGTTTGTGGCCTTTCAGTAAGGAAGAGCAGAATCCAGTTGCACATTAGAGTGCTAACACCTAGTTGAGTTATCTTCTCTATCAGTTGCTGAGGTATGACTGTGTTGAATGCCGAACTGAAATCAATGAATAACATGCACACACAGCTGTTGTTGTTTTCCAGCGGGGTCCAACGATAGATGGAGTGGCAGTGAAATAGCATCTACCATAGATCGATTTGGTTTGTAGGCAATTTGGAGTGGGTCCAAGGATGATAGAAGTCTGGATGTTAAGTGGTCCCTGACCAGCCTTTCTAGACACTTCATTAGTATGGCGGCAAGATCCACAGGGTGATAGACATTGAGGTCCTTTGGTGGGGAGGGTATTATGGTGGTATTTTTGAACCACCTGGGAACAATGGCCTGTTTCAATGAGATATTGAATATGTCTGTAACTGGAATGCCTAAGCTAGGTCCTAGCAACCTCAGCTTTCAATCTGATTGCAGCTTGCAGTTAATCAAACAAAATCAAGAAGATACAAATGCCATTAATCCTAACCCTAACATCTGGATCTCCAATAGTCTTAAAATATCATGCCTTAATACTGGGAGTATCCAAAACAAATGGCCTGGACAGGAGGTATGGCTTTACTCAGGGAAAAAATACATTTTAGGCACACTTTTTACCCCTTCCGATATATCTTCTTCTATTACGCCATTTATTTCAACAATAGGGTAGGTGACAGTCAAGGTGAAGGTGTTACTTTTTTAATTTATAATAATTTATCAGCCACTATCAACTACATCTGAACTGCAGAAAGCGGTATCAGCAACAACAGTAGTCAAAAACAGATTCCAGGAGAAATTGTTTTAAGTGGCCATACCAAGCTATACATCTGCATATGATACACCCCCACCTTCCTTTATAACCATCTTACAAATCCTTGTGACATTTTCCAGAAGGTGTACCATGAAATTCAATTATTACTTGGAGACTTCATCATCAATGCACCCACTAGCATTTTTTACTCCCTAAACAAAATGCTCTGCCTCCCCAACCTAGAAACATTAGAGAAACAGCCATCTAGACCTAATCCAACAGCAGCAGATAATTCCATTCTTGATATCACCACTAATTTAAAACATAAATGCCTTAATATAACCATCCTCCTCAGCACTCTAAGTGACATACCTTTCAACTGTCCAAAATTTTGCAGAATATCCAGATTTTTTGCCTCATATTTTCTGTCTGTTCCTCATAAAATCTGTGTTTTTCTGGCAAATCACTGTAATGATCTGAGGACTGAAGTCACTAAATATTGACATATGCTTGAATTTCAGAATTCATATCCTTCAAAAATGCATGCTAAGACACAGATCCTATTACTGTAGCAACTTTTTAAGTTTATAAGAGCAACATTTAAAATCTGTCCCTGTTTTTGTGCCTTGTCCCCCCTTTATGTCAGCCTTTGTCCAGATTTCTTGCACTAAGAGGTTGAGTGGTATGCTAAGCAACCATTATCCAGTAACTTCAACATGGTCATCCAAAGCGAAGAAAATATCCCTCGCATAGTCACATAAACACCTATCCAGAAATAAAAAAAAAGTCATGCTCATTACCAACTTAAATACTTTAGACAAGTTCCTCATAGTCAGCCTCACAGATCACAGCTTTAAACTGCATTCTAGAGGAACTTGCCATCCTGCAAAATGTATTCTTCCCTCTGGTCAGAAGGAGATTGAGAATGCAAAAATGCACATGGCTTATCCCAGACTTAAACATGCTTCTTGCAGCTAGGGACAAGGCATGGTAAACATGCTGAACCCAATGTTCAGCTACACCAACATTATCCAAAACTAAAGAAAAAAAACCAAGACAGGAACCAATTCTACAAAGTGACTTTCATAAAAAATAAAGGCAGGAAGCATGGGTCAGCAACCCAAAATACTTCTGAAAAGAAATAAAAGAACATAGGGAGGTCCTTTAGAATCCCCAAAGTTTTACTCCACACAGGCAGATAAAAAAAAGTGACACTTCATTTACAGCTGTAGGCAGTTCCTAATACTCATTAAAAAAACATAAAAAAATAAGTTCCTTCCTTACCAAATCTAACCATTTCTTAATAATTTCTTATTGTCCTCTCAATCATTACATCATCTTCTCAATTTTGCATACTAGAAACTTATAACCCAACATTACATTTTAGGCAAATTTCTGAAAAACAAGTTCAAAAGCCCTGCTAAATTTCAGTGAGAAAACCAGTTCATCCCCCTCTAAGTTGAATCCAGCCTTTCTTAAATTGATAGCTGCTCGCATTGCAAATCCCTTCTCATGTGTATACAACGTATTAATTACTTCAGGGTTCCACTATATCCCATTCAAGCATACAGTCCTAATCCCTCTTCCTAAGAAGGGGTTGAGGGTTGGCATAATGGTTAAGTTGTTTACCTCACAAACACAAGGTACAGGGTTTGATTCTCACTCTTAAAAGGGAAATTGGTTAGGTTCAAAAAGGCCCACAAAGACAGCTAGCCTAGTACTTACCCATGAAGAAACTACATGCCAAGGAGGGCAAAGGCTTTTATCCCCTATCAAACATTTGCCCATGCACAAAAAAAATTCTCATGAATTATCTCTAAACAAGTCCTAGATGGCATTAACAAGTATGGGCTTCGATCTATACCTAACATGGTTTCCACAACTACTTTAGCACTATGACTGCTGTATACACACCCACCAACCAAATATACAATAGCATGGATAAATCTAGATTGACAGGTGGACTATTCATAGCCCAGTCATAGTGTTTGAAACAGGCAGTCATAAACTCTTTCTTTATAAGCTAAGCAGGCTCAAGTTTGGAACCAAAATAATATTATGGTTCCAAAGTGACCTTCAAGACAGAACGTTCTAGCGTTCTAGATCTACTCAAAGAACAGTTTCTCAAACCAAGGTTCCTTTAAAACAGGAGTACCCGAAGGTTTTTATGGGTCCATTATATTTTTCATTTTTCAGCAATGACCTCCCCAGTCTGAGTATTTCATGTATGCTGATAACTTCCTCATACTTAAAGTTACAAATAAACTTCCACAGCTTCAGCTGTAACTGCAAGACAATGTCATTAAGATTTACAACTGGACCTAAAACAACACATTGCTTGTCAGCACCTTACAATCTTTCATCATGATCTTTGGGACACCTATAAAGATTCCCAAGAGCAACCATGTTGTTACAAACATAAATGGACGCAATCTTTCAGTTTTTATTTAACAAAGATACCTTGGCCTCACTCTTAGCACCTCAATATTATTCTCCAAATACACAGACATTATTATAAACAAACATTCTCCAGCTAAAATTGTGCTATAACATATCCCATTTACTTACATCACCCTCCTGCTAAGCAATAGCAAAGAACAATTTAATTCCAAAAATTATACATGGTCTCCCATTAGTTACTTTCCATTCAAGAACAAATACCCAAAACTACAAACAGCAATTAATAAAATCTGCAGATTTGCCAATCAGCAAAACCATTGTTGCTTAGTCTTATTCAATGTAAAATGGCTATCAGTGAATGAAAGAGAAACCCTACTAGTTTTCTCACAGATTTTTAAGTTGGGGCACTGCCCCCGTCCTCATTAAAATCCAAGCTGTAAATCAGAAACCACAGCTATGCACTGAGGAATATAAATATGGATATGATTTCCCTTTTTATACTAGATTTAAGAAGACTGTGGGTGAAACAACATTTGCAAACCATGCACTTGCCACCTGGAACCAACTATCAACAGAAGTCAGTAAAGAAGATATTTTATGCATATTCAAAAGCAAGCTGAATGAGTCTCTTCTTAACTGATATGCCTGCTCTTCGTATAAAAAAAGAGTTAAGCACGCAAAGGAAATAACTTCAAGCATATTGCCACAATATTGATGCTGTGTACACTATTAATGTTGCAGTCACTTTTAACTTACTCTATGCATTATATTTGTTTTGCTGCTTTAACATTAAAAATGGTATTGTAAATATTGTGCTATTTTTAACAATTTCCTAAATATTTTGTTCTGGCAACTACAAATCACAATGCATTTGTCATTACATACTGTAAACCCACTATTTAATGAAGGTGTCAATGCCAAATTCTCTGCATTCATGCATTCAGAATATTGCTTGTGAATCTGCAGTTGTCCATCTCTATCACACGTTCTCCCTCCCAGAAAAATATCTCTTTATCCACAAACAAGCCACCTGCACTCGCTTACACTCATAGAAGTACTCATCCATACATCTATACACATTCCAACACACACGCACACACGCACGCACACACGCACACACACACACACACACACACACACACACACACACACACACACACACACACACACACACACACACACACACACACACACACATGTACATACAGACTCAGCATTCCCAACCTAACCTCTGCAGCGCAACCATATTGGTAGACATAGACATGAACATACACACACATTCAGTCATCTTTATTCATACCCATACAGATGCACACTCACACACACACACACACACACACACACACACACACACACACACACACACACACACACACACACACACACACACAGGTCCACACATGTCCAAGCAATAATAGCCACATCCCACCTCTCACCCCCATAGCTTTGTTTTGCAAGTGCTCCCACATGAGTGAATAAGTGGCTTCTGTGCTTTGACGGTGTTTACTTTTTCCTCCCAGAGTAAAATATCTGAGTCATTTGACCAGCTAAATTAGGAGCTGTGAGCTTTTAACAGGGAGGTCACATGACTAATTGTATTGTATTTATTTATTTATTTATTTATTTATTTATTTATATTTGTTGACCGGGAGTGTCCGACGTCATTAACATCTAGTATTGCCTTTTGATTGGCAGCTGGCATAGAGGAGGCTATAAGCTGTTAATGAGTTATTTTCTGAATTACAGCATATGATTTCCTCAGCTTTCATTTGTCTACTGTATGATGTTGAACACGACAGTGTTTTGAAATAACTGGGAATTTGGGCTGGGCTCATTAATGATTTCCTGGACTGTATGCCTAGTAACTGCTTATGAAACTATTAGCCACTCCCCCCCAGACTGCAGTATTAGCAACCGGCTTCCCTGGTGAAATCGCTGTCTGTGCCAATACCCCCACAAGGGAAAAAGTTGTTCAGCTTTTACACTTTGCACATGCTTGTTCTATTGATGGGTATTCTCCTGTGTGTGTGAATTGTCTTCCACCATTCCTAAGCATTGACATGATACCTATTGTCTTATATGTTGCATTCATTCAATTTATTTTATGTTTATATTATTTACATAATCCAATGCATTGTGTTAGTGTCTTTTGCTTGATATCCTGTTGTATTAGTTTGAATCTCTCACATTTCCAGTGATCTTGGGAAAAAAAAAAAACAAGGATTTCCTTTAGTGCCATATTAGTCCCTGGTAATGTCTTTCCACTTATTTTTCTTGAGCTATGTCTGCATTAGCTATATTGTCATTGCGGTAACTATAATCTCAGAATACTGTTTCCATTTGTAATGTTTGTGTGTCTTTTTCTAAACCAGAAAATTCTAGAGTTCAGTTTTTGTCAAGACCTTTGTCCTTAGTTAATACTTTAGCTTGAATGTTGTCCTCCACATCATTTCTGAACTAATACATTTCAAACTGTACATTTTTCTTTATTTATAGTGCTTGAATAACTTTACTTTTAGCTAATTGGGTCTGTCATCAGCATTTATCATGGCCTCATATAATTAATAAATCTTGTTTCTACCATATATAACAGTAGGGCTTTCAGTTTTTAATCAATGGGTTTGTTTAAGATAGTGTCATAGCTGTTGAATCTGGCCCTACATCTTTTCACTTTGACCTTGCATCGTGTGTATTACTGTCAAAATTAAATGTGGCAGGATGTGTAAAAAGACATTTCCTTTTTTCATGACAAATAGTTAATGCCACAGTCACAATCAAATGCAAGCAGACATTCTCTGTTCTTTGGTTATTACACACTGTAAGATCAGGTTTCATTTAAATGTATTTTGTTAGACAAAAATGCAGAATTCTACAGTTTGAATACAGTTTCAGTGAATGCACTTTCAATCAGTGAAAATAACCTTTAGTCAAGAATACTGATAAGAACAGAATGTGCAGTACACTGCGTACAGACACATTTTGCTTGTATGGTAAAACACTTGGGAACCAAGGTTAAAGAGGTGTGCAGAAATTTACAGGGTTGTGGTATTAGGAGATACTTCAGTCACAGTCAGTATGTTTGGACTGATTTGCAGAAAGTCATTGCAGTGCAGTCCTCAGACGTTTGGTACAGACACTTAAGAGTGAGTGTAGAGGTCAGGCCAAATGTTCGGGATTCCAGAATATTAATGATATTATTCAGGAGGGTAGGAATATGAGTGCAAAAACTATGGACATAATTATCAGCTCTGTTATTGGAGACAGTAATCATATTCTGAGTGCAGAATTTATGGACAGTATAATGCATGCAGAAACTATGGAAACTTTGATTCGGATAGTGTTGACATCTACCTCCACTGTACATAATGAAACATTTTTATCTGAACTGCAGTGTAGGCAGATTCTTATTCTGTAGATTTGGCATATAAAGGCGAGACTGATATCTGTTAAGCACAGTTCTGGGTAATTAACAGATAAAGACATTTATTCCACTCTCATTCCAGTTTCTTTCAGTTATTTCCAGCTCATTCCAGTATTCTATAGCCATATCAGTTCTTGCATATACAACATGCTTTACCTCTGTTATGAGAGCTCTGTATCACTATTTTATTTTTTCCTGTTGTATTTTTTTCCTTTATACCTTTTAATTGTAACTAAAATACAGTTTAACTTTAATCTTGTTTGTAATCTAGTTTCATGGTTGCAAGCTTTTGAAAATCATGCATGCATTGCTTTAAAAATAATAAAACAAGCTTTTTAGATAATTTTCTCATTACCATTTTATTACTGCTTTGGATAGACAGAACAATATATGAAGATCCCCTGGGTCCACTTAGTTGGAGTATCAAGAATAATGAAGAGGCCATTTTAGACTTCTATTTGTCAAATGGCTTACTTTGGCCAGCACATGGTTCACCAAGAGAGACTGTCACAAGGTCACAAGTGGTGTTCCACAAGGCTCAGTCTTGGGACCTCTCTTGTTCGGTATATATTTCTCAGAGATACAGGCCAACACAGAAGGACTGTGGCTGACCAAGTTCGCAGATGACTGCAAACTGGGCGCCATAATCGACTCTCCAGCCGACACAAGCATCCTCCAAAAGGGCCTCATAGAAACAGACAACTGGTGCCAGAGCCATGGCCTCAAGCTAAATGCCAAAAAGTGTATAGTCATCCCCTTTGGCAAAAACAAAGTGCCCACAAATTACCACATAGGTGGTAATCCATTAAGTACAGAAGAAGTAATTAGGGACCTGGGGACCCAAGTTGATAGCAATCTCTCATTTGACAACCACGTGGCCAAAGTGGTTAGAAAAACATTTTATATAGCCCACCTAATCATGAAGGGATTCACATCTAGATCAGGGGAGGTCATCGTGCCTCTTTACTCATCCCTCATCAGGCCCATAATTGAGTACAATGCCCTTTTTGGGATGTACCTTACCAGACACTTGCAGCAACTGGAAAGACCCCAAAAGTACCTCACCAAGAGGATCAAAGGGCTCAAACAGATGCCATATGCTGCCCGGTTAAAGAAACTCCAGCTCTACTCAGTGGCATACCGACTGTTCAGAGGCGATCTGTGCCTGATGTATAAAGCCATGTCCATCCCAGAATTAATGGACATGCTGCACCTCAGAAAATCCAAATCCCATCGAGCTACGTGCTCGAGAGACTTGAACCTCAGCACTTAAATAAATAGGACATGCTGGAGGGACAGATTCATAACCCAGAGGCTCCCTTCACTCTGGAATAAAATCCCAGTCCAGGTTAGGCAGAGTCCCTCATTGACTCTCTTCAAGAGGAATCTTGATGAGTGGATGGGAGATCGTAGGTTTACCCCGGCTATCACTTCTGTGTCACTGTTAGACAGAGGCACAGTATACTAACCTCGAAAAAGGGCATAGCAAAATAAATTTAAAATGGGTGGCGAAAGCCAAACACACTCTGGCTAGGCTTATAAATGCCCTAGGGCAGATAGCTTAGTATGAACCTAGGAACATAAAAAGCCATCATCAAGCAAATCAGTTAGACTTACTCCTAGCAAGGAATGAGTATTTGGGTCAAATTAGAGTTTGCCAGTCCACTCTAGTGAAGCTATCAGCCTGTGACAAAAACAAACCCCACTGGCCACAGTCTGCTACAGGCTGTGTCGTAGAAGACTGTAAGGTCAAAAGAGCCTAGGTTGAACATGTGGAAGTTTACTAGAATGAAATCACAGGATGGCTCTAGCACCTTAGGAAGAAAAGCAAATAGGGGAAGCTGAAGAGGAAAGGCAACATCTCAAAACAGCAAGTATAAAGATGATAATAAAGGTGATATGGATTTTTTGATTTATTTTCTCTTGATGGTCAGGTGTGGGGGCTGGTCACCAGACCATTTTCAACCATGATCCAGGACCATAATGGCAACAATTTACTATAGCAAATATTCAGAGATGTTACACTATTTTGACAAGCAAACTAATTTAAATCCATATAGAAGAATGCAATAAAATGAAGATTAATAGTAAATATTCTGAGCAGGCAAATATTTCATTTGAATGGATTCAAAAACATCCAAGACATTGGAGCTGTTAAAGCAAGAGTTAGACTCAAAGACAGTGACATCATACTTCTACATGCATTATAGAACAATGATGCCAGTTCAGAAGCCCTAAGAGCAGCCCTGAGTCCGGTGCAGGATGACAAGCAAAAGCTGATAGTTTATAAAAGCTGATTATTATCAGATGTGAAAAAAGGGATAGTCTCAGAGAAAGAACAGCTGACAGTGTTTTGGACCTATGATTATTATTATAAATTTATCTAGCAAGTAGTTTATGCTAGTTACTGACCAGAAAACCCTAAAGGTGATATTTAACAACCTCTTAAGATAGAAAAAATAATTATTGTAGTTATGACCAATCACTTTATGTTGCGTTATTACAAAGGAAAGAAAACATTGCTGGCTACATATCAACATTTCATGCACACTTTATTCAAAAGGGAGAAAGAGATGAGAAAGTAACAGAGGACAATGCATGCATGATATCTGAATATGCAGTCTCATTACCTTTGACCCTGAGGAGAGAAGCACTGAAACAGAAAGGGATATATAACAAGTGAAAGAATTTTACATTAACAATGCATACCACAAGAAAAAAAGGATGACAGAAATGGTATGTTTGAGAAGTGAAAAGATAAGACAAATTATCAGATGATAATTACTTACTAGAAGGAAGAAGAAGACTACTATACCATGACCCCCCATTAATATTCCAAGATGTGCACGATGATTGGTCAGCGTGCACATTGTAAATCGACTTATACTAATGGAAGAAGGTCCGGTCGCCCGGACTTTTTCCATTAGTATAAGTCTTTTTTAAAACACTGTCTCGCTATGTTAAAGGAGTTTAACATAGCGAGACAGGTTTTAAAAAGGCAACGGAGATCTCCGTTGCTTTTTTTAAAGCTGTCTCTCGATGTTAAACTCCTTTAACATAGTGAACAGTGTAAAAGCAACAGAGATCTTGCTTTCTCTGTTGCTTTTTTTAAACCTGTCTCGCTATGTTAAATGGGTTTAACATAATGAGACAGCTTTAAAATAAGCAACAGAGATTCTCCGTTGCTTTTTTTAAAGCTGTCTTGCTATGTTAAACCCATTTAACATAGCAAAACAGTAAAAAGCAATGGAGATCTTGCTTTCTCCGTTGCTTTTGCCCACAGCTCTGATGTACTGCATATGCATACACATGCGTATTATATCAGAACTGCCGCAGAATACCAGACAGCTGCGGAAGGTCAGTAAGGAGGCATTTTACAATGCCATTATTTAAGAAAAGTATTTTTTTCCTTAAATAATGTCATTGTATAATAGCAATAACCCACGCCTGGGTGTGGGTAATGCTGGATTTACCCACAGTTGGCTTTGTTTGGCCACTCGGGCTTCACTCTCGTGAGCAAACCACGCCAACCGTGGATAAATCCAGCATTACCCACACCCAGGAGTGGGTTATTGCTATAATAATTATTTAGACTCTAAAAAAATGCATAAAATATCACAGAAAGCACAGCTTGGTGTAATGAAAGCAAAAGTAATATTTAGGGAAATATTTGGTTCCTAAACATTAAGGAAACAATTCAGTCTTTCCTTTAAATTAGATTTTAAACTGAAGATCCATCTGCTTGAATTGGTGGCAGCTCAGGTGGGTCTTAAAAATCTCACAATATTTATCAAAAAGCATTCGGGTTCTTTATTTGCATTATCAAAAAGCATATTGATTCTTTATTCACACTTTTTATTTCATTTTACCATACTTATATATTCACATAGTCACAAAACTTGAACATGCCTAATTACATATTTACAAATCACAATACTACAAGACAGAGGTCTTTTTATACTTGAAAACATCAGATAATATACACAACACACATAAAGTAAGATGTAACCTAACAAATCAGAATTCTTGATTCACTTGTGCTAAGGAAGTGGAATGTACATGCCTATGAGCATATCAATGTCCTGGCATTATACAAGGAAGAACGTTCTAGTCATGTTCTGAGGTTTATCTGTCCATTCTCCATTTGTACTTGTTAAATTTTTGCACTTAAGAAAAACTTTATCATGGTGAGTTATGAAACAGATTATCCTGTCCTCTGCATGCTGTCCTTTAGCTTTTACTAGTTAATAAGGAATTATTCTAAATGGTTTCTCACTAAGACATTTCTCTACAAACAGGTGCAGCAGTGATCATGAACAATTCTAAAAATATGCAGGCTATGTGTGAGAAACAATGTCACACTAGGGAGGAAAGCATGTAACATGTCATTTCAAATTGCACCTGAAATATTAAAACACATTTTAACCACTTATTTATTTTATTTATTTTAGTTTGTTTACCAGGGTAGTACACTGATCACTATAGATCATTTGCAGGCAAAGCCCACTGCACATAAGTGTGCTTTCACTATAGTATTCTTTTATTCTATAACACCCGGCTTGCTACACATTTAAGCACAATTTTCTTACTGAGCCATCAGGTTGCTATCACAGTCACAATATTATCATGATATGCAGATTTAATAACTTTTATAATCTTATCTTTAATTCTATATAACTGTAAACATTATATAAACTCCCATGTCCTGTTTCAAGTGCTTTATTAACATCTCCCACCATATTTACTTCCTCACCTCCATGTATTATATTAGCTACTATGTCTTTCAATATCTCTAGTAATTACTTGCAGTTTTTACCTTTATTGTCATAAAGTCCTGACACCATTACCTCCTGCATTAACTTTTCAAAATGCAGTTGTAGAATTTCATAAAATAATTTGTAATCTGTATTAATTAATGTAATTGGTATTCAGCTTCTGAAATAAGATTTGTCCTACTTCCTGTCCCAAATTAATTTTGCCACTTCTATACATAGGTTCATAGGTTAGTACTAGACTAACTGCCCCTGTGGGTCATTTTAAGCCTAGCCAATTACCCCATGTGAGAAGTGAACCCTGCACCTTGTGTCTATAAGGTGAACATCTTAACCCTTATGCCAGCCCCCTCCCCCTACATATTTTTATTTTTATATATCTTTTTTCTAACTGCTCATTTAAAACTTTTACTAAAAAATCTTTTTTTGCCAAGACTTCAATTTTTTTATACAGTGCATATGCCAGACCATCTGACCATGCCACATGTTTCTTCTCACCTTCTTATAACCTCCTTTAATCCATTTAAAGTAATCTGCCTGTCCAATATTTTTACTGAATCATTTGAAAATCTCTTTATATTCCATTTCTTTCTTTCTCTACTTGCCTTTCATCTTTCATTATTTTCCCAGATATGGAGACACTTCCACTTTTCGTCTTCTCAATATATACTTCTGTTTGAACAACAATCTTATTATATATTTTTGAATAACCATCATATCCTTCTGATAGTTCTGAATACTTCCTTACTGATATTTTATTTCTTTTATCTAAACATTTTCATCTTTCATTATTTTTCCCAGATATGAAGACATTTCTTCTATTCTTGCACTTTTCATTTATTAATATTATACAATTTGTGTCGCTTTTCAGTATAATCCATATAATTTCTTTCTAAATCATCTATCTTGTTATTCTGTAACTTTTTATTATCTTGTTTTTCTCTTTTCTTAATTCTACCTCTATCTGTAAATAAAACATTTTATGCTTATATTTAAAACACACAAATCAGTCTGAGCAAGTTTTTAAAAAAATCAGTCAGTGTTAACTGGTCTATTCATAAGTTGTCTTATTTCTTGTTTCAGAAGACCAACATCAATCTTCTTTACAGACAAGTGTGCCATACATTTTTCTTCCTTAATTATATTAGAGTTCTCTGTTATATCTACACATATTGTTGCATGACCAAAAAATCTGTAATAATGATACCCACATCTCTCTGTTTTATCTGATCCGAAAAAATAAAATAACCAATTGTTTTCTTAATCTGCACTCTCTTGTATGTCTACTGTTCCTTCATCCGCACTTTCAGTTTTCCACATTCCATCTCTCCATTCACTTGTTTACATCCTACCTCCTCGCCCCTGATTTCCTTTTCTTTTTTAAGTCACAATTAAGGTCTCCCATTAAAATAACTTTCATATTAACATTTACATATTTTTTTTTAATTTCCTCAGATAGCTTTTTCATTTCATCCCTGTCCTTTTCAGAAACAGATCTTGTTTCCTGCAAACATAATATATCGACATCCAAACCAATATACCATTCCAAAATCTTTAACCTTCTTAGTTTACTTACAGTACTAGTTACTAGTTCATAGGTTCATAGGTAGGTACTAGGCTATCGACCCAAGGGCCTAAGTAAGCTTAGCCAACAAGGTTCCCTGGCTTACACCACCCATGAAAGTTAATTTCCTGTGCCCCTGACAAGCAGAGCCACAGAAGTGACCCCCAGGGTGTATTTCCTATAGGTTTATAGGTAGGTAGGTACTAGGCTATCAGCCCAAGGGCATAAGTAAGCCTAGCCAACAAGGTGGCACTAATTGAAATAAATCTCAAATTGTTATTTCTCTTTTTAAACTTAAGACTGTATTTTTAAATTTTTCTTCCTTATTCTCAGTCTTTATCCTGTACAAATGCTTTGTTAACACTTTCCTCCACTTCCTCATCGTCTCTACGTTCCTCTTCCAGTATCCCAAATATATTATCCATATTTACAATTTTCTTGGTGCAATCCCACTTATTCACCTTTACCAGCTTCCTGATTCTGACCATTTTTTTATTCATTGCCCTCAAATTAATTTTCTTTAACCCACCTGTTTTCATTTTTTCCAACATTATCTTCATTTCCATCATTTGTTTCAATACTTTGATCATTATTTTCCAATTCCTTTGTACAGCCAAACCTAAAATGGCCTTATTGCATATTGTGCACCCCATTTTACACCTACTCATTGTATGCCCTTTGTTCTTTGATAACATTTGTTTTATCACACACATTAATTAAATACATCAAATCTCAAAAAAATGTTTTAAGCTTTCCTGTATGCCATAAAGTCACTCTTAAATGATTAATATACACCACACAGGGTAAATGCGCAAAGACATATTTTTCTCTTTTTAAAAAAGCCTCTGCCTCCCATTCCATACATTCTGTGAACTTTTTTTTTTATTATTTTTCAACATTTTTTACAAATGCTCAAAAAACATTGTTTTGTATTACATATTTTTAGTTCATCGTATCTAAATTGTAAACGTATCTTCCTTTATAAAGCAATTCCCTAGCTAAAAACATAAGTATTTCAAAGGAGAATGTCTTTTTTTCTTTTCTTGAGTCATAATAAATTTCTCAAGACGTGTATTTGTTTCAAGTATAATGTGACAAAACTTGTGTTTACCTAAATGGATGAATGAGCTCACATCCATTGCTGAAAAACCTGAACCCACACCTAATATCTGTCAAATTCATTGTTATTTTTAGACATTCTTACCATAGGTCTTTTTCTTTCTTATTTTCTTTACTTCTGATTTCTGGTTTGCCCTGTCTCAACCAGATGCTTCAGCATATGTCTTTTTGCCCACTTGTTCTTTATTTACCACAGTTTTTTTTTCTCTATTTGTTCATCTCCTTCTGCTCCAAACATCCATTGTGTCAACACTGACCATAACAATGGCAACTCATCACTCAGATCTTCCTGTTTCATCATAATGACAAAGTCATCATCCTACAAACCTCCTTGTAATATTTCTGTTATCACCACCTCTTATTTTTCTAAATCACTTCCAAGAGCAACTACATGCTAACCATGTGTAACATCCACTGCTTCACAATCTCCAGTAATGTCTCTTGCACTCCTGAACATTAGTGCATGTGAGTTTCTTTCATATATTTTTTTTATTTTTCCATAAAATATATGTTCCTTCTCATTGCTCTTGCTCTTGTTTGCCTCTTCCATCACACAGTTTCCCTCCAGCTGGCTCTGTACTAGGAATGGGAGTTATGTCTGTGCACGAGTTCCTCCTACTCAAAAAAGTGAAGGAAATTCATGAGGCCCAAGGCAAATTTCTTCTAATCAGTATGAATACCACCTCTGTTCTCCCTGAAGAAAAGTCGATTGGCCTTGTGGAATTATCAGAGTTAAAAGGTGTAAATAAAAAATAGATAAGTAATTATAATTTTAAATTATTGATTGTTCCAGCAAAATTTGGGTCTACCTATCAAGATGTCTGAGTAATGTCAAGCAGAGTGCCTCTTTGGCCCTCTTCAAAAGGAACCTTGATGATTGGATGGGAGATAGGAAATTCACCCCGGTGATCACGTCAGTCACCCTGCTAGACAGGGATCCAGGGAAGTAAATACTGTGGGAAGAAATAACCTGAGAATTGTTATGGCTAGGCTTGTATAGGCCCTATATAGCCCTGTACCAACCTATGAACCTAATAAAAAAATGAGGGCAAATTTAGCATAGATTTTGTGACACTATCTACAACATATGTTGCTTGCTAGTGATGTAGAAATTTTAGTCTTTCATAAGATCTTTGTAGTAATTAGAATAACAGAAACTGTGAAATATAATTGTCCTGTTAAAAGTTCATAAGGCAAACAGTTCTATATGATGCACACAGAATAACACAAAGAAGGGTGCCTCCTTGAATAATACACAAAACAGTGGCTCCTGATGGCCACAGACAAATGGCATAGTACCAAGAGTTATAGCTAGCGTGTGGAAAACTATAAGATTTATTAAAATATAAAAAAGTATGCAATGGAGGTAGCAGCTAAACAGCTTGGTGAAGGGGTGCAGCAGATTTTCACCTTGAGCTACAGGGTCACCGTCAGTCAGGCTGATGATATGATTTGCAAAATAAGATTTCATCTGTGTGTGAGCTAAGAGTCATACCTACTGGATCTATAAGGAATACATACCTTAAGGCATTTGAGAAAATACCATAAAAGGAGCAGCTAAGCTAGAAAGCATGGATTATTTATCACTTTTGTTTTCTAATATCACATATGACTGGATTGGCTTGGTCATGTTAGCAGTGATGTTGGGGAGTAGAATGCATAATAAGATGACCATCAAAATCTTTCAAAATATCTAAGCCTTGTTACAAGACCACCACTTGATCAAGAAGACCTCACAGCATAGCTGGTCTCACCCTTTCCCCGAGCTACTCCCCTTGGTAGAGGGCTGAAAAATCCCTTGAATAGTCAGATGACAATGCTTTGCAAAGAAAAGAGTGCCTGTGTGGATGAAAACCAGTCTGTTGTTGCATCTGTAGTCATTTTTACTCTGCAACAATACTTAGATCTGAAGTCCACATGTGAGATGTAGTGGTAAAAGTTAACACTTTAGAGACTGCATTTATTATTGTCAGTGGAAGACTAGCAAAGAACAAATTGTAAGTCATTAATGCAAACAAATATCCTTCTGTTCATTCAAATGTTCATGCCAATTTGACCCAGAACTGCCAATGTTTATATCCTTGGGTCACCGAAGAGCAGTGAGACTCTACATTTAGAATCTATTGTCATGGAAGTGAATAGAATCCTTCACGTTCTCTGGCTTTGAGAGGTCTCTAAAATACAATATTTTGATTTGGCTTTCAGCTGATGCTATTGCATTTTGCTTTTCCAGCTATTGCTCTTCTTATGTTTTAATTAAGTGTGTTTTATTGTTTGTTCATTTGTACAGGGCTTTGATACTTGAAAAAGTCTGTAGCTATTCTAAAGGATAGAAGTACCCCTGACATATTGCAGAAATGGCTTCTGAAAGTTCATAGGCCCAATTGTCTTACTTACCAATTTAATACCATATAAGAGGTCTGTTTTCACCTTCAAAAATCATGAAGTGCTTGGTCACCTAGAATTAGAAGGTTTCCAGTTGTACTGGGCACATCAGACCTTTGCCAGCAAATCTACTTCCCACCTGTTAGCCTATGTAGCTTAGTTTTAAACATTCAGCATGAGCAGCAGACATTGCAGCTTCATGATTGGAAAGCCATGCTTAGTACAATGATTTGGTGATCATTTGCATAGTGACATTATTAACACTGACTGACATTACATTAATCATATTTTATCCTGGTAAGAGTAAAATCACTAGCCAGGATGGTTCAGTGGTGTTCCTGACCACTATAATAGTATGGAAAGGATGAGAAAATCCAGCTACTAAACCAAAGCAAGGATACTAGAAGGAGATAAAGGGATATGGTGCTGCAAACTGTATTTGGAATAACTATTTTGCAGGCATCTAAAAGTTGAATGGAAGGACTTGATTAAAAAAGAGCCATTGGCAGCTGGCTTATGGAAACTGGCCTGCTGTTTGAAATGCTCTGCCCAAGAGACTCTGATGTGCACAGAAATGTTTTCTTCTCCTTTGACATATCTCCCATCTGTGCATGCTCTTGGTTTTCTTTTCTGAATGTGCACTTCCATATGAAGGTTTATATGGTATTGGGACACATATTAACTTAGTTAAATGAATGCTGAATGTGCTTGTTGCTCATGCATATATACTTACTACAGCTCTCAAATTAAGATGATTTGGCAAGAAATTTATCAAGATGTGCCCTGTCATTTAGCTCAGAATGTGAAGAAAGAGGCAAACACCAGCAATAATTCAGTGCTAAATCAGCACAATGGTCCGATCCTAGATGACAACTGTTCTTTACCGCACAAGTCCTCTTCTTGTAACTCAGTACAAAACTGCACAAGGCATGCAATGTTCCTGAATTAAAAGCAAGCAAATTCATGCAGTTAGCCATTCATAACACATACAGGGGAGTGTCACAGCACACTAACATCTATGACAATATCAGCTAGCCCTGCTCTCACAAGGGGCAAGCACAAAACTGTTTCAAACAAAATTAATTTCAGCTCATTGCAAGGGTCATAAAATCAACAATCAACTCAGGTCCCAGATGAAAAAAAAGCCTGGGTTGCAGAAATGCCTTCCATTTATTTAGATTCTACACAATGCAACTCATTATGTCTCAGTTTAAATGAATATAAAACCACAGAATGGTCTTGAATTTAAAGTGAACAAATCCAAACATGTAGCCATTCATTAGAACACAGGGTATGGTCTACAGCAAACAATGTGCATATCACCACCGGTTCCAACTAAAACTCACTCCATCACTTCCAAAGGTTGACAAACTCAGTTGAAAAGGCAGGTCCCATATGAAAAATTATCTTACTTGCAGAAATTATCACCTTTTTATTTAGGTGCCATATAGATAAAACATATTTGAACAGTCAGTTGCCCTTTTTTACTAAATTTAATAAAACCTCATTTTTCTCCATTCTTTATAAAGAAACATAGTCAAACATTACACAGGTTATACAGTAATTCTTCTACATATGCATCAATGGTCATGTCTCATCCCAATTAAAGATGGTACAAAGCAAGAATTCCCCCATCTTTTATGTAATACAAATCAGTAACAATGTTATTTAAGCTTATGAAGATGATATCCTTGCATGGCTACCAGGTCTGACCTTTTTGTGCTAATATACCTGCTGCACAAAGCTACCTTTTTTGCTAAGGTGTTTACTTATAATTTAAACAATGCACAACTCCATCATTTCTCCTTATATTTGAAGTTCAGTATATTATCACATTAATGTGGGATATTAATAAATTTAAAGAGAAAAAGCTATCGGTAGGACAAAACTAAACAATTAAGCTCATACATATGCATACACTCTAGATGCAAAACAAAAAGCAGTATCTTTATTAAATGAATAACAGCAAAATAAAAATCTCCATTCAACAAGGTTTTGTGAAAAACATGTTTTTAACTTGCAAATTCTTCTAACATAGGCTTGTTGATTGAAGACTTAGTTGGTCACAATTTATTTGATGATGATGTTGCGATGACAATAAATTGGTAATTATTAAGTAGCTTATATAATAACTAGGGACAGACCTTAATCAGAAATCAAGAATCTGTTCAGAAATGTAAAAAAAAAAACTCATGGAACAGCAAACAGTAGATCTAGAATCTTAAATTGAATAAAGCTTCATAATTTCAGCAATGTAATCTTTTAAAAAGTTGTACATATTTCTTAAAATATTTTACTGTTAAAATCTTCATAGTAATAGAAAAAGTGAATGTTGATGAAATGAAGTATTTTAACTTCCTTCTTCTAGAATAAAATGTTCCAGAATTAGCTCTTCTAATTCACAAGTAAAGGAGTGCAGTGGATTAAAAACCCTAGTATATGTACATCTCACAATTAGTCAAAACTGAAATGCAATAAAGTTAAAAGTTATGATATGCTTAAAATATTCCAAAGCTAGAATTACACACCCTCTTCCATTATCAGTTGTTTTAAGTGCTCGACTCTTGATGGCAAAGGTAGGGTATGAAGAAGAAATGATAATGCTGCAACCCAAATCCTAATGTCTGCCAGTTATTCTGGATTCTTCTCTGTTCTTCAGATTCTGTCATATTATTATTATAAAGGAAGGAGCAAGTCTTTGAAATATATAAAATCTATACTAAATTACCTTATTCTGCTCTCATCCTAATCTTTCCAGACAGCATTGTATGGGAAACCATAAATAATATATTTCCAGTTCTTTCCTGCAACTAGCCTAAATGTAACACCTTCAATGTTCTAATGATCAGTGCTCCATATTTCATCTAATAGCTAGAATCTTGAGTAAATAGGCATTATTTGAAATCATCAATGAAGTATTATTTGCAATTCAACCTGTAATTTGATTTATGCTAATACTAGCACATTTTCCCTTTAAAGAGATCATTGGCTTGTGGGACTAACCTAGTCAACAAAGTGTAAATAAAATAAAAATTCTAGGCCCTACCTTCACAGAATTACTCTATACATAAGTTATAATGTATCACAGCCTTCATTTAATACGACATTATGAGCTTTAATCCTTTCTACCATGTCTGCAAAAAGGACTTGGCAGACTTCACGTGTATTACCTGACAGATAAGGTTGTTGGGATATTTACAGAATAGGTTAGCAAGTGTTCTTAAAGAGCAAGAACATGGACATACTAACTTACATTAGTAATTTCTTATCATGTGTATCTTTAAATCAATTCCTAAAAGCATTAATAATAAAACTGTACTCATGCGGTCTCTCATTAAAAAACATTATTTTACCTGCAACTAGTTATCAAGACATGAAATAACTTACAAAATAGTAACACTGTACTGAAATGTTCATGAAGACTGCCAAAATAAACTTTAAATTAAGAAAATGTTCTATAACTTTTGAGCACTATGAAAACTAATCAGTAAAACATGTCCCGAAGTTAGATAAAACATGTCCATGTAATGGAACCGTTCAATTCAGTGGATTTTAGTAGGAATGATCGCCAGCTAGTGTGAAGATTTATACATATCCATGATATAGAGCAAACTTTTAATAATTCTTTCATGTATTGTAATCCCATCTTGTATTTCAAGTTGCTGTGTTACTATAATACAACTATCATTGCAACTGTACATGATATTACGTGATATCTGTATTCATCTCTGCTTTAGAAATGACTCTTACATTTTTAAATTGTCACCTTGCTGTCAATGGATTTTTATTCAATGAAATCAACACATTTAAAATAATTATGGCAATACACTGAAAATTATTAAAATTAAAACTTTACGATTAAGGATTAAACATAATATCATTAAATTAATTTTTAAAATATTTTGCTCAAAAGTTTGAAAGCATTATTTTCTTTATCCTGACATTATACTTAATAAAGTTTATATACACCACTTATCATTATTTTGTATTTGTAGAGCAATGAAAAGTATAATTCTGAGTCAGAAAAGTACTTTTGTCATGACTCTTAGAAATACCTGCTGTACCATTCATAGGGTTGTTTATAGACATATTAATTGGTTGTCCCTCCAACATGGATTATTTATGTTGCAGATGAGGCTTAGGTCCCTAGATTAAATAATTCTGATATTATTTGTTTTGCAGATGTACACCAGGCCCATCACAGTAAGATCAGAGGGTGCTTTGTATCCAGGTATAAATCACTTCTGATCGGTCTGTAGGAGACTGACTGCAGGGATAAAGCTTTGAGGTGGTCGACATACGTAGGACATATTATTTATGGCCTTATCTTTTTTGAGGAATCTCTGTGGACTCACCAATTGTTGCATATGCCTGGTCAGGGGAAATTGTATCCTTCCTTTGAGTAGGTGTGACTATGGAATTAGTATATATAATGTAGGGGAGGAGGGAGGTTGCCCCCATATCTAGGGTTCAGGGGGGGTTGATCCTGTAATAACAAATAAAATTTATTTTTTTCCCCTTCTGTGTTCAGGACACATTTTTTGTCCTTTCAGCACTTCAACTTTTACAAAGTCACTGTTTCATACGAAAGCTAAAATTATTGAGGCCCATTGATGCAGTGTTCTTGGCCTTGGAGAGTGCATTGAAGACCTGTTTCTTACTGATAGCTGGGGGAGTTATAGTTGAGAGTAATTAGTCTTGGGGTAGAGCGGGTAAAATGGAGTTAAATATGTCAACCAGTAGATTTGCTATATCTTCCAGCTTAGTGTAGGTGGCTCCATTTACAATTAGTTCAGCACGTTGTTGTATATTGTGTTTGAGACTGAAGACATAGCTGAAGAATGCCTTCTGATTGGCCTTGGTCTGAAAGGCTATTTTTACCTCAAATTTGGCTTTTGGTAGACTTTATTAACCCCCTGTGTTATCTGTTTAGCTTGATTAAGGAGTTTTACCTTGCTGGGCATTGCACTTCCTTATTTTTTTCATGATTTTCTTTCTTTTGTTGCACAGCCTATTGATTTTGGGATATCACCAGGGTGGCTTATTTTCTGAGTTTGTCCTGTCCTAACCCCAGATAGGTACAGCTGTCTCTAGGCAGCCATTAATACAATTGTAGGGTTTCTATGAACAATTCCACATAGGCAGCAGTGTTTTTCAGAGTTTTAGTGGGTGGCTTGAAATGTTGACAGGGTGTCAATTAATGGTAGATAGTTTTCCTTAGAATAATTCCTAAAAGTTAAAAAACACACAAAATAAAAACTGGATGTAAAAAAAAAAAAAAAAAAAAAAAGCAAAACTCGAGTCAACAACATAGCTGAACTTAATATTCAAATCACGTTTAATACAATGTTAGAGCTTTCGTTTTTAAACTTTAAAAACTTCTCTAGACATAGTTCTAAACACAGAATACTTAAATATCAAAGAGATGCAAGTCATTGATGGTTTAAATATTAAGTTTGGCTGTGTTGTTGTGTTTTGGACTCGGCTTTTGCATTTTGTTTTTAATACCTAAAAGTTGCATGCTTAGCTGTGGTCTCAGGATTTATTTTTATTTCAAAAGAAACAGCTCTGTGGTCCAACCTGACCATTGAGAACTTTGCATTTGGCGGGAAGGGTGCAACATTTTCACATGATTGTGAGGACTAGGTCAAAGATTTTAGCCCTCAGGTCTATATTATTTCTTCGACAGATTAGGTTGTCGAATGCTTAATGATTGATATCTAAGCATCGAAGTTTCAAAATCGTGAACGGCCATATACGTGAATTCTTTCCTCGGGAAATAATTCACTAGGCCATCTGGAAATAAAATTAACTTTTCAACCTAAATATAGTGAGTGGGCTTCACCCCCCACACCCCCTAACTAAATATACCAACTTTGAGATCGCTCTACATTTGGAATGGAGGTGTTGACATGAGGTGAAATATATATATTATTATGTAGGTGATGATAATGTTGGCAGTATGGAGTGTTTTTGTCCTTTTGCTAGGTAGACCATGCTTTGTCTCCTAGGTGTATCAGTTGCTTATCAGTCATTGTCAGCCATAGGGTAGGGGAATATTTGACTCTTGTGTGTCTTACAGGAGCATGAGAACTTAGTATGCTTGTGTTTACAAAAGTATCAAGGTAGGATATAGCATCATCAAAGGGAAGTTGTTTGAAGTAATTCCACCTGTAAGCCTGGAAGGTTTGAAAGGAATGATTTTTTTTTTGTATCTGGACAAATTGCTCACTGAGTCGTAGAAAGTGGATTTGCTAGTTTTGGTTGCAGAGCATAGAAAATATGTAGCATGGTGGTCACTTAATGAATCTGGCAATATACCAGGCTGCGTAATGTTTTCTGAATTAGTAGTAAGGACCCAATCTGGTATAGAGGATGAACCATTAGTGTGGTTGCATCTGGTACTGGACTGGGTTAATTGTGAGAACTTAAATAGTTTTAATCAAGGGTCAAGGTTGTGGAATGCTGTAATGAACTAGTTGACACTAACATCACCTGGGATAATAGGTTCAAGGAGGAAGGTGTTGGAAAGTCAAGAAGCAATATATTCCAAGATGGCAGAGTTGGAGCTACTGGGTGGTATGTAGAGTGTAGCAATGTGGATGGGTTTAGGTTTGCTATTTTTTAGGGCAGAGATTAGGATTTCAGTTTTGGATAAACTTTAAATGGGTTTTGGATACAGGCTAAACTGAAAATAATTCCAGTTGAGCAGGCTAAGTCTCCACCCTTTTATGCTGAGCAATCAAGGCATAATATTCTAAAGCTGGGGGGGAAGTATTAGACAGTTTTTAGTTTTGGTCAAGTCTTGGTAAAGGCTAGTACATCAGGATTATGTAATGTCACCCTTGCATGTAAGGAGGAACGTGTGTTATTTGTGCTCTGAAGATTAAGATGGTAAGATTTTAAGCTGGCATGATTGGACAAAGTGATTATGCCTGGGCTAGCTGAAGCAGCAGTTTTTGAAAGGCCCTGGGTTTGGGTGAACATCATTGCAGAGTAGGAGAGCAGGATAAAATGGAGAAATTGGAATTTTAAAAATCTGTATATTCTTTTGTCTGAATTGGAGTCAGAACTGTCCCTATTGTGACACAGGGGTTGAAGATATCATACCTTTCAGAGATGCAGAACTAAGTTAGTGTGGAGGTAAGATGACATTTCACTAAGATTTGGTGGGAGTGGGTGAGTTAATATCTAGTTATTGGTGACTCTTTTAAGGTGTGAAGTGTGCAATGGTATATGCTGGGTAATGAGGGGGGGAGGAGAAGTGGAGAGATAATTGCAGAGGCATATCTAGTATCATTGCTAATGTGAATTTTGTTTTATTAGTGATATGAGAAATTAGAGGCAGTAAATAATTATCTGTCTGTTGAAAGCAGGAAATGCAAAGAGGAAGCTAAGAAGTTAACTGGAAATTTGAAAAAAAGAAAGGATATTTGGTGAGGGTAGAGATGAGGTTATGTGAAAGAATTTGGGTATGAAGAGTCTGATTGGTGCTACAGTGGTAGGGGTATGGATAATTAAGTATAAAAGTAGAGTAAGAGGAGCTAAGTGGGAACTGGTGGCAGGGCATGAGCTCAAAGTGAAGCCATGTGAAGTTGAAGCCAAGCCAAGTAACGCTGAGTGAAGCAGGCTTCACACACTTTTGAGTGGAGGTTTTTCCTCCTGTTGCAGCCTTTTGTGAGGCAAATATGTGATTAAAAAATTCAAAATGGAAGCCACCATGGTGCAGTCACGCTGCCAACAGATTGCTCCTTTTCATTTTTTTAATTTTGGTTTGTTATTTTATACAGTGTACTCAAGGCAGTACAACTATTGCTTAGTAGTATGGTAAAAAAGAGGGACTACAACTTTGCTTGGAGCTGCATACCTAGAAAGAAACAAACAGGTTGAAAAGGAAATACTTAAAGAAACTTAGGTGGTTACCTTCACCTTAAGATGCCAAGGGTTATCTTTATGCACACTGCACCAATAGATTTTTTACAATGCCAATGAGAATAGCTTACATCATAATCATCATCATCATCATCAGCACCCCCTTTTTCCATTTTCTACATGGGATTGGGATGTTGTGTCAAATGTCACCCTCTCTAGATTCAGTACCACTCTCCTACCATGTTTGATAGTCATGTCTGACTGTTGCAGATCCATCCACTTCTTTGCTGGTTGCCCTAATTTCCTTTTGCCTTCTTCCTGTCTGTCTCAAATCCTCATCATCAGATTGCCTCCAGCTTTTTTCCACATGTGCCTGAACCACCGTGATCTGCTCACTTTGACTTTTTTCTGCAAATGGAGCTGCTTCATCTACTGCTCTGATGTCCTCATTTCTTCATCTGTCCCACAGTGAATGTCCTTCCACCCATTTCAGACCCTTTACCTGTATTACCTCTAGCTTCATCAACTGTTTTGGCTTTATTGCCCACTGTTTTCTATATCTCACTTTTCAGCATTTTTGGCATTCTTCTGTCATACACTACCCGTGACGATCTGTGCTAGTTGGCAGCAGCCCCTCTAATTATAGCTTTGACCTCCTCATTCAGACTACCTTTTTCTTCAGCCACCCCTCCCAGACTTTTGAAGCTGTTGACATGTTCCACTATTTTCCCTTTATCTCAGTTCTCTGCTTCTTCTTCTTATTTACTCATATGCTGCCATTACAGTCTCTTTTCTGTACTCACTTTCATCCCACGTGCCTTCAGTTTTGCATTTCATTCCTCTATCCTTTGTTGACATTGTTGTTGAGAGTCTGCCTGTAATTCCACATCTTCTATGTACAGAAACTTTGTTGATCTGTTCCTCCAAATTGTTTGCAAATGTAGTCTATCACTAGTAAGAACAGCAATGGCCACAGAGCTGAACCCTGATGCGCACCTACTTACACTGGGAACTCCTGCGTGAGACCAATTACTGTTCATACGTGAATCACTAGGTCCTTATACATAGCCTGCACTAATTCTGCTATTGGGAATTTGAACCACCATAGGACTGCCTAAATCAGCTTTTTTTGGACCTTGTCATATCATTTCTTCAAGTCTAGGTATGCCCATATGGACTCTTTCCTCATCTCTAGCTTCTTCGCAACTGGCTCTCTCACTGCAAACATGAGGCCAGGTGTGCAGCATTCTGTTCTGAATCCAAACCATTCCTCTCCCATCTTACTTTCTACTACTCTGTGTATTCATTTATCACTCACCCTCTCCAGAACTTTCATGCAGTGTGACAGGAGTTTGATACCTCAGTACTTCCCACAGTCGTGGATGTTGCCCTTTGTTTTGTACACTGGTAGTAGTATGCTTATTCTCCAGTTATCTGGATATGTCTTTCTCTCCATATTACTATGAGTACCCTCAGGAGCTGTTTCTCCTCTAGCTCACCCAACATCTTGATTACATCTGCTGTGACCTCACATGGGCCTACTGTTTTCCTTGAGTTAATTTTCCTTATGCTGTTCTTACTTCATCTAGGGTGGGTTCCTCCTCTTCTTTTATCATAGGTTGTGTCTGGGGTAGTATAGCTTCTGTGGGGTTTTCTTCATTCAGTAGCTGCTGGAAATGGAAGTATTCCATCTATCTGCCTTTGATGACCTTGTGGACTGGTGAGCAGGTTGTTGCTGGCATCCCTTATGAAGGGTGTCTGGCTGTCTTCTTTATTTTTCTCTTTGCCATGCAGCTTTTAGAGTTTCTTTGTGATATTTAACAAGTCACTTTTAGAAGGTGGTAGAGTGCCTCTAATGCCTTCTTCTTCACTAATACAACTCCTCTCTTAGCCTGTTTGTTAGCCAACCAGTATTCCTTATTAACCTTATTCCTTTTCCATCTCCCGCTTTTTCCTGCACATTTTCTTTCTTTATTTTGATAACTTCCTTGGCTTTTGCATTCCACCACCAGCTTTCCTTATGTGCTTTATTTCCATACCTATCTCATTGCATATCTGCCCTATAGTCTTTACCTATATTGTTTTGAGGCACTGCCATTCTTCTTCAACTCCACCTATTTCCTCTTCTTCCTAGGTGGTAGAGCCTTGAGTAATTCCTTGAATTTCTGTGCTTTCTCTCCAGTCAGCTTCAAGGCTTTCAGCTTAGTCTATGCTGACCTTAGAGCTGTCTCTGATCTCTGCTTGCAGATGATTGTGACAAACACTGGTTTATGGTGTGTGCCGACTGTTCACTGGGGTTGACTTTGCAATCGCTGACCCTATCCAGTTGCCATTTCCTTATGAGAATTAAGTCTACCTGAGTTTCATGTTGGTCACTCTTGTATGTGATCTTAATGAACCATGTGATTGCCATCATCAAACCATTTTCCAGACAGTAATCTAGAATGGCCTCTCCTTCTTTATTTCTGTTGTCCCTCCCATGTGGACCTTGGCAGTCCTCTTATCCTGTTCTGTCTGTCCCAATATGCAAATCCAGGTCACCCATTATCAACACCAATTAATGTTGTCCTGCTTTATCTAGTAGGTCCTGCAACTGTTGTCTGAATGTATTCTCTTCTGCATTGTCACTACCTTGTTGTGGGACATAGGCTGAGATTATGTATAGTGCCCTATCCTTACAATGAAGTCTGATTGCCATAAGTCTATTACTAATTCTGATAACTTCCTTCATTGTCTTCTGAAACCTCTCCCTCACCACAATTCCAACACCATTTCTAGTCTGTCCTCCTGAGTAGAGGACACTGGATCCTTAGTCAAGTGGCTTTCCTGCACTGTCCTACCTTGTCTTGTCAGTGAATCTATACTGAATATTGCAATTATTAGTTCATGTTTGGCAAGTTTTACATCCAGCTTTCACTGAATAAAGCTATCCCAGGTAACCCAAGCTGGGCAACTGTGCCCTGGACAGTGAGTAGCTCACTGACCTAGGGCTACTGGGCTTTATGGTGGGCACAATGTGGCCAATAGGGGGCACATACACCCCTCCTATCAATAGCATGGGACCTTGGTCAGAGTAGGCTGAATCATCAACCTTCTGATGGATTGACGATGGTTATGCATCTGTAACCCGACCCACTTGTCAGAAGGTGCCCCCGTACGAAATGTGTTCAGTTGGCTCACACTTGTTGACCGGGCTAGGCTAGCTGGATATATGTCCAGTGTCAGCAGAGGCCCGTGGAGAAATGCTCCACACACAATAATAGCACAACATACCAAAGTACTCATATATGTAACCAAAAAAGAACAACAATAGAAAGTGTCCTGAAAGGACTGGTTACACACAGATCCCAGATGACAGAGAAATATATGGCCAGTGGAAGCACGTCACAATTACGGGATCAGGTCCCTATAGAAGCAGGAAGGTCTCACATGACACGCCAGCGAATTGCCAGATAGACACAGGTCAATGTAACACACAGCAAGAATAAGGGCCAACCAGCCGTACACCATGCAAGAACCTGTACAGTGGAAAGGTATGGCATGGTAATTGATGTGTGTACACAGGTA
This sequence comes from Protopterus annectens, assembly GCF_019279795.1. Lineage (NCBI taxonomy): Eukaryota > Metazoa > Chordata > Ceratodontiformes > Protopteridae > Protopterus > Protopterus annectens. The sequence continues at coordinate 750,415,076 of NC_056737.1, read as the reverse complement.
ATCCACAGACAGTAACAAAGCAAGGTATGAAACAAGGGGTTCAAATGTATATACCTACACACAGCAGTCCGACGGCCCGTATATATGACGCATGGACATAGATCTGTCACTTGAAAACAAGATGTAAACAACTACAGTCTATTCCATATCATATTGATATAGTTATAATACAGTCATATTCATATTTAACATTGTGACTCTTATTTACATTCATATTTATACAAAATATGCATTTAATTGTACTTATTTATTCCATGATTTGGAATCTTAATGCAACAATTATACACATTGATATACAATATCATTATCAACACACTACATTCTAAGGTTTACTCACAACAATTATCAACTATGTTTCAATATACTGCTTGTATTGACCAATATTGTATTTATATTAACACATTGTTGTTGTATTATTGTTTCCATTAAGTAATGTATGCAACACTGATTTGTATATGTCACTTTATCATCAAGACTTGGAGCACTGTCCACTTAACTATGAGCAAGTTTATTAATTAATTGACTTTAAACTGACTCTGAAGGAAGTATATAAGGGACGACTATCTAATGTATTTCGTACCCCGACAATGCCCCATGTTAGTGGGTGAAAGAGCTCAGTATCATTTGACTGTGGAGTGTATCGTTTTTGTCATCGTCTGTTTTGGCATGGTTTATGTTCAATAATGTCTTTTAAGAAGATGACCAGGACTCAAGGTTTGCTGTATTTCTGCTTACTGGCACATGGATATAGATAGGCCAAGTAATACATAATATGGGTAGTCAAACAGACATCCGCGATTGGGGAACATACAGCAGCAGTCAAAACCACTGGCCAGATGGTGACAGTCCAACAAGTTCTACACTTTACATATGCACATTGGTGTCCATTGTAGGACTCCAAAAATTGATCCGTTCGCAATATCAACCAGCTGCGATCGACCCAGAAGAAATGACAGCCGTGACTATGGCACAGCTAGACATATGCACCACCAGCGTGTTTAAGGTTGATGACAAGTGTCCATGAAATGCAGGACATATGAAGAGAAATCCCCAGATTGTCGAGTCCATAGAAGTGCGTCCACATCCCAGTCCCGCAAACACATGAAGGATGTGTAATGTGTACCGTCGAGGGTTGCAGCCATGGGATCTTGGGTATGCAGAAATGGGGCTCGGTGTTGTTTGGCAGATAATCCATTGTCCCGCCCCGTGGGAGGGATGTGGGTATAGCACATGCCTTACTCCCCACTAATGATGCAAAGCATCCACCGGATAATGCTAAAAGCAGGTGTGAAATGTGTACAGCCCTATATCAGTGTCCAGTAGGCAATTCCCATGGATGGACAAGCATATGACCAAGATGGCACCCATAACTGGAAACCTGGTGGAATTACACAGCTGCAGTAAGGCATAGCACAGGAAATACAGATAGGGACTACATTAGACATTCCCCATACAAAGTCAGACCGCCGTGCGAATACCGGCGTACACAGCTCTCAATCTGCCATCACCAAAATGGGGATCACTCGCTTCCATAATGCGGAACAAATGGGCGACCTGTGGAATACATACTAATGGCACACTAACAACTTCAACTAGGAAGGTCATAGGATGGTTAAACTATGGCGTTCCCACTTATAAAGAAGATCCTTTAATGAATTAATATGATTAATGTCAATTGACCATGGAATACACCTAATCAACATAAAATAACCGCTGGCACCTTATGGCCCACAATCCAAAAAACACATAGGTAGATGAAACAGTCAACATAGAAATTGTCCAGGACAGTGCCCAAATGGTATAAAAAGATTCCTTTATAGACAAGTAAGCGCTTTCACCTGTAGGCTCCGTCAGACTTACACATAACATAAAAGCATCCAGGCTTTAAATATCCCTCCCTACACTTTCATTGGTCAATTTCTCATCAAACAATGAACAATTAACCCCAGCATATAAAGCGCAGATGCAATGTTAACTACACACACATATATTAACATCTTCAAAAACATCCTATTAAAACATGTATTATAAGATATTGTACTATGCCTAATACTCATCAATCAGAAATCTAACAATATATATAGAAAATATGTATATTATATCAATGTAATACAGTGGTAAACAACTGAAAGAGTGGACTAATGGGTGTTAAATGTATAGCTATACCTAAACTACATTCCTGTTATTTGGGTTTAAGCCACCTGCTTCTCAAAAGAGGCTTAATCTGTGCTTCATCATTCAGCCCTGGTGTGTGGTCAACTCTCCACCTAATAATCCATCTCAATCCGCATTCTAAAGTATAGTTGATAAGGTCCCCCCCTCTGGTATTAAAATCTAGCCTTTGTAAAACACTGAATGTAAAAGTATGCCTTGTGATGTGCTCATAGCCGGCCGTAGGCATAGGCCAATCCGGCGGCTGCCTAGGGCGCCGCACTAGCAGGGCCACCTTTCTAGTAGGTATGTCATGTAGGTACACCAGGATGGGGGCACCATGTGTTGTGGTGGTGGGCGCCATGGAGCCCCATCGCCTAGGGCAGCGGTTGATCTAAGGCCGCTGCCGTAGGAGGGGTAGTACGGTCTGCAGGTATGTGCTGAAGTGCACATGAAACAGCGGTCTACAAGGATTACCCATAGTGGCGACACCTGCACAGACGGCTATAGCGGGACATACACACGACCATGCATACAGCTCAGATAGACATACACACACCATAAACAGGCAATTATACACAAGGTTTATGGCGTGTACGGGTACAGTGTCAGTACAGCAAGGATAGCTGTCTGCCACGATATCCAGCAGATGTCTGTAGGGCGTGCTGGAATACGGACATTGCATGGACAATGAGTGGATATGCATCGTACCACAGTTCTATGTGTCAGCCGTGCAAATATTTGATACATGGGACAGACAGCTGTCCATGCAAGAGCAGCGCTATGGGCACAACATAAGTATGTATATATACATCGAGAGAGATACAGACGGACACATGTGGCAAGGCCGGGAGTGTAACGTACACAGCACCACCCCACCACACCACAGCAGGGCGCATGTGGAGAACACGCTAGAAAGGTCGCCAACCACAGCAAGCACACAGGCAGTCCACGAGCTGCGTCTCACCATCCACAAACACAGACATGGCGGCAGGATATAAGTGTTCTGCGGAAACTCTAAAGCCATAACCTATGAACCCATGCGGCTGGGAGCATAGACACACACACACACACACACACACACACACAGCTGGCAGGCATGGGGATTGACCTTACCCCCACCTACCCAACCGCACAACAGTATGACAAAGGTATGGAACGCGCTACGTGGACCACTGAACACAGCACCGTCAGAGGCACACGTCTAGGTGGGTGACAACATCCGTAAAGGAATAGATGCCGATAGCCAAGGTATGTGTTGCGAAGTGTCTAAAATAACTACTCTCTACAGGGGCAGCAGTAAACACACACACACACACCCCACACACACACACAGGGAAGGGCCGGGAGTTGAACCTATGCCTACCTACATGAACACACTACAGCATGATGCATTTACAGAACGCGCTACCGAGATTACTGAGCACAGCGCTGTCAGAGGCATACTTCTAGATGGACGACATCATCCGTAAAGGAATAGATGCCAATAGCCAAGGTATGTGTTGCGAAGTGACTAACGGAACTACTCTTACCAAGGGCAGCTGTAAACACACACACACACACACCTCACACACACACGGGTAAGGGCCGGGAGTTGAACCTACGCCTACCTACATGAACACACTACAGCATGATGCATTTACAGAACGCGCTACTGAGATTACTGAGCACAGCACTGTCAGAGGCATACTTCTAGGCGGGTGACATCATCCGTAAAGGAATAGATGCCAATAGCCAAGGTATGTGTTGCGAAGTGACTAAAGGAACTACTCTCACCAAGGGCAGCTGTAATCACACACACACAAACACCTCACACACACATACGGGTAAGGGCCGGGAGTCGAACCTACGCCTACCTACATGAACACACTACAGCATGATGCATTTACAGAACGCGCTACCGAGATTACTGAGTACAGCGCTGTCAGAGGCATACTTCTAGGCGGGTGACATCATCCATAAAGGAATAGATGCCAATAGCCAAGGTATGTGTTGAGAAGCGACTAAAGGAACTACTCTCACCAAGGGCATCTGGAAACACACACACACACACACACCTCACACACACACGGGTAAGGGCCGGGAGTCGAACCTACGCCTACCTACATGAACACACTACAACATGATGCATTTACAGAATGCGCTACCGAGATTACTGAGCACAGCGCTGTCAGAGGCATACTTCTAGGCGGGTGACATCATCCGTAAAGGAATAGATGCCAATAGCCAAGGTATGTGTTGAGAAGCAACTAAAGGAACTACTCTCACCAAGGGCATCTGGAAACACACACACACCTCACACACACACGGGTAAGGGCCGGGAGTCGAACCTACGCCTACCTACATGAACACACTACAGCATGATGCATTTACAGAACGCGCTACCGAGATTACTGAGCACAGCGCTATCAGAGGCATACTTCTAGGCGGGTGACATCATCCGTAAAGGAATAGATGCCAATAGCCAAGGTATGTGTTGAGAAGCGACTAAAGGAACTACTCTCACCAAGGGCATCTGGAAACACACACACACACACACCTCACACACACACACGGGTAAGGGCCGGGAGTCGAACCTACGCCTACCTACATGAACACACTACAGCATGATGCATTTACAGAACGCTACCGAGATTACTGAGCACAGCGCTGTCAGAGGCATACTTCTAGGCGGGTGACATCATCCGTAAAGGAATAGCTGACAATAGCCAAGGTATGTGTTGCAAAGCGTCTAAAAGCATGTCCATCTGCAGAGGCAGCTGGAAACACACACACACACACCTCACACACACACGGGGAAGGGCCTGGAGTTGAACCTACACCTACCTACATGAACACACTACAGCATGATGCATTTACAGAACGTGCTACCGAGATTACTGAGCACAGCACTGTCAGGAGGCATACCCCTAGGTGGGTGATATCATCTGCAGAGGCAAGGCAGCCGATAGGGAATGAAGACAGAGTGCGCAGTCACACAGCATGTTACCATCCCAAGGTGGGCGTACAGTAACACGGTAGTGCTGCACTCAGGAATACCAACTAACTACGGAGCACAACATCCCGACATGGATACGGGTTGCACCACAGACAGTATACCCTATGAGAGGGCATCCGGCGTGCACGTTGTAGGCAGCCATTGTGGCATACCAACCACATATGACTCACCTGGATGGTCACCATGGCTATGCAGGATGCCATTGGCCATGGCTACACACCTAGTAGCAGACATCGGTGCCGACTGTAGTGTGTACCCCCGAATGGTGTACTGGCCATGCCCTCACACCTAGTGGTCGCGAAGGGGTAACATACATGCACACGGGGTATCATCACAGACGGGCGCGGTGTGCACTGTACTGTGTGTCCATCTACACAGCTGCTTACTGGGCATGCTCAGACACTTAGAATCTGCACAGTGCAGACATGCATACACATGGGGTGAAATCATGGAAGGCAGATTGTGGACCGTCGTGTGTGTCCACCCACACAACAGCAACCCGGCCATGCCACAGACGTGGCGGTTGCGAAGGGGAAACAGACATGCACATGGGTTATCAACGCAGACGGGCGCGGTGTGCACTGTACTGTGTGTCCATCTACACAGCTGCTTATGGGGCATGCTCAGACACTTAGAATCTGCACAGTGCAGACATGCATACACATGGGGTGAAATCATGGAAGGGCAGATTGTGGACCATCGTGTGTGTCCACCCACACAACAGCAACCCGGCCATGCCACAGATGTGGTGGTTTCGAAGGGGAAACAGACATGCACATGGGGTATCAACGCAGACGGGCACGGTGTGCGCTGTACTGTGTGTCCATCTACACAGCTGCTTACTGGGCATGCTCAGACACTTAGAATCTGCACAGTGCAGACATGCATACACATGGGGGGAAATCATGGAAGGGCAGATTGTGGACCATCGTGTGTGTCCACCCACACAACAGCAACCCGGGCATGCTCACACACTTAGTATGTGCTACGCGCCATCCGGCATGCAGATGGAGTGCACACACCGCAAGTCACGGCCAGGTAAACCCGTACACACGCACAGGGTGGACACACATGCAGTTACATGTACACACACAGATGACAGCACAGGTGTCACGGGTGCAGGCTGAACATGTACACACTGCAGTGAACACTGTAGCTGCCATGCCAGCACCATGTCATCGGTGCAGCAGTATGCCTCACGGTCCAGCAACAGCATGTGACATATGTCCACAAGTCTATATGGCGGTGTACATCCATCATGCAGAGTACACATGTACTATCAATGATCCCACAGGTGTGATGCAGTCCACCCATATCGGTATACATGGACAGGCATGCTCCACACATACCACGGGCCTGACACAGATATGATACATGACTGCAACTGTACCACAGTGAAACAAAGTCCGGATATGTCATATATGTGATTGCCTGGCTGTGTGCATGGACTGCACACAGGACACATACGAAGCCTGTGATGTACCACATGCATAACACTGGCGTATGCGGTAATACACACACGAATGGAAGGTGGACACATGTCTGTGGTATGCACCCCCTACAGGGTGTAGCGGTGTTGACTGGGACACATACCCTTGTACAGTTTGCCTGTGACAGCTGTGATACCATACCACAGTCCATGTTCCATGTATGTCGACACACATGTCACAACGTAGCAATGCATACACACATGGCAACAGGGGATACATGTGACACGTGTACTGTGCACGGTGCAGCCATGCATGAGCAGTGTCCGATGTCCATAACACAGTTGCAAGCCCCTACCACATGCATACCCATCATGGGGGCCGTCATATGGTGGCATAGTAACAGCACGCATGGTGGTATTTGTGTACACCATGTGTTTAAACACCTGTCCACATGCATGTGTGCAGGTGCTGGTCACAGGTGTGTCACACACCATCCTACCCTGCCATGTGCATACAGTCTGCTATGTTACCTTTACATGACAGTGCTGCCATAATGCATACCCAAGCTGCACACCCTCAAATGCCCTCCTCAGTATGGAGGACATCGATGTCAGTGCTGTGACTGAAACATTGTTCAGGGCTCCTGAGAGCACTCCAGCACTATCAGGTCATACCTCATATCACGCGTTCAGGACCATAACCCAGACCAAACACAGAAGGAGGGGGAGTCTCCATTTCCATGAAGGATACCCAAACCTCCAGGTTGGCAGAAATGCACGTAGCAGCGGGGACCATCCAGGTGCAATTAACCATGGGTAGGACTGCCCTACAGTTTGTTGCATGCTACAGACCACCCTCCCAAACCCAGGATACCCGCACAGCCTTCCTGAAGACACTGGGGAGTATGAATGCTCTCACAACACCATCATATTGGGTGACATCAACCACCCATACATAGACCGGGAACATTACCCAGGACACAACACCCTACACCAAAGGTGCCGGGTGTTCATACACCCGAATGCTGTGGAACAACCATGCACCATACCCACAAGGGGAGGAACTATACTAGTCCTAATCATAACACATGGGGGCGACATGCTCCACACAGGATGTACATCCCTCAACGGTGAGGTCAGACCATATAGTGAACTCACTGGAGATCCGCATCCTGCACCCAATACCGGCAAGGGAGACCACAGTGAAGACCTCTCCACAGCGAACCCCACACGTCATACGACTGGTGTGGTACCCTACAAGGCCTCCATGCCAGTGGTAAACACAGGCCACGCTGCTGAAACCCTTACAAATGCCTTCTATGAGCACCCCCAGGAATGTCTGGATCAAGCGATCCCTGATAACATCAGGACCTTGTCCACCAAAGGCAGGCACATGGTCTGGTGGACCCCAGCCATTAACAAACCGTACAACAAGAGGTGAAAGCTACTACATGACAGAGCAATATCACTACCAGGGAAGGCATCACTGATTAATACTGGCATTAACATACGATCACTCATACAATCATGCAAGGCCACCTGTGGGACTGGACTTGCAAAGGACACATAAGACAACCATAAGGCCTTCCTTAGCTATGGTAGGAACATGGGTGGAAGCACACAGTTATGCTCGGAATTAGTCCAGAATGGTACAATGATCATTGAACCCACAGACATTGCCAACAAACTGGCAGACAGGTTCCGTGCATACATCTACCCCCCCCCAAGAGGGGACGTATCTATCCCACCAGAGTCTAGCCTCTCAAACATCTTGACTGCCCAGGTGAGAGCTGATATCTGTAAAGCAGTGAACACAGCATCAATGGGACCAGATGGTGTCCCTGGCTGTGTGCTACACAACCTCAATGAGGGCCTCACCCCGCACATAAGACTGCTGTTTAATCTTAGCTGTACTACAGGCTACATACCCGATGGATGGCATACGGCAACTGTGGTCCCACTCCACCAAGGTAGTGCTCCTATGGACTCTGTACATCCCTGCCCTATAAGCTTGACAAGCCTTGTCTGCAAAGCTATGGAGGGGTCCATAATGGAGCCCATAAATAAAGACATTGGGGAACGACAAATACTGGAACATACCCACATCGGCTTAGTCAAGGGCAGATCCTGCCTCCTGAACCTGGTCGACCTGTTTGGAGGAGTCACTAAGGCCAATGATGGGGGTACGTCGGTTTGCACAGACTACCGTGACCTGGCGACAGCGTTCGAACGACACTCCACGCGGGCATCATAGAAAGGCTCACCAGCGTAGATGTAGAGACATATGTCACACAATGGTTTGCCAACTGGATGGAGGTCAAAACCCACAGGGTTAGTGTTCCTGGTGCCATGTCAGACTCCAAGATGGTCCCGAGTGGTGGCCCACAGGGCTCAGTCCTGGGCCCCCTCCTGTTCGGCATTCAACTTTCCGATGTGCATGCAAACATAGGGGGATTGTGGCAGACAAGGTATGCAGATGACTGCAAACCGACCACCATACTCAACACCCCATCAGACACGGACATCCACCTGACGTCTCATAGAAATGGATAACTGGTGCCAGAGCCATGGCCTGAAGCTACATGCCAGGGAAGGTATAGACCTACCCTTTGGGAAAGACATGTTCACCCCGAATTACCACATAGGTGGTAATCCATTAAACATGGTGGACGTGATCAGGGACATGGGTACCAAACCTGTCGGTAACCTCTCTTGACACTCACATTGCCAATGTGGTTGGGAAGACATTCCACTGTGCCCACCTGGTCATGAAGGGATTCACATCCACATCTGGGGAGGTCATTGTACCCCTGTACACTTCACGCATCAGACCAATGATTGGGTACAATGCCACATTTGGAATGTACCTAACCTGACACCTGCAGCACTTGGAAGGACCTCAAACGTTCCACAACACAGGGATAAAGGTGCTGAAACATATATCACACGCTGCCCGACTGAGGGGACTCCGGCTGTATACCTTCTCATACCATCTGCTCCGAGGTGATCTGTGCCTGACATACACGGCCATGTCCGACCTGGGTGTCATGGACATGTTCCACCTCCTAGGATCCAAACAACCACGGGCATGAGAGCAACTGACAGAAACCTCAACATGGACATAAATAGGACATGCTGGAGGGACAGGTTCATCGCCCAGAGACTCCCTACACCATGGAACAGATTCCCAGCCCTTGTGAAGCAGAGCCCCTCACTGACTCTGTCCAAGAGTAATCCTGACGTGTGGAAGGGAGATCGTAGGTATGCCCCAGGCATCATCTCTGTGTCACTGCTGGACAGAGGGACAGCAGACCAATGGATATAGTATCCTCATCCTAAGGTGTGGTGAAAGACACACACACTCTAGCTAGGCTTACACATGCCGTAGGACACATAGCCTGGTATGTACCTATGCACCTATGTACCTATGTAGGTGTCCAGGCAGGTTGTGGGTACCTGTGGTATGCTGATATTGCCAGATGTGCCTGTGGGTAACCCACAGCTACACGTGGGGGACTGATAACAGTGCTCCCAGTAGGCACATGCAAGTACACCATATGAGGCATACAGGTTAACAGAACCAACATGGTGCTACACATGTAACCGTCACACATACCGTGTACACAGCTCAATGTATGCTGCACCTGCACTACATGGTATGTCTGCTGCATGATGACAGTACACAACCCACATCACATACGCACCTGTCACTTGTCATACACAACCACTGCAACATACACATCACACACTATGCATACACAGGTATCACATACACCTCTCACTATCTTGTCCACCCTGTGCATCAGAATATATTTGCATGACTGTGCACCAATGGTGTGGATGACAGTGATGCGGCAGTGGCTTCATCATATGCACAGGGTGATATGTGTGCCAGGGGCATAGGCTGTACCAATGGATGACATCATGTGTGTGTGTAAGGGCCGGTGCATTTACTGGGCATGACTGTGCAGAATGCATGTGGATGTGGTGGAGCCCTACAGTTGTGTCTGCTGTGTGGGTATGTGTGTACACAGTTCAGCCATCTGTGATGCCTACACGGGGTATACTTGGCAGCCCCAGACTGTACAGTGCAGGTTGTATGGCTCACTGTGTCCGTCTGTGGCCACGTGACCCGTGCCTGCCTGGGGTCGCACGGGCACTACCGGGTAGAGGTATGGAGTGGCCACTCTCCGATGACACATGTCCGCTGGAACCGTGTCCACGCTGGGACCGGCCAGGGCCACGTCCACGTGGCCTGCTGTGTCCTGGTGTGGTTGGTGTAGCACCAGCTGCACTGCTGCTGCTACCGGCACTGTGTGAGTGGGCATGAGAGGTGGCACGCACACGTCGACCTACACTAGGTGGTGTTGCTGGCCTACGGCCACATGTCCTACACCTCACCCCTACCAGGTGTTCCAGCACAGACAGCTCACGCTCGCGGATTGACATGCCTTGGTCGAGGATTCCAACCATCTCACCTAATCGCCTATCCAGAACATTAGCAATCTGCTGTTGAGCATTCGCCAATGACTGGATGTTCTCATTTAGTGAACGGATTGCGGCCCTCTGCAGCCTCTGCCCTTCTTGGTTCTGCCGTTCAGCACGTGCCTGTGCCGCCATTACAGTCTGGAACATGCGTCTGGTGATACCAGCTGCTGCACCCTGTACAGCAGGTGCATGTCTGCCAGAGGTCCTCCTACGAGCAGCACCAGCCACATGCCTGTGTGGCACATCACCAGTCATTACACTGGCAACATGGTGTGTACCCGCACCTTCTGTAGCCACCACACATTCCTGCTCAATGCCAACAGACGCTGACTGTCCTTCCTCTATGGGCAACGGTGATGTGGTATGTGTCGGCATCAGAACTGTGCGGAGATGAAGGGGACATAGGTGGGATGGTAACCAATGGCACAGCTTCTGCCCCTGACAACCCTGCCTGTGCCTCATGCATATGGTCATCACCGCTAGTATCTGTGGGGACACTAGCATCAGATGGACCGCAGGAGGGGAATGCACCTACACCACCTGTGAATACAAAGACATACTGTAAGATACATTACACACACGCAGACACACACACACACACACGCAGACACACACACAGACACACACACACACACACACACACACACACACAGACACACACACGCAGACACACACACGCAGACACACACACACGCAGACACACACACGCAGACACACACGCAGACACACACACGCAGACACATCATGCATGTGATATTGCAGATGGCATGCAGCATTCCCACACCACAGCTCAGTGAATGCAGGCCAGACATTAATAGTGGTAGTATGCATACTGCCCTGGGGTGCACACTACATCAAGCAGGTGTCATTTCAGTAGGCATGCAGTACACACATTCATGGTAGTTTGCATGCATCACCGTGATACACCGTGTGGCCACAGGCAGGTTAACAGTACACATGGCTGGCGTCACTTTGACATGTACTCGGCCAACATGTGCGATAACATGTGGACATGTGACAATGGTGTCCCACCACATGCACATCATACTGGACGTCACAGTGCAGTGTTATGTGTACAGGCTACAGATAGAATGCATGTGTAACAAAGATGTCTGTGCAGGTGTGGTTGGTGTGAGCTGTGCACATAGCTATACAGTGGGGAGTACAGGCACTGTGCCACTGCATGGCAGCAGGACACAGGTATGTTTCTGTGTGATGCATAACATGGACGCATTGCATTGCCATGTCTGCAACACAGTCATGCTGTTCCACAGCACGTATATGGTAGACATTGGTGGCACCTCCAGTGGCTGCAGACAGGCATTCCGGTTGTCTGGTGTACCACATCAGATGTACAGGTGGTCCACTACAGCTATGATCGCACTATGTGTGGACAATGTGCAACGGTGTCTATCCACTCCAGATGTACTGTGTGGCAACATGCCTGTAGGTATCACCCATGGCCATGTTTGACTGGGTAATGGACAATTGTGTGTGATGGGCATCGTGTACCCATCCCTGTGGTGGCCCATGTGACATACACCCATACAAGTCGGAGGTGTCACAATCCAGAGGGCTATGCAGACAGTGTGGATGTCTGCTATGTCGGGCGTAGGTCATGTCATGGTGTGACAATATTGCAGACAGAACACCACGTGCGTGGGACATGTCTTGTGCCATGTCACAATGTGTGCACACAATGCAGGGGCATATGTCACATTGGTAACACCTGTGTGCTGGCCAGATCACAGCTCACTATGTGGTACTGTGTGCGTACCACAAATGGCATTCCAATGCATACTACATATGCAGCCATTGTAGAACACCTCCACCATTGTATGCATAGCTGACTGCACATATCACACCAACGGGTTCTGTGGTTTCATGCCGGTGTATACTAATGGTTGTATCTACTGTACATGGGTGGCGTGTGTGTCAGGTGGTGCAACCTGTATACCATGACTGGAGCAGAACCCAGGTGTGCATGTCATACCTGGCCACATGGCGAATATCTATACACTGTAACATGCCTGTTACTAACAACAGTCTCACCTGCGACGGACCCATGGCTGTGCGACACGCCAGAGGTACCTGTATAGGGGCGACACAACAGTATAAACATTATCCATGACTGTAGCCACAGTAATCACTGTGCATGTCACATCATGTACCTGTGTGGTAGCATGTGTTATGCACATGTCTGCAAACACAACGTAGCATACTGTAGTATGCGGCTTGTGTGGCCATATACCTGGCATGTGTTGGTACATTATGTGGTGTACTGTGACACCCACACCTACATCAGTTATCATACACATATGCAAGACTGACTTACCAGGCAGCTCCAGGCTCGTTGGTTGGGAGACACCTACCTCCACGATGGTAGCGAGTGTTTCTGTATGATGTTCCCTGGGTGTCCCCAGACTGGCCAGGAGCTCCTCCATGTGTGTGAGTGGGTGCTGAGTTGGTGGCCCACCACCTGTTCCACCTTGTTCTCTGGCGATTGCAGCGGCATGCTGTTTTGCGTGCCGTATTAGGTCCGTGCAGTGTCGGCGTATCTGCTGGTAGGTGCGGTTGTTGCCACCCATGTCGTTCACCCTCCTGCGCATATCCTGCCACAGGTCATCCCGCTGCTGTGCTTGCTGTGGAACATGGCTGAATAGCAGGTCATAGTTGTCATGGAGCAATGGTATGATTATGTCATCCTCCTGGCGGCTGAAGGCTGGCAGCCGTGAACGTGGCATTATCTGTAAGACATAATGATGGTGACAGGTCACATTTACACTGATGTACTGGCATACCGCTGGACATACATTGCTATGACATGTACGACATCTGCACAGTAATCTCTGCGATGCATCATGGCACTGACACAGCTGACGTGTTGCTGTCACACCGTTAAGCAGCGGGTATCATATCATATCTGTGTGTCAACTCATCACACTGTACACACACCATGTTGATGGTAACCTGCTGTGGACATGTGTACCTGCCTGCACCTGTGTTCATACCAGTTGGCACGTGTCCCAATGTGCACACAGTTCTACTGTTCACCTGGATGCTGTGTATATGTCACTAGGCATCACGGACGCAGCCATTATGGACGTCAGCGGTGGCACTGCACACATACACGTGGACACCTGTACATGCATGTGTTGTGCCATGTACATCTACACAGCACTGTACAGGTGTTGGACAACCTGCCACAGCTCACCTGTATTGCACATGTGATACACATGGGACATTGTGTAATCATATGACATTAGCAGGGATGGTCATACATAGCATGTGCGCACGCACGTTGTACATGCCAACACACAGCACCTGTGACACCACAAGGTGCATCAGTGCCACATTACTGCTCTGGACGGTTGATAGTGCAAGTGCCATTTGGCCATCGCACCATGTATGACTGTGATAGCGTGCAGCCTTGCTGGACAGGGCTGCATGGTATGACAGGGTATGTCACATACATGGCACAGGGATGTGTCCCACCTGGGGGGTACTGATATTGGAAGGGTGGCTGTCCATTCCATATGTCATTGCTATGTGTATATGGACATTACACATGTCTATCATCTTGGTGTGGACAATGGCCTTCTGCAAGGTAGGCAGCATGCTGCTTGGTGGGGGTGTGTATGGTGCATGCTGGTATCGCACATCCATGCATACACATTACCCCTGACAGGTGCTATGTGCTGTGATATTGTTCAACACAGTGCTGTATGTGCCCACACAATGATATCCCATGCACATGGATGGTAGCCTGGCCTGACATGGGTACCACATATGTCTACATCCAGTGCCTGCTGCCACTGCCATGTCAGCAGGTGCACCACACAGCACCATCCCTCCCACAGGGACCGTGGTGTTGGGCACAGCATAGGTATCCATGTATGGGGACAGGGATGTTCACATAGTGGGGGCACTGATGGTATCATCCATCGGACCATACACGTATGACGCACACCTCACACACCCAGCCCATTCAGTATGTTGTTCGCAACACTGACACAGCTATACTGCTAGGCCAGGGACATTCCCAGCCGTACATACACAGATGCATGAACATCTGTCTCTGGCATGGGCTACAATGATGGTGGGGTTCAACACATAACGTGTTTGAGTGTGGCTGGCACAGATGTTCTGTGCATGTGTCTACACGGTAAACCAGTTCTACAGTAGCCAGCGGTGATGTGCTGTGCACATGTCAATGCTGCACATTGTGTTGGTGTCTGTCTGTCAACAGGCCAGTGGTGGAACACACAGGGGTATTAGTGATCGAATATGCATGCCGCCATGTACAGCTGTACTGCTAACATCTCAGGTGCTAATGTGTCATGGACATGCACACCTTACCCGACAGGTGGTAGTGGGTTGCCACCCATACCCATCTTCTCTTGTGGGTTGCTATGATCCAACACCCTCTTTGTATTGTATGTTCAGGCTATGCACCTGTGTGGGACATGTGGGCATGCAATGCACTACTGTGTACCTTTGCACCCATTGCACAACATGTCACACAAGTACACTGGCAGCCATACACTTCACAGCTTGATGAGGGTACAACAGGTGTTGTACACACATAACACATATCCTGTGGGACATGGTCATATGTACAGGCATGTCCAACAGTCACATACCACTGCTACCCCTATATGACGGACATGCAGTACATGTGGCGGTACAGCAACTGTCACATGTAGTCATGCAATGCCCCCCTACCTACATGGTGTGGTACTGCCTGTGGGGGATATGCGTCTGCATCCATGCTGTGCCCATAGCTGACAGTTGTACATCGATATGTGCAACATACCTCATTTGGTGTTCTCATGGGTGCATGTTCAACATGGCTCCGCATTGTTTGTGTCTGTCACACAGTCATTGTTGTACATGGTTTACATGCCAGCCATGGCTTACTGTATGTGATTCCATGTACTTCATTGGGATACCATCATTATACATTATAACAGCGTATTCCAGCCATCACATAGCCTTCCTAGATGACACTGTTAGCCAGCCAGTAGTAGGTGTTCCACCATCTGCACATAGGTCACACAGTACGAGGGCAGCTGACACCCATTCTGGGGACAGGGTGTTGACAGCTGTGGATGGGTGTGATGCTGTCGACAACCATGACTGCACCTGATGTTCACATCTGGATGGGTAACATTCACAACACACACCTACCTTCACGTAGTAACACATCATCTACAACAATGGACATTCCTGCCAGAACAATGTGTGCAGTATGTCTGTATGACCACTGTAGGCACCACTGGTGGCCCCCAGCATGGCAGCCAACAGCACCGGTGTATATCCTGTGGAACCATGGGTTACACCATTCACAACACACCTGTCTCAGATGACCCTGTTGTGGATCACAGTGCAGTTCCACACATCATGTTACACTAGGCATCATGCACTGATATGTTGCGGACGTGTTTACAGCTGTGCAACTCAACATATGCACACATGACACATCACCTGGTACAACATATCTCTCATACAATGTGTTATTGTGACCGCCCTGTGATGGCATTACACAGGCTACGTGTACTGGGACTACAGTAGGCAGTGGTCTGAACACAGGGACACTGTACATTGACCTACTGTGTCACTGCAACTGTTGCCTATGCTCATACTGTAGTTATACAGGCATGTGGTATCTGACCACTATGACAGTCCTGGTCGACCACACTGCTGTGGCACACATGACCTGCGGCCATCTGCCTGGGGTGTGGAGCACACATGTACATCTTCACATGCTATACTGCCTCTGTGGTGGTGTCACATGACTGTCTCCAGCAGGGCTGTTACAGGCAGGCACGGCATGGGGTCATGTGGGACAATGCTTGCACCTTCCACTGTGCTGCAAACAAGCAAGGCACACACACTAGTGCACCACTCACATTTATCTGCAGTGACTGGGACCTGCCTCCATGCTCTGCGCAGCACACCTGCAAGTTCAGATTGTACACGGATCATACCTCCCAGGCACATACCTGGACTGCAACACACACAGGTGAGGGGATCCCACATCACACAGTGTTTTGCACACATCCTGGATATTTGCCAAACACAATGCATCATAGGTGCTCAATGTGCAGATACCCATGTTTGTGACCGCTAGACACATTGTAACATGCAACAGAGTTTACATTGTACACCACAGGTTACATGCTGTCTGTGTTGTTATACTGTATATTGGGCCTCAGACAGCTGATACTGCCATGTGCTGACAGCAACCCACACTGCCCTAGAATGGACACCCATGTACCTACACATGCTTGAGGCATGCACTCCACCCAGCTGGATGACACATTACACAACACATACCATACCTACACTACCCTCAGCATGCACAATACCTCCATGTGTCTGGTGTGTTAAACCTGGGGTTATCCCCCCTTTGGTGGATGAACACATATGCTTCATGGCCCTGCTAGCCACACCCTGAACACACACCCATCGCAGAATACATGGAACATGTGTACTACAGCCAGTACTACTGATGTCTGCTGACAGCAGTTGTTAATGGCATGACACCCAGGCAGATGGACAGTGTACATACATATGCTGACACATACCACAGTGCACTTCCGTAGCATGTACACAATGGTAGGGACCATGCTATTCCACACAGAGACATGGCGGTACTGACCTTTTCACAGATGCCACGGTGGTGGTCATGTTCCATGCACATCTGATGTATGGGCACATGTGCAGGCTGTTGCACGGTGGTGTATATTCACATGTGTGGGGTGCATCACTGGTCAGCCATGGTGTGTCCTCGTGGTCCGTCACATGCTCCAAGGCTAGCTACCTACACATGACTGCCACACATTGCAGTGTGGGGCCTCAGGCAGTGTGGTGGTATGTCTGTGTTGTTTGGCTACATCCACATTCAATGTCACATACAATAGTCACCCAGGCATTGCAGACCGAGATAATGTTGGCAACGTGCCAGGCAATGGTGTACTTACCAACAATACACACTCTCACTCACTACAGGGTTGCAATCCATACATGAACATCGTAGTGTCCCTATGGACACATACATGGTACTGACATGCACACGTTATGTCCTAGGACACTGGCCCAATGTCACCTTCTGATGTCCCTAGCTGTTATGTCCCGCCAACCTGTTTGGTATGTGTCTCCACACCAGCCCACTATATTCACTGCTAGCCTGTTGTCGGACATTGTGTACCTTGACCACCGCACAGCCGCATCTATCACACTACCCATGGGTGGCACTGCATTGCACATGTGGGACTGCATTCATACACCCATGACTGGACCGTTCTGTATGGCACTGGGGCACATCCTCACAAACATGCTTCATGCACACATTGATGGCCTCCATGCCTATCCTGGCACCCTTGTTGGGCTTCTGTGTGCCACAGCACACCACATACACATGCTGGCCACCTGTCGTACCATTGCATGGGTGGTTGTGGTGGTAGAGAGGGCAACAAATCAGACGTTGTCCTCACATTGTCCTTCAGCACCATTCCACGTTCTGGTATTGGCAACGTACACATCCACCTGCACATCAGACCCTGTGTCTCAGGATGTTAGGCTATATGACTCCTGGACAGGACACACAGTGGTGCAAGCATATCATACTACCTACTACATGTCAGGTACATATGGCATTACACAGTCCTCAGTCATGGGGCCCCTCATGTTCACTATTTGCTTACATACACAACATGCTGTCACAGAGTACTGTCCATGCCTAGATATCCCACATCTACATACCTGGCACCATTATAGCTCCACCAGCTCATACCGATAATGACCATACGGGTGTCAGTGTGGCAGATACATCATGTGGGTGTCATGGCATCAGGATGCATGACACATGGTGCATGCACATCACCTTTGCATAGCAACATTCACCCACTGACTATCACATGGATACTGTCCCCGTACATGCATATCACATTGTACATGGTTGCTGTACACACAAATGCCCCACATGGTCCTGTGGTTACCGTATTCCACTGTGGCATGGATACACTTCTGCAGGGCCACACCTATCTGTACTGTGTGTGATGCTGGTACATAGGTAGCCATTGTACCTGTGGCATACACACATCTACACATGGTCAAGGGTACAATACCACATTCATGGTGTACCTTCCACAACAGCTACGACTTTACATGGCACAGCATTGTCATGCCACGATGTGTACCAGGCTCGGACAGTTTACATATGCGGCTGACAGACGGAAAACACATCTGTACACATCTGCATACCACATACACAGGGGTGTCTTCTGCTCTGACACGGACCATGTCCTCCGCATTACTGATGTATATACTCCTCATACTTGACAATTGCAGTGGGCAGTGTGAACGGACTGCTCATGGATATGTGCACACATGCCACACTGCATGGGCTGGGCTTCTGTGTTACTTCTGCAGACACAACACACACCATGCTGTGGAACATAGGTCCTGTGCACATCCCACAGGGACACACAGTGGCACTGTTCATGTGATAGCTCCCTTGCTGTTTGAGTGACACATAGTCATGGTACCACCACAGCAGCAGTACTGTGTAAACATGCAGTTGACACCCGCCTCTGCTGTTCACTGGACACTACCATGGGGAGGTGACACTACTGTGTACACTGCACATGTGTTTACACATGGACCTGCCAGACTTCATTGTTGCCCACAATGCACCTGCTACAGATTGTTTGGGCATGGTTACTTGGTGTTCCTTCCATTTCAGATGGCAATGATGCTACTACTCTGTCCCATACCTACTGGCCATATGTATCCTGTTATTGTACATACCAATAGGCAATACCTCCATTATGCATGATATGCCTGTGATACTGTGTATAATATCTGTCATATCCACCATGACAGCTTTACATTACACATAGTTGACATAGTATCCCCTACTGCAAGGCATACGTGCACATCGGGCGCACATTACGTATGACATCGACGGTATATGCCCATACACATGTGTGCTGTGACAGTATACATACATGTCCTATCCCCTGCTATGGCACTTCCTTGTTGGACATCCACTGCCAGCATCGGCATGTGGTCTGGCATTGTTCTCTTATGCCCCCCTGTGGCAGCCCTTGTGGTGTCTCGGCTGTGTACATGATGTCCCACTGCTGTGCACACGGTGTCCACAGTCATTGGTATGCTCAGCAGGATAGCACTACATAACCACCTTTCACCACTCTCTGCATTATGGACAAGTATCATTACTTACAAACACCATTCCCATACAGTACAGTTTCATACACATCATGCTTTACACACCGTACATATCGTGTGTTCTACATACCTTGTCGGTGTTTCGTTCCGTTTCTTCCGTATCGGTATTCCTATTTATTACTCTTTCCGTTGTACACTGCTGGTTCGGTATGAGCATACGGTTTGAATATCCTGGGAGTCATCCTTATATCCATTGATACCTGCAACATGTGGGTTCATCCCACCAATTGCTGTTCCTCAGTGTGTAATTGTGCGCATATCACCTGTGCATCTCCTCCATTCGGACATTACACGTCGTAACTGGGGTATGGTTGGATTCCTCACCTGGGCGTTGGCTATTTGCCCTACCTTCGTGGAGATGGTCTGTATTGTGTTATGTTATGTGTAACTGCAGCCGCTATGTGTGGCGACAGGTACATTTCGCAGTGGTGTTAGCCGTGGATTGTGTGTGTTGGGTATGGTATTAGGTTCGACATGTGGGTGTCCCTGTCCTGACGGCGTCTGTTGATGGCATTCTGCATTCAGATGTGTAACATAGCTGTTGTATTCCTTTAAACAATGCACGCAAGTATGCATCCGCTGTTGATTGTGTTTCCCACGCGAGATGTTGCGGTTATGCAGATGTCATTGACTGCCTGTATGTTTGTGCTGCTATTACGGCTTGTATCCCTTTAATATGTACGATGGGGGATATCGGAGGTTGCAGGTGACGGATACGGGTTGTGGGCCTTGCATTTCTACATACACGGTATGGTTGTCTGTGTGCTCCATCCCTGCCTGGGGAGTTGACAGTTAATTGTCTGTTGGTCTGGGAGTGTAGGTTGTGTTGTTGTCATGTGGTGTTGGTATCACCTGCGTGTGTGCTTCATGCATGTATTCCTCCGTCACATCTGTGGTATATCAGCGGTTGTTTGTACGTGATGACTATCCCTTGTCATTCTGTCCCAGATATTTACAGTCATTGTGGTCCTGTACTTGGGATGGCCTGTTTGCCAGTGGTTGCCACCTATTCAGGTGGGGATTGCTTGTTTGACACTTGTAGAACACACAGCAGTGTTTACGGGCCGATACGTGGCCACGGTCAGTACCGAGGTAGCACATACGTATTTCTGTGGTACATACCTATTGCTGTGTGACTTTGCCGACGTATCGTTTTGCAATTAGCATATCAGTGTCATACATATGGTCATGATTAGTACATACGTCCTTTCCATTTCCTGTGGGGTATATTCCTGTGCTACATTCTGGGACATTGTCACTTTGCATCGTTATACGTCGCCACATGCCTAGCCAGGGTGGGGCTCTCACTACTACTTTGGGACTACTGGTGTACATATGCCTGTGGCTAATGTACTGTATGCCTACACATATTATTCCACTCTGCCTCTAACATGGCACCAACATACACATATTACAGAGACACACATTACACTCGCAGCGACACACGGCACCCTCACGCACACATACACATACTACGGCAGTCACGGGATGGTTGCACACAGTACCTGCGTGGGCCGCATCACCGGCAGCGGTGTCTACCTCCCCCCTCATATCATCATAGTATTACCCGCGCATGTACTGTTACTGTACTGTGGCCTGGCGATCATTCCGACTCACGGTTATGCATTTCGGTATGTTGCCCTTTCCATGGTTGGCGGTATCCTCTTCTGTTAAACCTCCCAGATGCTCAGGTTGTCGTTTCACTATGTATACTATGTACAGTCAGATATCACGTGTTACATCTCTGTCACCTTACATCCCTCTGATTCCCTGTCTTACCTGTAGTACTTATATGTATATGTGTACATATATTTCTATATATGTAATTATATCTATCTACATATATGTATATGCACATATATACATGTTTATATGTATACACCTTGCGGCGAATGTGGCAGCATACAGCAACGCCATCTGCTGTAGGACCCGCGTACGGTTCAGGTGTTGGCGTTCCATGCTCCGCTGCCTGTTGGGTGTACAGTGTTTGGGTGCTGCCTATGTTGGAGTCACACATGGGGCCACCCATACGGTACACTTTACGGGTGGTCTTGTTTGTGTGCCGTCCATTTCACTGTGTGTGCAGGTAGGGAGGTGTCAGTCCATGGGGCCTACGCTGTCAGAGTATGTGCTATACGTTCCCTCTTTACCAGGGCATAGGCATATTGGGTACGCCTCCGTCTGCCTACTGGGGCTGGCACAGTGTGTTCATGGTCCTGAACCCTCTGTGCCTGGACTGGCCTTGGCAGTTGTGGTGGGCTTTGTGGCCCTTCACCATTATGTCCCTGCAGCAGCTGCTTCCGCAGGATCATATTATGTAGCATGGCACATACTATGAATATGTGGGCACATGTGCCTGGAGAGTACTGCAGGGCTCCACTGGATGTATCCAAGCACCAGAACCGTGATTTCAGCATCCCAAACACACGCTCTATGATTATTCTGGTTTGTGCGTGTGCCTCATTATGGCGTTCTTGCATGTGTGTGTGTGCATTTCTGATGGGAGTCATCATCCACGGCTCCAGTGCATAGCCAGCATCCCCCACAAGGTGGCCTTGTGGGATGTCCCCCCTGGCGAATACCTGGTACAGCTGTGAGGCATGCCAGATATGGGAGTCGTGGTAGCTTCCAGGGCTGCCAGCACACACATCCATGATAATGCCCTGCGCATTGCACATGACCTGGCAATTGATGGAGGGGAATCCCTTGCGGTTTATGTAGTGTCTACCCTGCTCCCCAGGTGGTGACTTGATTTGTATGTGCATACAGTCTATCGCACCCAGTACCTCCGGGTATTGTGCCACACGGTGGAAGTGGCACATATTGCTAGCCAACTCCTCCTGAGATCTGGGGAAGTATATATGCTCATTGGCATGTGGTAACATGGCATCCAGAAACTGGTGTAGTACCCTGGATGCTGATGCCTGTGAGATGCCCATTATATCCCCAGTTGGCCTTTCAAAGGTACCTGTGGCCAGTATTCGCAAGCTTACACATACCTTTGTGTCCACTGGGATGGGCTCCCCTCTGTTGTTTCTTGTTCTCAGGCTTGGCGGCACAGCTCCACTATTTGCTGTAACGTGTCCCTATCCACCCTGTAACGCTCTACTATCTCCAGGTCTTGTAGCCCCTGGTAGGTTACCCTTGGTCTGAACACTCTCCTTCTCCTCTGAGGCCTACGGTAGTTGTCGGCACCCTCCTCCACAACACCGTCTGTCTCTAACACATGCTGATGGATCACGGCCATGGCAGCACCCAACATGTACATTTTAAAAGTTCCCTGTGTGTTTACACCTATGGTGCGGCATTTGGGAATACACGGCTGTGTGTTGTGTGCATTCACACTTTATACTGTTGTGCTGTACACCCAGTGATGTCATAGGGTGTGTCTGTGTGGCCGTATCTGGGGATTATCTTCCGTGTTCTACCGTTGGCACTGCAATGCTGTTGCCTTTGGTGTTGCATTACTCTTGCCTGCAATGGATTACCTTTCGACCTTCCCTTACTGTTTCTGCACGTTGCACCTACTATTTCCTGGCATGCATCCTGCAGAGCCCTGTCATGTGTGGTTTCTGGGACATGGCATATCGTGCGTTTGTGTGCCGCCATTATGCTGCTTGTCTGCTTGGCTCTGCTGTGTCAGGTCATCACTCTTTGCAATCTGCTACCTCCCCTAATTTCTTTGCATTCATATGCCTCCCCTATCCCGTTTTGCAGGTTTCTGCATGCAGAGTTGTCACCTGCTGCCGATTGGCCTTCGTGGGTTGATTAGTGTTGATTGCTCATTACTACTCCAATTACACTGCTTCCGCATTTCCTCATATTCTCAACATCACCTTCCTGTTTCCAATGTTATTTTCGGGACGAGCGTCACATGACTGGGTTAAGGGAACGTAGTCATCCTCGTGCACATGCACCTCTGCAAGCATTATGTGCTCTCAGCTCAACTATTTCCCCACACGCCGGTCCTGCAGCTGTGATGTGCAATGTACAGCCCAGGTTTACTGAGCTCCAATGTGCTTCCTCCTACAGTGGCACACCCCTCTGCAGGTGACATGTATTCCCTCTGAGACACTCCTCGGTGTATTACCGCTGCGCCGTTTGGTACAGCCTTACGCCGGTGGGGGTTTTGCGATTCAGTATTATCTGCCTCATTTGCATGGCATTGACTACTAATTCATAGTTACCACGCCGAACACTGCCGCGAGTCCTTGGCAACCCTTGCACCGTGGTTGTGGCTTTCCATGCATACCATGGTGTATTGTGGCTGTGAAGCTGATGTGTATTACGCTGCTGTTTTATAACATTGTCATATTATTTCATTGTTTTGCACCTTCCTCAGACATGTCCTGGGGTTCTGCTGTGAGTTTCTGTGGACATACCATTTATGTTATTATTTACATGTTGTGCATGTTTTCTTTTGACATTCTCTGTGTCTTTCGCCATTGGCATATGGCAACAGTGTGATACCTGATGCTGACAGCCTTCCGTTACTCCTATGTTATGTTTGGGAAAATGTAAACCGTTTTTTTTTGGTTTACATTGCCGTGGCCTTATGCTACACCTGCGCCACTTTGTGGATCGCTATATGCCTTCATTTGCATGGTGCAACATTGCACATGGGGTGTTTAGCATACCTATGCCGGAGGCGGCACAGATCCGGCGCACGCCAGTAGTGCACGTGGGATTGGATCGTACCTGGATCGCTCGGTGGCCATATTTGGCGTTGTAACGCCTACGCTATGCGTGCGCCTGGCGCAAGGTTCATGAATCCCGGGGTGTGTGTGTGTGTGAGTATGTGATAGTGTCTGTGAGTGCAAGTAAGTGTGTGTGGACCATTGTGTTTCATCTCTGGTTATGCAGAAAGCCACAGATTTCTCTCATTTTTTTACCCTATCCCTCGTAAAGTTTTTTTTTCTTTTCTGGTAAATCACAGAGGATTTCAGATGAGTCCATAATGCTAGACATTATAGTTTCATACTTCTTCTTGATCAGAAACTGCATATCAGTGCCATTCTTGTTGTTCTATTACAGTTTTGTTAATTAGAGTAATATACAAAAATTGTCCCTGACTTTGTCCCCTTGTTGTTTTTAGTATGTCCAGAATTCGTGAGCAACCCAATTAGAATGTTTTTACATGTATATAATGGTTGTCTTGCATTTTAATGGTGTCTGATGAAGTTAACACTTGTTTAACGAAAGCGCTCACGTTTTTACTTGTTCATTTGTGGATTTTACCATTAAAATATTTGTGGTTTCATCATCACTGGAGTGATCTGTGCCTGTGATACTCTGCCTGCCTGCACTTTTCATTTATTCAGAAGTTGGAAGGTAGACAAGGAAAATGCCTCTCAGCTGTACCTGATTTTACAAAACATCTCTGATTTTTGCCTCACATTTTTGCCCTGTTCGTGGTTTTCTTGTAAACACAGAACATTTCATAAAAATCCATAATGCTTGACATTACAGTTTCATACTTGTTACTGTTCAGAAAATGTGTATTGAGGCTAAACTTGAACTAAAGTAATAGTTATAAATTGTCTCTGATTACGTGATTTTGTCCCTTCATTATTTGTGGCTACGCCCAGAAGTCTTGAGGAAAGAAGTTGAGCATTATGTGGGAGCACCCCTAAATTTGCTGTGATAAAAGATAAAAAAAATGTATGTATGTATATATTTTATTTATTTTTATTTATTTATTTTACAGTTGTTGACTGGGTTAGACTGGCTGGGCAGGTGCCCTTTTTCATCAGTGACCCGGGGAGAAAAGCCCCATTTAATACAAGTAAAAATAAGATAAGAATAATACAGCAGTCAAGTATTAATATGCCACAGCTTATTCTAACAAATAGTGTAATCATGAAAAAAAATTAAGAACTCATAGGTTCATAGGTTCATAGGTTCATAGGTTCATACTAGGCTATCTGCCCTAGGGCATTTATAAGCCTAGCCAGAGTGTGTGTGGCTTTCACCACCCCTTAGGATGAGAATACTATACCCATTAGTTTGCTGTGCCTCTGTCCAACAGTGATACAGAGATGATTCCCGGGGTAAACCTACGATCTCCCATCCACTCGTCAAGATTTCTCTTGAACAGAGTCAGTGAGGGGCTCTGCCTCACATGGACTGGGATTCTGTTCCATAGTGTAGGGAGTCTCTGGGTGATGAATCTGTCCCTCCAGCACATCCTATTTATATCCGTGTTGAGGTTTAAGTCTCTTGCTCTCGTGGCTCTGGTGGATTTGGATTTTTTGAGGTGGAGCATGTCCATTAATTCCGGGTTGGACATGGCCTTGTATGTCAGGCACAGATCACCTCTGAGCAGATGGTATGCGACTGAATAGAGCTGGAGTTTCTTCAGTCGGGCATCGTATGACATATGTTTGAGCCCCTTTATCCTTTTGGTGAGGAACTTTTGGGGTCTTTCCAACTGCTGCAGGTGACAGGTAAGGTACATTCCGAATGGGGCGTTGTACTCAATCATTGGTCTGATAAGTGAAGAGTACAGGGTACAATGACCTCTCCTGATCTGGATGTGAATCCCTTCATGATCAGGTGGGCAATGTAGAAGGTCTTCCTAACCACTTTGGCAATGTGAGTGTCAAAAGAGAGGTTACTGTCAACTTGGGTCCCCAGGTCCTTGATAACTTCTTCCGTGTTTAATGGATTACCACCTATGTGGTAATTAGGAGTTACCTTGTTTTTCCCAAAGGGTATGACTATACATTTTGGCATTTAGCTTAAGGCCATGGCTCTGGCACCTGTTATCCATTTCTATGAGACCTCTCTGGAGGATGTCTGTGTCTGATGGAGTGTCAATTATGGTGCCCAGTTTGCAGTCATCTGCAAATTTTGTCAGCCACAATCCCCTATGTTTGCCTGCACTTCAGAAAAATAAATGCCGAACAAGAGGGGCCCAGGACTGAGCCCTGTGGGACACCGCCGTGACCGGCTTAGAGTCTGACATGGCACCAGCAACTCTAACCCTGTGTGCTCTGTCCTTGAGCCAGTTTGCAACCCATCTTGTGACATATGGGTTTACATCTAAGCTGGTGAGCTTTTCTATGATGCCCGAGTGGGGTATTGTGTCAACGCTTTTGCTAGGTCAAGGTAGGCTGTGTGAACTGCCTTACCCTCATCAATGGCCTTAGTGACTGTTTTGAAAAAGTCGACCAAGTTCAAGAGGCAGGATCTGCCCTTGACAAAGCCAAATTGGGTAGGATCCAGTGTCTGTAGGTCCCCAATGTCTTTATTTATGAGTTCCATTATGATCCTCTCCATAGCTTTGCAGACAAGGCTCATCAAGCTTATGGGGCGGTAATTTCCAGGGTCCGTAGAAGCACCGCCTTTGTGGAGTGGGACCACAGTTGCCGTACGCCATTCTTTGGGTACGTATCCTGTAGTAAGGCTAAGATTAAACAGCAGCCTTATGTGTGGGTTTAGTTCCTCATTGAGTTCGTGAGGCACACAGCCGGGGACACCGTCCAGTCCCATTGATGCTGTGTTTTTCGCTTTAGAGAGAGCAGCTCTCACCTGGACATCTGAGATGTTTGGGAGGCTAGACTCTGGTGGGATAGATATTTCTCCTTTTGGTGGGGAGGGAGGGGAGAAATTTGCACTGAACCTGTCTGCCAGTATGTTGGCAATGTCTGTGGGTTCAGTGATTTGTTTATCATTTTGGACTAATTCTGAGCATATCTGGGAGTTTCCACCCAGGTTTCTAACATAGCTAAAGAAGGCTTTATGATTGTCTTTTGTGTCATTAGCGATTTTTCTCTCAAAGTTGGCCTTGGATGATTTTATGAGTGATCGTAGTTTTTGCTAGTATTGATCAGAGATGCCTTCCCTTTTAGGATTTTGCTCTGTCATGTAGTAGCTTTCTCCTCTTGTTGTAGAGTTTGTTTATGGCTGGGGTCCACCAGACCGGCGCCTGCCTTTGGTGGAAAGGGTCTTGATTTTATTAGGGATTGCTTGATCCATACATTCCTGGAGGTGCTAGTAGAAGGCATTTGTAAGGGTTTCAGCAGCGTGGGTTGTGGTTTCCACTGGCTCGGGGCCTTGAAGGATACCACTCCAGTCTTAAGAAGTGTGAAGTTTGCTTTGAGAAGTTCTTCACTGTGGTCTTTTGCTGGGGTGGGGCGGGATGTGGATCTCCACTGAGATTAATTTATGGTCTGATCTCGCCACTGAGCGATATAATTCGCGTGTGGAGCATTTTGTCCCCATGTTTGTGATGATCAGGTCTAGTATATTTTCTCCTCTTGTTGGAATGGTGACTAGTTGTTCCATAGCATTTGAGTTTATGAACTCAAGGAACCTTTGGGCTAGGGTGTTGGGGCTTGAGTAATGTTCCCAGTCTATGTTTGGGTAGTTGAAGTCACCCAATATGATGGTGTTTGGAGAGACATTCATACTCTCCAGTGTCTTCAGGAAGGCTGTGTGGGTTTCCTGAGTTTGAGAAGGTGGTCTGTAGCATGTTACAAACTGTAGGGCAGTTTTACCTATGGTTAATTGCACCTGGATGGTCTCCGATGCTTCATGCATTGCCACTAACCTGGAGGTGTGGGTATCCTTTATGAATATGGATACTCCCCCTCCTTTTGTGGTTCGGTCCGGATTTTGGGGCCGGAACGCATGATATGAGGTATAACCTGATAGTGCTGGGGTGCTCTCAGGAGCCTTGAACCAGGTTTCAGTCACAGCACAGACATCGATGTTCTCCATACTGAGGAGGGCTTTGAGGGTGTGCATCTTGAGGTTTAGACGTCTGGCATTGAGCAGTATTACCCTTAGTTTTCTCCATTTTGTTTTCTAGGGCGTAGGTTTATCATTTGAGCCTTGCCTAAAAAGGCACTTTGGGGTGGCAAGATCCTTTGCCAATATCCGAAGCCCAGGGTGACAGGTGCAAGCTGTCCCTTGTGAAGCAGCGTGGCTTGTCAAGCATGTCATCCCAGGCAGACAGACATTGGATCCTTAGAATGACACCAGTAATTAAGCCAATTATTAAAGCTGATCATTTTGTCTCTGTATTGTGGCATCATTCTTGGTGAGGGTAGGATACTGCTCAGGGTCAGGGTCATACAGGCCTGGGCTACATAATCTGAGAGCTCCTCTATGTCTCTTTTCATGTAGTCCAGGGAGTGCGTCTCAGGTCATTCACACCGGCATGGACAATGACTGAGTCATACTTGTACTTGCTGTGGAGTGACCTGAGTGCTTGTGTTATGTGGCGGATTCTAGCGCCTGACAGGCAGCTTACTGTGATCTTTTCCTTGTTCAGTCTGGTGAGTGGGACGTCAGTGTGTCTGACTATGGAGTCACCTACAACAAGTGTGTCTGGCATTGTGTTTGGCCTTAAGGGCTGTGACAGTTTAGCACACTGACTTTGAGAACTATGTGTTGCATGTCTTATGTCTTGAGGTGGCAGTTGCTTGGGTGTCTGCTTTGGAGGCCTCTGTAGTTTTGGTAGATTTTTGATCAGTGCCTCCGAGTATGTCTTTGTGTGTTTATGTGTTTGTTTTGCAGTTGTGATAGTTCTATGTGAAACTGGGTTTGTGGTTTGCATGGTTTCCTTCTCCTCCTGTCTGGTCTTGCCAGTCCTGAGTTGAGAGAGCTCAGCCTCCAGTTTGGCTATATAGTTGCATCTCTCACATGTATTTGTGTTTTGTGGGAGGAGTGGGTTGTCTGTGTACATGAGGCAATTGTAACATTGCCTCAAGATGCCCAGATTCACCAGATGAACAGGAGAGGATGCTAGCAACTGACCCTTCGACATGCTAGAAAAAGTGAAAAAGTTTGCTGTGTAACTGAGTCAGAAGGGACCTATAGGGAAATGGGTACTCAAGGGGATTCTAGGCTAATGTAGTACTTTGTTTAGTATACAAGTACTTTACCTATATAAAAATGCTTTAGTAGCAAGTGCTGAGCTTTTGAGATAGAGAATAGACTGTTTAGATTGCAAGTAGAGTAGTTCTAAGGGAAAATTGAAGAGCAGACTTTACGGGGCCAGAAACAGTTTAACCTTGTTTAACCGGGCTGCCCGATGGTGCTCTATGGGCAACTCCGCTAAATCACAAAAGCGTGCTAAGCGGGCTTTATAGCAGGGGTTGAAAAGAGCTAGGAATTGACCCAAAATGGCCAATAGACTACAAGTTTCTGGCTGGAACCACTGCTCTAGGGACAAATAGGCTGCTCAGTGCTCCCCACTCCCACTGGTGAACAAAGAAGCTTCCCTTTATCCAAATAAGGATATGGAATAGCACAGGAACCAAGCCAAAGCCCAGAGATCAGCAAACTCTGAAGATTGGACTATTCTAGTTCAGTAAGGCGGGAAAACAAGATTTTTTTTTTTTTTTTTTTTTTTTTTTTGCAGAAAACAGAGGAAAAACAGACAGTAAATGCTATAAATGAAGATAACAGTACCAGGAATACTACTCACAGCCTAAATGCTATAAATGCTTATAAACGGCTAGCGCAATTGAGTGTGTTAGCCTACAGGTAAAATTAAGCAACAAATAACTTTTTTAAACGTGCAAAACAGTTAATCAACACAAAAACAGTTTAAATAGAATGCAGAGCTGTATAAACAGGCGAAAATGCAGTCGCTAAGCAGTAAATAATCAAAAAGCCAGAAAAAAATACTTAAATCAGGGAAAAGTCACTCTTTTGCTCTCTGCTGCTTGTAGAATTCTGCAGGACACCACGAGGAGCTGTGCTGAGTTGAATACAAGCGAAAAAGCGCGCTAAAGCGGGCTTTATTACAGGGGGCTGAAAAGAGCTAGGAATTGACCCAAAATGGCCAATAGACTACAAGTTTCTGGCTGGAACCACTCCTCTAGGGACAAACAGGCTGACTCTAAAACAGTCTATACAGTACAATCACAACAGAAAAAGTAGACTACTTACAGTCTTTACAATACAATTTGATTAAACAGTAGTTTAGAATAAAGGCTTTATAAAGTAAGGGAATGTAGGGATGTACAGCGGAACAGTATGGTAGAATTGAAGAGACAGAAAGAGGGAAAATATGTATATATTTTATGGTGGCTGAGTACAGTGGCAGTACCAATGATTTCTGAGGTGGTCTTTTAATGCTGATTTGAATACTTTTGTGTTGGTAAGGGACCGTACTTCTTGAGGTAGTTTATTCCAGGACATGGATGGGTGATAGCTATACAGTTTACATCCAGTTTTAATTTTGGGTTTACTAATTTGGAGTAAGTTTTGATTAGAGCTTCTAAGTTGTCTAGAGGGAGAGTAATAAGAAATTAGTGGAGCAAGTGTTGGGCAGAAAGAAGGCAAGTAAAGGATAGAGTGAATAATGGAGAGTTGAGAGAGTTCAAGATGGTGAGGTAGTTCTAACCAGTCCATTTGTTTTAGTGAGATGCAATGATGGGATTTATAGCTTTGATTTGCTGAAAAACGTGCTATTTTATTATAGGAGGTTTTGAGCTTGGTCAGAAAGGTAGACTCAAGATTAGTATATATATATATATATATATATATATATATATATATATATATATATATATATAAATATATATATATATATATATATATATATATATATATATATGGTTTCACTTCAGAATCCTGAAATATCACCATCCTGAATTTCAGAAAACTTCGTAATCTGGAAGCCCAAAATCCCAAATTTCAAAATCCTGAAAACTCAAAATCCTGAATCCCAAAAGACTGAAAACACACAGGATACATATACTGACTATAGAGAACATAACCCTGATTATATTCCACCAAATATAAGCAGGGGGCAAGACTCCCTGCACCCCTCATGTGGGGGGGGCTGCACCCCCCACAAGCCCTGCTACTTACATCAGTTCCAAGATTACACTTCACTACACTATCATGAGTTATGTTGTAGTATAGCACGTTAACAGGGAATGTTACTAAGGTTACAACAGACAATCATGAACAGATGTGATGGTATGTTTGACATTTTTTTCTGTGGAATGCAATCTTGGAGTTTATATATTTAATTAGCAGTGGGTGTAGGGTTGCAGGGGGGCTTGCCCCCCCGCCCATACTTGGTGAAAAGTGTTATCCTTTGTCTTGTATGTGTTTCTCTGTGTCTTGTCATTCTTTGTGTACTGTATATTTTCAGTATTTTGTGATTCAGGATTTTGAGGTTTCAGGATTTTGGGTTCCGGATTATGAAGTTCAGGATTATGATATTTCAAGACTCTGAAGTGAAACTATATATATATATATATATATATATATGTATATATATATATATATATATGTATATATATATATATATATATATATATATATATATATATATATATATATATATAGATATCTATATATACACACACACACACACATATATATATATATATATATATATATATATATATATATATATATATATATATATACACACACACACACACACATATATAAATATATATATATACACACACACACACACACACACACACACACACACATATATATATATATATATATATATATATATATATATATATATATATATATATATATGTAGAACCTGTCCTACACAGATCAGCTTAAGATCATATTTCTGTACTCAGTCTCTTAAAGGTTATTGAGATGAAATCTATGCCTTGTATATAAGGTATCGTCAGAACCAGCACTGATGGATCTCTTCCACATTCACATGACAAACAACAATAGAAACACTAGATGCAAAGACCTGAACTTTGTCTGCAACAGAAACAGAACCTGTTGGAGAGAGAGATATGTGTCTCAAAGGATCGCTGTTCTATGGAATAAACTTCCCATTAACATGGAGTAGAGCTCATCCCTGATCCTGTTTGAAAGAAACCTTGATTATTGAATGGGAAATTGTAAATTAATTCCCAGCCTGGTCCCCATGTTTCTGATGGACAGAAGCGACAGTAAGGAAATTAGTCCCCAGCTAACATACTCCCGCCACACACACATAAGCCTTAGCTACCTCTTTACCAACATACCCCAATATATAAATGATCAAGAAATCTCTGGGACAAAACTGGGTCAGGTTGCATGGCTAGGCTTGTAAAGACTCTGATGGTCATTAGCCTAACATGAACTTATGAACCTCACTGTTGTCTGTTTTCATTTCTCCTTTTTATTTTGTGTGCATGATCTGCATACTGCACTTTTTAAAGTTTTAATGCATTCCCCTGTAAATAGAACACATGCGCTTTCACTTCAGGGTTTACTGTTCAGTGTATGTGTACAGCAAACTCAGTGTCCTAAATGGGCCACCTAGAAGTTTGTGACACCAGATCAGGATCATTCACACCTTCTCCAAACCACCCATCTAACTGATTATTAAGTAAAACTAATGATGATGTTTGTTTAAGTTGTAAAGGAATTTCTATATCTATTAAAGAAATATCTTTCATCATGGCATCTAAATTTGTTAAACAGTCCTGCATATTCATGGTCATTAGGAACAGAGTTTACCTAGTCACAGCTGCTGCTGTTCATGCATGTTGTTATCAGACAGTGGTGCAGATTCTATAAAGCCTACACGGCTCGCAAAAATCATGTGGTGTCGTGGTGTGATGCGCACACAGTAGCATGCTGTTTTGTATTCAGTAAGCATCTCTATATGGCATGTAGATCCATGCAAACATGGTAAGCCTTGTCACATGTCAGTTACAGCATAAGCAGCTGAATTGTATGCTAATTAACCAATCCAATATTTATTTATTTATTTGCATTTTTTTTTAACCGGGAAAGTCCACTGGACCTTACAGAGTCCATTTTCAGTGAAGGCCCAGGGAGAAAAGCTCCACAATACAGTCGACAACAAAATCAGACAAATCTGATTACAGCTGTGAAACATAGTTATACAGTCAACAACAAAATCAGACAAATCTGATTACAACTGTTAAACATAGTTAACAACACAGTAGCAACACAGTAGTCAGACAAATTACAGAGGCAGATTTCCATAATACAATACTACTAATAGACACAATAAGATAATAAATTAGAAACAAGGTTACTAACTCAGTAGTCAGATAAATGGCAGTGACAGATTTCTAGAAAATCTAGACATACTTATCACTAGAGGAATGTTAGGGAGCATGGTAAGGAGAGGATGTAATGTTAGAGTAAGGTTCTCAAGGAGGTTGATGGAGCTATTCAACAAGCTATAAAGCAATCGAGATTTTGTCCTCAAATTGCAAAACCTATTGGAATACAAGCACAGAAACTACACTTCACAGAAATAATGTTGCGGCTGCTGTTGCTCTTTTGCATGTGTATGTGCAACATGCCCAAATCTATGCTACTACTGCTAATAGACCTCCGCCAAGAAGGAGAAGGGTATTTAGACACCATTTAACTTTTTATGGTCTGCATGAGGTGGAAATTGTAGAGCAATACACAGTGGATAGAAGCACACTACACGAACTCTGCAACCTCTGCTGTCCTCAAGTGACAGAAAAGCAATCTGAGGGGAACCAATACCTGTGGAGACAAAGGTATGTGTAGCACTTAGAATCTTATCTACAAGAACCTTCCAGAGACCATAAGATGATATACTGGGGGGTGTCACAGGCATCAGCATCAAGGATCCTACATTAATTCCTGAATGCTATGCTACAACATGCCAGTGACTACATACATTTTTCCTTTATGCATCAGCACTGACATCAATCACATGCTGGTATGTAGCTTCTACTGAGCTCTCTGGATCTTTGACAGTGGGCAGGAACTCTTCATTTTGTGTCAGTATTGGCTCAGTAGCAGGCCCTCCTGCATAGCCTGCTGTTCATGGACAACTGTCGCTGCTGTTCTCTGGGTTGCTAAAATCATATGAGTGACCCTATGATGCACCTGATCATAAGTCCTGGTTCAACCCCCTGTGCCAGTGACATCATTGACTATCTAGTTCCAAATTTGAATTCTGTCAGCCATACCCCCAAGTTCTCTCTCAAGCAGAAAGGCTCAGTGGCACCTGAATGCCTGCACTATGATATCATTTTCAGAGTCACTGAAAGGAAGTTTATGTGGATTTGTATGCTTGTGTGCCATAATCCTATGTGACATAAAACACAGAAGGATACAACACCACAATATCACATAAGTAAATTCCTGCTCATATCCACATATATTTTCAACATTAAGCATAGCAGACTCACGTTTCACTTATTAAAATTGATGGTTATGTGGTTGTACAATATCACACTCGCACACAAACCAATGTTTTCTCCAAAACAAAGAATACCACTTTAGTAATGTATTGTTTCCCATTGAAATAACAGGATGCCTACACATTTTCAAGAGCAAACCTTTTGAAACACAACTTTTTTGTTGTGTCAACACACAAATGGTAGTTGGCTCCCCCACACACCAAACAAGAAGCAAATGAAAGCTTGTACAAACCAAAGAATACCACATAATTCAATAGTTATATGTGTTTTCAATGCAATTCTTACATTGTGCACACACTTACAACAGAAAAGCCAATTTTATATGATTGCCAGTCACCTCTCACTGTGCCCATGACTCACCTGGAGGTGTCTCTGGGCCATCTTTGAAGCATAGCACCCTGTCGCATTGACATGGTACATTACACTTTCCTGCAATAACACAGGAGATTGTAAGATAACAATTTTATCAGTAACACTTGTAATGAAAGCTAATAACCTGTCTATCTGAGGAATGTAAATGCTTGCTGAAAATGCCTCTGCCAACAGTGAACTGTAAGAAGTGCATTCAAATAAAAGCTCCATTTTGTAATTTATATATATATATATATATAACATGTATATATATATTTGTAACATGTTACAAAAATCTAAAATGTAAAAAAAATGCAATCATATCTTACCAATATCAGAAGCTTTTTCTGCAGCTAAATCAAAAGTTATAGCAATCTTCTGTTTTCTCTGAATAGACAAGTTTCCTCACCTTCAAGTTCCCTTGCTATACACATGATTAACATTTATAGTGCATATTCAGGCCTCAGAGCACAGTAAAAATGCAAATAGGTGTGAACTTGTTAGAATTGCTGAATCCCTAACTTTTGACTTCGTTTACAAGGGTGTTAATGCAGTATAGGCACTACCTTTTTGTTAGTTGCTAGTGGATTGCAACTGTGAATGATTAGTGTGAGGGAGAAGGAAGACACAACAGCTATTCACACTACCTTACCTGCAGTGGGTGTGTCATCCAAGATACACTTTGAAGTGTAGAAGTAACTTTATCAAGCTTTTGGTTTATACCCCTCCCCCTTTTATCTGCTTTTGCCTCCTCTGCTTCCTCCCCTCCCACCTCATATCCTGCCCCTAGGGCATATAGGGGGAAAGTCCAGATAGGCGCCATCTTTTCTTTCTTGTTACCTGCCCTGGCTGCTTGGCGTCCCTGGCCTCTGTCGTTTGTGTGTTAGGCAAGTAAGTATTTTCTGCTAACTAGTGCTTTTTATTTGGGAAGTAAATGGATGCTAGATTACACATTTTTGTAGTACACTATTAACCATTTGTTCTACAGTACGAATATAGCGTACACTGGTAGCTTTTATTTATTTTAAATGAGTACTGTGTCTATGTTTTGTCTATGCACTCATCTCGCACCATACTGCTCTAGAGGTAGTTCTCGCAGACAGTTGTAGACAAAATTTTTTTTGACTATTGTTGTATCAACTGTTGCAAGTGAATGAATGTGAATGATTATTTACTGGTCGTCTGTTATTCAATGTGAAAGGTTAGTGGGCTTCTCAACGGTGACCCAGTTGAGCATTGCCTGCCACGTGGGCTCTTAACCTGTTTTTAGGTGTTTTTTTTTTTTCAAATGCCTTTCCCAACTGCATCTGCTATCAGCAAGCTACACATCTAAGTGCTCTGTCGATTGACCTATGTTTTAACCTTGTTTCAATCAGTAGCGCAGTAGCCTTTTTTGCATCCTTTACTGTTACACTTATGCCCTTGGACATTTTAAGGCAGTTACACCGTACTCAGTTCTTTGGTGTTCTTGCCTGCATCTTTCCAGTTTTGTACTAACTGCTGCTTAAGCACACTTCATTGGGGTGTAGTAGGACTACTATTACGAAACAGTTTCTAAACGTCCAACATATTGTTAGAGTAACTCTTTGGCTCCTGGGGTAACCTCAACAAAATACACCCCTTGTAAGTGCACTTTTCCCTTCCTTTAAGTATCTTTTTCTCCTTTCTGTGTTGTCTTTTAGCTTCTTTCCCTAAGTACGCTCGCTTGTAAGAGCGTTTTATCCTGGAGTACTCTTCTCTAGGTTAGCTCTTTAATAAGAACGTTTTTTGACCCTACTTTAAGGCTTCATTTGTCTTTTCTCTTTTTTCTCTTTTTACTTCTCTCTAAGTACGCTCGTCTGTTAGAGCGTTTTATCCTGGAGTATACCGCTCAATGTTAGCTCTTAATAAGAGCGTTTTTTGACCCTACTGTAAGGCTTTATTCTTTTTTTTTTTTCTCTAACAGCTCTTTTTGAAAGAGCTGTATATCCTTTGATAAGGTTTTTTTTTTTTTTCTTTTGTCTTCACTGCTCCTTTTCAGCATCTGGTGGAACCCATCCTACCTATGCCCTTCTGTGAGAGCGTTTTTGTCCTACATTGGATTACCCTTGCAGTATTGGGCTCCCGCACCTCCTTTCAAGCCTAGTTCTCTATCTTACCCTCCCATGTTGTTAGCTGCCCTAAGGTTGCTCCTCCACATTAGCGTTTAATCATACTCCTAGGCACATTCATACTATTTGGCTCCCTGTACCTCCCCATGTTATTTCATGAACAGTATTAATTGTTTTGGGGCTATTTTCATCTAGAAGTTGTGCATTTCACTCTTAAGAACTGCTTTTTCTTGTTTTTTGGCCAATTTGCACAGTGTGCATTATTCTAGTCACTGTATCAATTTCCCTGTCAATACAAGGCAGGCCTGATCATTTTGCTTTTACATATGTTTTGTACAACCTACTGTGCCTAAGTGTTTCTTATACAGTCAGACATTGTGTGTGTACTTTATTTTCCGGACAGAAGTAAGCTGATATTGTTTGCTCAGGAGTACTTTGTTTTTCCATGTAATAATAAGAGTCTCTCTCCAACTATTCCTAAGGATGATGAAATTGTCTCTTGATAATGCCTCATGAATGTTTACTGAGCTAACTTAATACTGTTGCCTTAGTGTCTGCATTGTGTGCTCTTTACTTGAAATTAGGAGTCTGATTCCACTGTTTTGTTGCCCTCACTCCTAATGCCTATTGTATCTTTCTATTCTGCCTAGCTTGACCCCTCTTCTCTACTGAAAGGACCTGCATGGTCTTAAGGGACCCTGCCACAAACCTGCCTTAAAGCCATCCTAACGTGAGGTCATCTAATTCTGCTGACTCACTCGGACTATAATCCTTCCTGAGTCAATCAAATAAGAAAGTATGTTTCCTCCCTGGTCCTAAACATTAAAGTGTATTTAGACTTATCCTCTCTGCAACCATTGTGTAAACTTAGTCTAACCTTCTAGATATCTCCTACCCAGCTTTACAGATAGTTTAAGGCACTGAGTCAGATAGCCAGCAGCCAGACCCCTACCTGTCCTTGTACCTGCGGTGTATTCCCCCCTCCCTGACTTATTCTGTCAGAGTCACCTCTAGCTACTATTTGTTTCTAACTTATCCCGCATTCTGCTCCTTGATCACTAGAGGGCGCTGTTTGCCAACCTATTTTCTATTACCTTTCCTCTGGTTTCTCCTAATTTAATGATACTACTCCCCTACCTGATTTCCCCTTTTCTCGTCTTACCTTTTGCTCACCCACTAATCTCTTCTGTCACTCTCTTTAGGATCTCCTCTCTATCCTTTTAGCCTTTCTTTTTCTTTCCCTTTCCACTCTATCATCTTATCCTTCATCCTATTCCCCTTTTCTTTGTCATTTGAACTGCAGAAGTCACTCAATACTTACCTGTGACTACTGCATCTGTCTCTAGCTTTCCTCCTCCTCTCTGATTGACTCCAGGGAATCTGTTACTTACCTGCTCTAACCTGCTCCGTTCGCCCTTCGGGCTCACTCCACTCCCCTGCCCTACCCCCAATTCTCAGACACCCCCAGTGGTCCTAACTATATACCTCTTTTACCACTCCCCTTCCTGTTTCTTCCCCCTATCAAAACTTCCTGCCACACTTCTACCACACCCCCCACATCTGCAACTTCCTGTCTTAACTATTCTTAGGATTACTTTCAACACCTGTTCCTTCCTCACCCTACCTTGAACCACTACACAGTACAGAAACTTTTCTTCCTCCTCCTTTTTACTCTTTTTTATTAACCCTTATCTCACCCAATCCACCACACTTCTTTACTTCCACTCTCATATCTCTTTCAAACCAACACACTTAACTCTCCTCTCCCTCCTTCTTCCCTCTACTTCCATAGCACTCTCCACCCCCTTCCCACATACCTCCACATTCAATCTCTCTCTCCACCGATTTCTACCATTTCTCTTTCATCCTAATGGATCCAACACAGAAATCAATTTCTACTCATCCTCTAATCTTAACTGCAACTCTTGTAGCTGTCACTATACCTTACACACTAACCTCCCTTGAACAATTCTCCTTCCTTGAACACTATCCCAACCAACAAACTCTCCCTAATTCCCTAAGACATACTCTCCAACATAGTAATATAACCTGTACCTCTACATACCTACTTCCTAAGTACCATAGACCTACCCACTTAACCTACCTCCACGTCAAACGGTCCATTCTCACTATCTACAAAATTCTAAAGTGTATCCAATTTCCTCAAAAACACCCTCTATTAGCCGGCAATATTCACCCTAACCCCAGTCCCAATACTCATATACCCAATCTCCCAAATAACTCAACAACCCCTAATCACACCACTATAAATAGACCATCTAACTCCCTCCTGATAGCACACCTTAACATCCATAGTATTAACAACAAAACTACCTACCTTCATGCACTCTTACAAGTTTATTCCTTTGACATTCTCTGCATAACAGAGACATGGCTAAAACCCACTACCCTTGACGAGGTAATTATTCCTCCAGGGTTCAATATCCTAAGAAACGATCATAAAACCAAAAAAGGTGGTGGAGTAGCCATTTTGTACAAATCAGGACTCCAAGTTAGCACCTTTGACATGCGCCTACCACCAACTAACAATGCAGAAATCCTAACTGCCAAGCTAGTAGTTAACAATTCCAAATCCATCTATGTTATTTGTGTATATCTTCCTTCAGGAAATAATATAAATACACTTGAAAACATACTCTATCACCTCTCCTCACACCTGCCTCAAGAAACCATTATTCTAGGAGACTTTAATATAGACTGGATAACTTGCTCTTTACACAGTCCTACTAATCACATAAATCTACATGGTTTCTCTCAAATAATTACCACTCCTACCAGAATCCATAAACCAAGTAATAAAGCTACCACCTTAGACTGGATCCTTCTCAATAGCCATCTTACTACCTATAAACCAGGAATCCTTCCAGACGATATTAGTGACCACATGATAACCTATGTTATTAGGCAGAAAACCCATTGTCCTAATTTTCATAATATTATAACCTGCCGCTCCAAAAAATTCTTCAATCCTCAATCCTTCCAAAATGAACTCAAAGCATGTGATTGGTCTCCTATGCTAAACCACCAACTAGATGAAGCAGTAACCTTTTTCAATACAAAATTCCTACAAATCTTAAACACCCATGACCCAATTAGATCCTCCCGCCTAAGGACCAAAATTGCCCACTGGCTAATAAAGGAAACTAGGCAAAAGATCCACCTCAGAAATAAATTTGGAACAAATGGAGAGCTTCTAAAAGTCCATCAGATCACCTTTATTTCAAACAATTAAGAAATGCCACCAAGAAAGACATTCTCAGAGATAAAAAAAACTACTACTCTAAACTCCTTCAACCCCAAAAAGCACCTCAAAAATTCTAGTCAGGCATTAACAAACTACTTCAACCAGGACACTCTAAAACTCCTTCACCTTCTGGATTTCAAAATAACTCCAACCAGATTCCAGATGCTTTCAATAACTATTTTACTGAAGCCATTCTAAACCTTGCAAATTCTATACCACCAAGCACCACATTGCCTCTAAACACCCCTAATCCTACAACTCCTACTTATCATTTACAACCTGTTCCTACATCCCTCATTTCTAAATTCCTTCAAAAACTCAAACCCTGCACCCCGTCTGCTGATTGCCTTCCAGCAGAATATCTACAAATAGCAGCTAAATCCATTGCCTACCCCATCTCCATCCTTATAAATAGAACTATCTCTGAAAGCAAATTCCCATCCATATGGAAAGTTTCCCACATCATCCCCCTACATAAAGGTGGCACATCTACTGAGCTATCAAATTTTAGGCCTATAGCCTTACTCTCACCCATTGCTAAAATAATGGAGAAATGCATAGATAGACAGCTACTTGACCACCTTATCCACAATAATCTGCTTGCCAATTGCCAATATGGCTTTAGACCATTCCACAGCACTACTACTGCTCTACTATCCTTCGCCAACTCTATTAATGAAAATCGCAACAACAATACTTTCTCTTCTGCCCTATTTATAAACCTCTCAAAGGCCTTCGACATGGTGAATCACAACTTACTCATTGAAATCCTAAAAGCCCAATCACTTGACTCATAATCACTTCTTTGGTTTAAATCCTATCTTGAAAACAGACAGCAGGCTGTCCTTTGGAATAATACCCTTTCTTCTTCCCTCCCAGTGATAACTGGTGTACCTCAAGGCTCGATTTTAGGTCCTCTTCTCTTCTCATTATTTATTAACAATCTACATACCAATATTCCACAAGCCACTTGCATCCAATATGCAGATGACTCAACATTAATTTGTTCTGCCAAATCCATAAACTCTCTTCAACTCCAAACCCAATCAGTATTACACACTGTTGAAAAATGGTTCATGCAACACTGCCTCCTTCTGAACCCCAAAAAAACAAAACTACTACTCTTTGCTCCTACTCCTAAGTCGTCTATCCCTAACTTCATAGTAACCTCTAGCAATGGCACTAATATAGTCCCTGATACCTCTACCCGCTTACTGGGAGTTACAACTGACAACTCCCTTAACTTCGATGAACACATTAATTCAACAATAAAAACTGTCAACAAAAAATTAGGTGCTCTCTATAGAATCAAGCCCTTCCTTACCCCTCCAGCCATAATTACTCTTGCGCAGACCCACCTTTCCTCTACCCTCTTTTATGCTTCTGCAATTTATACTAATCTATCTAGAAATAACATTAATAAACTTTTCACCTGTCATAATAACAAAGCTAGATTTGCTACCTGTTCCCCCTATAGAACTCACCACTGTCATAACCTCAAACAATTGGGATGGCTTGAACTGAATAATAAGCTACTCTATCGGTAACTTGTGATAACCCAAAAAAATCCTCTATCACCCCAATAATACACCAATCCTCACTAATCTAATCGCACCCTACAAAAATCTCCCTACACTTCGCTCAGCAAGCAAACCTCTAGTTTCTAATGTCAAATCAAACAACAAAGCAAAAAAAAAAAAAAAAACTCACTCTTTTCCAACACAGTAGGTAAAAGCTGGAATCAACTTCCAACTGAACTGTCTTCATTTGCCTCCACACATCTATTCAAAAAGCATCTTAAAGAATATCTAAAGAATCATTGGCTTTATCCCTGCCCCAACCCTGACTGATTATACCCAGTATACAAAAATGTCATAACTAAACTTGGTTCCTATTGCTCATGCTACTATAGTGTATACTTCCCTGATAAAAGTGAACTTCTACTCTCATCTGATAACTATTGCTCTTTCCCTATCTTCTAACCTCATAACAAAAAAAAAATGTCTTACTTCTTTTTTATGAGTATCCCTTACTAAAATTGTTGCTAAGTGTTTTTATTTCATGTCATTTTGTATTGTATCTAACGATTTTTCTGTAAACTTGTCTACTGTTATATTGTATACTTGTCTTTGTAACTTGCAGGAGCTTTTCTCCCCCGGCCTCTACTGAAAATGGACATATATCCAGTTAGACTAGCCCGGTCAACAAATGTAAAATAAATAAATAAATAAAATAAAGTAAACAGCAGACATTTCTCATTTTTATTCACTAATATCCAAAGTCTTATGCCTTCGCTAAACACTGTTTTTCACTGTCATGTATTTTTATCATACATTTAAAGGAGAATGATACAAAATGCACTATAGGCTGCACGTTTGAGAGTACAGCACAGATATGGGAATAATGAACACAATACAAACGGAAGACACAGCTGCATCAATGCACACAATTAGTCATAAGTATACCTCTCAGCTGTTCAGATTTGTACAGAATGTTCAGATTTTTGCCTTACATTTTTTGGTTTGTTTCTCATACAGTTGCTTTTTTTGTCAAATCATTTGCAAATAATTAAGGATTGAAGTCAGAAAATGATGAAAGACATTTGAATTTCAGACTTCAAATCCTTCAAAAAATGCATGCTAATGTAAAACCCGTTGTCTATCAACTTTCTAGGCTTGTAAGGGCAATATTTAAAAATTGTCCCTATTTTTAGGCCTTTTTCCCCCCATTATTTATGACTTTGTCCAGATTTCTGGCTCTAAGAGGTTGAAAAGTATGAGTTATAAATGGTTGTGTGATCACTCATTGCACTAAATATGTAAGCCACACATGCAAACAAATGAGGGCGTAAAAGTGTATATGTCTTATTAATACTGCGGAGGAAATGGGAATGCTTGTATGCACATGATTTGCTTTCCTCCTGCCAAGTTGTTTCTGTGGCAGAGAGAGATAAGACACTCCTAGTGTGTTTTGTAGGTTTGTTAATATGTTGTTGTTTGTCTTTCGGCTTTTTTCCGGTAAGGGGTCGCCACAGCGGAACTCCGGTCCACTAATGATTGGCAGTAGATTTTTACGAAACGCAGAGGTGCCAGCTCGACGCCCAACCTTCAATGAAGGTACGCCCATTTACGCACGCATGTCTTTCGAACGCTAACCAACCGCAGGGAGGACATGCAGACTCCACACAGAAGGCACTCCCAAGCCATGCCGAGAATCGAACGGGAGAACCTCTTGCTGTGAGGTAACAACGTTACCGCCGTACCACCGCGGCTATGATGGTTCATATTCAAAGCTGTGTAAAAATCTGTTACATGTGTTAAAATGTTGTTTATGTTTTTTAAACTATTAATATTTGCAATGCACACAGCTTAGTGCAAATATAGTGAAAGAGATAAATACTTTAGAATTAATGGCAGTTGCTTCTATGATAAGGGTGGCATAAATTAGAGCTGTGAATCAGCTGTGTGTGTTGCACATCTTGTAAACATGTGAAGGGTACAGCACATATGATATGTAG
Source organism: Protopterus annectens (assembly GCF_019279795.1). Taxonomy (NCBI): domain Eukaryota; kingdom Metazoa; phylum Chordata; order Ceratodontiformes; family Protopteridae; genus Protopterus; species Protopterus annectens. The sequence continues at coordinate 750,370,374 of NC_056737.1, read as the reverse complement.
ATCATGGTTCAAGTCACACATTTATCTTTTAATGCTGAAAACTAATAAACACTTTTTACAATAATAATACATGTTGAGTTTTGCCTGTGTCATTCGCACATTGCTCATCTCTGCACAAACACAGCATAATGCCGCAGATGCTAACCAGACATTGTCATTTTCAACTGTTACATCTTTTGCTTTCCATTGTGCAAACACGCTAAGCGGCACTGCTTGGCAGTCAGCGTGCATACATAACAGCTGCAGCTTCCCAACACCAGCAGACAATAAGCAGACATTGTCAGTTTCTAAAAAGATACATTGTAACAGGTGTGGTCTTCCTTCAGGCAAACATACTAAGCGGCATTGTGTGATGGTCAGCACTCATACACAGTAATGAGTGCAACAATTACACTTGCTGCCTAGCTCTCTCTGTAGCAACAGATGTAAATTAATTGTCACAATAGATGTGAGCCAAGTTCTTAATCCACCAAGCTCTAAATTGTATTAATGATGGTTCACTGTAATTTAGATAAAAAATAATATAAAAATAATTATACATAAAAATAACTATGTATAGCAGGTGGATTGAGCATACACATGATATCATATGTATTATATGTCTAACTGTGGGTATCAATACAATTATGGTTATACAGGGATGCAAAAGCCAGTGCATTTCTTTGTGCCCGTCCCAAGCCCGGATAAATGGGGAGGGTTGCATCAGGAAGGGCATCTGGCATAAAACCTCTTCCAAATGACTTATGTGGACAACATTTCATATTTCCATACCGGATCGGTCAAGGCCCAGGTTAATAACGACTGCCACCAGTACTGTTAGCCAACAGGGTGCAGGCGTAAATTGGGCTAATGTTGGCCGAAGGAGAAGAAGACGGGGAAGGCATGCCCGAAGGCAGGAAGAGAGGAGGAAGGTTAGGAGTGTAGTAGTGAGGGTAGGGACTTTGAATGTTGGCAGTATGACTGGTATAGAGAGGGAGCTAGCTGATATGATGGAGAGAAGGAAGGTTGATATATTGTGCGTGCAAGAGACCAGAAGGAAGGGAAGTAAGGCCAGGTGTATAGGAGGCGGGTTCAAATTGTTCTATCATGGTGTGGATGGCAGGAGAAATGGGGTAAAGGTTATCCTAATGGAACAGTATGCCAAGAGTGTTTTGGAAGTGAAGAGAGTGTCTGATAGAGTGATGTTTATGAAACTTGAAATTGATGGTGTAATGATGAATGTTGTTAGTGCATATGCTCCACAAGTTGGGTGTGCGATGGATGAGAAAGAAAAATTTTGGAGTGAGTTGGATGAAGTAGTGGTGAGTGTACCCAAGGGTGAGAGACTAGTGATTGGAGCGGACTTCAATGGGCATGTTGGTGAAGTGAACAGATGGGATGAGGAAGTGATCGGTAGGTATGGTGTTAAAGAGAGGAATGCAGAAGGTCAGATGATTGTGGATTTTGCGAAAAGGATGGACATGGCTGTGGTGAATACATATTTTAAGAAGAGGGAGGAGCATAGAGTGATGTACAAGAGTGGAGGAAGATGCACACAGGTGGATTATATCCTATGTAGGAGGGCCAGTCTGAAGGAGATTGGAGACTGTAAAATGGTGACAGGGGAAAGTGTAGTTAAGTAGCATAGAATGGTGGTCTGTAGGATGATGTTGGTGATCAAGAAGAGGAGGAGGAGTGTAAAAGCAGTGCCAAAGATTAAATGGTGCAAGTTAAAAAAGGGTGATTGTGAGATGGAGTTCAGGGAAGAGTTAAGACAGGCACTGGGAGGCATGAAGAGTTATCAAATAGCTGGGTAACTACAACAGAGCTAGTAAGGGAGACAGCTAGAAAGGTGCTTGGTGTGACATCTGGACAGCGGAAGGAGGACAAGGAGACCTGGTGGTGGAATGAGGAAGTACAGGAGAGTATACAGAGGAAGAGGATGGCGAAGAAGAAGAAGTGGGATTGTCAAAGAGATGAAGAAAGTAGACATGAGTATAAGAAGATGAGGCGCATGGCAAAGAGAGACGTGGCAAAGGCTAAGGATAAGGCATATGGAGTGTTGTATGAGAGAATGGACACTAAAGAGGGAGAAAAGGACCTGTACCAATTGGCTAGACAGAGAGATAGAGCTGGGAAAGATGTGCAGCAGGTTAGGGTGATAAAGGATAGTGAGGGAAACATACTCAAAAGCAAGGAGAGTGTGTTGAGTAGATGGAAAGAGTACTTTGAGGGGCTGATGAATAAAGAGAATGAGAGGGAGAAGGTTGGATGATGTGGGGGTAGTGAATCAGGAAGTGAAACAGATTAGCAAGGAGGAAGTAAGGACAGCTATGAAGAAGATGAAGAATGGAAAGGCTGCTGGCCGAGATGACATACCAGTGGAAGCATGAAGGTGCTTAGGAGAAATGGCAGTGGAATTTTTAACCAGATTGTTTAATGAAATTTTGGAAAGTCAGAGGATGCCTGATGAGTGGAGAAAAAGTGTTTTGGTACCTATCTTTAAGAATAAGGGTGATGTGCAGAGCTGCAGTAACTACAGAGAGATAAAATTGATCAGTCACAGCTTGAAGTTATGGGAAAGAGTAGTGGAAGCTAGGTTATGAAGGGAGGTGATGATTAGTGATCAGCAGTATGGTTTCATGCCAGGAAAGAGCACTACAGATGCAATGTTTGCTCTGAGAGTGTTGTTGGAGAAATACAGAGAAGGTCAGAAGGAGTTGCATTGTGTCTTTGTGGACTTAGCGAAAGCATATGACAGGGTGCCTAGAGAGGAGTTGGGATATTGTATGAGGAAGTCGCGAGTGGCCGAGAAGTATGTAAGAGTGGTACAGGATATGTACAAGGGTAGTGTGACATTGGTGGGAGTGACAGATACATTTAAGGTGGAGGAGGGATTACATCAAGGATCAGATTTGAGCTCTTTCTTATTTGCAGTGGTGATGGACAGGTTGACAGATGAGATCAGACAGGAGGCCCCGTGGACTATGATGTTTGCAGATGACATTGTGATCTGTAGTGAGAGTAGGGACCAGGTTGAGGAGACCCTGGAGAGGTGGAGATATGCTTTAGAGAGGAGAGGAATGAAGGTCAGCAGGGCTAAAGGAGAATATATGTGTGTAAATGAGAGGGAGGGTAGAGGAATGGTGAGGATGCAGGGAGTAGAGTTGGTAAAGGTGGATGAGTTTAAGTACTTGGGATCAACAGTTCAGAGTAATGGTGAGTGTGGAAGAGAGGTGAAGAAGAGAGTACAGGCAGGGTGGAATGGGTGGAGAAGTGTGTCAGGAGTGATTTGTGACAGATGGCTATCAGTAAGAGTGAAATGGAAGGTCTACAAGAGGCTAGTGAGACCAGCTATGTTATATGGGTTGGAGGCAATGGCACTGACAAAAAGGCAGGCATCAGAGCTGGATATGGCAGAGTTAAAGATGTTAAGATTTGCACTGGGTGTGACTAGGATGGACAGGATTAGGAATCAGTATATTAGAGGGTCAGCTCGGGTTGGACAGTTTGGAGACAAAGCAAGAGAGGCGAGATTGCATTGGTTTAGACATGTGCTGAGGAGGGATGCTGTGTATATTGGGAAAAGGATGCTAAGGATGGAGCTGCCAGGTAAGAGGAAAAGAGGAAGGCCTAAGATAAGGTTTATGGATGTGGTGAGAGAGGACATGCAGGCAGCTGGTGTGAAACAGCAAGATGCAGAGGACAGGAAGAAATGGAAACAGATGATCCGCTGTGGCGACCCCTAACTGGAACAGCCGAAAGAAGATGATGAAGTAAAAATGCATTTTCTGAACTTTCATGTCACGCACATACATGGTTAAGGCCTCAGCTCTGTAATGTGTATATATAGCTAATGAGCATGTCTGACAAACAAGTCCTCAGTGGCAATAAGCAGTCTGGACAGTAATGGCTGTAAAAAATGCACCTGTTGCTCAGCCTTCACTGTGGCAACTGATGTAAGTTTATGGCCACAATACAGGTGAGCCAGGGTTCTAATGTAGCACACCCCAGATTTTATTAATGCTGTTCCACTCAATTTTTAAAAATAATGAACAGTATACAGATAATTATACATAATAATAACTATGTATATCAGTGGATATTATATGAATTATCTGTGTGACTGAGGGTATACTGACAATTATGTCTCTGTAATTAAAAGTCTCTTTTCTGCCCTGAGATGGACTTCATACTTCAAAGACATTCATATACACATGAATGTAATAAACCAGGAACTTGTCTGGTCACACAGATACATGGTTAACCACTCACTCTTTAGTGTAACTATATAATTAATGAGCATGTTTGGCAAGCACTTCCTCTATGAAAAGGATGAAAAAAACACCTATGCGGAAAACTATATTTTCTCTATTTTACATAGGTTCTAATCTCACACTATACAAATTACTTTCATCAGTGTGTAAAGCCACACAAAAAATTTTCAGGTCATAAAATCTATACTCCAAATACACATCTAAAAAGTTAAGTTTTCTTACAGGTACAGCAGCATCCCATCAATAAACTAATACCAGCTGTCACATTAACCTTCCCAGTTCTTAAACTGCCTTCCTCTCTGCTTAACATTGAGCAAAAGTGGTTTGCATGATTGTATGGGTTTGCACACTGACTGTTAAATGCAATATCATGAAATGATGGGAAAACATTTTAACTGTTGCTTATGGACCTGTGTGGACATGGCAGGAGCTAGGAAAGAAGATACCCAATTTAGAGCTCAAAGGTGGTGGTGTAGAGGAGTCTAGAATATTCACTGAACTCCTTGTAAAGTACCGCAGACACAGGCTTTAGCAGGGGGACTATACTAGGTCTCAGCATAAATCAGAGGCTTGGAATAGTCTTGCTAAGGCTGTCTCCAGTATGACTGGCATTCCTGGAGAGCAATGCAGGCATCATTACAATGACTTGAAAAGGTACAGCAGGCACACCTAAGCCCATGGCTGGGTGAGTTTAGGACTGCTGATATCCCACAATTGTGTAAGTATGCAGATAAAGATATTTTAAATTATATTCAAAACTGGCAATAGCCAAGACTTGTATGCATAATACTCTTCTCTTTTTCTCTCCTCTTTATCATACAGCTGCCCAGGAGATTTCAGTGAACAGGGAAGCACATGCTGAGCATTTAGATAGACTGAGAGAAGCAAGGGGTATGTATGCTTCATGAATTCATTATTATTTTATTAGAAGTATTGATCTTCTATACATTATTAGCGAATTAAGCGTGCATAGCTTGACTATAAAATGAAGCACACATGCTTCATTTTGCAACTCAAGGCAATTGTAAGAGTCAATTGTAATATTATGTTCAGATGTTGTGGGTTCAAATCCCACAGGTAGCAAATGCATAGTAAAATATTTAAAAAAATATTAAATATTAATTTCAACTAAATTGGCAAAAATAGAATTGCACACTACACACATAATGGTCTTCACTTTTAGTCCTCTATGTTTGTGTGGAGTTTGTATCATACACCAATGCCAAGCAATGATGAATGGCTTTTCATGTCTTATGGCATGGTGTGGTTACCTCACTCAATGCTGCTTAAACCTGCTGCACTAAAGGAACACACAGATACAGCAGAATAATGGCACTAATCTTTCATATTTACTCTAACATTTATTTTGATAGCCTAATGTATAAAAATGCAAATCCATATGTGTACTCTTGACATAAATCAATTGACTGATGTTCATTTTATACAGTGCTTCATTGCCTTCCACTTTTGCAAAAATGATCTCATTTACTTATGTAATGCCATCCTGACAACATGTATAAAGGAATTAGATTGAGCTGGATTCAAACCCTGTGCCATTTGTTCTCAAAATGTGAGCTTGCTATTCTTATACCTGCTGCCACAGGGAAAGCTAAGCAGCAGTTGTTTTTCTTACACTCTGGACTGTCTAAAGAGCTGACTGCCACACCTCATCATTTAGCATGTTTGTGCGAAGGAAGTCAAACCAATGGAAAAATCACTTTTTTTCCAATTAAGCAGGTACCCAGATTTGCTTGTTGCTTAACTCCATGCAAATGTGTAAGGCAGTAGCAATAGTACTTAATGTCATAAAAGTTATGACATAACATTTCCAATGTAAATTACAGTATATAAACTATATTATCTGTCCGATATTTCTGCTATAGACTACATGTATAAGTACATCTAAAGTTCAAGTTGTATTCATAAAATGTGAATCTCGCATGTGCAAACATTTTGCCATCAATTGCATAAAACAGTTGCTCAGAGGTGCCCTGTGGAAAGAGCTGACTGGCATGTATTACTATGTTTACATCCACGTAATCCACAACCAAAGGGCAGGCATTTGTGAGTGACTGTACACAAATCTGCTCAGACTCATATGTGTCCTGCACCCATGCACTTGAAAATGGACATGTCAGTAGTAGTTCACAAATGTCAACTACACTACAAAGATAAGTAGCACAACTGCTTTATTACATCATCTAAAGCCTTATACTGACAATAGACATTAAGATTGTCTTATACATGTCTTAATGTAGACATCAATTCATCACAAATATGAACAAATGCACATAGCCAGTTGCATCCATGCTGATCAGAAAATGTGTGTGTGTGTGTGTGTGTGTGTGTGTGTGTGTGTGTGTGTGTGTGTGTGTGTGTGTGTGTGTGTGCGTGAATGCAAGTGTGTAAAGTATACAACATACTGAAAAACAGGTGTATATGTTGCATTGCTTCAACATGCATTCCTTACAGCTTATTGCATCTAGTTTGAGAAGCTGTCTTTTAAATTATAAATGCACATTGGAACCACAGTAGAAAATCCAAATTCCAATCTTTGCACACAGCTCTTATAACAGGATATATTACTCACATCATGTAATGATGACTATTTAGTTCGTTCTACTGTACTGTAATCATAAACTCGTTCTCCATGATCACTTGGAACCCTGCAATGGTGTGTAGAACTTTTTTTTAACATGTCTTTATTTTTTTCTCTTGATTTTTGTCTAACTTTTTGTTTTGTTGAGCTTGATTTGGCTGGATTCTACTACTTCTTTGGATAACAATAATCAAATAAGGAAAGCAGTTAATTTGTTATGCCTTTATTTTATTTCAACCCTATGTATGTGTTGTTGTTTTCTTTTTTTTCTCTGGAGAGTTTTCCCTCAGAAAAAAAAAATGGACATGTATCCAGTCGGACTATCCCGGTCAACAAATGTAAAATAAAATAAATAAATAAATAAATGATAATGTCATTATCTATAAAGACCAATATGACAAGGCAAAATCATAATTTTAGGCATGGTGTGTTTACTAACTACTGTGTTCTGAAGAAGGGAACAAAATCCTTAGCTGTGGGTTAACTTATCACAACAGCCATATTATGAGTGTGTCTGTATGTATGTGTAAGTGTGTGTGCATAGATAGAAGAGCATGAGTCTGTATCCTGCTGTCATCAATCCAATCCCTTGCAGAACAAATATATTGGAGTCATATATGCCTACACAGCCATATCATACAGGCCTCTCAACATCTTCTCCCAAACATATAATGATGATGTCATCTGCTATAAATTGTCCATTAGCAATATAAAAGTTAGACTTGTGCCATGGTGCTTGCATTAAGTACTGAGCTGTCTAGCTTGTGTAATTATTTAGGTAGTGGTTTTAATCTCACTGCAATCATCTGGTGTATGCATAGTTAAGAGTATGAGTGTGTATCATACTGGCAGCACACAAGTCCCATGGAGAAAAAGTATTTTGTCAGTCATACATGCCTACAGAACCATTTCATACAGGCCTCCCAACATCTTCTCACAAACATACACTGCTGATGTGTTTTAATCTCACTGCAATCATCTGGTGTATGCATAGTTAAAAGAGTATGAGTGTGTATCATACTGTCAGCAATCAAGTCCCATGGAGAAAAAGTATTTTGTCAGTCATACATGCCTACAGAGCCATTTCATACAGACCTCCCAACATCTTATTTATTTATTTCAGTTTGATTTCTGGGGAAGTCCACTGGTCCAAGAAATGCCCATTTTCAGTGGAGGCCCGGGGAGAAAAGCTCCATGTGCAATACAATACAGTGTTGGTTACAAAATACAAAGGTTACAAAATGTTGTAGAAGAAGTACAAAATACAAAAGAAAAACAAAAAGTTACAAAATGTAGGTTATAAATTCAAAAATGAAAAAAAAAAAAATTAAATTTAATATACATGGTGAGGCTTTTTTTTTGTTTTATATTTACAGGGTAGTAGTTAATTTGACATCTGCTAGTACAGGCTCTTTTGATAGATGGGATTAAGCTTGAGAGTATAATAGAGCAGGAGTAAGTAGAACAAGTAGAGCTTGGAGGGAAAGTTTATGTAGGGGGAAAGCATGAGCATTTCCATTTGGAAGATAGGTGAAGGAAGAGTTGGTTTTTGAATGATTCAATATTGGGGATAGTCCTAAGTGAAGAAGGGAGAGAGTTCCATTTTTTGCCTAGGGAGAAGGAGAGTAGATGCTGACCAGTGGGACGTTTGGGTTTATGAATAGAGATTAGGTTTTGGTGTTCAGATCTCAAAGATCTGTTTGGGATGTAGGGGGGAAAAATATTCTTTAAGGCTGAACATTTATCAGGGGAGAATATTAGTTTATGAGCGTTGGTTAGCTGGAGATAGTCTATGTGGTTAGGGAGTTCTAACCAGTTCAGGGATTGGAGGCAGAGGCAGTGGTGAGTCGAAGTTTTGGATTTTGTGGCAAATTTGGAGATCTTATTGTAGCAAGCTTCAAGTTTAGAGGTGATGGATGTGGACAGATTGGTTAGAAGAAGGCCTCCATAAAGAAGAGAGGGTAGAAGGTAGGTTATTGCCAGAATGTGCCTAGAGGAGTTGGAGAGAAATTGATTGTTCCTATATAGCATGCCTAGCTTTTGGTGGGTTTTCTTTATGTTTTATAGTATGTGAAAATTGAATTTGAGGTGTTCATCTATGGTAATGCCAAGGAGTTTTGCTGAGGGGGCTACTTCTATTGCAGTGGATGATTTGCTTTGCACCTTGAAAGTGTTTTTGCCAAAGGAGAGAATCTTGGAGAGGAGAAATATTAGGATTTTATATTTATTAGAGTTGAGGGAAAGGTGATTTTGGTGCATCCAACTGTCAGTGGTGGAAAAAGCTATTTGAGTTTTGTTCAGTAGTTCAGAAATTTTAGGGGCAGCACAGACCAAGGTAGAGTCATCAGCGTATTGGATGACTGTAGTGTCAGGGATGACAGAGTGAAGGTTATTAATAAAGATGTTGAAAAGCATGGGTCCAAGGATGGACCCCTGGGGAACACCAGTAGGAGTAGGCAGGAAGAAAGAGGAGGTTTTTTTTTCCATTTGACAGCCTGTGATCTTTCGGATAGGTAGCTGGAGAACCAGGAAAGAGTGTTAGAGGAGAGATTGAGGTTGGCAAGGTGGAGGAGAAGATGGGAATGGGAAATGGTGTCGAAGGCTTTAGAGAGATCTAGCAGAACTGTGCTTACCATGAGTCCAGAGTCTCGAGCTAGATTGATAGTTTCTAGGAAGGATAGTAGGGCAGTTGTGGTACTATGGCCAGGACGGAAACCATGCTGGGTGGGAGTAAGAAGGTCGTTCTGAATTAGGTATGGCAAAAGTTGAAGGTGGACACATTTTTCTAGAATTTTAGATATTGGTGAGAGGAGGGCAATGGGGCTAAATTTGGAGATAGAGGTGTTTTTGCCTCCTTTGTGGAGAGGAAGAATGTAGGCTGAACGCCAGAGTTTGGGAACATATGATTCATTTAAGGATCTATTAATCAGGATACTGATTGGGAGAGCAATTCCTTCAGCTGCACATTTGAGGAAAGAGGAGGGTATGTTGTCTGGGGCATTTGAGCAAGGCTTTAGATTAGATAAAAGCTTTTTTATAAGAAAGGTAGATACTGGTTTGAGATGGAAATGGGGGGGTTGTTATTTGGGGAGTTAGGTTCTTTGAGGGGGGGAGTTGGGAGGGTTCATATTTGGGAATGTTTTAGTTAGTTTAGCTATGGATTCAGTGAAGAAGGTATTGAAGTTGGAGCTGAGTTCATTGTCAGTTAAGCTAGGATCAGGGCAGGGGTTATTTCCAGATCCTGGATGGAGAAGGGAGTTAACTGATTTCCAGAATTGCTTAGGGTTCTTGTTGTTGTTTTGCTGAAATTTATTATAGTAGTTTTTTTTGTATTTGGTAATAAGTTTTTTTACTTGGTTGCGGAGTTGGGTATATTGGAGTAGTGCAGAGGACAGTTTATTTATCTGGTAAAGGTTCCAGGATTTGTCTCTGTGGCACATAATTTGTTTAGTTTCTTTGGTGAGCCAGGGGGCAGGATTGTTTTTAATTCGTTTGTTTCTTAGAGGGGCTAGGGAGTTAAGAGTCTTTAGGAAAATAGAGTTAAAAAGCTCTACAGTGTCGTCAAGAGGGAGAGAGTTTAGGATTTGCCAGTTAATTTGTTTAAGGATGTTGGAAAAATTAGAAGGGTTGAAATTGCCAACTTCATGCTACTCAAGTCAGAAGTGACAAACTTCATAACACCCATGCAGACGGGAACTGAAAGTTAAACTGCTGAATCCTACACTAAGGCACTGTACGAGCACATCCACTCATGCATGAATCGTGCCATCCCAAATAGAACCAAAATGCTCTCATCCAAAAAAAGGAAGCCAATCTGGTGGTCCCCTGCCATAAACAAACTTTACAACAAAAGGAAGAAACTTTTGCAGAAAAGATGAAAATCCCAGGATGCAAAACCTCCCTTACTGGCCTCAGTAAGAAACTGAGATGCCTCATAAAATCCTCCAAAGCTAGTTACGAAAATAAAATTGCCAAAGCTTCCAAAGACAACCACAAAGCATTCTATAACTATGTCAAGAATCTAAATGGCAATGCTCAGATCTGCGCTGAGCTAAAACAGAATGGCATTAAATATACTGATCCAAAGGATATTGCCAATATCCTGGCAGATCAATTCAGTGCCAACTTCACCCCTCTCACCCCTAAATGGCCCATCTCAATACCGGAAGATTGCCAAATTCCAGTAATAATGGCCACACAGGTACAAAACGCACTCTCTAAAGCCAAGAATACAGCATCCATGGGACCAGATGACATCTCGGGCTGTGTACTACATGAACTACAATATGAACTGGCACCTCACCTAAGTGTCATGTTTAATCATAGCCTCACCTCAGGTTTCGTGCCCACTGAGTGGCGCAGAGCTACAGTTATCCCAATCCACAAGGGGATCCACCTTGGATCCCGGAAACTACCGTCCCATCAGTCTGACAAGCCTTATCTGCAAGGCCATGGAGCGTATTATCATGGAACTTATAAACAAAGACATTGGCAACCTTCAAACACTGGACCCCACCCAGTTTGGGTTTGTGAAGGGCCAATCTTGTCTCCTGAACCTAATTGACTTCTTTGAATCAGTCTCCAGAGCCATGGACAAGGGTAAGGTGGTCCACACAGCCTATCTAGACCTTGCCAAGGCCTTTGACACCATCCCCCACTCTGGAATCATAGATAAACTTACTAAGTTGGGCATTAATCCCTATGTCATCCAATGGGTTGCTAAATGGCTTACAGATAGAACCCACACTGTAAAAGTAGCCAACTCCAAATCCAGCTCCAGACAAGTGACAAGTGGAGTACCTCAGGGTTCAGTCCTGGGGCCACTCTTGTTTGGCATCTACTTCTCTGAAGTACAGGTCAACACTAAGGGACTCTGGCTAACAAAGTTTGCAGATGACTGCAAACTGGGAGCCATTATTGAATCCCCAAATGATGTGGATACTCTACAAAAGGGCCTTACAGAAACAGATGCTTGGTGCCAGAGCCATGGGCTCAAGCTCAATGCCAAGAAATGTATTGTTATCCCCTTTGGGAAAAACATGTATCCATGAATTACCATATAGGTGGTAGTACACTAAACACAGAAAGTGTGATAAGAGACTTAGGGACACAGGTGGACAGTGGTCTTACCTTCGATAACCACATCGCCACAACAGTCAGGAAATCCTTCTATGTGGCACACCTCATCACGAAGGGCTTTTCATCCAGAAAAAAGGAGGTCATTGTCCCACTGTACTCATCCCTCATTAGACCCATTATAGAATACAACGCCCCATTTGGTATGTACCTCTCAAGACATCTGCAACAACTGGAAAGGCCTCAGAAATACCTCACTAAAAGAATCACAGGCCTAAAGCAGATGCCCTATGCTGACCGCCTTAAAAAACTCCAGCTATACTCTGTTGCATATCATCTACTCAGAGGCGATCTCTGCTTAACATACAAGGCCACGTCAAACCCAGAGCTGTTGGACATGCTACACTTAAAGAAATCCCAATCCCTCAGAGCTACACGCTCCAGGGATCTAAACCTTGTCATCACAATAAACAAAACATGCTGGAGGGATAGGTTCCTGACCCAGAGACTCCCCAGACTCTGGAATAGATTGCCCATACATGTCAAGCAGAGTGCCTCTTTGGACCTCTTCAAGAGGAACCTTGACGATTGGATGGGAGAAAGGAAATTCACCCCAGGGATCACGTCAGTCACCCTGCTAGACAGGGGACCAGGAAAGTAAATAATGTGGGAAGAAATAGCCAGGGAATTGTTATGGCTAGGCTTGTATAGGCCCTAGGGCTGATAGCCTAGTACCAACCTATGAACCTAACCTAACCTATGAACCTATGAATGTAGACATGTTGGTGTTGGATGGTACTAGTTGATCTATGGATGAAGGCAGGGAGGTGATCACTGAAGGTGTCAGGAATGGTGCCAGAGAGAGTGATTTTGTTAGGATGGGAGACAAGTATCCAATCAAGGATGGAGCCTGGGGGCTGTTTTTTGTTAGGATGAGTTATAGAATGGATTACTTGAGTGAAGTTGTAAAGGTTAATAGATAGAAGAGGGGAAGGAGTGTTGATTTTATTCCAGTCAATATTGACATCGCCTAGAATAAAGGTTTCATATGTTATTTTGGTTGAGGCCCAGTGTAGGATATCTTCGAGGGTGGAGATATTATTGCCGGGTGAGATGTATATAGAAATAATGCAGATGGTTTTGTGTTTGTTCAAATGGAGAAGGCTAGTTGTGATTTCAGAATTTTTGAATTGAGGGGTATGGATTTGGAGAGGAATCACAAACATACACTGCTGATGTCATCAGCTATAAAATATTGTCTGACAATTTGAAAGCCAGAGTTGTGCTGTGGTGCTCCCATTAAGTATTGCCTTTTGTATGTACATCGGGGTTCTAGTCTCACTGTTGTTAACTAGTGAGTGTGTGTATTTGTGTTCAGTAAGTTCACATTCTAGAGACCATTTTAGAACAGTATGTGAGACACTGCTACTACCAAATTCTTCTCACCAGACATTGCTGATGCCATCAGCTATAAAGTGTTGCATGACCGAATGAAAGCTAAACTTGTGCTATGGTCCTTGCACTAAGCACTGTGTTCTGTATAGATAGAAACCCTAGTTTCACTGCAGTCAACTGGTGCGTATGTGTGCATCCAGCAATCAGTATGGTAACAATTTTAGAATGACATGAGTCCACTGCTACGTCAGACACTCCTCTGAACATTTTCTTCTAACATGCACTGATGATGTCATCCTGTATAAAGTGCATTCTGGCAGCTTTTAAGTCAAACTTGTGCTGTGGCAGTAATGTTAAGTACTGTGCTCTCCAGCTTCTGTAACTTGATATTTAGGGGTTCTAATCTAACAGCAGGCAAATTGAGTGTTTATATATATTCAAAAACATTTTTTGTGACAAATTTACACTGAGATATGACTCCACATCCATGTTAGACACTCTCCCAGCATGTCTTTCTCAGCATACAGTGATGCTTTCATACTCCATAAAGTGCAATCTGACAGTGTTAAAGCCAGACATATGTGGTGCTACTAGTGTTACATTGTATTGAATTCTGCTTCTATACCTACACAGGTATAATATTCAAATCAGTCTATTGTGTGTGTGTGTGTGTGTGTGTGTGTGTGTGTGTGTGTGTGTGTGTGTGTGTGTGTGTGTGTGTGTGTGTGTGTGTCTGTGTGCGTGTATGTGTGTGTGTGTGTGTGTGTGTGTCTGTGTGTGTGTGTGTCTATGTGTGGTTGGTGTTTCATTATGCTCATTGTATGGTCTTTTTAATAACTTTTCATTTCACTATCACTTGGGGGAATGTTTAACATAGCACCATGCATCCAACATCACATTTTTCCCTCTGGCCACATGACATCCTTCCTGCAGAGGAGTAGAGGATGCCCTCATGTCAAAAATGCATACATACATCATGAAGCAGAGTCCTTCCATAAGCATCTGCAGGCCATCTCCAGACTAATGGATGTGTGATTGCTAATTCTGTCATCAGGTGGTGCACACATCACATATGGAAAGAGGCAGTAAGTAATGTAATCAAACAAATACACACATTCACATAGCCTTACTAGCTTCCATCATATAGATACAGGGAGCTGGGTTTAAATAGTATAATACTGGCTAAGATTGTATGTGATGTTGGCCGTTAGCTTAGTAATGTCCTATGACTCTATGAACATTTCACATCAATGTTGCTGTCATCAACATGTGCTATGTTGAGGTGTGGATGTACGGTAGGCCTACAAGAGGGTATTACAATCTACCATGTCAGGTAATGTATTAATGGCTACTGCTGACATTTGATTACATGTTCCTTCCATTACAACTGTAGTAATATGCCTCCTGAGAAATGCTGACATTGGATGATACTATGTACCTCACGGTTCTGTACTAGGCCCTTTCCTGCTCAGTATTTATGTCTTATAAGTCAAGATAAACTTGCACATCCTTTGTCTAACTAGCTTTGTGGATAACTGCACATTGTGGACAATCATTGAATTGAAGAATGCTATTGATATACTTTAGAAAGTATTCACACACACAAATGATTGTTGTCAGAGCCATGGAGACACATTAGATGAAGAAAAAGCATGATTAGTTCATTTTTGAAAGCAAATACACAAGCTTATTACAATATAGACTGCATACCCCTATTAGCAGATCAAGTGGTATGTGACCTGGTTACTCAGGTAGATAGTCAGCGGAACTTCCACCACCATGTGCTCACAGTGGTGACAAATCCCTTATATATAACACAACTTCTGAGTATGGGAAGACCACCACATCAAAGGACATTATAGTCCCATTGTTCTCAGCCCTCATCACACCAATAATTTAGTACAATGTACCTTTTTGCATATACCTCACCACACCATCCTCCAGTGATAATTTGCTCGTGTATCACTTTTGCCACATTGAGCTTCTGCACATCGTTTTTGTTCATGCATACGAATTCTTTGAAATGCATAACCATTAGGATTTGACAATGCAGACTTTCCTTTAAGGTGTTATACAAGGTGCATGTTTGACACATGTTCCTGTGATTCGTCCAGTAAATACTTAGCTCATTGATCAACATTGTTGGCATGGGTTACATTCTTGCAAGTGTGGATTGTGGCATATATGTGTCATGCAAACCTCTCAACTAGCCAGAATTGCTCATAATGTAAACTATAGGTGTAGCAGTGTCCCTCTTAACACCTAACAAATCATGCTTGATTCTTCTTATAGATAACTGACAAATCATGACACTTGTACAAGTATCTTCATGCAGAACATGTATAATAACTCACAGTCACATATTTTATGTCAGTGACACAGATTAATGGTGGTATTATTCTGATATTGTCCATGATTGTACATGCTTCTGTCTACTGTTGTCCATGAGACTGTTGCTATGTTTCCTGATTGCTTGAAACCTATGCTGACATTACATTCATATCTAAGGAACTCATTTTGAACATCTTCACAATTTCATCTGCTTTTACTGTACTTGTGTTTTTACCTACTTCTTTTTACTTTTGCATCATCTTAAAATACTCAATTGTATTTATTACTGCTTGGTGTAACTCATTCTAAGCCTTTTGGTTTAAACACTTGGGCTTCGGACCAGTTAGTTGTTTTGCACTGAGAGGTTTGTGGTCTGCACTGTTGTGGCAGAACAGGTAGCTTACATCCTTCTAGGTTGAGAACTGCTGATTGAGGGCTCAGTGTCTGTTATTCTAAAAGTGTATTAATTCTGGTTTAAGCACTTGGGCTTTCAAGCCAGTTATTTTACATTAAGAGGGTTCGTGGTCTGCATTCTTGTGGGAGGAGAGGCTGGACTCTGCCCTTCTGAGCTGGGAATTTCTGGTTAAAGGCTTATAGTGCATGCATATCTGAACTGTTTCTTACTGAAGTTGGTGCGCCTTGTTTGCTGTGGCATAGACTGGATTCGGGCCTGCTGGATCTAGCTTTGTTTGTGTAACTTGAGCACTAATCCAGACATTCTCTAAAGTATTCAATGGTATTTATTACTGCTTGGTTGTAACTTGATTAAAGTGTAGCTATCATTCAAGTCTTTTGGATTAAGCACTTGGGCTTCAGACCAGTTGTTTTACATTAGGAAGGTTTGTGGCAAGCACTGTGGTGGCAGGACAGGTAGCTTTCATCCTTCTAAGTTGGGAACTGCTGATTGAGAGCCCAGTGTCCAAGTGTATTAGTTCTGGTTTAGGCACTTGGGCTTCAGGCCAGTTATTTTACATTAAGAAGGTTCGTGGACTGCACTCTTGTGGGAGAAGAGGCTGGACTCTGCCCTTCTGAGCTGGGAATTTTCTGGTTAAAGGTTTATAGTGCCTGAATATTTGAACTGTATCTTACTGAAATTGGTTCACCTTGTTTGCTCTAGCATAGACTAGATCCAGGCCTACTGAATCTAGCTTTGTTTATATACTTGTTGTTTGTTTGCTTGTTATTTCCCTGGAAGCTAATTCACCTAATACGCAACTTCTCAGCTTCTGTGGATCACTAGTGATATCTGCATTGCTTACTGTACTTATTTCCTTGTTTCACTTGAAAGAAAGTTACTGTTTGTCGTTTTGCATTTAGTTACTTGTATCACATTGCACTCAAGTTACCTGGCACTTGCTCACTAAAGCAATTATATAAGTCAGCACTAAAAATTAAAAGCACTACACCCTCACTCCCCACTGGCCCTTGTTTTCAATTAAGGATTTCCCAATATTATTCTAGCATGTCCAAAGGTCAGTTGTCAATCTCCTCTCCGGTCCAGCTGGTGAATCTGGGAATCTTGAGGCAATGTTATAACTGCCTCATGTACACAGACAACCCTCTCCTCCTCCCACATAACACAAATACTTGCGAGAGATGCAGCTATTTAGCCAAACTGGAGGCTGAGCTCTCTCAACTCAGGACTGGCAAGACCAGACAGGAGGAGAAGGCAACTACACACACCACAAAACCAGCCTCACATAATGCTACCACTCCACTGAATCAAACACATAAACACACAAAGACATACTCGAGGCTCTGAGTAAAATTTACCTAAACAGCAGAGGCCTCCAAAGCAGACACCCAAACAACTGCTACCTCAAGACACCCCACAAGCAACACATAAACCACAAAAGCAGTGTGCAAAGCAGTCACAGCCCTTAAGGCCAAATACAACACCAAACATACTTGTCATAGGTGACTCCATAGTCAGACACACTGACGTCCCACTCACCAGGCTGAACAAGGAGAGGGTCACAGTAAGCTGCCTATCGGGCGCTAGAATCCGCCACATAACACAAGCACTCGGGTCACTCCACAGCAAGTACAAATATGACACAGTCATTGTCCATGCTGGTGTGAACGACCTGAGACGCACCTCCCTGGACTGCATGAAAAGAGACATAGAGGAGCTCTCTGATTATGTAGCCCAGGCAGGTATGACCCTAACCCTGAGCAGTATCCTTCCTTCACCAAGAATGATGCCACAATATAGAGACAAGATGATCAGCTTTAACAATTGGCTTAATGTCTGGTGTCATTCAAAGGGGATCCAGTGTCTGTCTGCCTGGGATGACATGCTTGACAAGCCACGCTGCTTCAAGGGACGGCTTGCACCTGTCACCCTGGGATTCCGGATACTGGCTAAGGCTCTTGCCACCCCCATAGTGCCTTTTTAGGCAAGGCTCAAATTCTAAACCTACCACCCTAGAAAACAAAAATGGGAAGAAATTGAGGGTAATGCTGCTCAATGCCAGAAGTCTAAATCTCAAAATGCACGACTCGAGGCCCTTCTCAGTATGGAGAACATTGATGTCTGTGCTGTAACTGAAACCTGGTTCAAGGCTCCTGAGAGCACCCGGCACTATTAGGTTTTACCTCATATCATGCGTTCCGCCCCAAAACCCGGACCACTCCACAAAAGGAGGGGTGTATCCATATTCATAAAGGATACTCACACCTCCAGGTTGGTGGCAATGCATGAAGCTCGGAAACCATCCAGGTGCAACTAACAATAGGCAAAACTGCTCTACAAATTGTAGCATGCTACAGGCCACCCTCTCAAACTCAGGAACCCCACACAGCCTTCCTGAAGACACTGGAGGGTATAAATGTATCTCCAAACACCATCATATTGGGTGACTTCAACTACCGAATATAGACTGGGAACATTACTCAAGCCCTAACTTTCTAGCCCAACGGTTCCTGGAGTTCATAAATTCAAATGCCATGGAACAGCTAGTCATTGTTCCCACGAGAGGAGAAAATATACTAGATCTCATTGTCACAAACATGGGGACAAAATGCTCCACACCGAAGTATATCCCTCATTGGTGAGATCTGATCATAAACTAATCTCACTGGAAATCCACATCCCCCCCACCCCAAACAAAAAGACCATAGTGAAGAACTTCTCTAAAGCAAACTTCACACTACTCAAGACTGGTGTGGTATCCTTCAAGGCCCCTGAGTCAGAGGAAACCACAACCCAAGCTGCGAAGCCCTTACAAATGCCTTCTATGAACACCTCCAGGACTGCATGGATCAGGCAATCCCAAATAAAACCAAGACTCTTTCCACAAAGGGCAAACGTCCAGTCTGGTGGACCCCAGCCATTAACAAACTTTACAATAAGAGGAGAAAGCTATTACATGATAGAACAAAATCCATAAAAGGGAAGTCACCCCTGATCATTATTAGTAAAAAATACGAGCACTCATAAAATCAACTAAGGCCAATTTTGAGAGAAAAATTGCCATGGATTCAAAGGACAATCATAAGGCCTTTTCAGCTATGTTAGGAACCTGGTTGGAAACTCACAGATATGCTCAGAATTAGTCCAAAATGATACAAAAATCACTGAACCCACAGACATTGCCAACATACTGGCAGACAGGTTCAGTGCAAACTTCACCCCTCTCCCCTAAAGGAGAGATAACTATCCCAGCCGAGTGTAGCCTCCCGGACATCTCAAATGCGCAGGTGAAAGCTGCTCTCTAAAGCTAAAACACAGCATCAATGGGACCGGATGGTGTTCCGGCTGTGTGCTACACGAGCTAAATGAGGAATTAAACCCGCACATAAGGCAGCTGTTTAATCTCAGCCTTACCACAGGATACGTGCCCAAGGAGTGGCGACGGCAACTGTGGTCCCACTCCACAAAGGTGGCGCTCTACGGACCCTGGTAATTACCGCCCATAAGCTTAACAAGTCTAGTCTGCAAAGCTATGGAGAGGATCATAATGGAGCTCATAAACAAAGATATAGGGGACTTGCAGACATTGGACCCGACCCAGTTTGGCTTTGTCAAGGGAAGATCATGCCTTTTGAACTTGGTCGACTTCTTGAAATAGTCACCAAGGCCATTGATGAGGGAAAGGCAGTCCATACAGCCTACCTTGATCTTGCAAAGGCTACACAATACCCCACTCGGGTATTGTAGAAAACTTACCAGCTTAAATGTAAACCCATATGTCACAAGATGGGTTGCAAACTGGCTTAAGGACAGAACCCACAGGGTTAGAGTTGCTGGCGCTGTGTCAGACTCCAAGCCGGTCACAAGTGGTGTCCCACAGGGCTCGGTCCTTGGCCCCTATTGTTTGGCATCTACTTCTCAGAAGTACAGGCCAACATGGGAGGACTTTGGCTGACAAAGTTTGCAGATGACTGCAAACTGGGCCATAGTGGAAAGTGCATCGGACACTGATATCCTTCAGAAGGGACTTACGGAAACAGATAGCTGGTGCCAGAGCCATGGCCTGAAGTTAAGCGCCAAAAATGTATAGTCATACCCTTCGGGAAAAACAAGGTAACCCCAAGCTACCATATAGGTGGCAATCCACTAAGCACAGAAGAGGTTATCAGGGACCTGGGGACCCAGGTTGACAGTGGCCTTTCTTTGACACTCACATTGCTAAAGTGGTTAGAAAGACCTTCTACATTGCCCACCTGATCATGAAGGGATTCACATCCAGATCTAGTGAGGTCATTGTTCCCCTGTACTCTTCACTTATCAGACCAATGATCGAGTACAATGCCCCATTCGGGATGTATCTCACCTGACATCTGCAGCAATTGGAGAGACCCCAAAAGTTCCTCACCAAAAGGATAAAGGGACTCCAAAATCTGTCATATGCTGCCAGATTGAAGAAACTCCAGCTCTATTCAGTCGCATACCGTCTGCTCAGAGGTGACATGTGCCTGACATACAAGGCCATGTCCAACCCGGAATTAATGGACATGCTCCACCGCAAAAATCCAAATCCACCAAAACCACTAGAGCAAGCGACTTAAACCTTAGCACGGATATAAATAGGACGTGCTGGAGGGATAGATTTATCACTCAGAGACTCCCTATGCTGTGGAATAAAATCCCGGTCCATGTGAGGCAGAGCACCTCGCTGACTCTGTTCAAGAGAAATCTAGACCTGTGGATGGGAGATCGTAGGTTTACCCCGGGAATCATCTCTGGGTCACTGCTGGACAGAGGCACAACAAACTAATGGGCACAGTATTTTTTCATATAAGGGGTGGCGTAAGCCACAATAATTTGGGCTAGGCTTATAAATGCCTTAGGGCAGATAGCCTAGTATAAACCTATGAACCTATGAACCTATGAACCTATGTACATACCCCCTATTGTATATACTGTCACAGGAGGTGTAAACAGCTGTACGTACTGTATTATGTATATATGTGATTACTGTTCATGCTACAACTGTCTTGTCTTTGGGATATATGTACATTGACATACCCTCATCTGCTGTGCATTACCATTTTTCACTTGTGCTCTTCCGCTTACTTCATTCATACTATTCATGTCTATTGCCCTTTTCAAGACACACACTTCCCCATACATATACTCTTGATGATCACCACCAAACCTTTATTTCAATTTGCCAAAACATGTTTGTATTGTACTATTCACTGAGTACACTTTTCAATAATGCATTAGTACTGCAGTCGTTGTCTTAATTTTAGCCCTGTTAGTCATTGCGGCTGTCCGTGCAATCTTGCAGAACAAGTTTGCATGTAGGTAAACTTGTCGGCATGTCTGAATGTGTTTGTGTTGCTTTACATGGGTTTCTGGCTGGCAACACTTTTGCTGGCCACAAAATTTCACTTGCATCCGTGTAAGCGCGATGCATGCCATACATATGCAATTAGCGCTGCTGCGCCTCTCACAAAAATGTAAACTCCGGGTAGGCTTTGTGCTAAGGCTACACACAGCTTATTGAATCTCAGAGTCTGTTTTTACCTGGGTGCTCTATAAGGTCCTAAACAAAATGTTGTTATATAGATGGGGGTGGATGTGCCTTTCTCTAGGAAGAATGGCCTATAAAGAATCTCTGGCTTCAGCAATCATGCAGCAATGTACCTGATGGAAGACAAGCATATTTCATTTTATTAACCAATGAACGATACTGAAAAGACAATAGTGAAAAGCTATAGAAAATCAGCAACAAACAGACCTCACAGAAATAAGTGTATATACTTCTTGAATAGCAAGTTACCACTAAATATTGCCAAAGCAGCTATTATGCTTTTTGGCACACCATAAAAGCTGATAGATAACAGCATCTTTACTATATCAGACCCTCACAGTAACTATATCAACCAAGGCCAAACCTGCAGACACCCGGGACTTCACATAGAGCTATCTTTACATATCAGACTGAGTTAATCATTGACAAAATACACAGCTAAAAGCCATTGCTGCAATCAAATCATCTTACATATGAATTGAGGAAAGCCCTTGTAACAAATGTGCTCATACGTATTACTTCCATTGATAAAATGGTGCAGTCTGATCTACCAGAATTTGTGAACTGGTTGAGATATGTCACTGCTGAATAAAAACTCTGCAGTAAGCTTGTTCAAAAAGCAGACGATTGCACCTATTATACAGAAATAATCAAGAAGCTGCAGTTCAAGTCAACAAAAGTGAAAGGAGCTGAAGTTCATCTGAAAATAGTAGATTAATCATTAAATCTATTCACCTAACGCGGCTTCCAATGTTGCCCTAGAATCATTGGGAGTATCACAGACTTCAATCTGGACAGTTCTCTCTCTTTTTTTTTTTTGACAACTTCTTCAACGTGACAAAAAATTATGAAACTATGCTGGACAGTTCATTTATCATGGAACTATTTGTGTTTTATTAATGTTCACAAGTGAATCATTAAAGTTAGCAGTGAAATCATCATTTGGAATGTATTGTACTAGTGCACCCCTTTAGCAAATTTTAACAATTAACAAATCAACATATGGGGTCACTTGCAGCTTCTTTTCATTAAGCATGAGATAAGTTATGAAGAGGGTAAAAGACATATTACCATGAACCAAGCCTTGCATCACTCCAGAAATCAAAGTTTGAGTATTTTGAGAGGGTAGTGCTAACATGAACTTCCCAAAGTTAGTGTTAGACATTAGCAAAGAATGCATAACAAGAACGATTGTTGTTTTCAACTCAATAAAATGGGAGTCCATTAAATAAATCACTGTCCATGTTGTTGAAGGTATAAACTGTAGCTTGTGTTAGAGCTGTTAATGTGCTAGAATCATTCCTGAAACCATGACCGAAGTGCAGAAGAAAACCTTATTTGTCCATGCACTTGTGTTGAAATGGTTGTCTTCAGAAATCTGTCTACATGCTGAAGGTTAGAACCTGATATAAAGTTTGCTGGTGCAGAGTTAAGGAGAAATTATAAATATGCGCAAGGGAGATTGCCATAGTTGGAGCAGTCATTATCAGGAAGCGTGTATGCAATTTTCCAACTGCAGAATGTCCTATATTTGGTTGCATGGAAATAAGATCCTCAATTATCCTTATAGTGATAGCCTTGAACATAAATGTACAGATATGTATATATATATATATAAATGTATATATATATATATATATATATATATATATATATACACATATATAGTGGTGTGTTCCTCTGACTGTAGTTCAGAAGGTGCTGGGTTCAATACTTGGCAGCTTTGTCTTTCCTAGTAACCTCCTATGATCCTATAAGCACAACCTGGATAACTGGACGGGAAACAGAAAATATACCCCTGGGATTCCACACATTTCCCTGCTGGACAGAGGTATGGGGTACTGATTTGTCTAAATATTGGCTAAACTCTTGGCTAGGCTTATAAGGGCCTCAGGGCCAATAGCCTATTAACCTACTATGATCCTATGATCCTATAAGGAAGGAAGGAATAAATAAATGCATCCATACCAGATAGAGTGCTGGCTTGCTATTGGGTTAATTAGCAGGAAACCTTGGCTGTGGAGAACAATGTTTGTCATTTGACAGTAGGGTGCAGATGAAGTCATGCATTCCTTGTCAGATGTTTGGTTTTATCATGAAAAAGCCAATGACACCATATGATGGAATTTACTGTCATCAAAAATCCTTGTGATTTTAGCACAGGATATCCCCAAATGACTCAGTTGAGGAACCTTTTTATTGTAAATTTAATTGGATTTTACTGGTCTGATTACCTTTCAGCCACACTGCCTTAACTTAAGGAATGTTTTTTTTTTTTTTTTTATCTAGCTCAGTGAAGGTGTTAGCTTGTTGTTCCATGCCCTGCCTCCTGCTCTTATTATGGCTTTTAATTCCCTTCTGATCCATGCGCATCTATGGCTCAGACTATTATTTACTTTATTTGAAAATTGATAACTGGGTAAGTGAACTGGTCAACTGACACTTTTCAGCCACAACCCAGGCCCTAGAGGAGCAAAATACATAATACAATAAAAGGTGGATAACAAAAGTGAAAATACATAATGCATCATGTGATAAAAAAATGCGTATCAAAACTAAAAACACATGGATATGTGGCAGCAAGAAACAATATTCACAATATTTCAAATAATATGCAAATATGTTCAATATTTACAATATTTTGAAGGTGGTGTTCTCCTAGTAAAGTGATACATAAATGATATGTAGCACTTACAAATATTCCAGTTACAGTAAACCTACAAGCCTACAATAACCAAACTACAAGCCTACAACAACCTATCTGGTGCTGTGAAAGCAATTACAGGCAGTTTCTTTTAGTAGATGCTCCTTACTAGCCTTATAGGTTCATAGGTTGGTACTAGGCTATCGGCCCTAGGGCCTATACAATCCTAGCCAAACAATTCCCCGGTTATTTCTTCCCACAATATTTACTTCCATGGACCCCTGTCTAGCAGGGTGACTGACGTGATCTCCAGGGTGAATTTTATATCTCCCAACCAGTTGTCAAGGTTCCTTTTGAAGAGGGCCAAGGAGGCACTCTGCTTGACATGTATGGGCAGTCTATTCCAGAGTATGGGGAGTCTCTGGGTCAGGAACCTATCTCTCCAGCATGTTTTGTTCATTGTGATGACAAAGTTTAGATCCCTGGAGTGTGTGGCTCTGAGGGATTGGGATTCCTTTAAGTGGAGCATTTCAAACAGCTCAGGGTTTGACATGGCCTTGTATGTTAAGCAGAGATCGCCTCTGAGTAGACGATATGCCACAGAGCATAGCTGGAGTTTTTTTAGACGGTCAGCATAGGGCATCTGCTTTAGGCCTGTGATTCTTTTAGTGAGGTATTTCTGCAGCCTTTCCAGCTGTTGCAGATGTTTTGTGAGGTACGTACCAAACAGGGCATTGTACTCTATAATGGGTCTAATGAGGGATGAGTACAGTGGGACAATGACCTCCTTTTTTCTGGATGAAAAGCCCTTAGTGATGAGGTGTGCCACATAGAAGGATATCCTTACTGTTGTGGTGATGTGGTTATCGAAGGTGAGACCACTGTCCACCTGTGTCCCTAAGCCTCTCATCACATTTTTGGTGTTTAGTGTACTGTCACCTATGTGGTATTTCATGGGTACATGTTTTTTCCCAAAGGGATAACTGTACATTTCTTGGCATTAAGCTTGAGCCCATGGCTTTGGCACCAAGCATATGTTTCTGTAAGGCCCTTTTGTAGAATATCCACATCATTTAGAGATTCAATAATGGCTCCCACTTTGCAGTCACTTGCGAACTTTGTTAGCCAGAGTCACTTAGTGTTGGCCTGTACTTCAGAGAAGTAGATGCCAAACAAGAGCGGTCCCAAGACTGAACCCTGAGCTACTCCATTTGTCACTTGTCTGGAGCTGGATTTGGAGTTGGCTACTTTTACAGTCTGGGTTCTGTCAGTAAGCTAGTTAGAAACCCATCAAGTGATGTAGGGATTTATGCCCAGCTTAGTAAGTTTATCTATGATTCCAGAGTGGGTGATGGTGTTGAAGGCCTTGGCGATGTCCAGATAGGCTGTGTGGACCACCTTACCCTCATCCACAGCTCTGGAAACTGATTCGAAGAAGTCAATCAGGTTCAGGAGACAAGATCGGCCCTTCACAAACCCAAACTGGGTGGGGTCCAGTGTTTGAAGGTCGCCAATGTCTTTGTTTATAAGTTCCATGATAATGCATTCCATGCCCTTGCAGATCAGGCTCATCAGACTGATAGGACAGTAGTTCTCAGGATCCAAGTTGGATCCCCCCTTGTGGAGTGGGATAACTGCAGCTGTGCGCCACTCAGTGGGCATGAAGCCAGAGGTGAGGCTATGATTAAACATGACACTTAGGTGAGGTGCCAGTCCATTTTGTAGTTCATGTAGTACACAGCCCAGGATGTCATCTGGTCCCATGGATGCTGTATTCTTAGTTTTGGAGAGTGCGGTTACTACCTGTGTGGCCGTGATAACCAGAATTTGGCAATCTTTTGGTTTTGAGATGGACCCTTTAGGGGGTGAGAGGGAGGTGAAGTTGGCACTAAATCAATCTGCCAGGATATTGGCAATATCCTTGGGATCAGTATATATAATGCCATTCTGTTGTAGCTCAGAGCAGATCTGAGCATTGCCATTTAGATTCTTGACATAATTATAGAATTCCTTGTAGTTGTCTTTGGAATCTTTGGCAATTTTATTTTCGTAACTAGCTTTGGAGGATTTTATGAGGGATCTCAGCTTCTTACTGAGGCTGGTAAGGGAGTTGTTTGCATCCTGGGATTTTCCTCTTTTCTGCAACAGTTTCTTCCTTCTGTTGTATAGTTTGTTTATGGCAGGGGACCACCAGATTGGCTTCCTTTTTTTGGAGGAGAGCATCTTGGTTCTATTTGGGATGGCACGATTCATGCACGAGTGGATGTGCTCATACAGTGCCTTAGTGTAGGATTCAGCAGTCAAATTTTCAGCTCCCGTCTGCATGGGTGCCATGAAGTTTGTCAGTTCCGACTTAAGTAGCATGAAGTTGGCATTGGAGAAGTTTTTACAGAGGTTTCCTTACTGGGGGGTGAGGGTGGGATGTGGATGTCAAGGGTGATTTGCTTATGGTCAGACCTGACCAATGAAGGGGTGACCACTAGTGTGGAGCATTTATCTCCCATGTTGGTAATGACCATGTCTAGGATATTGGAGCCCCTGGTGGGAAAATGGATTAGTTGATCCAGGGCGTTGGAATTCATGAATTCCAAGAATCGTTGGGAAAAGGTGTTGGTACCTGAATAGTTTTCCCAGTTAATGGCAGGGTAGGTGAAATTACCCAGTATTACGGTATTTGGTTGTATCTTAATATTTTCCAGTATGTTTAGAAAGGTATAATGAGAATCTTGGGGCATGGTGGAGGATCTGTAGCAAGCTACAGTTTGGATCTCAGTCTTACCTAGTGTTAGTTGCACCTGGAGAATTTCAGATGCATTGTCTTGGGCAACTAGCCTGGAGGTGTGAATATCCTTGGTGAATATGGACACTCCTCCACTTTTAGTGTTTCGGTCTTGGTTTGGTGGCCGAAAAGTGCAGTATGAGTTGTAGCCTGGTATTGCAGGGGTGCTCTCTGGAGTCTTGAACCAGGTCTCAGTTACTGCACAGATATCAATGTTCTCCATTTTTAGGAGTGCCTCAAGACAGTGCAGTTTGAGGTTTAGACATCTAGCATTGAGTAGCATTACCTTCAGATTTTGCATGCTTGTATCTGTTATGGTGGTGGTTTTGTCCTTTGAATCTTGCCTAAAAAAGACACTATAGGGGTGGTAAGAGCTTTAGCCAGTAACCTGAATCCCAGGGGTGACAGGTGCAGACCATCTCTGGCAAAGCATTGTGGTTTGTCGATCATATCGTCCCAGGCAGACAGATACTGGATCCCCTTTGAATGACACCAGAAGCTTAGCAAATTGTTGAAGTCAATCAGTTTGTCCTTATGCCGTGGTGTCATTCTGGGTGAAGTCATGATGCTACTCACGGCTTGGGTCATACCTGCCTGGGCCAGATGATCTGAGAGCTCTTCCATGTCTCTTTTCATGTAGTCCAGGGAGGTATGTCTCAAGTCATTCACTCCAACATGGATAATGACAGAGTCG
This sequence comes from Protopterus annectens, assembly GCF_019279795.1. NCBI lineage: Eukaryota > Metazoa > Chordata > Ceratodontiformes > Protopteridae > Protopterus > Protopterus annectens. The sequence continues at coordinate 750,342,616 of NC_056737.1, read as the reverse complement.
TATTTGTTCTTGTTGTAGAGTGACTTGAGTGCATGTGTTATGTGGTGGATCCTGGCACCTGACAGGCAGCTGACTGTAATTTTCTCTTTGCTCAGCCTGGTGAGTGAGACATCAGTGTGCCTGACTATAGAGCCACCTATGACTAAATTGGTCAGAAATCTCATTTATGAGTTTTATTATGCAGTAGATGTTAGGTGGAACTATCCAGCTTGAGGAAAGAGTTGCCTAATGTATTTGAAGTTTATATTTTTATTTCCTTCACTTGAAGTAAAATTGGTCTCCCAGTGACTGTAATCTTCTTTTAAGTATAGTCACAATAATTTTAATGATAATCTGTCTGCTGCGTCCTGAATGTACCCATTAAGACTTAAAAAATAAAAAAGTAATAGTCATTCAAAAGCCAGTTGGCTGAAACACCTGAAAGTCTTTAAGATTAGAGTTATTTGCATTATCTCATGGGCCTCTACTACAGGAAGTTCAAGGTATTACTCAGTGAAGACTTTAGCTTGGTGAGGTCTTTCTATTGTCTGCCAAATGTAAATCACACTTCTTATATTCCATATCGCAGATATAAAATAGTTGAAAAGAAACAAAATATGACTATTAAAGCAAGCAATTAAGAAACTTTTTAATCAAGAAAAAAGATTTAGACCAGGCATCATTTTGTTTTGCTATTTTAAAATCATGTTCATTCCAGGAAATGGCCGCAAAGTTATTTTTTTGTTTATTTGCATATTTATATGAACACTGTGGATTCATATTTTTTGTTAAAATGGCACCATTATCCAAATCTCTTTAGCAAAAGTGCCCCCAAAGAGCGAGTAAAAAGCAAGTGATTTTGAGTGGCTGTATAATTTTACTTCAATTTAATGACACCAGGGATGCATCAGTAGTGAGGGAAGGAGCAAATTTTGTTAAAACATGTTTCAATAAAAGTGCTGTTTTGCTGAAATGACATGCTCCCACCTAATACTAGACATCTCACAATAAACCCAAGATAATCAGCAATGAAAAACATATGAAAGATTAAATTAACATCACTATTAAGCCTGGCTTCATGGTGCAGAGGGATGGAGCCCTGATTGTGACCCAGGTGACCAGAGTTTGCTGAGTGGTCCTGGCACTGGAGGAGCAAGGCAGGGCAGGGAGACAGTGAAGGTACATGACCCACTCACCTCTCCCTGAGGTGGGAGGGTTTTGACTGCACTCTGAGTCATAGTGGTGTGGTTTTCCTGGTGTAGACTGGTGTAGACTGAAAAACAAAAACACTGCTGATGCCATGAGGAAAGGGGACAAGGCTTCTTGGAAGAAATGCCTCTTGTGGAAGTGAGGAGACATCCTCCACAGACATCCTGTTGCATGTCCCATTCTGATTTCTGGGTGCGTGCAGTTAAGGCTGGGGAGAAAATATGAAAAAAATTCTTTATCTACTCCGATGGCTGTCTGAATAAGTTCATAGGTAGGTACTAGGCTATCGTCCCTGGTGCCTATATAAGCCTAGCCAAAAAGGTTACCTGGCTTTCGTCACCCAAAAATTATTTTCCTGTGCCCCTGTCATGCAGTGCCGCAGAAGTGATCCCCGGGGTGAATTTTCTATTTCCCATCCAGTCGTCAAGGTTTTTTTTTAAAGAGGGCCAATGAGGAGCTTTGCTTGACATGAATGGGTAGTTTGTTCCAGAGTATGGGAAGTCTTTGGGACAGGAATCTATCCCTCCAGCATGTTCTTGTTTATTGTGGTGACAATGTTTAGGTGGCTGGAGCATGTGGTTTTTAGAGACTGGGATTTCTTTAAATGTAGCATGTCCAACAGCTCTGGGTTTGACTTAGCTTTGTATGTTAGGCAGTGATCGCCTCTGAATAGGCGATATGTGACGGAGTAGAGCTGGAGTTTTTGAGATGGTTAGGGTATGGTATCTGTTTGAGACCAGTCATCCTCTTAGTGAGGTATTTCTGTGGCCTTTCCAATTGTTGTAGGTGTCTTGTGGAATACATGCCAAACAGGGCATTGTACTTATAATGGGTCTGATGAGGGATGAGTAGAGAGGAACAATGACCTTCTTTTTTCTAGAGGAGAACTTTTTTGTGATGAGGTGTGCCATGTAGAAGGATTTCCTGACTACTGTGGTGATGTGGTCATCAAAGGAGAGACTACTATCCACCTGTGTCCTGAGGTCTCTTATCACACTTTCAGTGTTTAGTGAGCTACTGTCTATGTGGTAGTTCATGGGTACGGAGTTTTTCCCAAAGGGGAGGAGAATGTACTTCTTGGCATTGAGCTTGAGGCCATGACTTTGACACCAAGCATCTGTCTCTGTGAGGCCCTTTTGTGGAATGTCTACATCATTAGGTGATTCTATTATGGCTCCCAGTTTGCAGTCATCTGTGAACTTTGTTAGCCAAAGATCTTCTGTGTTGGCCTGCACTTCTGAGAAGTAGATGACGGACAGGAAAATACTCAGGACCGAACCCTGTGGTACTCCACTCGTTACTGGTCTGAAGTCGGAGTTGGAGTTGGCTACTTTTACTGTGTGGGTTCTGTCAGTGAGCCAGATGGCCACCCATCTTGTGACATAGGGATTTATGCCCAGTTTAGTGAGTTTATCTATAATTCCAGAGTGGGGGATGGTTTCAAATGCCTTGGCGAGGTCAAGATAGGCTGTGTGCACTACAGTGCCCTTGTCTACAGCTCTAGTGACTGCTTCAAAGAAGTCACTCAGGTTTAGTAGACATGATCTAACGTTTACAAACCCAAACTGAGTGGGGTCCAGGGTTTGGAGGTTACCTATGTCTTTGTTTATAAGCTCCAGGATGATACATTCCATGGCCTTGCAGACCAGGCTCATCAGGCTAATGGGGCAGTAGTTTCTGGGGTCCATGGCGGCACCCCCTTTGTGATGTGGGATAACCGTCACTGTGTGCCATTCAGTAGGCACATAGCTTGAGGTGAGGTTATGATTAAACATGGTACTTAAGTGGGGTGCCAGTTCGTTCTGCGGTTCGTGCAGTACACAGTTTTCTGGTTCCATGGATGCTGTGTTCATGGCTTTGGAGAGTGCGGTCTTTACTTGTGTATCTGTGATTACAGCGGCTTTGCATTCTTCCAGTATTAAGATGAGCCCTTTGGAGTGTGAGAGGGGGGTAAAGTTAGCACTGAACATATCTGCCAGGATGTTGGCAATATCGGTTGGTTCTATATATTTAGTGCCATTGTGCTGTAGCTCAGAGCATATTTGAGCGTTGCCATTGAGATTCTTGACACAGCTGTAGAATGCTTTGTGGTTGTCTTTGGAATCAGTGGCGATTTTATTTTCATAACTGGCTTTGGAGGATTATATGAGGGATCTCAGCTTCTTGCTGAGGTTGACCAGGGAGTTCCTCCAATCTTGGGATTTTACTCTTATTTGCAACAGCTTCTTTCTTCTGTTGTAGAGTTTGTTTATGGGAGCGGACCACCAGATTGGGTTCCTTTTTTTGGAGGATAGCATCTTGGTTCTGTTGGGGATGGCATGATTCATGCACTCGTGTATGTGCTTATGCAGTGTATTTGTGAAAGATTCGGCAGTCGTACCTCTATTTTACATCTGCATGGGTGTTGTGAAGTTTGTCACTTCTGTCTTAAGAAGTATGAAGTTGACTTTGGAGTAGTTTTTGATGGTGCTTTCCTTAATGGGGGTGGGGGGATATGGATGTCTAGGATGATTAGCTTGTGGTCAGATCTGAGCAGTGAGGAGTTGACCTCTGGTGTGGAACACATAATGACCAGGTCCAGGATATTGCTGCCCCTGGTGGGGGTGTGGACAAGCTGATCCAAGGTGTTGGAATTTAGGAATTACAGAAAACGTTGAGCGAATGAGTTGGTACATGAGTAGTTTTCCCAGTTGATGGTGGGGTTGTCGAAATCATCCATAATTAAGGTATTGGGTTGTACCTTAATATTTTCCAGTATCTTAAGAAATGAAGAGTGGGAATCCTGGGGCATAGTAGGGGATCTGTAATAAGCTACAACCTGGATGGCAGTCTTGCCCAGTGTTAGTTACACTTGGATAATTTTGGATGCATTATGTTGAGCAAATAGCCTAGAGGTGTGGATATCCTTAATAAATATGGACACGCCTCTGCCTTTAGTGTTTCGGTCCAGGTTAGGTGACTGAAATGTGTGGTATGAATTATAGCCTAGTAATGCAGGGGTGCTCTCTGGAGCCTTGAACCAGGTCTCTGTCACTGCACAGATGTTGATGTTCTCCATTTTAAGGAGTGCCTCGAGTGAGTGCATTTTGATGTTTAGACTTCTAGCATTGAGTAGCATTACCCTCAGAGTTTGCTTGCTTGTTCCTGTTACAGTGGTGAATTTAGCATTTGAACCTTGCCTAAAAAAGGCACTATAGGGGTGGCAAGAGCCTTAGCCAGTGTCTGGAATCCCAGGGGTGACAGGTGCAGGCCATCTCTGGGAAAGCATCGTGGTCTATCGACCATGTCATCCCAGGTAGACAGATACTGGATCCCCTTAGAATGACACCAGAAGTTTACCCAATTGTTGAAGTCAATCATTTTGTCCTTGTACTGTGGCATTATTCTGGGTGAATGACAAACCAGGAAAAATACAAAAAGTGCTGAGAATTGCACCAGGATACTCCAACACACGAATGCAACAAATGTAAACGCTGTTCTTGAAGTAAAGGCAATTTATTAAACAAAACACAATACTTGTATACTTGTATACAAGTATTGTGTTTCATTTAATAAATTGTAAAAAAAACACTGAATCCAACAGGGTAATGACTAAATAAAACAAACAAAAACACAAATTGACGGACTGCACCAAGCTGTTTTAATGAAGAGCTAAAAGGCTCCAAAATACTAAGCGCTTTCACCATCAACTGATGGCTTCTTCAGAGTAAAAGGAGCTCATAATCACATTGTTTAAATACAAAATTCCACATGCACATTGACCAATCAACTTCATTGATTAATTACAATCCCAATGAGCATACTGTTAAATCTTTCAAATAAACCATAAAACATGCACGCTGAACTTGCTTAAAAACATGTGTTAAAACATATATGCACTCACTTTGAACATACTCATTATACACATATTAGAGTTAAAACCTTATTTGAATTGTTACTAGCTTTTCCCAATACAACAAAGCAGAATGACTTCAAACAACCATAGCCCTTAGTTTCAAAATGGGCTTAATAGAAATATGGTCATTGAGTCCAGGGTAAGTTGTTGCATCTAAAATCACCTGCCATTTAAATTCTAAAGACTCAACTCTGATGTTATCATCACCCCCTCTTTCAATTATCATCACCCTATCAATTACAAAAAATATAAACCCAGCCACTGGGGATGCACAAGCCAGTGCATTTCTTTGTGCCGGTCCCAAGCCCGGATAAATGGGGAGGCTTGCGTCAGGAAGGGCATCCGGTGTAAAACTTTGCCAAATCTTTTCATGCAGTCACCAGTTAATATTTCCATACTGGATCGGTTGAGGTCCGGGTTAACAACAACCGCCACCAGTACTGTTAGCCAACAGGGTGCTGGTGGAAATTGGGCTACTATTGGCCGAAGGAGGAGAAGAGGTGGAAGGCATGGCCGAAGGCAGGAAGAGAGGAGAAAGGCTAGGACTGTGGTAGTGAGGGTCGGAACTTTGAATGTTGGCAGTATGACTGGTATAGGGAGAGAGCTAGCTGATATGATGGACAGAAGGAAGGTTGGTATATTGTGTGTGCAAGAGACCAGATGGAAGGGGAGTAAGGCTAGGTGTATTGGAGGTGGGTTCAAATTGTTTTATCATGGTGTGGATGGGAGGAGAAATGGCGTAGGAGTTATTCGGAAGGAACAGTATGCGAAGAGTGTTTTGGAGGTGAAAAGGGTGTCGGATAGAGTGATGTTTATGAAGCTGGAAATTGATGGTGTAATGATTAATGTTGTTAGCGCATATGTTCCACAAGTTGGGTGTGCAATGGATGAGAAATAAAAATTTTGGAGTGAATTGGATGAAGTGGTGATGATTGTACCCAAGGGTGAGAGAGTAGTGAATGGAGCAGATTTAAATGGGCATGTTGGTGAAGGGAACAGTGGGGATGAGGAAGTGATGGGTAAGTATGGTGTTAAACAAAGGAATGTAGGAGGTCAGATGGTAGTGGATTTTGTGAAAAGGATGGATATGGCTGTGGTGAATACGTATTTTAACAAGAGGGAGGAGCATAGGGTGACATACAAGAGTGGAAGAAGATGCACACAGGTGGATTATATCTTATATAGGAGGGCCAGTTTGAAGGAGAGTGGAGACTGCAAAGTGGTGACCAGAGAAAGTGCAGTTAGACAGCATAGGATGGTGGTTTGTAGGATGACGTTGGTGATCAAGAAGAGGAGGAGGAGTGTGAGGGCAGCACCAAGGATCAAATGGTGAAAATTGAAAAAGGGTAATTGTGAGGTGGAGTTCAGGGATGAGTTAAGACAGGCACACTGGGTGACAGTGAAGAGTTACCAAATAGCTGAGTAACTACAGCAGAGCTAGTAAGGGAGACGGCTAGAAAGGTGCTTGGTATCACATCGGGACAGAGGAAGGATGACAAGGAGACATGGTGGTAGAATGAAGAAGTACAGAAGAGTATACAGGCAAAGAGGGTGGCAAAGAAGAAGTGGGATTGTCAGAGAGATGAAGAAAGTAGACAGGAGTATAAGGAGATGAAGTGCATGGCAAAGAGAGAGGTGTCAAAAGCTAAGGATAAGGCATATGAAGAGTTGTATGAAAGGTTGGACACTAAGGAGGGAGAAAAGGACCTGTACCGATTGGCTAGACAGAGGGACCGAGCTAGGAAAGATGTGTAGCAGGTAAAGGTGATAAAGGATAATGAGGGAAACATACTCACAAGCGATGAGAGTGTGTTGAGGAGATGGAAAGAGTACTATGAGGGGTTGATGAATGAAGAGAATGAGAGGGAGAGAAGGTTGGATGATGTAGGGATAGTGAATCATGAAGTACAATGGATTAGCAAGGAGGAAGTAAGGATAGCTATGAAGAGAATGAAGAATGAAAAGGCTGTTGGCCCAGATGACATACCTGTGGAAGCATGGAGGTGTTTAGGTGAAATGGCAGTGGTGTTTTTAACCAGATTGTTTAATGAAATCTTGGAAAGTGAGAAGATGCCTGAGGAATGGACAAAAAGTGTTTTGGTACCGATTTTTAAGAATAAGGGTGATGTGCAGAGCTGTAGTAACTACAGAGGGATTAAATTGATCAGTCACAGCATGAAGTTATGGGAAAGAGTAGTGGAAGCTAGGTTAAGAAGGGATGTGATGATTAATGAACAGCAGTATGGTTTCATGCCAGGAAACAGCACTACAGATGCGATATTTGCTCTGAGAGTGTTGATGGAGAAGTACAGAGAATGTCAGAAGGAGTTGCATTGTGTTTTTGTAGACTTGGAGAAAGCATATGACAGGGTACCTAGAGAGGAGTTGTGGTATTGTATGAGGAAGTCAGGAGTGTCAGAGAAGTATGTAAGAGTGGTACAGGATATGTAAGAGGGTAGTGTATCAGCGGTGAGGTCTGTGGTGGGAGTGACGGATGCGTTTAAGGTGGAGGTGGGATTACATCAAGGATCAGCTCTGAGCCCTTTCTTATTTGCAATGGTGATGGACAGGTTGACAGACGAGATCAGACAGGAGTCCCCATGGACTATGATGTTTGCAGATGACATTGTGATCTGTAGTGAGAGTAGGGAACATGTGGAGGAGACCCTGGAGAGATGGAGATATGCTCTAGAGAGAAGAGGAATGAAGGTCAGCAGGACTAAGACAGAATATATGTGTGTGAATGAGAGGGAGGATAGAGGAATGGTGAGGATGCAAGGAGTAGAGGTGGCGAAGGTGGATGAGTTTAAATACTTGGGGTCAATAGTTCAGAGTAACGGTGAGTGTGGAAGAGAGGTGAAGAAGAGAGTACAGGCAGGATGGAGTGGGTGGAGAACAGTGTCAGGAGTGATTTGTGACAGGCAGTACCTGTAAGAGTGAAAGGGAAGGTCTACAAGAGGGTAGTGAAACCAGCTATGTTATATGGGTTGGAGACAGTGGCATTGACAAAAAGGCAGGAGTTTGAGCTGGATGTGGCAGAGTTAAAGATGTTAAGATTTGCACTGGGTGTGACGAGGGTGGACAGGATTAGGAATAAGTATATTAGAGGGTCAGCCCAGGTTGGAAGGTTTGGAGACAAAGCCAGAGAGGCAAGATTACATTGGTTTGGACATGTGCTGAGAAGGGGTGCAGAGTATATTGGGAAAAAGATGATAAGGATGAAGCTACCAGGTAATAGGAAAAGAGGAAGGCCTAAGATAAGGTTTATGGATGTGGTGAGAGGACATGCAGGTGGTTGGTGTGACAGAGCAAGATGCAGAGGACAGGAAGAAATGGAAACAGGTGATCCGCTGTGATGACCCCTAACGGGAACAGCCGAAAGAAGATGATGATGATAAACTTTTTAAAGTTGACACAATTCTTGGAATGTAAATACAACACGTTATGATTATCCTTATTTTTAATAGCCCTCTGGTGTTCTGCTATCCTTTCCCTTAATTTACGTATAGTTTTCCCTACGTAAAATCCTGCACATTTCGTGCAAGTCGCAAGGTAAACCACTTTTTTAGTGTTCCAACTACATTTATCCGAGCATGAAATTGCCTTGTTGTACCTCATCACTGTCACATAGGGTCCATCATTGATGTATCTACAGTACCTGCATGACCCACATGTATACATTTGTGAACTTGTAAATCTACTTTGTGGCTTTTCAAATAAATTCTTTATATTTGAGCCTCTTGAAAAAAATTACTTTTGGTGTTTGACCTAGTTCTTTTTGCATATCCATATTAAATGCCAGATTCCAAGATTTTCCAATAATCTCAATAATATTACATCTGTAAGTTGTGTTTCAAGACAAGAGCTCTTGAATCAAATGTTTTAGAATAAGAAGGTTCTATTCTTTCATTTACATCTTATAGTCCCTCTGTTTTCTACCAAAATGGGTTTGAATGATGTCGACCTCCTTTTCATCACCTCTTTTTTAACTGTAATCAACAATTTCAATGGATATCCTCTATCCAAAAACATTCCTATTAATTTATACATCTCCCTTTGATAAGTCTCATCATTGCTCACAAGGCGTGACAATCGAACCATCTGCCCTTTAATCGCACTTTTACACTGATGTAATGGATGACAACTTGAGAAGTGCAAAAGAGAATTACTATATGTCTCCTTTCTATGTATGTTACTTTCTAAACCTCCACTTGTCTTAGTGAGTTTGATATCTAAGAAATCAATTGTTTCATTGTCCCACTTGTGTGTAAAAGAAAGAAACGGGGTGGTAGAATTAAGATATTCAACAAAATTCCTAGCTTCATCTTCATCCCCCTTCCAAAGAACAAGTATGTAATCTAAAAATCTATTATATAATACAATACGTTCAAAAAAAGGGGTAGGGAACAAAAATGTTTCTTCTCAATGTAGAAGTACCAAATTAGCAAAAATGGGGGCATATTTGGCTCCCATTGCCACCCCTGATATTTGATGGTAAATTTCTCCCTCAAATGTCATATAGTTATTTTTAAGCACTAGTTCCATAAAATGAGCTACATTGTTCAACTTTACAGTTGTCAAATATTTACTTCTCAAAATTTCCCTAAAATATTCCAACCCTTCTTCTTGGGGTATTGTTGAAAACAAATTGACCACATCTATAGTAAGGAATCACCAATTCAAGTCATCCTTATTAATACTACTAAGACGCTGTAAACAATGCCATGAATCCTTCAATATGTGCCTGAATTTATTCAACAAACATTGTGTATTCCTATCTACATAGGCTGCCAAGGGCTCAGTTTTAGACCCCCTTGCTGCTACTATCGGTCTGAAAGGGGGGTCATTAATATTTTTATGGATTTTGGGAATGCCAAACACTACAGGTGTAATTGGGTGTTCAACTACCAAAAATCCATAATCTTTTTCTTGTATCCCCCCTTCCAACAATATATCCATTAGGAATGTATCAATTTTTTGATATGCTATATTCATCTCACATCTAGAGGCTCTCTGGTATGTACTATCATCATTTAAAATTATTTCCATCTTGGCTATATAATCAAAGTGGGTCATAATGACCACCCCACCCCTTTTATCGGGTTTCATAATTCTGACTTCTTTATTTGTGATCAATTCTTTCAACGCTAACCTCTCCTGCTCTGTGAGGTTATCTTGTTCCCTAGTTTTGTTCTTCTCCAAATATGTTCGTATGTTGCTAACAGATTGCTTCTCAAACAATGCCACATCCTTATCAATGGGTGGAATAAATGTGCTTTTCCTAATTAATGAAGAATGAACAAAATCTCTCTGAACATTTTGCCTTTTAACATACAAGGCTAAATTTAACTCCCTAGTGTATATTTTCAAACTAGTAAAGAAGTCCACAATGTTATGACAAAATGCAGGTACATATGTGAACCCCTTTGCTAACAGGTCATGATGCATTTCTTTTCACATGCACACACACACCCACGCGCACGTGCACACACACATACACGCACACACGTATGCGCACACACATGCACACATGCGCACACGCACACACACACGCACACAAGCACACACATGCGTGCGCACACACACACACACACACACACACACACGCACACCATCACCCCCACTTATTGGCACAGCACACATATTTCCTCACTAAATTTATCCTTTTCCCTAGCCTTTATTCTAACAGTAAACCTCAAAACATTGGCACACACACTCTGATTCTCACTTAACTGCTACTGCATGTACATTTTTTCAGTAAAAGCAACAGAGGATGTTGCTTTTTCAATAACCTCTGCATTCGATTACCAATAAATGTGACCAGTTGTGACAGCAAAAATAGCTGTTAATATTATGTGCATTCAGACAAAAGCATGTATACTATATCTATCTATATTCATATCTTTATCTAGATAGACAGATAGATAGGAAGATAGATAGATGAGGGCATGCCAGTATTAATTAACCTGAATAAGAATGCATATGTAGACACTTACTAAATCTAACTGTGCATTATTGTGGGATCTCATGCTTCTGTCTTAGATCACCGTATCAATGGTGCACTTTATTCCATGTGCAGAATATGTTGGTTAGATGCCTGTCATTGAGCATGGAATCCTCCAAGAGTTCATCTTCCAGTAGGGAGCACACCATCCACCAAGCACCATCTACTCTCATACCACTGTAAGTAGAACAACGTTATTAGTATCTCCAGCTATACGGATGAATGATAACCCATTTCTTAGTATTCATGTAATCTATTTATTAATATCATTATCTCTGAGTCAGCTCTATGCAAAACTGGCATCACTGTATGCGTATTATGTACTCTGCAGACACCTCCTTGAATGGGGAGAGTTCTGGTTCTACTTCTGATTATATTAAACTTTCAATTTATTATTAATTCTTGTTTTATGATTTTTTATTTATTTTTGTTTTATTCTTTGTTGACTGGGTAAATGAACTGGCCTGAGGACTTTTTTCAACCATGACCCAGGTGCAGAAACACAATTATAAACAGATATAAAACCAAAAGCAACGATACCTTTTCACAAGCAACCTAGGTAATGAAATCAACAACAGAGATACAAAATCGAAACCAGCCTATGTAAATAATAGTGAAAAAAGTAAAGAGATGTGAACATGCATAAATATGAGTCAGCTAGGACAATGTACAAAGCTCTATGTTACTACATCAGTAAGTAAAGTAGCATTAGGTAGCAGAATGTGCATCGCCTTATGTGAATACATCTGAGATAGCCTGAAATAAGGTGTAGTAACATATGTGAATACATCTGAGATAGCCTGATATAAGGTGCAGTAACATATGTGAATACATCTGAGATAGCCTGATATAAGGTGCAGTAACATATGTGAATACATCTGAGATAGCCTGATATAAGGTGTAGTAACATATGTGAATGTGAATACATCTGGGATAGTCTGATATAAGGTGTAGTAACATTGTGGACTTACATATGTACACACAAGCTTGCACTGACTGTAGAATGAAGTGCAGCAAACATTAAAATTAGACTTTAATCTTAAGAAGCATGATGCTTGTTAATTTACTAAAAAACACTTTATATGATTATATTTCATTTGGAGGGTGTTAGACATACCACATAAGGAGTGACAGATCCTTTAGATTTTCAAGATTAAGCTGTTTTTATGACAGCATTTTAGGGATAGGATTGCCTGTGAATTGAAAGAGGGTTTTTAGGATAATTGGAAGTAAGTATTATCTGTAATGTAAAGGAAGGAAACGGTATACTGAATGAATCCAGTTATCTGAGTTCTCTCTTTTACCCCCTTTTCGTGTGTTAAGTGGATTGTCTTTATTCTGAGTTATTAAATAAGAGAGATGGAAAAATAACATTGCTAGAAAGTAGTTAAAATGAGTCATTTCTAAATTTCCTATTTATAAGGTGCTAAAAGCATAGAGTTTTAACAGCATGGTTTATAGCAGCTTTAACTGGATAAGGTGTGAGCTGGAATATATAGGTTTATTGGTTCTTTGGTGTTTACAAGGCTAATGACCACAAAGGTCTTTTTAAGTCTAGCCATGTATCTCAAATCTCTGACAAGTTGTTGTACCCTTGATAAGAATAAGCAGGGTTTTGGGAGATGAAACATTTACAAGCAGGGGCCTGGGAGATGAGCCATTTACAGCCTGCCTGTGTATACTAAAGACATAGGTGCCAAATCAGGGATGAATTTCCTGTTCCCCATCTAATTTTCCAAGTTACACTTAAAATGGGTTAGGGAGGAACTTTGCTTCACATGGATTGGGAGCCTGTTCCAGAGAAAGGGTAGTCTCTTGGATACATAGCTGTCTCTCCAGCATATCGTATTTATATCACAGGCAAGGTTTAAATCTTCAGAATGGGTAATTCTAGTGTTGTTTGTTTTGCAGATATGCAGGAGGTCTATCAGAGTGGGGTCTGACAATGCCTTGTATTCCAGGCATAGATCTCCCCTCAACAGCCTATAGGAAACAGAATACAGGGATAGGGCATTGAGGTGGTCCGCATAGGACATGTTGCTTATGCCCTGTATTCTTTTAGTGTGGAACCTCTGTGGACATTCCGGTTTCTGGATAAGCCTGTTTAGATACCAAAGGGGGCACTGTCTCAGTGATAGGTCTGATGAAAGCTAAATTCAATGGAACAATGACTTCCTTGGACTTAGATGCTATAACTTGGTTTATAAGTTGCACAATATATAATGATTTCCCACTACTGTAGCCATATGATTGTCAAAGGCTAGATTACTTTCTATGTGTGTCCCCAATTATCTGAGTACTGGGTCAGGTCTTAGGGGTGTGTTGTCAATATGATAGTTACCTGAGGTGGATGACTTCCCAAAGGATACTATTATGCATTTCTTGGCATTTAGTTTTAGTCCATGGCTCTGACACCAGTTGTTTGCCTGTGCCAACCCCTTTTGGAGAACCTTTGTGTCAGTGGGTGAATCAATGACAACTCCTAATTTGTAATCATCTGCAAATTTAGTCAAAGTGGTTGACTTCATCTCTAGCAAAAGACCAGTCACTAGTGGCATACCACAGGGTTCTGTGCTGGGCCCTTATTGTTCTAATTTATTTCTCAGAAGTCCAGGCAAACTTGGATGGCCTGAGGCTGACCAAGTTCGCTGATTGCAAATTGAGATCCATCACCAAGTCCCCCCACAATGTTAATACACTGCGCACAGGATTAATGCAAACAAATGTCTCGTGCCAAAGTCATGGATTAAAGCTAAATGCAAAAAGTGCATTGTTAGTCCCTTTGGGAAAATTGATATCCCTGCTAATTACATTATAGACAGCACTCCCCTAAGTGTAGATCCAGTGGTACATGATCTGGGTACTCAGACTGATAGCAACCTAAACGTTGACCGCCATGTATCCATAGTAGTAAAGAAATTATTTTCTGTGGCATGTCTTAAAGTAAAGGCATCAAATCTAGATATAGGGATGATATAATTCCATTATACTCAGCCCTCATCAGACCAGTGACTGAGTACAATGCTCCCTTTCACATGTACCTCACTAGACACCTGCAATAATTGGAGAGACCACAGAAATTTCTCACCAAGAAATTACAGGGTACACAAAACAAGCTTTATGCAGAAAGACTGAACACCTGTCGCTGTATTTTGTCTCTTACATGTTGCTAAGGGGTGACATGTGTCTTTCTTATAGAGCAGTCCCTGACATGGCCCTGATGGAAATGCTACACATTTGTAAATCAAACTGCACGAGGGTCACTCACTCCAGGGACCCCTAACCTAGCTTCTGACAGGAAAAAGCCATGCTGGAGAGGTAGACACATCTCCCAGAGCCTGCCACTTCTCTTGAACAAGCTTCCAATTCAAATTAAAAACATCCAAAGGCAACCATGCAGTGAAGAAATATTTGTTTATTTAGTGCTTTTGACCAAAGTCTTTATCAGCATTAAAAAAAAAATCTTGTCCATCCACACTGCAATACCCATTTCAATTAACAATATCCAATAAAAAAACTTCAGAAATGAGGCATGGTTACCTTTGAATGGTTTTGGTTTGGATTTGTGCTTCACACATCCTTGGGATTTGGTGCTTTTAAGCTTCCAATTCACATGAAACAGAGCCCATCCCTGACCTTCTTCAAACACAACCTAGATCAATGGATGGGAAGCCACAAATTCACTCTTGGGGTGGTGCGCATGTCCCTCCTAGAAAAAGTCATTATTAACTACCATAGATCCTTACCTCTGTGAACTTCACTCACCTAACCACCAACAATCGGGGCAATTCAGGATAAATATGGCTGGGTTTGTAAGGGCTCTAGGGCCGTTAACCTAGCAACCTTCTTCTTTGGTTTTAGTGGCTTGCTGAAGTGTTTGTGCTTTCTACTTGACTAAATGAAAACATGTGGAATCCTTGACACATTACTTAATTACAGGATCTTGGGAGCTACAAGGTACATTAAGACTGAAGACCATGTGTGGCTTGCCAAATATCATCTTCAAGTTGTTTCCCTCACTACCATTGAGGGAAACGTTTTCTGAGGGTGTACAGTTATCTTTTTAAGGCAAATATTACACTTTCCAAGTTGGTTAATAAAATGGCCAAAGTACTCAAATGATCTTATGTTCTGAAATTTATCAAAATATTATATAAGTAAACTGCACAATTTTCAGCACATTGAAACATGCTTTCTGCAGGAGGCATTCAGAAAGTTATTATCTTATTTATAAGCAAACCCTAATGAGTGTTTATTTGCACATACTTATAATTTTGGTGAAAGAGATTGTTGGCATTCAGACTTGCTCTTATCTTTGATAACTACATAGCAAGCAAATCATTCACCTTTGGGAAGGGGTGCTATAGGAACTATTATATTCATCATACTTTGTCCCCTGCACACATGTAGTCACCATCTATCCTAATGGAAACTTCTGATTTTATGACTGCAACAATAAGAACAGCTGTCTGAATATTTTACAGGCTCATTTAGTTCTTCCTTGTAAAAGATGATATAATATTTAGTAGAAGGATAAAAACGTTAAAGATGTGAATAGCATAAATATGAAACCACAGTGTTTATGTAGTCAGATTATTGAAATATGGAATATCAGTCATAAAACAAGGAATGTTATACTAAAAGTATATGCAGCTACTCAAGTGTGAGCTAAATATAAACATAAAAGACAATATTACTACTACATAAATGTTAGTTGTTCCTTCTGCATAATGTGCAGACTGTGGCTTCCATGCAATCTTTAACTAAATATACTATCTTCAAGGTTATACCAACTCATAGTAAAGTCAATAATCATTTTATTTTGTCAGAAAAATATGTATTAATGTGTGTATTAGTAATATGCTTAGTGCATTTAGAGCTTGAAAAGGGTTAACACATTTATTCTATTTCATACTGCATAAATCTGTACAAACTGCAGATGCTTTCTGACCTTGTATTGTTAGCTAAAATCTTGCTTGTGCCTTGGAAATTTACTGAGAAGCAGATGATTCCTGCTTATGTTAGGAAAATAATGAATAGAACAATACTACTTGTATGAAGCTTAGACAAGAAGTTCCGTTTGTGCTGTGAGAAAATACACAGCTGTAGAAGCCATAGATAATTAGGACAAAGCCTGTTTGAAAATATGAACTGCAATCAGCATTTGCTTGTATCTGAATTAGAAGAGTACCTTGAAATGTAACACTGTACAATGGAAGCTTGTAAATTAATTAGTGCCCACCAAGGCCAGGTTGTTTTTCTCAAAAGTTTCTCACAAATCTAGTCATGTCAGCAGAAAATCTGAGTAACATCTGCTGTAGAACAATACTGAAAGTTGTGTTTGATTACATCAGCCATAGAAGGCCATGTCTTGTAAAATAGTATAAGAATGAGCATACTTCCTGTTAGTAGTTAGACAAATCCTTGTATTTGCATGTTTTTGTCTCCTTGAAGCAAGTAAATAAATATACCTTAACTTAACCTTACGTGTATTGGTCTTTGAAGTTTTTTCCTTTGACAGATTGGTCCTTCAGACCGGAAACCCTCACTTCGCCTCGGATCAGACAGGCCAGGTGGCTTGAAACCGTACAGGGAAGAAACCACATCGGTTCTTCTTAGTTGAAAAGCCCTCTGACTGAATTGTCATACAAAAGAGGCCAGCCACTTTCTGATCTGCGACTGAAGGACGGGTTTACTCTAACCAGGTGATCAATCACGAAGGCTCAGGTAAGGTGAATCTACTTTTTTTTCTGTTTTAGATCAGGGACTAGATTTGTATTTATTTTGTTAAGACTTTGTTTATACAAGTCAGGGACAAAAAGATTACTGTCTTGTCATAGATCAGGGAAATAGAGCAGGTAGGCAGTCATACTGAAGAGACTATAACAAAATCCGTGGCACCATGTTAAAAATAAGGAGTTATGTAACGATTAAAAGGGTAGAACAAAATGGGTAATAATTGTACAAAAATATCCCAAAGTCCGCTGTTAACCGAAGACACGAAATACATGCAGTCACAGCGTGCTGATAATATTAAATACTATTCAAAATGGGTTAATAAGTATGAATTTGATGGTAAATTAGAAAAATCCTTGCTTGTCAAACTTGTCAAACAGCTTAAAACCGATTCTAGAGGTCGGGTAAAAAAGCAATGTCAATTAGGAATTCCTCAGGCACACAGGTGGATTGACGAAGTAAACCGAAGGGAACAAAAGATTAATAATTCAAAAGCAATGTTTTTAGATAAGGAGGACAATAACTTATTAATAGCATCAGCCCCTCCGCCTCCCTTACCAGAATATGAGGCAAGTGAACAAGTTAGTCCACCCCTGCGATATCCTGCTGTCACTGTAAATAGAGACACTACAAAAGCAAAACCGTTTATTAGAGATCCCATCGAGACCAGGTCTCGAACACGGGCAGGAAACTCAAAAGGGGACATTGAGTTATATCAAATGGGTAGAAATTTGCGATTTATGAGTGAAGAAGAAATATGCCCACTAGAAGTGCCTAATCCACAGGCAGGGCAAGAAGGTCAGGACCCAACTATTCTAGTGTATAGACCCTGGACTCCAGAAGACATCCGGAAAGCCACTGAGGGAATTCCCCAATCCAAAAGTTAATTTTAGAAAGTTCTTAGAAGATTTGCAAGGAATGAGGCTAAGTTATAATTTAAACGGAGAAGAGGTAGGAAAAAGTAGACATACAAATTGTGGGACCAGATTGGCACATGATTAGTGGCAACTGGAATCCCCGTGACGCTGTGCTCAGGCCCCTCCCACATAGCAGCACAGAATTAGACAACAGAGTGAAAGGTCTTACAGACCGCATCTCTGAGAAATGGAAGCCTAGGGCAGACTGGACTTGCATTAATCAATGCATCCAACAGGAAGGTAAAGCTATTGACAGATATTATGCCAGACTATTAGAATGTTTTAATAACCATTGTGGAATGCAGGTTCCTGAAGATCAGACACATGATTCCCCATATGAGCAGCAGTTAAATAATGCATTTTTGAAAGGCAGTATTGCACCCATAAGCAGCTTTGTTACAAAGCACATGGTAGATCATCGTACAAGCAGGTTACAGTCATTACTTGAATATGCTAGGCATGCCGAAAGGCATTTTAATAGCAAAAAGAAAAAGAAAGCCCAAGTATTTTCTGTAGAAAGGCGAACGCTGACACCACACTATGTAGCTTGAGAAACCGAAAACAATGAAGCAAACTCGTGCAAACCAGCAGGACTAAAATAAAAAACACTTTTAATAACAGTTGAGCGCTTTCACCTGTTACAATACAGGCTTCCTCAGAACAAAAACCATTCTGAATCACAGCCCTTAAATAGATGTTTTGGCTCCAAAAATTTAAAGCAACATACTCCACTAAAACTTTCTGCATAGACAATAAACAAAAACATTCCAAAATGAATAGATAACAAGAATAAACAATTATATTATAAATACATATATATCCTATAAAATATAGTGCACAAATTCCTCTAAAATTCATGTTTGTTAAAAACATATGTTACTATAAAAACACTGACTCAACTTATTTATAAACAATTTGACACTAACGTATCTTATATGTGTACGAAAAGGTATTTCATCTTGCCAAGGATTCTTGGTATTTTTTAGCTTATTTTCCTACACATTTATACAAAAAAGATTTGTTATACATAACTATTGATGTTATAGACCTTTTCTCCTACATCCCCAAAAGTGAGGGGTTAGAAGCATTCAATCGTAGTATTACTAAATATGCAGGGTTGGATTGGGATAAGATATGGTTGATCACAGATATGATGAGTATGGTATTGGACAATAATTTCATCTTTTTTGAAGGAGATATTTTTAAACAAACTAAGGGTGTAGCTATGGGTGCTGCGTGTGCTCCCATTTTTGCTAATATGGTCATGCTCGACTGGGAGGAGTCTGTAGTGTTCACCAGTGACTTCTATATTCACATCAAATATTACACTCGCTACCTTGACGATATATATATATATTATGGGATGGTGACACTGAGACATTGACTAAATTTATAGAATTTATTAACACCAGTAGTTCTTATTTGAAATTTACACGCATTCAGTCATGATGGTCTGGCATACCTTGACACCCTCGTCTCTCCGGCTAATTTTGGGTTTAAATCTAGAATATACAGGAAACCCACTTTTTCTAACAACTACCTTGAATATTCTAGTAATCACCCTAAAAGTCTTTTAAGGAACATCTATAAGGGACAGTTGATTAGAGCAGTTAGAATGGCTTCAGACTACATAGATATGATAGCTGAAGTTGAGTATATTATGGCTATGTTCAGTGATAGAGGTTATGACCTTGGTATGATGCAAAATGTAAGTAAGCAGGTTATTCAAGGCTGGGGTTCTAGGTACACACCTTTGTTAGGAATGAATTCTCAAGGTAATAATGTTATTTCCCTTGCTAGAGGTAGTCATAGTGATTTAAACAAAGCTTGTGTAATCGAATATGGTCCCTGTAGTTATAAGATGAGGCAATTGGTTAATAAAAGTTGGTTTATTATTATGGCGGATGCTTCTATATCCAACATTTTAGGTGACAAACCCCACTTTCTAAATAAAATGGGTATGAACTTGAAAAGGTTGTTAGAAAATACGATGTTTCTGACTTCTAACACTTCTAAACCTACACAGAAGTGTGGTAGATGCAACTGGTGCTTTGCTATTAACACCAGTCAAGGCACTAGGTTAAGCAACACTACCAACACCTCTATTAGATTCAAGGCAGGTTATTGTACTACTAAACTTGTCATATATATCGCATTATGTTCAGCTTGTCCCGCTTTCTACATTGGGAAGACCGAGAGACAGCTGAACAAAAGAATATGCGATCATTTTTACTCCATTAGAAAGAGAGATGAGAAGAATGCCCTATATAAGCACATAAAACAAGAGGGCTCTGAACACAAATTCACTTTTAGCATTATTGACCTTATTCAAATAGACCCTAGGGGGGGGAGTCTATAAGAGTTGGCTGTCTTATAGAGAAATGTGGTGGCAAATTTTTACTGATGCTGCCTCACCCCCAGGCTTGAATGAATCACTGTCTATTAAACCTTTGCTATATAAGATACGTTAGTGTCAAATTGTTTATAAATAAGTTGAGTCAGTGTTTTTATAGTAACATATGTTTTTAACAAACATGAATTTTAGAGGAATTTGTGCACTATATTTTATAGGATATATATGTATTTATAATATAATTGTTTATTCTTGTTATCTATTCATTTTGGAATGTTTTTGTTTATTGTCTATGCAGAAAGTTTTAGTGGAGTATGTTGCTTTAAATTTTTGGAGCCAAAACATCTATTTAAGGGCTGTGATTCAGAATGTTTTTTGTTCTGAGGAAGCCTGTATTGTAACAGGTGAAAGCGCTCACCTGTTATTAAAAGTGTTTTTTATTTTAGTCCTGCTGGTTTGCACGAGTTTGCTTCATTGTTTTCGGTTTCTCAAGCTACATAGTGTGGTATCAGCGTTCGCCTTTTTGCTTGTTTTATGGTGTAATTATAATGCTTGGATTATCTTGTCATTTTCTGTAGAAGATGGAGCAGAAGTTTATGTAGTACAGTCCGGGAAAAAGGGCAAGAGAAATGCCCAGGGAAACAAACAATCTGATCAGCGATCAGAGGACTTTGAAGGGCAAAAGAAAAGGGGTGAATGTTTTAAATGCGGTAAAAAGGGACACTTGGCAAGGGATTGCAAGAAAAACAAGAAAGCAACCACGGAAGACAAGGAGGGTGAGGACTGACTATATGATAGTCAGGAATCACTAGAAGGGGACAGCAGAGAAGGGACAAATGAGAATGTGATAGAGGGAGTAGAGAATGTGACAGAAGAAATAGAGGAAGTGCAGGAAGTCACGGATAGTGAAGAAAATGAAATATTAGATTTGGCTTTATTGAGCTTAGAGCTCTATTTAGCAGACACAAAACCAGAAGTTACACTCCTGGTAGAAGGGAGGGAAGTCAGATTCTTGTGTGACTCAGGGGCATCACAGACCCTGATACATCCCTCCAAACTGCCAGAGAACTCAGAGTCACCTGATTACATATTAGTGAAAGCAGCTAATGGACAGCTGTAGCGAGAGCCCCTCTTCCATAATATTGTGATAACTGATCCTATTTCAGGATTGACCCAGAAAAGCAAAATTGTTGTTTCTGCAAAATGCCCTGTAAACCTCTTGGGCAGAGACCTTATGCAGCTATTTGGTATAGCAGTAGTTCCGACTATGCAGTGTATAGAAGCACAGCAACAAATTGATACCTTTGCAGTGCAAACGGAGGGTAAAATGTTTTATTGGTACAGCCAGGACTTGGTTATGACTGGTCCAGGGGCAGTGACCGAAGAGTTGATGAACATAGCCATCAGCAAGTTCTCCTCCCTTGACATTGATAAACAGTATTTGTTGCACTGTACTCTGTATTATTGTAACACACCAGGACCTGATAAGGAATATGAGCAAAAATTGTTCAGAAATCGTGCAAACAGATTGATATTATGTAATCTGTACTGGGACACAGAAGGGAACAGTGTAGCCAGCTGTTCATTGCCACAGGAGTTCTTTGCACTCTATAAATCTAATTGATTACCACACCTTAGCTTAACTAAGGGCAAGAATGTAAAATGGGTAGACTTAGGAGAAAAAGTCACGAGATGGGAGAAACAGACAGAGTTAGAACTGTCAGAACAGGGAATACAAATGCAAAAGTTGAATTGGATAACTCAGACCCACCCAGCTGTACACTTGCAGTCTAGCAAGGACAGTTGATTAGCACTCCTATTGAAGGAGGAAGAGAATGCCTTACAGAATATACCAGAAACTCTCTGGTCAACAGGAAAATCAGATGTAGGACTTATTTGTACAGCGGGACCAGTTACTATAATGCCAAAGTCAGCATTTAGACCACAAAAAAGACAGTATCCATTAAGAAAAGATGCAGAGGTAGGAATCAAACCTGTTATAGCAGCTTTACTTAAGGAAGGGGTACTGGTGGAATCTCCTGATTCACCATGTAACACACCCTTATTTCCTGTTAAGAAAGCGAATGGAGAGTGGCGTATGGTCCAAGATTTACAAGCTGTAAATGACGCAGTAATACCAAGGGCACCTACGGTGCCAGATCCACACATCCTGTTGAATGATTTAAAACCTCAACAGAAATATTTTTCTGTGGTAGATATCAGTAATGCGTTCTTCTCGATACAGATACACCCTGACAGCCAGTATTGGTTTGCATTCACATTTCAGGGGAAAAGGTATACATATACACGACTACCACAGGGGTATTGTGAAAGTCCAACAATATTCTCACAAGAAATGGCAAGCAACTTGGCGGGATTTACCCCACCAAGAGGTAGCCAAATTTTGCTTTATGTTGATGATATCCTGCTGGCGGCCCCCACTCAGCATGATTGTAAAGAAGATAACATAGCGCTATTACAATTTGTAGCCACTGAAGGACATAAAGTAAAGAAAAATAAACTGCAGCTTTGGAAAAAACAAGTTAAATCCCTAGGATATGTAATATCCAAGGAAGGTAGGACATTAGATGAGGACAGAAAAGTAGCGATTTTGCAAGCACCAAAACCTACTACCAAGAAGGAAATTATGTCCTTCCTGGGTACAACTAATTTTTGTCGGAGTTGGATTCCAAACTATGCCTTGGAATCTGCACTGTTGACTAACCTGATTTATAAAAAGCCTATGGCAGCACAGGATTTGTTACAATGGACGCCAGAAGCAGAATCTGCTTTCTGCAAACTGAAACAGTTAATAGCATCCTCATTAGTTTTGGGATTACCAAACTATCATAAACATTTTTTCCAAACTGTAGATTGTAAGCAAGGTTACATGACATCAGTGTTAACACAGCAGCATGGGGACAAGCAATGCCCTATTGCTTATTATTCATCACAACTGGACCCAGTGGCATGGTCTTTACCTCACTGTGTGCAAGCAGTAATTGCAGCTGCAATGGCAGTACAGGCTTTGGCCTCAGTAGTTTTGTTCCACCCTCTCACATTGAGAGTGCCTCATGCAGTCACGATTATTTTACTGCAAGAGAAGGTAGCATATCTTTCCCCTGCTAGGCATCTTTCCTGTATGACTATATTGTTGAGCCAACCTCATATGACAATTGAACAATGTATGACTTTGAACCCTTCTACCTTGCTCCCAACCCCTGCAGATGGCACACCACACAGCTGCCTGCAGGTGATTGAGCAAAAGACACTGCCTAGAAAAGACCTTACGGATGTTCCCTTGGATGATGCCGAGGTAACATACTACGTGGATGGTTCATGCAAAAGGGGTCCTGCAGGACAGAACCTAGTAGGATATGCAGTAGTTTCTGATATTGAGATCATAGAAGCGAAATCTTTACCACACAATTTATCTGCACAGGCAGCAGAATTGATTGCCTTGACATGGGCATGTACCTTAGCAAAGGGCAAATGTGTGAACATTTTTGCTGACAGCCAATATGCTTTTTCTACTGTACATGTTTTTGCGCAACAGTGGAAAAATCGAGGAATGATAACATCTACTGGCAAACCAATCAATCATGCACAGTTTATTTTAGATCTGTTAGAATCTATTCAGTTACCTCAGAAAGTAGATATTTGTAAATGCACAGCTCATACCAAGCAACAGGACAGGACTTCAAAAGGTAATTCAAGAGCTGATACAGCTGCAAAGCAGGCAGCTTCAGAAGTATTTCTTTTGAATGAGGAATTACAACCCTCTGAGATTTTAGACTTAGAAATGTTAAAGACGATGCAGACACTTACTACGCAAGTTGAAAAACAAAGATGGGTAAAACGAGGAGCAATTCTCGAAAAGGGGCTGTACATCTCTAAAGAATGGAAACCAATATTGCTGGCTAATTTGTTTAGATATGCAGCTTTGTTGAGCCATGGGCAGTGCCATGCCTCAACAGGGGGGATGGTACAGCTGGTGAACCAAGTGTTCACGACATATGGATTCTTAAATTACACTAAAAAATTCTGTTCGATGTGCCATGTTTGTAATAAACATCATGCACAAGGGGCGTTAAAGCCCAAGCAAGGGAGTTTCCCTACACCACCATATCCATTTCATACTATTTGTATGGATTTCATAGAGTTGAATAAATGTGAAAATAAGAAGTATTGTCTTGTCATTGTAGATATGTTTTCCAGATGGGTGGAAGCCTTTCCGACTAAAAATCCAGATGCAGCAACTGTGGCCAAAGTCCTTGTTAAAGAAATCATCCCTAGATTCGGCATTCCGGAAAGGATCTACAGTGACAACGGCACACACTTCGTAAACCAGACCATACAACAGTTAACTAGACATTTTGGTATTTTTTTAAAAAATCATTGTGCGTATCATCCACAATCTGCAGGGTTAGTAGAGAGGCATAATGGGATTTTAAAGAATAAGCTAAGGAAGTTAATAGTAGAAACGCAGAGAAATTGGGTGTACTGTCTGCCCCTGGCACTATTGAGCATGAGAACTGCTCCAAATGCAAAAGGATTGACTCCTTTTGAAAAATTATTTGGAAGGGCTTATTATATACCTCAGTGGAAATCTCTCATGCCCGCAGACCAGGAAGCTGACAGTACACTAGCTGAGAACATGTGAAACTTGTTAAATTCTAAACATTTGTTGCAGTCAAATTCTGTTTCAGATAAAGAACGAACCAGACCATCAGAAGTGGCAGTGTCCCCTGAAACTTGGATTTGGGTGAAGACAGTAAAGAGAAAGAATTGGGCATCACCAAAGTGGGAAGGTCCATATCAAGTGCTTCTGTCAACACCCACTGCAGTTAAGATAGCGCAGCATGCCTCCTGGATCCACCTGATGCACTGTAAATTAGTAAAAAACTTTGAACTGGACAAAAATCTTGTCACATGCCAAGAGTAAAAATGATAGAGTCCAGAAGAAACAGGAATGCAGAACAACCCTTTCCTCAGAAGTATTGCATAATCATCCTGTTAACTGTACTAGTGACAATAATCTTTTTGTTGTGGCCTTTCCTTTTCCCAGCCACACAGACTGAACTGAATAAATGTGAAGTGTTACTCATCGACTGGCATCCAAACTTTAACACTTACCAGGCAATTAAATATGTGTATGCTGAGACTTTCAATGTTTCGAATTGCTGGATTTGCACAGCTTTGCCGACAGCATACGGGGGGTTATTAATGACTACAGTCCCCCTAGGGGTCAATGAGACCTGGGAGAACTTGATTTATGATACCTCAATCATTACATCACAAGATAAAATAGCATTGCACTTGTCTGTCTGTTCCACAAAAGGGAACTGTGTGTTTTTATAAAAATGATACTGTTCAGGTGGGTTGGAGCAATTGCAGTGTGACTGTTCCTTATAAATGTTGCACTAAAGGTAACAAAGTAGATCTTTATTGTAATACAAACTATGATTCATTTCCTGGATTGATGCATAAAACACTTGATGAAGTAAAACATAATTCTGTTCTTTATAAACAACTGTCTATAATTGATAGAAAAATGTTTCATGTAGGGCATGTGTATATTCATAGCAAGGTTACTACTAAAGTAGAGGATTGTTATTTTGTGTGTGGCAGAAAGGCATACAAATGGTTACCTGAGAATTGGTCTAGCAGTTGTTTTTTTGGGTTACCTGGTTCTGGCCATATGACACACTGCAGTTTTGCCTCGAGGAAAAATTTGAAATGTCCGAGAGGTCGTCAAGAAACCAGTAAATCCAGTGGGACAAATCGATGCACATTGGAAAGGCCATTATTCCATAGGCAAAGGACTGACACACATGGACTTGAGTGATAGCATTATATCGTGGGCAGATATCACCGGAGTATGGAGCAGTGAAATCGATCTGGGAGCTGAGAAAACTGTCAAAACTTCTCGAAGTAATGAGTAATGCAACTTTTTCCGCTCTCGAATTGGTGACTGATGAACTGAATGCTATGAGAGCTGTAGTGCTTCAGAACCGCATGGCTCTCGACTTCACCCTAGCGGCAAGAGGTGGTACTTGCACTTTAATCCAAGAAGAATGCTGTTCGTATATTCCTGACCATAAACACAAGATAGACAATCATCTTGAGGTAATTCAGCAAGTGTCGGCCATGACCAAATCAGGCCCAAACCCACTGACGGACTTTTTCCAGAAATGGTTTGGGGGGGGTACCATCTTTATGAACATCCTGATTTCCATTTGTGTAGGAATGCTCCTACTGGGAGTATGTGTTTGTTGTGGCATCCCCTGCATGAAAAGACTGATTAAAGATTTTATAGACATGTCAGTTTCTGAAACCTTATATCAAAGTACTGAGTTTGAAGAACTGTTAAAAGATTGAAAATGCTTTCATAAGTTTAAACAGAATGACTCTCTTAACTGCAAATCTTGAGTGGAAGACATTAGGAGAAGAAAACAAACTGTTTATGCTTATTTTGAAAGTAGAATAAAAGTATTAAAAGGGGGGAAATGCCAGAAAAATATCTATTAATGTGTGTATTAGTAATATGCTTAGTGCATTTAGAGCTTGAAAAGGGTTAACACATTTATTCTATTTCATACTGCATAAATCTGTACAAACTGCAGATGCTTTCTGACCTTGTATTCTTAGCTAAAATCTTGCTTGTGCCTTGGAAATTTACTGAGAAGCAGATTATTCCTGCTTATGTTAGGAAAATAATGAATAGAACAATACTACTTGTATAAAGCTTAGACAAGAATTTCCGTTTGTGCTGTGAGAAAATACACAGCTGTAGAAGCCATAGATAATTAGGACAAAGCCTGTTTGAAAATATGAACTGCAATCAGCATTTGCTTGTATCTGAATTAGAAGAGTACCTTGAAATGTAACACTGTACAATGGAAGCGTGTAAACAAATTAATGCCCACCAAGGCCAGGTTGTTTTTCTCAAAAGTTTCTCACAAATCTAGTCATGTCAGCAGAAAATCTGAGTAACATCTGCTGTAGAACAATACTGAAAGTTGTGTTTGATTATGTCAGCCATAGAAGGCCATGTCTTGTAAAATAGTATAAGAATGAGCATACTTCCTGTTAGTAGTTAGACAAATCCTTGTATTTGCATGTTTTTGTCTCCTTGCAGCAAGTAAATAAATATACCTTAACTGAACCTTACATGTATTGGCCTTTGAAGTTTTTTCCTTTGACATATTTATTTACTTTCTGTTAGGAAATGAAATATGTCCTTACTCTGATGGACTGCAAATTCTGTATTATTATATTTAGTTACTGGAGGTGTGGGCATAGCACTCTCTCATGTTGGGCCACTGCAAAAATGTATATCCCTGTGATTAAAGTGTTCACATAGCTCATTCTGTAAATATAAGATATTTCAAATTTAAAGCAAAATTGTGCAGTTATTTTATTTCAGTATAGTGTTTTAAGCATTAATAATAAACAAATAATCAATTCTCCATTCATTTCTATGAGGAAAAGCAATAGTTTTCGGTTTTGTAATACTTAATATATGTTATTTGTTTACATATAATTAATATAAAAATGTATCAGTTCCTAGGTTTTACTGTCTACCTTTTACTTATGTATGATATATATGCTACTGTGTTTCAGGCTTACTTTGCAGCCTGAATTTCTACACACATTGGTTTGCATTTATATTGTCATCTTAATTTGCAGGCTTCATGTCCATATCTGTATATGTTTGATGAATTTCATACATAATAGTGAAAGACATTTAACATGTATACTAAGAAAACTTGTGAAGTTCACCTCTGTTTCTTTAAATGCTTACACACATTTAGCTTCATATAAACTTAGAAATTCAGCATTGTTCCAGGAGTTCAGCTAAGTATAAAACAGTGTGTCAAATTTTTCATTATTCTTACAGGCTTTTATTGTGCTGAGTTCTACGTTTTGCAATCAAAATTATTTCCCCTTACTTGACCCCTTTGCAGTCACTGGCTGCATCTGTGGTTTCAATGCTTTCCTGGCATCCAGATCTCCCTTGTTCCTTCCTAACAAGGTATGCACAGATGTAACCCTTTTCTGGGTGGAACTTCCAGTTCCTCAGAAAACCAACCTTACAGCAATTTAGTATTGCCATGGGGAGCATGGATTCCAAAGGGGAGCTGTCAATGTGGTGCTGAGAGACACTATTCATGTAGTAGATAGATCAAAGTCTGTGCGGTAGTAGAGGCTAGTGCAATGATGTCAGACTGTCATCACACCACTCTGCTTAAACTGAGGTAACCTGTGAGACACCTGTCCTCCATCAGAGGTCACACAGAAATTAGGGTCCTGCCAGCCCTCTTTCCCTTGTATGATAGCTGGAAACCAGCTGCTTTATCCTATCAACACCTGTCCCGGCCTAACAGGAACCTGTTCTTGACCTAGGGACATTGGTGGTCCAAATAGGCACGCTGCCTCTTCAACCTTGGGCTAACAGATTTGGAATTAACATTTGTCTTTATTAAATACCTTAATTTTGTTTGTCTGTTTATTTTCAAAGTATGTCAGACTGACCTTCATTTGAAAAAAAAATCTTGGAAATAAATTACTGCTCACATGCATCGCTTCAGCATTCTTCTTTATTGCACCTAACTCATTTTCAAATACTCTATAATGCTTTTTGCAAAACAGCTATTACACTTTTCCTGGATCTCACACCATCATGTAAGGAAATATATATTTCTCTCTTTCTAACCTAATCTAAACAGGATTTAGTTCATACCCAAGGGAGACAATGAAAGACAGTTTCTTCATCTTTAAATGCAGCTGTAAATTGGACACTCCCACGAAATTTTCCATATGTCTTTTATGTGAGTTCAAGGCATTCTTACCTTGCTGGGATTCTGCCACTTTTATATTTCTTCACAGCAATATACATCAGTGACACTGCAATCTCTATCTACTTCAAACAGAGCGTCTTCATCATTTATTTTTAAATGTATACATTGCTGACACCTGGGATGTTGCCATTCTTTCTACTCTATGCAACAAGTGTGGCGCTGAGGTTGTTTATTTGAATATATAGATGTATGTATAAAACATATTTTCTGATAATGCTGCATAAGAAATCAGTGAATTGCGTTCTATTTTTTATTTATTCCCATAAACCCTCCATAACTACTTACACAAACACTAAGACAATCCAGCTATGTAGTTTATGTTAGTTCAACAAAATCACCTTTTATGCTCTAATGTTTTATGTCACTGGACAAACAAGGCATTTCTTTGATGTCTTTTATTGTGTTATCTAATTCGATGAAATGGTTCACAAACAGACACTACAAATAAGAAATCTGAGAACAGCTATGCTCATTTCTTGTCAGGAATACAGCTGAAGTTATAGGTGTTACAATTTAGAAGAAAAGACCCTGAAGTGAAATTAGACAGGCATAATATCTGAGCTTAATATCTGATATAATATTGGCTTAATATCTGAACTTTGCCCAGCTAAGATCTACTTGAAATCAACTGGACGTAAAAATGAATTTAAGTACACTTTTATCTGCTCTTTTTCATATAGTACTGTATTTAATTTATTTATTTGTGTTTCTCACTGAATATTAACTCAACTGAAGTTGTGGCTTTCTCTACAGAGTACTTGTTAGAATTTCTGTGTAGCCATTGATAGCAATGGGGGGTAGTTTCACCTCATCACTGACATTCTGTCCTGCCTTATATAAGCGGTACATTTTGGGTTATCTCTGCTTAATAACTGAGCTTTGGCCGGCTAAGATCTACCTTAAATCAACTGGATGTGTAAGTGAATTTAAGTATACTTTTATCTGCTCTTTTTCATATAGTACTGTATTTAATTTATTTATTTGTGTTTCTCACTGAATATTAACTCAACTGAAGTTGTGGCTATCTCTCTACAGTTAGTTCCCCACCAACCCTCCCTGTTCTTGTTTTGTTGTTAATGTTGGTGGCTTTGAAACTGCCCGCCCCTCTTGTAAATTTGTGTTTGGATACACCTTCTGGGCCCATCTCATTTGCTCACTCATTTGAGTGCAGTGAGATCATATTCTAACTTCAGTCACTCCTACTGTGTACAAAGAGAGCATTTGGGAAGGACAACCCCTGTAGCCTCCTAATCCTGCTCTGCCCCCCTCAAAATAAATAAATAAATAAACAAACAAATAAATAACTAAATAAATAAATAAAAATATATATTTTATTCAGCAGCTCTTACTGTAACTGTCTTAGTTGCAGTTCTGTGTGCTATCTGTTCAGTCGCTCTTACTCTGCATTTATTACTGCTTGTTAGTTGCCTTCTAATTTACTGCCTTCTGCACTTGTTTTTTAGTCATTTGTTAATTTAATTGCATTTATTTGAACTGTATTTGCTGTAGTGTAGCTACACACTTGGGTGTGCTGGCCTGCACTGCAATTTGAATTGTATTTACTGCTGTTTTAGCTGCTTTTCTGAAAAAGAAAAAAACATTCTAAGCTTGTTTTCTGCCTTTCCTGCAACTAGTCTAGTCCAAATACAGGCTTGCTGTATCGAGGACTGTTGGTAAGCTTCTGAGCCCCCCAAGCATTTCTGTGTTGGAGAGAAGCCTTCTAGTTTTTCAGTAGGAGTGGTAAGCACTAGGTAACCTATCTACCACAGGAGGAGTGGTTTCTGGTCCAGAAATTATAGTTTATTGGCCGTTTGGGAAGCTTTTCCATCTCTTTCAACCTTCTGATTTAAAAGCCTCTGTTTGCGCCTGTTT
Source organism: Protopterus annectens (assembly GCF_019279795.1). Lineage (NCBI taxonomy): Eukaryota > Metazoa > Chordata > Ceratodontiformes > Protopteridae > Protopterus > Protopterus annectens. The sequence continues at coordinate 750,311,787 of NC_056737.1, read as the reverse complement.
CCCGCCTTTCCTATAACTAGCCTAGTCCGGTTACAGAGTTGCTGTATCCAGGATTGTTAGTAAGCTTCTGAGCCCCCCAAGCCTTTCTGTGTTAGAGGGAAGCCTTCTAGCTTATCAGTGGGAGTGGTAAGCACTACGTAGCCTATCCTCCACAGGAAAAGAGAGTTATGGCCCAGAATTTGTAGTTTATTTATCCGTTTGGGCAGTTTTCCATCTCTTTCAACTTGCTGGCTTATAAGCCTGTGTTTGTACTTGTTCCCCGCCTTTCCTGTAACTAGTCTAGTCCAGGTACAAATTTGCTGTATCCAGGACTCTTTGTAAGCTTCTGAGCCCCCAAGCCTTTCTGTGTTGGAGGGAAGCCTTCTAGCTTATCAGTGGGAGTGGTATGCAATAGGTAGCCTATCTACCACAAGAGGAGTGGTTCCTGGCCCAGAAATTGTAGCTATTGGCCATTTGGGCAGTTTTTTTCCATCTCTTTCAACTTTCTGGTTTCCACCTTTCCTGTAACTAGCCTAGTCCAGATACAGAGTTGCTGTATCCAGGACTGTTGGTAAGCTTCTGAGCCCCGCAAGCCTTTCTGTGTTGCAGGAAAGCCTTCTAGCTTATCAGTGGGAGTGGTAAGCACTAGGTAGCCTGTCTACCATGAGAGGAGTGGTTCTTGGCCCAGAAATTGTAGTTTATTGACCATTTGGACAGTTTGTCCATCTCTTTCAACTTTCTGGTTTAAAAGACCATATCTGCGCTTGTTTCCCATCTTTCCTGTAACTAACCTAGTGGGTAGCACTAGAAAGCCTTAAACTGAAACAAGCCTTCTAGCTTGGAAGAGAGACTTTGGAGTGATTAAGTATCAGTTTGCTGTACTTTCTTGCTGTACTTAACTGTTTTCTGCCTAAACCCAGATTTTCCAGCGTTTATTGTGATTTAAAATCTTGATTTTTTTTCACATATTGTACTTAATTGACTGCCTGCACTTTTAAAAAGTTGTTTATGTTTAAATAATTTGTTTAACTGTTGTAGGCTACACACTAAAGTGCAATAGCCTTTTCTGATAGTTTACAGATATTTAAAGCTGTTTTAAGTGTATATTTTACTGTTTTTGCCTTATCTTTTAAAAAACAAGCAAAAAAAAAATCCTTGTATCCTGCCTTTCTAAGCTAGTATAGTCCAGTTTTCAGGCTAGTGCTGAATTCAGGGCTGTGGTACTAGTTTCTGAGTTGCCCATACCTTACTTGGATAGAAGGAAGTTTCTCTGTTCACCTGTGAGAGAGGGGAGCTTTGAGCAGCCTATCTGTCCCTGGAGGAGTGGTTCCAGCTCAGAAGTTAGTACTTTATTGGCCATTTTGGGCTAATTTCTATCTCTTTCATTTCCCTACTATAAAAACCGCGTTTGCATGGTTTTGCACGCCGGGCAGCGCAGATTAGCTACGTTTAAATTATTCACGGCTCCACTAAGTTTCCTCTTCAGTTTTTCCCTTGAAATTAGTCTAACTACCAACCTAAGCACTCAGAAAGCATCCTACAGCCCAGCACTTGCTCAGACCTAATAGCAAGCACTAATATACCCTGACACTTGATTGCCCAGCAAGGCAAGGCTTTTTATTCACCCCTTACCAACCAAGCGACTAAGCAGCTCACCCTACTACTATTCAGGCATGACCAAAGGGGAATTTCAGGTGTACTCTCCAGTCCAGCTGGTGAATCTGGGTATCCTGAGGAAATGTTACAACTGCCTCATGCACACAGACAACCCTCTCCTCCTACCACAAAACACTAACATATGTGAGAGATGCAATTATACAGCCAAACTGGAGGCTAAGCTGTCTCCACCCATGACTGGAACAGACAGTCAAGAGGGGAAGGTTAACACTTGCACCACACCTCCAGCCACACACAGACCTACTAAAACAGCACTGGCAAAAATACACATAAACACACAAACTCATACTCAAAGGCTCTAAATAAAAACCTGCAAAAGCATCAGAGACCTCCAAAGCAGACACCCAAACACCTGTCACAAACCAGACACCATGTAAAACACAAAATCAGTGTGCTGCACAATCACAGCCGTTAAGGCGAAATAACATACCTAACACACTAGTAATAGGTGACTCTATAGTCAGGAACACTGACGTCCCACTCACTAGGATGGACAAGCAGAAGGTTACTGTTAGCTGCCTGTTGGGAGCCAGAATCTGTCACATAACACAAGCACTCAGGTCACTCCAGAACAAGTACAAATATGACTCTGTCATTGTTCATGTTGGTGTGAATGACCTGAGATGTACCTCCCTGGACTACATGAAAAGAGACATGGAAGAGCTCTCCGATCATGTAGTCCAGGCTGGTATGACCCTGACTCTGAGTAACATCCTGCCCTCACCAAGAATGATACCTCAGTATAAAGAAAAAATGATCAATTTCAACAATTGGCTAAGCTTCTCGTGTCATTCAAAGGGGATCCCGTGTCTTTCAGCCTGGGACGGCATACTCGACAAGCCACGTTGCTTCACAAGAGATGGCTTGCACCTGTCACCCCTAAGCTTTCGAATATTGGCCAAGGCTCTTGCTGCCCCTATAGTGCCTTTTTTTGGGTAAGTTCTCAAAAGTCAAACCACCTCCGTAAACAGCAAAATTAACAAAAAACTGAGAGTTATGCTACTCAACGCCAGGAGTTTAAATCTCAAAATGCACGCGGTCGAAGCACTCCTCAGTATGAAGAATGTTGACATCTGTGCAGTAACTGAAACCTGGTTCAAGGCTCCAGGGAGCACCCCAGCACTACCGAGCTATAACTCATACCACACATTTCGGCCACAGAACACGGACCGAAACACAAAAGGAGAGGGTGTATCCATATTCATCAAGGATACCTACACCTCCAGGTTAGTGGCACAGCATGATACCTCTGAGATTGTCCATGTGCAACTAACATTGGGCAAATCTGCAATGCAAATTGTGGCCCACTACAGATCACCCTCCATGACCCAGGACCACCACTTCACCTTTCTGGAGACACTGGAAAACATGAAGGTCCTACTGAATACCCTGATATTGGGTGATTTCAATTACCCTACCATTAACTGGGAAAACTACTCGAGTACAAACTCCCAGGCCCAGAACTTTCTGGAATTCATCAACTCAATTGCCCTGGATCAGCTGGTAAACTCCCCTACCAGAAGTGAAAACATATTGGACCTGGTCATCACCAACATGGGCGACAGGTGTTTCACACTGGAGGTCAACCCATCACTGGTTAGATCAGACCATAAACTAATCACTCTGGATGTCCACACCCCAACACCACCCCCAACTAAGGAAACCACAGTAAAAAAATTTTCTAAAGCAAACTTTACCTTACTAAAGACAGAGGTGGTAAGTTTCACAGCCCCCATGCTAAAGGATAACACTGCCCAAGATGCAGAAACCTTTACAAATGCACTCTATGAGCACCTACAAGGATGCATGGATCATGCCATCCCTAGCAAAACCAAGACTCACTCCTCTAAGAGAAGGAAACCAGTTTGGTGGATCCCTGCCATAAACAGGCTATATAATAGAAGGATGAAACTAGTTCAGAAAAAAAGCAAATCCCAAGAAGGAAAGACATCCCTGATCAGTATCAGTAAGAAACTAAGGTCCCCTCATAAAATCATCCAAGGCTAACTTTGAAAGAAAAATAGCCAAGGATTTAAAAGATAACAACAAAGCCTTCTTTAGCTATGTTAAGAATCTAAGTGGCAACTCACAGATATACGCTGAACTGTGCAAGATAGCACAAAATATACTGAACCTACTGATATTACCAACATCCTGGCAGATAGATTCAGTGCAAACTTCACCCCCAAAAGGGCCCACAACAATACCGGAAAAGTGTAGTGTCCCAGAAATCACAGACGCACAGGTGAAAACAGCCCTTTCAAAAGCCAAAAACACAGCATCAGTGGGGCGAGATGATGTCCCAGGCTGCGTTTTGCACGAACTACAGAATGAACTAACCCTCCACCTAAACACGCTGTTCTACCTCAGCCTCTCCACAGGCTATGTGCCCATAGAATGGTGCACAGCAATGGTTATTCCTCTCCACAAAGGAGGGGCCTCAACTGACCCTGGTAATTATCGCCCCATAAGCCTGACTAGCCTGGTCTGCAAGGCTATGGAGCGCATCATCATGGAACTCATTAACAAAGACATTGGTAACCTCAAACACTTGACCTGACCCAGTTTGGCTTTTTTAAGGGCAGATCATGCCTACTAAACCTGGTTGACTTCTTCGAGACAGTCACCAAGGCCACAGATGAGGGAAAGGTGGTTCACACAGCCTACCTTGACCTCGCCAAGGCTTTCAACACCACTCCCCACTCAGGTATTACAGAAAAACTCACCAGCCTGAACATAAACCCCTACGTTACGAGATGGGTTGCCAACTGGCTTACAGACAGAACTCACATGGTAAGAATAGCAGGCTCCAGGTCCGACTCTAAACCAGTCACAAGTGGTGTCCCACAAGGCTCAGTCCTGGGACCCCTACTGTTCGGCATATACTTCTCAGAAGTACAGGAAAATACAGGAGGAGTATGGCTAACCAAATTCGCCAATGACTGCAAACTGGGAACCATAATTGACTCTCCGGCTGACACTGACATCCTCCAAAAGAGACTTACTGAGACAGACACCTGGTGTCAAAGTCATGACCTCAAGCTAAATTCCAAAAAATGCATAGTCATCCCATTGGGAAAAACAGAACACCCAGGAATTACCACATAGGTGGCAGCCCCCTTAATACAGAAGAGGTAATAAGAGATCTGGGAAACAGGTAGATAGTATTCTCTCCTTTGACAATCATATTGCCAATGTAGTTAGAAAGTCCTTCTATGTGGCTCATCTAATTACTAAAGGGTTCACATCTAGAAATAAAGAGGTTATAGTGCTCCTCTACTCATCACTCATCAGACCCATCATAGAGTACAATGCCCCATTTGGGATGTACCTCACAAGACACTTCCAACAGCTGGAAAGACCACAAAAGTACCTCACCAAGAGGATTACTGGCCTCAACTATATGTCCTATGCAGCCCGACTGAAAAAACTCCGGCTGTACTCAGTGGCATATCGCTTACTCAGAGGTGATCTCTGCCTGACTTGCAAAGCCATGTCCAACTCAGAATTGATGGACATGCTCCACCTAAAGAAATCCAAGTCACTGCGAGCCACATGCTCTAGTGAGCTAAACCTCACCACAACAATAAATAGAACATGCTGGAGGGATAGATTCCTGTCACAGTGATTCCCCATGCTTTGGAACAAAATTCCAAACTACATTAGGCAGAGCCCCTCACTACCACTCTTTAAGAGAAACCTTGATGAGTGGATGGGTAACAGAAAATACACCTATGGGATCACTTCATTGGATCTGCTTGACAGAGAATCAGTTAATTAATCAATGGGGCAGCAAATGCCGACACACTCTGGCTAGGCTTATAAATGCCCTTGGGCAGATAGCCTAGTACCTACCTATGAACCTATGAACCTATAATTTCACAAACTGAAGCTAACTGAATTACCTTTAAGTGACCAAACATCACACAGCCGAGCACAGGTCTCTATTTTTGCTTCCAGAATTAGTGACAAAACAAAACAAAACAAAAAAAATGATTAGGGAAGAAACGCAGCAGACTAGGGACATTTTAGAAATGCTGACACCGTTAACTTATAACTTCTCAAAACAATGACCAGTTTTAATAGAAATGGAACAAAGTTTTGAGAATAAAATGGAGGCATCCCTTATAAAGCAGAGACAGCTGAGAGGTGTGGACCTTCACTAAAATAGGCAGCTTTGTCTACAGGATTTTCTTAGGAAAAATAAATAAAACATAATTTACTACAGAATGCAGTATAATATTTAAAAGATCTGATTTTTACATTGTAAAATCAGTAAACTGTGAGACACCTGTAATTCACAACAAAAGCAGTTTGAAGAGATAGCTTATTGTATAACTGACTGCTTGGATAACTGACACAGGCAAGAATGGCAAAATAATGTAATGTTAAGCTCTTAAAATATATCCTCCTATGCAAGCAGAATATTATTATTGCACCAAATGCTGTGAATAAGAACAAGAAGTTGTAACTGAAGAAAATTACAGATTACACAAATTATTATGCAGTCTTCTATATGGACAGCCAATCAGTTAGCAATATCATTGATTAGTTGTTTGTCAGAACTCCGGTCCGCTAATAATTGGTAGTAGATTTTTATTGTGCTGCGTTGCCAGCCCGATGCCCAACCTTCAGTGAAGGCACATCCATTCACGCATGTCTTTTGGAGGCCACTCGTCCACGAAGAGGACATTCAGACTCCACACAAAAGGCACTCCAGCTGAGAACTGAACAAGAGAACCTCTTGCTGTGAGGCAACAATGCTAATGCTGTACCACCGCGGCTTTGAACCAAACCTCAAAATAAAGTTTACTCATGCTGTGCAAAATCTGCTTTTCACAGTATGTAATATTATTATGCCTCCTGTTAAACACTTACAAACAGGGTTGCCACCTATGCAACCTTCCATTTCCTGACAAATAATCCACACCTCCTGTGTAATGAAATATCTGCCTTGTCTTGGGGTAGTAACAACCTTTTGTAAGCCATGCCTAGAAGCATCAGTTTTTTAAATGCCAATATACAGTGATTGCATGGGCAGCCTTAGATTATATGGAGCCCTAGGTGAAGAATTTTAAGGAACTCTGTATCCCATTGTCTGCTGCCTCCCCAGTACACACCCAGTACCCCCGATTCACTTCCATCATTGCCTCCTAATTCTATCCAGAATATTTCTAAGTTGTTTTCATACTTTGTCTTAGTCATCAGCTTTTCTGCTGCACATTTTCAACACGTGTTAACTAGCCAAGACTATAATGTAATTATTGTGTAGGGAAAGTAATTAAGCTAAGAGTCTGCTATGGGGTACTAAATGCCCTGAGCTCCATTTTAGAGCTTTTTTCCACAAACTGTGGTTCAATGCTGGCTTAGAAAAAAGCCAAGAAAACTGACTAATTTTTTTCTTTCAAGGAACAAATAAGTGGTGTGCAAAGCTTAAGGTTCAAATCTGACAAAACAGTAGTTCCTTGCACATAAAACAAGAATAAAAATCTTTGTGAGGGCACATAAATCATATATGGGATAACTGCCTTCCTCCCTACCTCTACTAAAAAGTCATTCTTTGTGTTAGATTTCTGGTCTTAGATTGGAATGAAAGTGAAAGAACTAATGACCATAATCAATATATTTCAAATTGCTGCTGTCACACATCTACACTGCATTTCTCCTCAGCCCTAATTGTAAAACCTTCTGTGTACTCCTCTAATGGCAAACTAGGACAAAAGTGAAAAAAGAACAGAGCACAAAAACATATTTCAACTTGTTGTTATCAGATATTCATATGCAGCAAATCTGCTTTATCCTTCCCTAGAAGATATCAAGCTGTTCAATTGAGAAGAATCTGAAAATATAACCTGTGGTGCTTGTGTTAAGTATTGTGTCCTCTAGAATGCAAAACTAGATAAGTAGAGGGTTATGATCTCACAACAGTCAACTTGTATGTGTATCATAATAGAAACACTGTAGTAACCTTCTGTGCACACATCTGATATGTGATCCTGACTGAAAAAAGTTACAGAAATAATGACCACACTGTCTTCAGCTAACACACAAACTATAGAGACCTTCTGTGCACACCTCTGAAGTTTGTCAGGAAAATTAAAGAAATAATGGCCGTATGCCCAGCCCACACACAAACTATGGTGACCTTCTGTGCTCACCTCTGAGTGGGTTGGTTTGATACTAGATAGACCCAATGGCAGAGGCTCCTACCATTCCTCTCAACTGTTCAGAATTTCACAGAATGCCTAGATTTTTGCCTCATACATTTGGTCTTTTCTCATAAAACTTTCTGCTTTTGTGGCAAATTATTGAGAACTGCATTCTCTAAATAATGATTGAACATTTGAGTTCCAAGCTTCATATCCTTCAGAAAATGAATGCTAATGCAAAAGTTGTTATTCTACAAGATTATAAGACTAAGACTTAAAATCTGTCCCTGATTTTGGTCATTTGTCCCTCCATTATTTTTGGCTTTGTCCAGATTCTTAAGTAAATAAGTTAAGAAGTATGGGCCCCTTACTAAGCCACTTATACAGCCAGGAATGGTGCTCCCAGATGGTCTGTGGCTCTAGATATTCAGTAATGCATTTTATGTCTTATTTTTTTCCAATTCCCAGGAGGTTTTGTATGTGTCCACCAATATTATTTTTCCACACATACATACACACAAACACATAAGATACACACACACACACACACACACACACACACACACACACACACACACACACACACACACACACACACACACACACACACACACACACACACACGCACACACGCACACACGCACACAGCATGTTTTCAACTGTCTGATTTAGCAAGAGCAACTCTGATTTTGCCATATATCACCATGTTCTTCTCCCTGTAAAATGTGCGGTTTTCTGGCAAACTCTTGAGAATTTGTAGTCCCTAAACGGTGATGGACACATATTTCAATTTCATATTTTTCAGAAAATGTATCTTAATGCAAATACTGTTATTCTAGCAAGTTCATAAAGAGAGTAGGGCAATATTTAAAATGTGTTCCTGTTTTTGGGCCTTTTTCTCCCATTATTTTTTGTCTTTCTTCCTGATTCTTGAGTTAGGAGGTTGAGAGCTATTGACCCCCCTCACACACACATTCCACTTTATAGTCATGCATTTATTTATAAATGCGTAAAAATAAAAACTCAGAGAACTTATAGCTTTCCTGACATATCATGACAAGTAAATAAATGAATAAAGAAAGACAGAGGTCTTTCCTCATGTCAAGTTAAGTGCATATAATTCTCCCTGCTATGGTGGCTGAGGTTTCTGTTTTAGTCTTAATGTCTCAACTGTCACTGAATTTGCCCAGTCCTCATAAAATGTTTGTTTTTCTAGTAAACAACTGTGGATTATAGTCATTCAAGTAATGTCAGAGATTAGACAAACATACTTTTATAGTCTAGAAAATGCATGTTGTTGCAAAACCTGTTGTTTTATTAACTAGAATGCTTTGTCCAGAATTCTTGAATAAAGAAGTTGAGTGGAATGACAGCAGCAAACAAATTTTTCAGTAAAAAGCAGTGCACAGGTACTGCACTACTTTGTCAATCCTTCAAACTCTTCTGTCAAGCTGCAACATAGGGAGATAGGAGGAGAAAGGCAGCGGCATTTATTAATTTTTGGTGCTCCTCGTAGATGTACTGACATAACAAGTGAACAGAAGGGCTTAAACAGTGCATCAAAAAGCAGAGCACTCATGTCCTTTACCAGAAAAAAACAGAGAAGAAGCTCCATTTCCAGATAATTTGCAAAAAAAAAGACAGATGACAACCATATTTCCAAAGGCCAGGGAACACACACAACACATGATAATATATTTTTCTTCCTATCTTCTGTTACTCCACAGTCTTAACATAATTTGCAACTATTCACTTTCAGGCTCTAGGCCTCAGTGCAAACCATGATTGGATTGCTATCCTGATGTTGTATTCCAGGAAGCCGTTTTTTCATTGGTTCAATGCTTTGTTGTATGCTGAACCAATAAGATTACAGAAAGTGGGGCAATCATTACTGGGAGTGGAGTTGCTGAGCAGCTACTGCATTTATGTTGTAAATCAGACTGCACCAAAAAAGCAGAGTAGTTAAGGGGGATGCTAAGGATTTAGTATAATTAGCTTTAAAAAAGATAGAAAGAGGGTGTGTATGAGAGAGAGAGAGAGAGAGAGAGAGAGAGAGAGAGAGAGAGATTGCGTGCCTTCGTTGAAGGTTGTGCGTCAGGGCTGGTAACTCGGCACGTAAAAATCCAATACCAAACATTAGCGGACCGGAGTTCCGCTGTGGCGACCCCTAACCGGGATAAGCTGAAAGACACAACAACAATCATCCTGGTTTTGAATTTGAGGGCTGAATGGAGACACATATCTTTCCAATGACGCCATACCTAGTTACCCATTTCTCAAACATATAGGATTCCTTATTTAACTGGAATCTGTCTATGAAGGGATCATCTTGCACTGTCTAAGAACAAGGATTCTGAAATGGATGGCTTAGTCCAACCAATATTAGCTCTTGACATTTACATATATTTTCCAAAAACAGATCAAGTAGAGAGAGATTGGAAGAACATATTGCGACGGCTGTTTTTTTATATTTATGAATAAGTTTAACTCTGTAAACAACAGCTTTTAAACTTGTTTTGTTATAATTAATGTGATGTTATTTTTGAACCATTTTCCTATAAGTGCACATTTTCAGGATATCGGATTCGCTTTTTCAATATACTCCAAATTATTGCCACTTTGTGGTAAAAATGTCATATTTATTTCATTTGCAGAGTTGCATTTTTCTGCAGATGCTGCTATATACAAAACAAAAGCTAATCTTTTATCACTTCTACACTGTACAATGTTCGCAGTTAGTGATTTTTTATACTTATTAAGTGACAGAATGTCAACAGAAGCAAGAAGCAGGTCTAAACATATTTGCATTTTGCATACTTACTCAAAAGTGACAGCCACTTACTGATGCATTTTATTCCAGTTGTTAAAGTTCCATACACTTGTTTTAGTGTCTTTCAACAAGACAGTAATTATAGATTTACAGTACTTGTATATGTTTAGATGCTTAAGTGACTGGCCTCCTAACTGAAAGGTCACAAATACTTCTTGATACATTTAATTCCAGTTAAGTTATATAGTAAAACCCTCACATGGTAATACAGTCTTTTTGGGAAGCTATAGATCAGAATTCACTTACTTGTGTTAGAACAAGACAAGTATGAACCTGAGACTACAGTATGCTGTTTTGCTGAGTTTTTTTACTTCCCCAAATGCTGTACAATCATTGGGATAGTATATAGTATATAGTATATATATGTTTGTAGAATGGGGTTTTGCCTCCTACCAGGAGGATTGAGCACCCTGTCAAAATACTTATTTTGAGCTGTTCCATTACTTTGTATGTTGTGGGCATCATTTGCTGTATTAGGTTCATCCTGTTTAAATGTGAGAAAAATGGGGGTGATTTCTCATAGCAGACCCTTCTTCTAGCTATTGCACATCTTATTATGTTTGTTAGTTACTCTAATGCTACACTTGTATATATGACATATTGACTTTTGAGTCTGCTGCTATTAGTCTGTCACCTCCGTATTATATTTGGTCTATACTCAGCCATCGGCACAACATCATATGCATCATAAATACATTCTTTTGTCTGCAGATCCTGTTGCCTATCTATCTATCTATCTATATATCTATATATATATATATATATATATATATATATATATATATATATATATATATATCTATAGATATATATGGGGGTCAGCCACTGGATCAAATGGACAGTACTGTGACATTCAGTAAATAAGTTCCATTTGGTCGACACAGACAGATGGTCAACATGTGTGCGAGATTGACAATCCTCTAGTAGGGGAGTATTTATTTTCCCTGGGGATTGTGTGATCTTGGAGTTAGTATATATAATTAGCAGGAGGTGTGGGGGCATAGCCCCTCAAATAAGGGTAGAGGAGGAAAAAACATTTGCTGTTGGTGTAGTCCACTCTGGGGCAATCCTCGTAATATATGCAGAATGTGTCAATATTGGTGAGTTTGATGTTATGACGTCGATCTACTGGTTCTTGGGGCACTTTCCATTCAATCCAGTGCCCTACACACACACACACACATATATATATATATATATATATATATATATATATATATATATACATGGGTCTATATTAGAACATCGAAGTTTCAAAACTTCAAATGTTCTAATATCGACCCGTATTAAGCGAAAGCTGAAAATATCGAAGCTACAGAAAACCTTATTTTTTCCTAGGGAAAGAATTCAATTGTCCTTTTCTGTTGCTTCAGTATTTTCAGCGCTGTGGTGGAAAGTTATGGGTCGGGTTCAGGTAAGTGTGTGATTGAGCATGGGTTAGGTTAGTTAGGGTTAGGGTGCCGGTTAGATATGTGTGCGATTGTGTGGCTGTGAGGGTAAGGGCTTGTTAGGGAGGGTTAGATGAGTTAGGGTTAGGGTGCTGATCAGGTATGTGTGCGATTGTGTGGACGTGAGGGTTAGGGCAGGTTAGGTGACGGACCTTAGGGTTAGGGTTTGGGTTAAGGTAAGTGGATAGTTAGTGGTGTATGTATAGTTTAGTGTAGGGTTAGGTGTAAGATTTTAGGTGTATGTGTGTAGATTGCTGTTTGTTTGGTGTGCTTGTGTTGTGTGTATGTGTTTTGGAACAGTTTTGGTGTTCTAATATAGACCCTATATATATATATATATATATATATATATATATATATATATGTGTGTGTGTGTGTGTGTGTGTGTGTGTGTGTGTGTGTGTGTGTGTGCAGTTCAGCAGTTCAAGGAAATACTGGAGTTAGAGTGGAACATTAGTTGGGCAAAGCAAAATGAAGGAAACAAATTAAAGTGCCAACTATGATAAGCATCAGCAACCCTAAAACAGTGTTACTACCAATTCATTGAATGATGTTGTGATGAATTAGGTGGTACAACAGGATAAAATGTGAGGGGGAAAAAGCCGCCAATATGAATGTAGGGGAATCCCTACATTGAATAGAGCAATACTCCAGCAGGAATGGTGGATTAGGAAAAAGAGACATACAATGGCAATGAGCAAGACACACTGTGGGCCCCAGATACCCTTTGCGCTGTGCATGAATATATGAAATATATGACAAGCCAGTGTAGAAAATGTCTACTGCATGTGGTGGGCTACCTCTATAATTAGGATAAAGCAGCTAAAAATAAAAAGCCAAAAAGCACAGAGGAGTGCAGAGGCTTAATATCCCACCATGAATCCACCAATACAGAGCCGTTAATTCATATTGTTATATCACTCAAAACTCTGAGGAGCCAAGGAGCATACAACATAAAGTGAACAATGTTGCTAGATGCAATGGATGGACATGAGATGCCAATCACACTACAGTACAACCTATTTAATTTTGAGGCAGCTATTATACAGACCGTCAATGCTAACTTTCATCAGAGACACACACAGTCTAAAGGATGCCTGTTTTAATGCTTATAGTGTGTGTGTGTGTGTGTGTGTGTGTGTGTGTGTGTGTGTGTGTGTGTGTGTGTGTGTGTGTGTGTGTGTGTGTGTGTGTCTGTGTGTGTGTGTGTGTGTGTGTTTGTTTGTGTGTGTAATGGTGGGTTTAGCAACATGGACTGTCATTTCTGTATGACTATGACAACAACTTCCGGCATCAAATTAAATGTTTACTTACACTGGCCTTCCTGCTACCCAAGAAGATTCCTTCTGTGTTCACCTCCCTGACGTTATTGTTCCTGGAAACTTCACAGTCTGTGAAGGACTATGTACAGAAGACCTTCAGTACTGGAAGGAATGAACTTTTGAAACCAGATCCTCCTGTACCTGCCATCAGAGTATCTGAAAATGTCTGGCAGTTAAGTGCAATGGATTAAGGCTTTCTGCTGTTAGCAAGCTACTTCATGCAGTACAGGGTTTGTGTCCCCCAGCCTTCATTTGCCTATTGTGTGATCTTAAGCAATTCACTTAACCAGATGGTACTTTGGGGTCTGTGAATTTGGGTTAAACTTATTAATGGCTTCCTGAACGAACTACATGCCTAGCAAGTTCTTATCAATTTATAAACAGGTAATGTGTATATAATCTATGCATCTTGAGACTCTCTTGTAATTAGAATGCAGTGGAGACATTGCATGAGGTGGTTACTTGGGAGCAGGCTTGTACATACCATGCAGTGTTTGGAGTTCTTGAGGGGAAACAGAAAAGAGTCAAGGTGATGTCAAACAGGATGACAGTGGGGAGTCTGGAATACATACCTATAGCTCTGAGACAATGTGAAGAGTGATTGCTGCAGACAGTGGAACACAGTGGAAATTATGACATTATGGATTGTGTTAGGACATGGTCACCTATCTAAAGGTCTGATGTGACTCACACATGGACATTGGTATTGTTTGTTGTTCATGGCTTGGGTGTGGGCTGATGTGTTTTCTTTTTATGCAATAAAGGTTTCAGCATTTTTTTGTGAAACAGATTGCCAAGTGGATCAATGTTATGATGGAGCAGTCAGGTAAGTGAAAGTTTATACTGTGTTGTACTGCGATGCCTGTTCTGTACCCTTCCCCTGGCCATAGTTGTGCACCATAGTCTTCTGTCATTCTCCCAGCCTCACTGTCTCTGTCCCTTGTTGTTGGTTTCTGTATCATGCACTAACCTTCCCATCCTCCACCCTGCCTGTCCTGTCAGTCTGCCCCAACTCCTTGGTCAGACTGCCATCCCCAATTCATAGGCTCCTGTAAGTGTGGTGTATACATTGCCTCCATGCTAGCTGATGGTGCTATGGTAGTCTGTTGTGTACCAGTTATGTGCTGTGTTTGCCTTTCTTTATTACCCGTTTCTTGCCTCCCAATTTTCCTTCCATTCCAGACTATCTCTGACACGTTACACTATTTTCTCTGCTCCTTTTCATATTTATGATATACTTTGTCCTATGGATTATTCTCTTTTCTATGTTTGTTTCTTGTATTCTTTGCCCGATCTGTCATAAAGTAATCACTTTCAGTGAATCTCCCTTTAGTAAATTAACATGATTTATTTTATTCTTCCAGTTCATAAAGTCATGTAAAAAATGTAGCCCCTTGAAGCAAACAAAACAGTACCATTATGGTTGTTATCCAACAAAACATTTACAATCCTCAAAGTCCTTTTAGTAATGGGCTACCAACCAGCAAAAGTCCAGGCTGCAGGCCTCATTCAGGCCTTGATTTTAGCTCCTCAAATAGCTCTGACTTGGCTCTCATATTCCACACTTTCAGGATCTTTCAGTTAATCTTCTGGTAAGCTCAGCTTACTTTGTGCTGATCTTCCATGTGAGGAAATGGCTATCTGAATACCTTTGTACCATCAACCTCTTTTATATAGCATTAGTGAGGAAATAGCACATGACTGCTATCTAAAACATATAGGCTCCTAACAAGTATTCTTTGGGTCATGGTATACTGAAAAGCTTGGGACAAAGCACCTGCTGGTGTCTGCCTATGCTGCCAATGTAGAGGGCACATTTCATTAACAAACTGAAATACCTACAAAACAGATACTAATTCAGGGAACAAGAAGCCCACTTGATTGCTAGACACCCCCTTCCAATGGCTGAGTACCTCTTATGTATTTACTATTTGATAACTTGTAGGCAGACTGGTCTTTCAACCTTTTTCAGCAATGAGAAGCCAGTTAAATGCTTTTTCAGCTTGGGATCAATATAAGGTTTAGGATTTTTACTTAAAATTATTTGCATAGGTATTTTATACATAAAACAGATTTCAATGAATTTTTACTCAGATGGATAGAAAATGTTGGAGATGAGATGGGGAAGAAAGAGGTTACTGGGAAGATGTTTTTGGGAGTGTAATGAGTTGGTGGATTTTAAACATTCCCTGCAAAATATGCTGTCAGAAATATTGGGGGCACGTGGTTGTAATTAAGGAAATGATTTCCTTGAGCTGGAATACAGGACCTGAATTGTTTAGACATAGCAAGTATTCACCACCTGTTCCTGAGACAGCAAATCACACATATTGAGGAAAAATATATTTAATCACTCAAAAATATTAAACACTTTACTTTCATTGGTATGTATCAAACGACTTCATCAGAATAGCATACTTAGTACACAGATTTAAACTTCTAATCCAAATCACATGTGCAAATTTCAACCAATAAAAACATACTACTTATTTAAAGAAAACCATGACATCTATAAAATGTTAATAAAATCCATAGTTACTTATGCATCATATCCTAAATCGCAAGCTAATAAAAAATCTATATGTCAGTTAAAATTAAATCAAATTTGACAACAATTTAAATACACTGGCAATAGACAAAGATTTGTTCAGTCCAGGATAAGTACATGTATTCAACCTTATCTGCCAGATTAGTTCTCTCAGCTCAATCAAGTCACCTCAAGCCCCCCCCCCCAGTGAATTTTTTCCCACTCTATCAGTCAAAAAAAAAAACTGTGTGTGGGATTTTTTTTAAATATGCTTGTACAAGGAATTATTAACATTCTTATGTCTAATGTCATTCAAGTGTTCATAAATATGCTCTTTAAATTTTCTCTGTTTTCTCCACATAAAAACATGAACATTGGTGGCATTTAGGCAAATAGACCATCCCATGGAGTTACAGGTACAACAAAACTAAATTTCATTGTTAAATTTGATAATATTTATCCCATCACCCTCCAAAATAAACCCTTCATTGGGGACAAAATCCACATTTAAAAGTGCCCTTCTTTCTACTCTTACCACTAGATTGAAGATAATCACCACTTTCTATAAGATTTTCGGTTGTCCTGCTCTTTCTAAAAACAACATTAGGCTAATCTCCTAATTTATCCAACATTTTGTCATAACTGGTAAAAATTCTCCAATTTCTATCTAAAACTATTCTGATGTCAAGGTGATCAATAGTAAAAGTCATGGTAAAAGAATCAGAATAGGTAGTGGAGTCCCTTACATTTATATCAATTTTAAAACTGTTGGTGCCATATAGCGTGTTGGACAACATAAGGGGGTAAAAGATACCTTCCTTCATTTTAAGTACCATGTCATTATATTTCTCTTGAACTAAGTGAAATGAATAATTCCTTGCCAAACACATTTTAATTAAATTGTCACATTCTCTTAAAAACAAATAATTGTTAGAAACCATCCTTGCTAGGCATATAAATTGTCTCTTAGCTATGTCTCTTTTTGATGAACGGGATGGCAACTAGTAAAAAATAAAATGGAATTTGAATATGCAGGTTTCCTATAGATACTGTTTATAAACATTTTCTTCATAAAATCCTTGGTAATCTCCATATCCAAATAATTAATCTTGTTCATATCAAATCTACCAGTAAACTTCAAGAAAGAGGTTGTGGAGTTAATATAGTTAATAAACGCATACATATTTTTAATAGTTTTTCCATGCTATAAAGATACCATCCAAGAAACAAGTATACATATCCCAGGGAAATTGGCCATAATTGTTAAATATAAACTTCTTCTCCCATTAAATTATGATAATGTTGGGGCACATGTGGCCCCCATGACCACTCCCTTTGTCTGCAAGTACATTGTACAATGTATATTGTTTCACTGAAGATAAAGAAATGAGTACGAAGACAGTGCAGTACATAACAATTATTACACTATATATTCACAATATAAACAAAGACAATACATTTCAGTCATATCTGTCATGCAACTGATTGTCTTAACTTCAGCCTAGAATATTGTATGCACATTAGGCATTGCTCAGCTTTCTGTTGATATAAATCACAGGGTACTCCTCACCTTGAATGTCTTGAGATAGATTTATCCCCAAACTTACCTCTGATACCTTGGGATATAAGACTAATTCTTTAATAAAATCAGACGTCACTAAAACCGTTTTAGAACATAGGAACTTTTGACTTCATTAAGTGCTGTCTGCTTCAAGAGACTACTGCAGCTTGACAGGAGCTTTCCCATTTGTGAGATCTGTCAAAGAGTCGGTAGTAGGTGCAAAATTTGGCATGGACTTTCTTTAAAACCCAGATAATCCAAAGAAAGCTTTTACAGGTATTTTACTGGAGAATACAGTGAAGTTTTTAATGGCCTCTATTTTCCCCCATGGGGTATTACTTCTCCTTTTCCTGTAAGATAACTGAAATATTTGGTTTCCACCATGCCCAGTTTACTTTTCTTGGCACTAATAGTCAATGTAGCTTCATAGGTTTGCACTAGACTAGCTGCCCTTGTGAGCCATTTTAAGCCTAGCAAGTTTTCCTCAAGGGTGAGAAACAAACTCTGTACTTTGTGTTTGTGAGGTATTCACCTTAACCATTATGCCAACCCCAAGTCCCCAAAAGTGTCCCCTTTCCATTCTCAGAGTCTCCTAACTGCTAGAAAATATGGGACAGACTGTCTTTCCGATTCTAGCAGAGCCTGCACTTTTGTTGAAAGGAGGCTATGGGAGCAATGGTAACACAGTTTTGATATAGACCATCAGGGTTACAAAGACTTTTATTCTTTGTCAGAGGCAGTAAGTGGCATCTACCAATAGTCTTTGACAAGTCAAGAGTTGTGAACTCTCTGATTTGTCCTTGTTTTTTGATCAGCCCATCAGTTTTGGGCATGAAATAGTTATGAAACTTTAAAATGCTATCCAGTTTCCTGAATTCATTACAAAAACTGACACTTCCATCAGCTTAGGGACTAATACACCTGGGCACTCTAGTCACTTTTCTACCATGCTTAGTTTGAACATTTTTTTGAAGTTCTTCCTCTAAGGTTATTTTTTTTCTGTGAATCTGGTAGTCTGTAAGATCTTAATTAAATCTTCACTCCAGGTATTGTCTCTTTATTACAGTCTATTAGTTTAGCATTCACAAAAATTTCTGAGAACACTCCTTTATTTCTTAATAAAAATTATTTCACTTTCTGCTTTTGCACTTTTGAGATGGAATGCTTTTGCTGTATTTCTGGTACAGATTCTGTAGTCTTCCCTTTATGAATGTTAATGTACAGGTTAACCACAGAACTTTCCACATCTTTCTGTGTCCTTAGTAGAGTAATGTGATAAATCTTTTTTTTTCCTGATTTCTAACCTGGTAGATCATTACATTTATTCTTTCAATAATATGAAAGAACTCTTGCCACTAAGCCAGAAATGTGTTTTTCATAGAGGGCACTGGCACCAGTACCTTATATTCTGGATTTAATTTTTTGAGATGGAGATTGTTATTATAAACTTGACATTGTATTTCCAGGCTCTCTGCAGGTGCTCCTTTATTAGGAATGTACCCAGCTTTAATATATACCGTCAAATCACACACCAAACTACTAGGGGTCATCACTGATGACCATCTTAAATTTGATCTCCATATCCTCAGCAACATTAAGAAAACCCACCAAAAACGTGGATTGATTTGCAGGAACAAAAAATGTTTTATCCAAAATCTCACTATCCCACCCCTACCTCCTACCCAGCCTATTGTATGGCTCACACATCCTTATTAACCTTTAAATCACTCTTCTAATGAAACTTGAATCTACCTATAATAGAATTATAAGAATTGCAGCAGGCCATTGCTACCACTCACACTGCTGCCTTGCTCTAAAAAAATTAAAGCTGGTTAGAGCTTCCTTACCAGCTGCTTCTCACTCAACTTCAAATCATTCATTCTGTATTGTATTTGCCCTCTTTCTGTCCCAACATCACCTCAGTTGTCTCCCTCTACTCCCCTCCAAGGTCCCTATGAAGCTCTGAACAAAACCTTCCCCAAATCTACAAGCCTAAAACAAAAATAAGACAGAATATGTACAGTTACTCCCCAACCCAGTCCTGGAACAAACCTCCCTTAGACATTACAAATACTAATCACCCTCTTAAATGCAAAACAGCTACTAAAAACTATCTAAACAGGATATGGATCTGCAATTATAACTACCCCCCTTAAAGGATCGACCATACTCCTCAGCTCAATCTCACCTATCTCCCTAGCTTTCCTGTCCTTCAATAATAATCTACAACTAATAGGTTACCCCTTTATGGACAGCATCTGTACAGCATATCTTTTCTGAAGTACTCATGACATATTTTCTGTCTGATAGGACTGTACGGCTTGTTTTTATTGATCTAATATGGATATACTCACTGATTAATCAGCCATGTACTTCCACTATGTGTATTCACTTTATTTTGTTGTAATTTTTGTTGCAATTCTTGTTGTTATTTTTGTTTGAAATTGTAAATGTGGAGCTTTTCACCCCAGGCCTCTTCTGAAAAAGGGTTTGGCTCAGTCGGCCTATTCCAGTCAACAAATGTCAAATAAAAAAAAATCCCATAAACTAACACAGTGCTCTACCAGTCTTTTAAATGGTGCCTTTTCTTCCCAAGTTTCCTTAGTACTCGTAATGTTAAGCAGTCCTCTGTGATGCCTGCCATACAGGTGTGTAATTCCAATGAAATTTGTGGCATCTCTTGGATTGCAAACAGTAAGTTTAAAAATACTTTCCTTAACAAGTCTGCTCTTCAAATTTTCCCTTAAGGAAGCTCTACTCTTAGTATAATCAGACTACTCTTTGTATAATCTGACTACTCGCTATACTATAAGCCTAGCACTTGTTCTCAAAACTTCTCTACTAAGTAAGCACTCTCGTACTAAGTAAAGCACTACATCCACCTACCACCCCTGTGAATATCCACTTCCCTTAAAGGCACAGCACTTCCTTATACTGTTCTAGCATGTCGAGTGGTAGATTACTGGCATCCTCTGCAGTTCAGCTGGTTAATCTAGGTATCTTGAGACAATGCTACAATTGTCTCATGTACACCAACAACCCTCTCCTCCTCCCAACAAACACAAATACATGTGAGAGATGCAACTATATAGCCAAACTGGAGGCTGAACTCTCTCAACTCAGGGCTGGCATGACCAGACAGGAGGAGATGCTAACCACACACACAACAAACCCAGTCCCACATAGACCTACCACAACTGCAAACCAAACACATAAAAACACAAAGACATACTTGGAGGCTCTAATAAAAAACTTACCAAAACAACAGAGGCTCCCAAAGCAGACATCCAAAAATCCACCACCTCAAAACAAAACACATGCAACACATACTTTAATAAATCAGTGTGTCAACCAATCACAGCCCTTAAGGCCAAGCACCATGCCTGATACACTAGTAATAGGTGACTCTATAGTCAGACACACTGATGTCCCGCTTACCAGGCTGAACAAGGATAGGGTGACTGTGAGCTGCCTATCGGGAGCTAGGATCCGCCACATAACACACGCACTCAGGTCACTCCAAAGCAAGTACAAATATGACTCCGTCATTGTCCATGCTGGCGTGAATGACCTGAGACGTACCTCCCTGGACTACATGAAAAGAGACATAGAGGAGCTCTCCGATTATGTAGCCCAGGCTGGTATGACCCTGACCCTGAGCAGCATCTTGCCCTCACCAAGAATGATGCCACAATACAAAGACAAGATGATCAGCTTTAACAATTGGCTTAAGTACTGGTGTCATTCTAAGGGGATCCAATGTCTGTCTGCCTGGGATGACATGTTGGACAAGCCATGCTGCTTCACAAGGGATGGCTTACACCTGTCACCACTGGGCTTCCGGATATTGGCTAGGGCTCTTGCCACCCCCATAGTGCCTTTTTTAGGCAAGGCTCAAAAGACAAACCCACCTCCTTAGAAAACAAAAATGGAAAAAAAACTAAGGGTAATGCTGCTCAATGCCAGAAGTCTAAATCTCAAGATGCAGACACTCGATGCACTCCTCAGCATGGAGAACATCGACATATGTGCAGTAACTGAAACCTGGTTCAAGGCTCCTGAGAGCACCCCAGCGCTACCAGGCTATACCTCGTATCATGCTTTTTGGCCCCAAAACCCGGGCCGAACCACAAAGGGAGGGGGGAGTGTCCATATTCATCAAGGACACCCACACCTCCAGGTTAGTAGCAACACATGAAGCATCAGAGACCATACAAGTGCAACTAACCATAGGCAAAACTGCTATACAACTGGTAGCATGTTACAGACCACCCTCCCAATCTCAGGAACCCCACTCAGCCTTCCTGAAGACATTGGAGGATATGAATGTATCACAAAATACCATTATACTGGGAGACTTCAACTACCCAAACATAGATTGGGTACATTATTCTAGCCCTAACCCCCTAGCCCAAAGGTTCCTGTAATTCATAAATTCAAATGCGCTGGAACAACTAGTCACCTCTCCCACTAGGAGAGATAATATACTAGACCTGATCATCACAAACATGGGGACAAAATGCTCCACACCGGAGGTATACCCCTCACTAGTGAGATCTGACCACAAACTAATCACCCTGGATATACATATCCCACCTCCACCCCCAGCACAAAAGACCACAGTGAAAAACTTCTCAAAAGCAGACTTCACTCTTCTTAAGACTGAGATGGTATCCCTTAAGCCCTCTGGGCCAGTGGATACCACATCCCACAATGCCGAATCCTTCACAAATGCTTTCTATGGACATCTCCAAGAATGCATGGATCATGCAATCCCAAATAAATCCAAGTCCCTCTCCACCAAAGGCAAGCGTCCTGTCTGGTGGACCTCAGCCATTAACAAATTGTATAACAAAAGAAGGAAGCTACTGTATGTCAGAGCAAAATCCCATAAAGGGAAGACATCTCTGATCAACATTAGCAGAAAACTACGTTCTCTCATAAAAACATCCAAGGCCAACTTTGAGAGAAAAATCGCTAAGGACACTAAAGATAACCACAAAGCCTTCTTCAGCTATGTTAGAAACCTCTGCGCAAACCCTCAGATATGCTCAGAGTTAGTTCACAACAACAAAAAATACACTGAACCCACAGATATTGCCAACATTCTGGCTGACAGGTTCAGTGCAAATTTCTCCCCTCCCTCACCCCCAAAAGAAGAAATACTTATCCCAGCTGAATGTAATCTCCCTGACATCTCAAATGTCCAAGTGAGAACTGCCCTCAACAAAGCTAAAAACACAGCATCAATGGGACCTGACGGTATCCCGGGTTGCGTGCTACGTGAACTCCAAGAGGAGCTAAACCCGCACATAAAAATGCTATTTAACTTTAGCCTTACTACAGGATATGTACCTGAACACTGGCGTACAGCAACAGTGGTCCCAATCCACAAAGGGTGTACCTCTACAGACCCTGGGAACTACCGCCCCATAAGCTTAACCAGCCTGGTCTGCAAAGCTATGGAAAGAATCATTATGGAACTGATAAACAGAGACATAGGGGACCTAGAGACACTTGACCCCACCCAGTTTGGCTTTGTAAAGGGCAGATCCTGCCTTTTGTACCTGGTTGACTTTTTTGAAACAGTCACTAGAGCCATTGATGAGGGCAAAGCAGTCCATACAGCCTACCTGGACTTGGCTAAGGCCTTCGACACAATACCCCACTCAGGCATCATAGATAAGCTCAACAGCTTAAATGTAAACCCTTATGTCACTAGATGGGTTGCAAACTGGCTAAAGGACAGAACCCATAAAGTTAAAATCGCTGGAGCAATGTCAGACTCAAAGCCAGTCACAAGTGGTGTCCCACAGGGATCTGTCCTGGGACCCCTCTTGTTCGGCATTTATTTCTCAGATGTTAAAGCAAACATGGGAGGGTCGTAGCTGACAAAGTTCGCAGATGACTGCAAACTAGGCGCCATAGTCGATACACCAGCGGACACATACATCCTACAAAAAGGCCTCACAGAAACGGACAACTGGTGCCGGAGTCACGGCCTTAAACTAAATGCCAAAAAATGTATAGTCATCCCCTTTGGGAAAAACAAAGTACCCACAAATTATCATGTAGATAGCAACCCACTGAGTATGGAAAAAGTAATCAGAGACCTAGGGACCCAAGTCGACAGCGACCTCTCATTTGACACCCACGTTGCCAAAGTGGTTAGAAAAACATTCTACCTTGCACACCTCATCATGAAGGGATTCACATCCAGATCCAAGGATGTCATTGTACCCCTATACTCCTCCCTCATCAGAGCCATGATTGAGTACAATGCCCCATTTGGTATGTACCTCACCCGGCATTTGTAACAGCTGGAGAGACCACAAAAGTACCTCACCAAGAGGATCAAGGGTCTCCAACATATGTCTTATTCTGCCAGACTAAAGAAACTTCAGCTCTATTCAGTAGCATACCGCCTTCTCAGAGGTGATCTCTGCCTGACGTACAAGGCCATGTCCAATCAGGATCTGATGGACATGCTCCATCTCAAAAAATCCAAATCCATCAGGACCACGAGAGCTAAAGACTTAAACCTCGGCACAAGTATGAATAGGGCATGCTGGAGGGATAGATTCATAACCCAGAGGCTTCCCATGCTTTGGAACAAGATCCCAGTTCATATTAGGCAGATCCCCTCACTGACTCTTCAAGAGAAATCTTGATGAGTGGATGGGAGAGCGTAAGTTTACCCCAGGGGTCACATCTGTGTCACTGCTAGACAGGGGCACAGTAAACTAATTCTATTATATAAGGGGACCTTCATTGTGTCACTACTAGACAGAGGCACAGTATTCTAAATTTATTCTGTACATTTTTGTACCATTTCATGGGGTGGCAAAAGCCACATCACTATGGCTAGGCTTACAAATGCCCCAGGGCAGATAGCCTAGTACTAAACTATGAAACTATGAAACTATGAAACATAGGCTTCTTTGTTTTATTGAATGTTTTTATTAATTCATCAGCCGGCAGATGGTAGACTGATGTCTCCAGCTATCTGGCTGCAAAGTGCTGATATACCTGATGCAGTACTCTTGACATAAAGGTAGTGGCTTAGTAGATAACTTTTAAGCAACATACTTTGGAGAAAACAGTACTAGTTCTCTGGGAATAATCTTCAAATTAGTGTTGTATAGTGGCAATGTTTCCTGAGATTTTGTAGCATAATCTGTTATTACTAGTAAGTATTGATATCCATTGCTGGATTTTACTAATGACGTCATGATGTCTTTTACAATAGGTTCTAAAGATACTTTTAAATAGGCACTGAAATCAAGGATTTTATTAGCCATATGGGTTGCAGATTTCTGATATTCTTGACAAGAAGAACAGATGTTCTGAATTTTTTTCATTATGCCTGGCCAGTAAATTCTGTCTTATTCCCTTGTCTTAAGTTTTGTCCACCCTGAGGTGGCCTCTTAACATGTGACTATGCAATGTCTTCATTACTAGTGTATTATAAGGTTTGGGCTCTAGTAACTGACGGAGAATTTCTTCACTTTATTTACTCTATATAATAGGTCATTTTTATCTCTAAACAGTGGTAGGAGTTATGGAAACATCTTGTACTCTCTCTTTCCCCAAAGCCTTTGTTACCCTATCTCTTGTCCTACTTGAAGTATCATCTTCATATTGTGTCCACTTAAAGTTTATGTAGCTTACTTTGGTCACTAATGTACTTTTTTCAGTATCTTTTTTTTTTTTTTAGGGGGATGGTGCGACCTCCTTCCCTAATAACACTTCCACTGGAAAATGTAGTGCTAACCAGAAATCACTTCCTGGATTACTTTCTTGTGTATTAGCACAAGCCTCACGAGTGCTCTATTTTCTTATATGTTACTTTCCATTTGGACAATACCTTTTCACTTTCTTTTTCTTCTGATGTTGCTTCTTTGTTATAAAGGATATGTCAAAACAAGATTTACTGCAGCTTTACTTTTTTGTTTCTTGGTTTACAGATTCCTGCTGTTTTAGAGTTCACACTTATTTGCATTCTCTGTATTACACTAGTAGAAACAGGCTTAGAACTCTTCATTTTTTTCATGTAAGTGCCTTTCTGTTTTGTTTGTCACAGTTTCTGTGCTAATGCTTCTAGTCCCTCTGTTGGCATATGTAGTGTACAGAATCTTTTCTTTGGCTCATATACAGATACATTTTTGGATTTTGACTGTTCTGTTATTCGAGCATTCTTCTGATAACATACAGGATCATTTGAAGTGTCCTACTACAGCTGAAATCTGTCTCCTTTTGTTGTTTTTATGCCGTCCTCCTTTTCTAGGATTTTATTCTGAATTTATTTTTCCACCACCCCATTCTTATAAGGAACAGGTGGATTAGCTTGCCATACTGTGTCTATGTGTCATCTATCCTCCAACATTTTCCATAAAATGGGGAATGTCTTTCCCCTAATAATACATCATAATACATCATTGATAGCAACCTGACCTTTGGCCACAACGTTGCCTCCATTATAAGGAAGGCTTACTACATGGCCCACCTCATAAATAAGGGTATTTCATCCAGGAAAAAGGAGGTCATAGCATCCATGTACTCCTCCCTTATCAGACTCATTATTGAGTACAATGTCCCCTTTGGCATGTACCTTGCCAAGCAAATGCATAAGTTGGAGAGACCACAGACGTTCCTGACCAGGAAAAGCCAGGGTCTCAAACACCTATCCTACACAGATAGGATAAAAGCCCTGTCCCTGTACTCAGTCTCATACATACTTCTCAGAGGTGACCTGTGTCTGGCATACAAGGCCATTTCAGACCCAGCCTTGATGGAGTTTCTGCATATCTGTAAGACAAACTCCACTCACGCAACCCACATGCAAGGCCTTAACCTGGTCTGTGACATTAACAGAACTTGTTGGTGGGATAGATTTGTGTCTCAGTGACTCCCCCCATCTGTGGAATAGACTCCCTCTCCATGTCAAGCGGAGTACCTCTCTAGCCCTCTTTAAGAGGAACCTGGATGACTGGATGGGAAACAAAAAATATATCCCTGGGATCCCACCTGTGTCCCTGCTGGACAGGGGAAACAGGTGCTGACTTTGAGGGAACATGGGTGAATTTTTTGGCTAGGCCTATAAAGACCTCTGGGCCAATAGCCTAGTATCATCCTATGAGCCTATGAACCTATAAGTTAAATTACGGATTGCAGATAGATTATGCAACTATTTTCGCAGAACATTTCAAATTTCAACCTGTGTATACACACACACACACACACTCACACACACACACACACACACACACACACACACACACACACACACACACTTCAGCAAATGGTAACTGGTAAAAGGTAATCTCCTAGATCCCATTTCCCCTGAAGTTACCATTCCCAGAATGTTTTAATAAGGGGTTGACTCTTCTGCAAGCCCACTTTTGTGTGATTCCATTTTTGACCTTCTTAATGTTTCTCTCTTTTCCCCACTGATGTGCAACCATGGATTTATTATATACAACTAAGAGAACTGAAGAGAGTGAAGCCCTCCACATGGGAATGCATGAAGTCTTGTCCTGTTGTAAAAAGCTTAAAACTATCTCACCTGCATCTCATCCAGTTTATTGTTAGAACTTTTTATTATACTCCTACACAGACACACACACACACACACACACACACACACACACACACACACACACACACACACACACACACCTTTTTTGTATAGTGCATCCCCTGCACCCCCCCACACCCCCTGCAAATTATATAAACCAAGTCCAAGGTCACACTACAATGGGGAAAGGTAAATTCCCTGATTCTTGCTGTTCCGTGATCTCAGAAAAGAAAAGGTGACGTTTTTGAACCGATGATTTTCAATTAGCTGTACTGGCTTTTTGACCCTCCAATAAAAAAATCAATGAAATGTAGATAACTTATGTATAATATTTTATATATATATATCTATATATATATATATATATATATATATATATATATATATATATATAAAACTATAAAAAAACTGAAAAAGCTTAACTATGCACCATATTTTCTAAACATAATACTTTCCTTGCAGAAAAATGATGCATTTGTCAATTTTCCATACCTTGTAAGGAATTAGTACTTGTGTATTACTTGTTTTGTTTGATAAAACATAATATACATTGTTTAACATTAGACAAACTTATAAAACTGGCACAAAACATACATACCTCACTGACTGCAAAAGTAGTATAAAAATATACCTTGATTTGTAAATAGAAAATGTAGGCACAGGGGAAACCTAGAGGTGGATGAAGACTGAACTCTCGAGCGTCATTAAGTACAACCTGACGAAGATTGAAGTTCTTCAATAGGAAATTACTGCTGGTGAGTGATGTCAGTTCCCCTTTCTTCTAGTTGGTGCAACTGTGGAGTAGGTATATATAAGTTTTGGGGATGAACTGGGCTTGCCCCTGGAAAACACTTAAAAAGTGCTTTTTTGGGCCATTGTTTTTGGGGGGGGATGCATTTTGTGGATTCTGATCTTTAGCAATCTGAAATTCCTGCACATATAGATGAACTATAGACACAGTCCCTATCACACGCATCACATGTACACACAAATTGTGTGGACAGAATCTTCAGAATTAAAGTACTGATATTTAAAGTATTGCAAACAATGTAATGAAAGCAGAGAAGATATTACCTGCATAACAACATCTTTATGACTCCATCTTTTCTTTAAATCAGTTTAAAGGATACCACTACTATTATTGCATTACATTAATTTACAAAGTCAACCCTCTCAGGCTTTAATAAGCATGTCTTCAAGGAAGGGTGCATATTCACTTAGTAAAAGAAGAAAATGTAAGCTCATGTTGCCTCTTCTTATCAGTGATGCAACATTTTACAATGTTACCATTGCTAAATGAATTTTCCTTCTTTAAAAACTCTGACATTAATTTTCTGTTCAGCTTACCTGTTACATATGAATTTCTTCCTGCATAGGAAAACAAACTATAACTGATATATTCAGTGGACACCATTCACATAACTCAGCTGAGACATCATATTTGCAGAGCTACTTAAACAGTTTTATGGATTGCAAGTACTACATGGATGGCTGACCACCCTGAATTTTTTGTTACAAAGTTGGTTTTACATTATTATCACCCACCTGGTATGACTTTACTTGCTTCTGTAGCTTAATAAATAGTTTACTGTACAGTTTCATGGTGGAAAACCGCTTCATGAAAATTACACAAGAGAACAATGGATGAGCCACACAAGTTTTTTTTTTCATACAGGGCTTGAAGTGGTTTTGCACACAGCCCTTAATCTTTCGATCTTATAAAACCATCTGATACATAGGGGATCGAACCTCAACAGTCGGATCAGAGGCTGACTCTGTCTGCTTGTCACTACCATAATATTTTTCATTTCTGGCATGTGACTCCAAGTTTTGGCATTTTGGAGTTGACTTTTGTTTAAACACAAGAGTTCCTTTAGACCTCAATGTGCTTCCATGGCAATGACAAAACAAAAGCAATATTTTTGTGACAGGGTATGACTGGGTTTTTGGCCATTTGAAACTAAGTTCTGGTTACATAAGCACTTCCTTCTGAGTCATGTCAGGACAGGCTTTTCAATGTTTCATAGACCCTGCATATTATGGTATGAAAACTGAGTGTATTCATCAATGCTGAATCTAATTTGTACTTTTTTTTCAATTACTATTTCAAAATATGAATATTCAAATACAAATGCCCCAAGTCTCTGTTTCTGTGGTAGAAAGACTATTTTGCATCAAAATACAATATTAAATGTATAGCTTTATTAAAATGTACACACTATGACTTTTAATGTATGTTCAAAATGCACCTGTCCATGTTATAAGTGCAATAAGATATTCAAGGGTTTGCATTGTACAGGTGTATTTTTCTGTCTTTTTGCCCCTACTACCTATAAATCCTAAGCCCATCTTGGCCAGTCAGTCTTCTCATTCTCCATCAAGATGTTGAGGATTGACCAAAGGGGGGCCATCATGCAGATAGCCATCAGAGATGGCTTGCAATTTTTCATACTGTGCCATTTCCTTGTACAAGCTTGGCTTATGAAGGAAGGATGGGTGTAATGGGCTGACCGTGTTAGTCCTCCACACTTCAGCGAAGGGGCATACCAGCAAGCAGTCCTTACCTCTCATCTTGGAGCATGGGAGGGGGCTTCCATGGTTTCTTTTTGAGAAGTCTATTCACACAATGTGCTTTGATACACCTACCCCCATCCTTTCCGATTTGCGAGGCAAGCAGGCCATGCCCCTTCACTGTTGTCCCTCCCTGCCTGGCTCCTCCAGTGTTGCGACCGTTCATTGAACCCTGGTAACTTGGGTCACAAGCAGGGCTTCATCCCTCTGGCCATGGAAGCCACATTATATTGATATTACTGCTATTCAAGCAACTTGTAAGTCACCTCTGGGGGCATACATTGCAGTGTCTTTGGGAGTGTGGCAATATCTGTACAATGCTCAGCCCCAACTGCCTTACTGCATTCATATTCTACAAGCTTGTATGACATCAGAACTGGACTGTAAGTTCAAGAACTACATACTGAGAATAGCTGTTTAGTGCAACAAGTAAAATCCAGATCACAAATGTCTCTATTTGTAAGATACATTACAATAACTCTTCATTTATGATGTACAAATATTTGAGGATACAATAGCTCTCATTCTTAAATATAGCCTTTTGGTGACATCCATCATTAAATCTTTTTTTTGCATTTCCACCCATTATAGTAAGTAAAAGAGTTTCATTGTGATGTGTATCTCATCACTCTACAGAAAGAAGCTCATCCCCCCTTGTCTAATATGTATTATGAAACCATAGAACATTAGTAACCCAAATACCTGTGGCCTATAAGACATCACCTTCCTCTAAAGAGCATAAATGACATTTACTGCTACCATCAGTCAGCTAGTTTTTCAATTGCTGCTGCTGCTTTGCATCCCATCCCAAGTTTCAGAACCAAATAAAAAAAATACTGAAATCCACACAGGTAAATCAGAATATTTGTTATTGAAAATCCAATAACCTAGCCAACTATTCAAATGAAAAAAAATGTGTCTGTCTGAATTAGCCTTCTTTCTGTTAAGCTATCATACATTCTGTTTCCAGTGACTTTCCTTCAACAATGATTCCATAAAGTTGAGCCCAGCAAGTTTATAACAACCATATCTGAATATCCCTGCCTTCATGAAGGATGAGTACATGTAACTTGTCTGGAGACATTCCCATATGGATTAGACCATGTACTAAGTTTTCAATAGCAGTGCCACCATTTCTTATAGTTTTCTTGTTGTTTCGGGATGATAACATTTGTTATGCTAATTTAATTTTCCAGTTTCATGAATTCAAAGTGATTAAACCAAACTTGTATGCCTAGTAGTATATGGTGTACCACCACCCACACTGCCATATTCTAACTGTAGAGACATCTATAAGTATAGCCATTTCAGCCTATATCAGGTACAGCAGAGTGGAGTTTAATGCATAAAGGCTAAGCAAAAACATGCTTGACTATCATAGCTCAATATTTTGACGCCAAAGAAAGCAAAGCGATGGTAAACATAAATGAGAAGCGAAAATTTTCATCAAGTCTAGTGTAAAAGAATATGCGTAAGAGATACACATAAAAATCACATACCTGCCCTAGGGCAGTCCCATGACAGCTGGTATTACAAGAGCAGGACTGAAATCATTTTATAGATGCCAATTGTTGTATGTTGATATATTATATTAAACTGTGTTGGGCCATATGGATGCAGGTTATGCACTTTTTTCTAGTGAAATGGTATGTTTTGTACTAGTGAAAAATTACCAAGTCATATATGAAAGTTAAGATTTATTCTGCTCCCCTACCTTGCCGAGACCTACTTAGATTTAAAGACACATGTTCAGAAGCAGACTTGGACATCCTTTAACTGATTTATCATTATGTAACAATAAGCAAAAGGTAATTAATGGAATGAAAACTGTACTGAATGTGTTACATTCTAGCCATAGCTCATTACTACTGTGTCAGTCAACGGATGCAAGACTAACATAAAAACTGCTGCTTCTGATTTTGGTAAACTCGTATTGAAAACTCTAGTTCCAGTGTCAGTCTCACTGTGTAACCTATCTGACATCATGTCTGCAGTACAATAGCTTTGTTCTTAGCCAGGAATTTCATGTGGAATGACACTATGCAAGACATTACAATGCAAGTTTTGTATAATCCTATGGGGTAGTGTTGCCTTTCTGTCACTATTTTTTGTTATGATGTAAGTTAGGAAATTAAACATATTTTAGCTAATCTATAACACTAATACAAATTACTGCATTTGTAGTAATTTGTAATAACATTATGGCACTAGCAAATTGCAGCATTGCATCCATGTAAAACTGCTCGGCAGCTGAATATAGGTATTCCATTTAATGTTTCTTTGCAGAATAGCTTAACAAAAGAAACTGTCTCTAAGTTGGCTACAGTCTATTTTGCTGTCTACTTTTCAAGATTTTAAAGCTTTCTTTTTTCCTCCCCCAACACTTTGAATGCTTACATTGCAGAGAGAACCATTAGTTGCAAGACAGAGTGAAGTTAATGTAGATTTGCAAGCTGTTCGTATTTGTTAAATGTCAAGAAAACACATGCACATTGCTGGTTTTGGCGCTTAGCTGCCAGCTGGCTCTTCCGAAAGCGAGGGACAAATGACATGCCATCAAATGGTGTGCTTACAAAGGAAGAGTCAACCTGTTCCGCAACTACATCATCAGAATCTTTGTGCAGTATAAGCAAAACAAAGATGAATATCACTTAGCCAAGTCACAATGAATCTCTTTAGATAGTTTAACTACATTTGAGCTACTGTTTTGCATTTTTATTTATGTCAAAATTCCTTTTTTTTGAGTGGTGCATGAAACTGACAGCAAAGCATCATGGTACACAGGTAAATACAATGGAAACAAATACGAAAAAGATAAGGTGCTGTGTTCCAGGACTCAATGTTTCATATTTCTAAGATTTTTATAATTATTTGGGAAAGTGCTGTGCTGTATTGCAATGCATTGTGCTAAGAAATAAGTTGACCCAGAATAATACAGATATGTAGGGAATACAGCAGCCTCTTTTTATATTGGTCTGGGTAATACAGAAGGAAACAGGAGAGCAGCACACAAAATAGGCAGTGCCAGATGAAGTAACTGGTCAAATATTTGATCCCTGTGGTCTCCTCCTCCTTTTATGTAATCATGTCAAGATCAATCACTTCAGTCCTATTTTCAGTATCTACAACAGAAGGTGGTACCCTTTGCACAGCAAGTCATTAGTTCATCCAATGCAGAACAATTATGCTAATGCCTTCACAGCGAAAGAGCACAGCCACAGTCTGAAATCCATGACTAGTTGGGGAATCACATAACCTACTGCCCACAGAGAGGTCACTTTGAACTCCTGTTATTTGACATTTCATCTCTAAGTAATCCACACAGTTTTTAAAAGTCAGATTATTGTTAATTAATGCTTATGGCATTTAATAAAAAATCCAGTCTATGTTTCAATACTTCTGATTTTATATTTTATTTTGTCAGTTCTCATCTAATAGGTTTAATAGCTCTGCTTGCATTATGATACAGATATGCACTTTATGTTTGAATGTGTAATCCACACTGACACAAAATAAAATGTACTTTGGATAGAATTTCCTTGTAATGTTGATATGGAGCATTCAAAATGCTTAGCTCTAAAATATTTAACCTAAATGAATAAACCAGATGCAGTATTTTTGAACATAGTCCAGATGTTGTCTTGCTGTAGTAATTTATTCATACGTTGAATACTCCAGACAGGATTCATAAACTGCAAGAGAACGGTTTACAGTGTCAAATGATAGACTGGTGGTGCAATTGTCCTCTGTGCTTTAAAGAAAATAATGAAGCAGACAGATGTAGCATATACTGGTATGGAACTGTCACAGCATGTAACCCATATTTGCTTGGATGCAATATTTCAAGCACAACATGAGAAATATTTTTAATAGTGCACATTTCATAGTTTACAACACGAGTTTATACCTATAGATTTCAGTATTTTCATTTTAAGGCGTGCTTAAGTATGTAGCAAATGGTAGTAAAATTATTAGGAGAAATTCCTTTCCTAAAGCAAACAGACCTTAAGGAAACCTCAAAGTTTTGTACAGCAGCCCTTTACTAAAATCTGTTAAACACATATTGAAGAGGAGGTGGTCTAAGGGAAAGTGTTATGTGGTCTGCCGTTAACAAATGTTAAAAAATGTGCAGAACATACAAATGATACCCTGATGGAGAATAAACATTCCCCAACAGGCTATTAATATAGATGTATCACTCATAAAAATAGTTTGCCAATTCACAGCAGCAAATTAAGCCACTGCAAAACATAGTCTGAAAAAATGCAAACATCTGCTAGCTTGTTTGCGATCGCTAAATGCAGCTGTTTAGCAAGTGTAAAATAAACAACAAAACTAAGTGAATAAAAATAAATAAATACATAAATATCTCAAGAAGAAAAAGTTGCAAGGACTTGTTTTACTTAAAACCTGATTTTAACAAGTGTGTGTGTGTGTGTGTGTGTGTGTGTGTGTGTGTGTGTGTGTGTGTGTGTGAGAGCACTCAAGAAGTTTTGAAGAATTTTTGGTAAAAGCCAGCTATAACGGAGGGGGTCAAAGATCCAAAATCAGGTAAAATTACAGCCCTACTTCACTTAAAATGCTACTAGAACAAGAGCTTTGCCATCACCATGTATTAGGTATGAACCGTATTGTCTGGTTTTATTAACTAACTGTAATCCTCAGTAACATACCAGAAAATTACACATTTTTCTACAGACACACCCAAATGATGGAGGGAGGTTGCAATGTCCTGCAACATTTGTTTTTTATGTGATCTCAATGGGACATATGAGGCATATGCAGTCAAGAAACTGGTTGCAATTGCTAGGAACGTTTGTGTGTGTGTGTGTGTGTGTGTGTGTGTGTGTGTGTGTGTGTGTGTGTGTGTGTGTGTGTGTGTGTGTGTGTGTGTGTGTGTGTGTGTGTGTGTGTGTGTGTGTGTGTGTGTGTGCAGACATTATTAAATACTAAAATAATGAATATTTTAGAAATAAATATGTCCACTAACAATTATATGCCCTGCAGCAACTTAGAAACATTAAGCAGATGATATACTCAACATCAAAAATGTAAAAAAATATATGCACTAATAAAACAAATACAAAACAGCTTAACAGAAAGTACAAAAATGCCTGACATGGTGGGCATTACTGGAAAATAAACAATATTCCAGGAGTGTGGAGGCCATCCACCTGCAGAGCAAGGCCTCAGAATATCCCTGGAAGTCTGTTATTTTGCTATAATGCTCACCTTAATACCGCTCAACTGTCCTGATTTTTGGAGAATGTCGAGATTTTTGCCTCATATACTTTGTCTGTTCCTCATAAAATGCATGTTTTTAATGCCAAATCACTATTGACTGAAGTCACTAAATAATGACATACATTTGAGTTTCAGACTTCATATCTCTCAGAAAAATGAATGCTAAGACAACTCCTGTTATTTTAGTTATTTTCTAAGTTTATAAGAGCAATATTTAAAATCTGTCCATATTTCTGGACCTCTATCCCCCATTATTTTAGGCTTTGTCCAGATTTTCTGTTCTAAGAAGTTGAACATTATTCTTTCTTAAACTGCATTTTGCACAGTCATTTATATTACGTTTCACTGTTAAAGTCAAACAAAGCATCTAGACTGATACTTAGTGGGCTCTAATGATGTAGATGTCAGGGTCACATCTGCTGCTACCTTGGTTCTCTGGATCTCTGTGTTTCCTACGAAACCAGTGTGCATCAAGTTTCACATCTGTCCCTCTTAGGGTGGCTTGACTTTTTACTGTTCCATCTTATAGGAAATGACCAACTCCAATGAATTCAGTCTTTTCTTTTAAGTACATAATAAATATATTCAAAAATAATTTTTGCTCCAGTCCTCCTCTGGCTATTGAGCCTGTCTTTCACCCACTCCACTGACCTGTTTTTCTCCGTTTTGAGAGCTGTACAGATTATTCATTCCATAGGTGGGAGAGTGGACAAGGGGAGTATTGAATGGAACTGGTGTGGAACCATCATTTGCAAGGAGGATTGAAGTGTTTTCTTCAAGGCATTACCTCTCTTGCTGTATGGTAAGCATCCCTATTATATTAGCGAATGCACTGAATTGCGAACGTCATTACGAGAAATGGCAAAATTCCAAAAGCACGGAACAGCGATTTTTTTTTCCTAGGGAAAAAAAATCACTGGGCCATTTTAGGGACTTTGCCATTTCCTCAACTGTGGTGCAATCTCAGAGTTGGTATATTTAAGAAGGGGGAGTGTGAAGGGCAAACCCCCCCCACTTTATTTTGTGATTGGATTTTTTCCCTGGGGAAAAAATCGCTGATCCGTGTGTTCAACATTTTGTGTTTTCGGGGATTGTGGGTCGATTATATAGCGATCGCAATTCAGTGCATTCACTAATATAATATAGACCCTATGGTAATCGGTATCCAAAAGGATTGGCATGCAATAAGCCTTTGAGACACACAGTCACACCTCTGTATGATATGTTCAATTGGTTCTCCCCCCCCTATACAGAGGCACCCAGTGTGATCCTTGATTTCCAACAGGGACTCTGTCATGAAGAGTGTGCAGCATCCATGAGTCCAACAATATGCTCTGTTGGCCAACAGGGGCAGTCAGTGGTATAGAACTGCATGACAATGGGTGGGGGGGACTGTAGGGATATTCCAGGTGTGGAGACTGTGGAGCATCATTAGCCATAAACATTAGACTGGGCATGACCTGAAGAGGCAATACAGAAGGTGTCATTATTTACCCCATAGATGCACCAATGTAAGCAATGTTGGTTACCAGTGATTTGAACAGCACCATCTGCTCCTTGTCTCTGTATGCCATTATTAGAA
Source organism: Protopterus annectens (assembly GCF_019279795.1). Lineage (NCBI taxonomy): Eukaryota > Metazoa > Chordata > Ceratodontiformes > Protopteridae > Protopterus > Protopterus annectens. Next base: position 750,275,320 of record NC_056737.1, on the reverse strand, counting down.
TTATTTTATGATATATTATTTACCTAGGTGTGTATATATTTAATTTTTTAATTTGATTTTAATATTCACGGCTTTTAATGATTTATTTATAGGGATTGACTTATCTCTACTTGAGTATATATATACAACTGCAATATAAATTTTTTTGTGACTAAGATGTAGCACACACAGAAAATGAGTATCTAATGCAGTTGTTATATTTAAACTTTAAGTAGAGATGTTAAACAGTTTTTTATATGTATATACATTTTAAGCAGAAAGTATGCATATATAAAGAAGAGCTGTGGTACACAGAAATCACAAAAAACCCGTTATAAGTGGTGAAAGCGCTTGTGTTTGAGTTTGTCTGTGTTTGTGGAATAAAAGATTTAGTTTACCATATCTGGTCATCATTTTGGCGAGCACTCTTAGAACTGCTGTTACACATCTTTAAAGAACATTTACAGAAGATTTATTATTATTTTTTGCATTTGCTGAAACTTTTACAACATTCCAGGGTGAGGTTTCTGTATGCCATTATCACGGAGCAGGCATTTAAGTATGTTTAACAGACCATGCAGGTATTGTACATCATCATGGAGACCATGCACTGCACTTACTAACTCTGTTATGGTGTGTGTACCAGCTGGCTCTCCCTGTATCAATGAACTGCACATCTGCTAATTAATAACAAGTGCTGTACACTGGTCAGAGAAAGATCTGGAGTTGTGACAGTGGCACTCATAAGCATATCTTTCCTCTATGCTTTATGTGCATTTGTGCACATGACAGAAGCAGAGTGGTTGACAGCAACATTCTGTGGTGGTGACTTCTATGTAGCTTGGGAAGGGCACAGAGTTACAGGATGTTCATCATCAAACAATAGAAAGCTCAAAAGTCCTCCTCAATTATATGATGAAATGCATTGGTAGTTTGCTGTGCTGGTTATCTTTGGCCTGCTTACAGTTTCTCCACTAGGCTTAGAAATGTGCATAGCCGCATGAATGTTGTGACTCCCCTGCACTGGCCCAGTAATAAAGGCACCTCAATCCTAACCACTGGCAACAGTGGGGGATGTACACACTGATAGGATGACAAATACCCACACAGTAAAGTGCAATTTCCCTTGAGAGCACACAGAGGCCACAGTCAGTCTTGGGTAGGTTTCTCCCTCTTTCTCCAGATCCTCAATAAGACTCCCCACTGGCACAGCTATAGGGTTGAGATCTCAGCTGAGTGACCAAGACAAAACCTCCACCACCCTGTCTGCCCAAGCAGTGCTTCATGTCCCTGCCCAAGATGCTGACACACACACTTTGAGATTTGATTGATATACAAACACACACACAACCTGGGAAAAGCTGGCACAGGTTTACTAGCTATGCCCCCTTCTGCCCAGACTATACAGTAGTTCCGACTGCCACCAGTGAACTCTTTATCACCTACTTAAGGCCCTTAACAAAGGGTATCCAGTCCTACTGTGTACTGTTACTATTATCCAAATGGTAGTCTGATCAAGGGCAAGGCTATTTAGGAGTGGCCTGTACAGTGTCACCATATAGATATACAAGTACTCTAACAGCTTGAATATGTCTCACAAATATCAGCCACAAAGATAGGTTTAAATATACTTAATAATAAATAATAAAAGAACAAGACTATAGCAAATATGTATTTAAACTGACTTCAGAGTTCAAAATCACAGGAAATATTTAAAACAATATTGCAGGACAGTCTCAAATAAATAAAGAAAACATCTGAGCTATACTTTGCTATATTCCTATCTGAATATAAAACAGTTATTATGCCCTAAAACTTGTTTACAGAACAACATGCAGGCAGAAGTGCAGAAGCTAATGATGAGTGGATGTTTCAAGGTCAAAGACAAAATACAAAATGCCTAGTCTCTCTCTCAGAGAGTTCTTAAATTATCAAATATTACTGCTCTGTTAGCTTGGATGGCATCACTTTTTGTCACCTGACTTTTAGTTCCCAAGCTAAACTCCCTTTGTCAGAAACTACATATCTCTCAGTTATTTGCAGCTCCTGGATGTCATAAAACAATAAAGCACTTCTGCATCTCAAACCTAGTAATTGCTTCTCTTCCAAAGCAATACAAAAAACTTCTAGCTCTAGACATTGTGTCTGCTACTGCACTGAAAAGGAGAGATAACTTTTATAGCACAATCGTAAAACAATTTAATTTCAACTTATTTTCTTGAAGTTTTGCAAGTTAACCCTCTATGTTCTCGTTTCTACTATTTAAACATATACATTTACACAATTACACTAGTTTATATACATTTCTAGTCTAAGCCAGCAGGGCATGCTGTGGTTACATTTTAGCTCAGTACTTTACATTCACACGTCTGTATGAATCATATCAATATTCACAAATGACATAGAATTATTTACAAAATTCCAGGTAGCTGGACTGGCAGTATTTCTTTTTTTGACAAATGTTTCCTTACCTTTATTGTGCTACTGATCACATGAAAAATACTTCTGCAGACCCCTTCTCTGCAGTTGCATTAAGGATGGCTGCCAGTGATGCAGCTGATCTAATTTACTATGTAACCTTTTTCATGCAATATCGGTGCAATGTCAGCCTAATACATGTCTAAACAGCAATGTGCCATGTTATGCTATGCAATCTTTGCTATTTAGTGTTGCAAATGTTTCTGAATGATGCCCTCTTTCTAAATCAAAAATAAATATAGAAGCAAATTGAGCACTTTAAAAGTTTCAGATGGATCTGCTTCTGACACGTGGAGATTTAGTTGGGGTGTTTTGACTCTGTTTTATGCCTAAATAGAAGGAAAGTATTTTTATTTATCAGCACTTACTGTTTCCTATGGATTCCTACAAAAAATGTGTTCATTTATTCCTAATTGTTCTGTATATTCTAAATGTGTAACTGAAATGCAATCTGTTGAATATATTCAGTTGCATGACTGTTATAGTGCTACTAAGTGCCGAATAATTTCCACCCATTGGTTTCCATATATCCATAATACTAAGTGGCCACCCAGCAAACCAGTATTGCACTTGAGTAAACCTCTCTTACTACAAATTTTCACTTGCTCATTTTCACAGAACTTCCACCTGTTTGGCACCCTTGTCACTCTCTAAGGGGGTCCTGAGTTAATCTTGTTCCATCCTTGGCATATAAGATATTTATTTTATTGTTATAAACTTCAGTTAACTGTTTAGAGTACTACTGCATTATTTTTACTTTATTTGTTGATTTTGCCTTTAAACCATTCTAAGGGTCTCTAATACTTGAAATTGCCTAATTAAGGTAGTTTACATTTTGTTGCAGTATTATACTTGTAAGTAGTCTTTCTTGGTTTTATTACGTCAAGAGGTTAGCAGTGCTTTGTACAGACACAAAGTAAATTTTATCTATAAAACTTCCCTTAGAACTGAAACGTGTAACTTAGTGTGGCTAAAACAAAGCCATAGGATGGAGACAAGCTTTGAGCAGCTGGTTTGCACATTAAATAGCACTACTATCAAATCTTAGCACATTCTAACCTACTGTAGTGCCAAACTCCAGAGGCCAGCCAAGGAAACTTCTGTATAATCCAGTCCAGAACCTGCAATAGTCCACCCAAATACAGGCAATATAGTAATTGTCTCATATTCACAAACAACCATTTAATCCTTAAAAAACAAATACAGAATGCAAGAGATGCACATACACAATTTCACTGGAGGCAAAAATCTTGCATACAAACAAGGTTGCCAAGCACACACAGTACACTCACCACACAAAGTGTCTACTGCATACATAGATAAACCTATGCTGAGGCACTAAAACGTAATCTTACGAAACACTGTATGCCTATAAACGGAAATGACTATCATAAGCAATCTCTAAAGCACTCACCAAAAGCAACACTAAACACCACACATACTCCTACAACCAGTGAAGTCATAAGAGCAATAGGGGACTCCATTGTATGATACACAGATGCCCTACTGACCAGATTGAATGCATGCACTAAAGGCACTACACCAGAGGTACCATTATGATTCTATCATAGTCCATGTGGGCATTAACAGCCTGAGATATACTTCTCTGAACTATATGAAGAGAGACATTGTTGATCTCTCTGAATATGTGTCTCAGGCAGTTATGTGCCTTGCACTGAGCACCATTCAATCTTCACCAAGGATGATACCGCACTATGAACAAAAGATGATTATCTTCAAAAATTGGTTTAGTTTCTGGTGTCTTTCCAGGAGATTCAGTATTTATCAGCACTGGAGGAAATGGCTAACAGACCACATTGTTTTGTAAAGGATGATTTGTACCTGTCTCCTCTAAGCTTCCTAATACTGGCTAAAACTTTATCCATCCCCTAAGAACCTTTTTTTAGGCAATGCCAAATTGACAAACCTACCAACATAGCAAATAAAACCCAAAGAAACATAAAGGTGTTACCATTCAGTGCTAAATCCCTAAACAAGAAATTCCACACCCTTCAAGCTCTCCTCACTCTGGAGAATATACACACCTGTGCCATTACCGAGACATGGTTTAAATCCACAGAAGGTACTCTGGTAGTGCAAGGCTTCAGTACCTTCCACACATTTAGACCATCAGCTGCACAGATGAGGACAAAAGGTGGAGGAATCTTAATGTATAATAGCAACAAGCATAACTCGGCTAGTTAAACAAGACAATGTCCTGGAATTTATCCATGTGAAAATCACCATAGACAAAGCCCCATACCATATCCTAGCAAGCTATAGGTCACCCTCTATGTTCCTAGAATCCCATAGCTTGTATCTAGGCCTACTGCAGACACTCACCATTAAACCAAATACCCTATAAATCAGAGACTTTAAATAACCCCCTATAGACTGGGAAATATAAACTGCCTCCTACTTGCAGGCACAATGATTACTGGACTTTATTAACATAAATGCCCTTGACAAGATAGTGCAAACATCCACCAGAGGTTCATACTGGACCTGGTACTCACCAATATGGGAGAGCACCGCACCTCCCATGGTGTCACATGTTCATTTTTGACATTGGACTACAAAGCTGTCTCCTTCAAAATAAAAATCAGCTTAGCAACCCCAACAAACCATGTAACAGTTAGGAACTATTCCAAAGCAAACTACATGCTATTAAGTGATAGTTATCAAAATTATTTGCCCTTCCCAACCTTGAGATCACAGCAACCTATTCAGAATTGTCCTCAGAGACCCTGCACAACCACATAAATGGCTGTGTAGAGGCTGCTGTACAAAATAGACATAAGCCAAAAACAAACCACAGTGTTGAAATCAAACCCTTAACAGAGTGTATAACAAAAGGGAAAAAGTTATAGCTAAAATCAGGAAGACCATAATAACAGGAGCTCTCTAATTAAACTAAAGAGGAACTAAGAGGACTAATTAAGCCCAAAAAGACCAATTACAAGGCCAAGATAGACTCACAGGCTAAATAAAACCACATGGACTTCTACAGTTATGTCCAAAACCTCAAAGGCATCACATATTGGTGTGATGAACTGGTGCTCAATGGTGCCACTTTCACTGAGCAGAGAAACATAGTGAATTTACTGGCTAACAAATTCAGCTTAAACTTCACCCCCCCTCCTCCCCTGCCACCCCCATGAAATACCCACTAGCATAACTCCCCCAGCTATTATCAGCCACAATGGGCCCCAACAATATCCCAGGATGCCTCATAAATAGCTTGAAACATAACCTATCAGGACCACTTGAGTCACTTTTCAACTATAGAATCAAAAGGGACTTTGTACCACAAAAATGGAGGACTGTAACAGACTGTTACAGTTACCCAGTTCATAAGGGTGGACCATCAGCTGACCCCAGAAAGTGCAGACCTATTAGTCTGACTAGTCTAATGTGCAAAACCATGGAACAAATTATCATGGAAATGATCAACAAAGACATATGCAGCCTTCAGACACTGGACCCAACACAGTTTGGCTTTGCCAAAGGAAGGTCATGGCTACTAAACCTGGAAGACTTTTTTGAGAAGGTCATCAAGGCAATGGATGAGGGGAAAACAGTGCATACCACCTATCTGGACCTGGATAAAATGTTTGTTACAACCCACAAAGGTTTACTTGACAAACTCACTGAACTGGGCATAAATCCCTAAGTAACTGGATTACCAGCTGTCTCACAGACAGGACCCATGAAATCAGGATTGGTGATACCACCTCCACTAAGAGACCAGTCACCAGTAGGGTATCTCAGAGCTCTGTGCTGGGACCGCTTCTATTTGGCATCTACTTCTTGGAGGTAAAGTCTTATTGTCAAGGGCCTTAGGCTGACCACGTTCACAGATGACTGCAAATTGGGAGCTATCATAGAATCCCCCCGTGATGCAAACATCTTACAAGAGGATCTAACACAAACAAATGACTGGTGCCAAAGTTACAGACTAGAACTCAATATGAAGAAGTTTATCATAGTGTCTTTTGGGAAAATTGCACCCCCAGGCTAATCACTCTATCAATAAGACACCCCTGAGAGTTGATATGATAGTCAGCTATCTGGGAACATATGTAGATAGTAATCTTGCCTTTGACCTACATGTGGCTAAGGAATTAAGAATATCATTCTATGTCACCCAACTTATAAGTAATGGCATGGCATTCAGGTCCAAGGAAGTCATACTGCCAGTTCATTTGGCCCATACCAGACCCATCATTAAGTATAATTCCCCCTTCTGCATGTACCTGACCAGACATATGCAACAGTTGGAATGCCCACAAAGGTTCCATACCAGGAGAATCCAGGATATAAACACATTGCCCTATTTGGATTGCCTTGAAGCCCTGTATCTATACTCTGTCTACTACAGACTGCTGAGAGTCGATCTATGCCTGGCTTACAAGGCATCTTCAGATCCAGCTCTGATGGATCTTTTGTACATCCACAAAGTGAACAGCAACAGAACCACTAGATCCTAGGATTTAAATTTTGCTTGTAACATAATAAAACATGTTGGCAAGACAGATATGTGTCTCAGATGACCTCTATGCTCTGGAACAGGCTCCACATCCATGTGAAGTAGAGTCCATCCTTAAACCCTATTTAAGTGTAATCTTGACCAATGCATGGGAAATCGGAAATTCACCCTGGGTCTGGCCCCCATGTCTCTGATAAACAAAGGCAGACAGCAATGCACAAACTAACAACCCCCCCCCCCCAACATAACTTCTAGAAACTTCCTAAGTAACATATCCCTCCTAATAAATGGCCACAATACATAGGGTCACAATTGGGTTGAATTGCATAGCTAGGTAGGCTTATAAACACCCTGGTGGTCGTTAACTTAGTATAGACCTAGGAACCTATAAACCTATGAACTTACTGTGACCTATATATTTCAGAACAAAAGTGCTATTTTTTCATTTAATTTCCCTGCATTTTCTAAGTGTTTTAGCTGAAAGGCAACATGCTATGCATTTTGAGTTGCCTGTTATAGTGCTATTAAGTTTCCCATGGAGTTGTGTGAATATCTTACTACAATAAATTCAATGTGCTTCTGCTTATGGTACAAAACATACAGTTATAGTAGGTTTTTGACCAGTTGTGTCAGCAATCCAGGGGATAGTGGTAGTTATTCTCTGGCAGTGGATAATTTGAATTAGCACTATTTGCTGGCACCCTAGCTATTTTTGCCTTGATTTTTGCATTTTCATAGCTTGTATATGCTACTCTGAGCTCCGCTTGTTTGTTTAAAGTTTTCAGAGACTTGCACTTTTGTACACACTCGGAGATTCATCTAAAGATAAACAAATCATTTTACATCTGTACAGCAGGGACATACATTTCTTCATCTGCACTACAGAGTTCTGCACAAACAAGTATTATTTTTCTATTAATTGTTTTGCATTTTTTAACTGTTTTAGCTGTAAATCAATCTATTGTCTAGCTTTAGTTGCCTGGCTGTCATAATTCTAGTACTTAATGTCCTTTGGAGTTGTGGGAATGTCTTACTACTGCAAAGTTGATGTTTTTCTAGTTATATTGCAAAAAATTATAGTTACAGCCACTTTTTGACCAAGTGTGTAAACAGTTTAAAAGCTAGTATGGTTTATTCTGTGGCAGGTGTAATTTGTTGCTGTTCCTAGTGAGTTAGTATTATTAGCTAAAGAAAGCCCTAGCAGTTTTTTTTAATTGTTCTTTCATTTTCCTAGCTTTTTTTATACTGTACTGAACACCATTTGCTTGCTGTCTTTATTTTAAGGATTCAGAGAGCTGCACTTCTGTGCACGTGTGAAGAGTGGACTAAAGGCAGTGTTTTCATTCAATTTTACATCTAAATAATATAAAAGTACTTTTATTTATCTGCACTTATAAAAGTGATCGTTTCTCACTACTTTATTTTCTGTTTCAGCTGAAAAGCAGTCTGTTGCATATATTCAGTTGTCTGACTTTTATAGGGCTACTAGGTATTCCCTGATATTGTGGGAGCAATTTACTACTGTAAATTCAATACTTTTCTGCTTGCATTACAAAACGTACAGTTATAGTCATTTTTTTTTTCTTAGCCAAGTGTATAAACAATCTAAGAGCTAGTGGTGGTTATTGTGTGGTAGAGAATAATGCTGTTTCTGATGAATTGACATTATTCGCTAAAAGCCTAACTGTTTTTTCATTAGTTCTTTAATTTTCCCAGATTGTTTCTACTGTGCTGAACACTGCTCTGCACAAGCACCATGGATGCCTGCACTTTTACTTTGAATTTCTCCAAATAAAACTCTAGTCTCTACAACCTTCAGTCGGAAGCTGTACTATGAGAAATTCTGCATATCAGTAACCACATAATGCCCTGTAACAGTCTTTAAAAGCAGCTCACAGTGCAATATTTAGTGCTAGCAGCTGTTTTTTTACTTCCGATAGAAGCAAATTGTTTATATCAATAGGAACACATAGCCATAAAAATGTAAATTAAAACATCTATTCTTTAAGCATGTCTAATACATATTCCTAAAAAGTTGTTAAATTCCTGGACTAGAATGGAAGGTCAGCCTGATTGTCTTCCCTGTGTTGCCAGTCTTATAACATGTGGTATCCTCAGGCAGTGTGAGCTCTTGCTTAGTGAAATGTATTCTATTTGTGAGAGATGTAAACTCTTAGCCAAACTGCTCTCACAAAAAAAAAAAAAAAAAAAAAAAACATAGTCTATGAACAACATTCCTTTCCACAGCACTCCATACAACCCCCCACTAAATTATCTTATCTTGTGACTGTAAAAATATGCTTGCCTACTCTTCCATGAATCAGTAGGACTAGATCTCTGTGAAAACCAAATACAACAGTCACCAGGATATAATTAATCTTAAATCCAGTACATCATGCCACTCTACAGATCAAAACACCTTAGTTATTGGTGACTCCATAACTACTCACACTAATTCAACCCTCACTAGGCTTGAAAAGAAAAGGGTTATGGTGAGTCATCTTTCATGATGGTGGTCCATGTGGTTGTAAATGAATTAGCGGACAAAACTCTGAGGGATATGGAGCGGGACATGTCAGAACTCTCCATACATGTCACAATTGCAGGTAAGACCTTGGTTTTCAGTGAAATCCTTCTATCACCAAGAATGATACCAAAATACAAAGAGAAGATAATTGACTTCAATCATTAGCTATTTAGATGGTGTCATTCCAAGGAGATCTAGTATGTGTTAGCTTGGGACATGATGTTTGGCGATCTTATTTGATTTGTTAAGGATGCCCTACACCTCTCTTTCTAAGGCTTCTGTATACTGGCTAAAGCCTTTGCTGCCCCCATACTTCTATTTTAAGGGAGAGTCCAACAAATAGGCCTTCCAACATAATCACCAAAATAAATCCACTACAAGATCACATTAAGCTGGCCTTCTCAGTAACAGGAGTCTCAGCAACAAATTACCTGACATTGAGGCTCTTCTGCATTTTGAGTACATCAGTGTTGATGTAATCATGGAATCTTTGTTTAAATGTTCAAAAAGGACTCCTTCCATAACTGTTTTTTTTTGCATCTACTGTGCCTTCAGACCTGATGGCAACCGTAGTGGTGTCTTCATATTTCTTAAAGATCACATCATCTCTAGGTAGACTTTTAAAGTCCCACAAATGGAACTCTTTGAGCTACAAATCACTCTAAATAGAACCAACTATCAATTTATAGCCTGTTACATGACCTTCTCTCTGTCCCCTGAAAATCATGTTAAGTTTCTTAAATATACTTGATGAACTCACTATAAAAACTCTCTTATTTTGTTAGACTTTAGTTACCCCCCAACAAATTTGAACATCTACACCTCCAATGTAGGTTGTCCAAACCTTCTTAGATTTAATAAACAAAAACTCCCTGAACCAGATAGTCAACATACCCACTCGAAGACAAATTTTAAACCTGGTCCTTACTAACACAACACTTGCAAGTATTGCTCCTCTGGTATCTCCAACCCAGGTTATATCCAGTCATAAATTGGTGACCTTCACTTTTAAAATCTCTAAACGTCTGGATAACAATATCATCAGAATGCAAGGATTTCAGACATGCATATCTTCAAAGCTCACATATAGTAGCATCACCACAGATGTTGACATAGCAAGGAAATTCACAAAGAAATTCTATGCTCACCTAGATAAATGTATAAACATGGCAGTCCCACCCAGGTCTAAATATAATGGGAAATTTAAGAGCAAACCATCCTAGTGGTCCACTAGAATAAACAAAGTGCACAATAAAAGAAAAAAAACTCCTAAAAGTATGCAGCACATGCAAAGATCATCAGATCAAGGCTAACAGCAGGAAACTGACCAAAAATTAAAACTTGAAAGCTTAAAAATGACATTAGGAAAACCAAGGTGGCCTATGATCTTAGGCTGGCATCTGAAGCTAAGTATAATGACAAATCATTATTTAGCTGCATCAGGAAACTAAGAAGTAACTCCTAGCTTTGCTCAAAAGTGTATTTATAATGGCATCACTTGTTCTAATCCAGATGGCGCCGATGACATACCAGCAAATAAATTCAGTGCTAACTTGACCTGAGAGATGACTATCCAAAGCCCATTCTTTCCTGAAAATCCTAGACTCCCCTCATCACTGAAGAGCATATACTGAAGGTGCTCTCTAAGACTAGAAATATGTCCTCTGTGGGACCAGATAATATAAATGGCTGCTTAATAAACAGTACCAAGTAGGCACTGGTAGAGGTGCTCCTTAAACTATTTAACTTGGTCCTAGCCACTTACTTTGTCCCCAAGGTTTGGCACAGATCAGTTTTAATATTGTTCCATAAAGGTGGTCCTACCACAGATTCTGGGAATTAGAGGCCTGTCATTTTGACAAGTTGCATCTGCAAAGTCATGGAACATATCATAATGGACCTGATCAACTACGCATATTTGTGTGGCATCTGGTGTACAATAAATGAACTATCTTGTACTGTAGGTTTATGGAACAAATTTTGATATGAGTAATGAAACAATGTTTTGTAATGATGTTTCAAGTATTTTATGGTTAATTTTTAATTTTAGGGTCCAGATAAAAATTTTTACTTCAAGTAAAGGCATAAGTGCAAAAGCCATATTTGGCATAGAGGAACTGTTCATTGATTGTGTGGACATAATTCATAGCCACATTGTATGGTGACTCAGGGCCATGCGACTAATGAGCAGGACATATTCCTTCTTATAGGCACACCAAGAGTACAGCTATAGCTACAGATTTATACCCATTAGATTCTACAAGGCATGCAGTTGTAGAGGATCACTTATACTAGGCTGTGGGTGTTAGTAAAGGGAGTATTCACATGCTTGAGTACGATTATGTGCTTTTACAGGTACTGCATTGTCAGAATCTTCCACTTTGATCATAGGCATGCCTGATTGTGAGGCAGGGTATAACTATGCCTGTTGATGATGGCAGCCACATCTGTGTAGGGGTCATGGTGATGGTGTTAGACACAGATAATGTGAAAGCCACATCCCCTCCCTCTTCCATGGACACAGCTTGTGTGCCTGAACATCTCATATGTTGGTCCCAAGACATCACAGAAGGAAAGGAGTTGGGTGTTACATCTGCGCAGGAAGTAACCTTTTCTCCAGTAGCATGGTCATCCTTAGTTGCCACCAACTCCATTTAGCATGGGCACTGTAGCAGGAGTTGGAGTACTGGCAGCTGACAATGTCATAGATGCCACCCCATCCTGGTCTGAGTGTCTCTATGGCCACCATTCTGTGTTTGTGTGGGACCATTATACAGGGACAGGAAGAAACAAATGCAGCCATAGCAGAGCTGGTCATGGTGGTATGGGATTTGTGTGAAAACTTGTGGGATGGCCTGGCTCATTTATGGAGCTTAACAGAAAGCCAGTGTAGAGCATCTTTATGCTAGAGAAGATGCCGTGAAACCACCATCATGACCAGTTTCATTGTCATGTTCAATTCTCCTCCACTTCTGGGGGGAAGTTCACCACAGGAGGGAGAGGTTGCAGTCTAAGTCCTGTACTGCCACCGTCTGTATCTCTCCATCCAGTGCTGAGAGCACTGTGGGACACTGTGGCTACAGATGAGGACTGAGTGTTTGTGCTGAGACGCACTGTAGCACATCACTCTGTTTCTGCTCATGGAGTACTCCATCCTCTTTTTCTGTTGCAGATTATACCTGTGACCTTCCCAGTAGAAAGCACCCCCACAGACAATGTTATGAACAGTCAGTCTATATATTTCCTGTGGGTGAACTAGACCTGCCCATCAGACTCTAATATAATTCTGAATCTTCTGCTGGAGGTGTGTCCATGTACATCCATGCACACCTGGCAGCACTGACCACCTCTGCCTGGTTATACCACAATAGAGATGCCACCCTTTCCTTGCCCAGTTTTCCTGCATCCCCATGCCCTCCTGTCCAACATACATGGACAGAGGCACACACACACACACACACACACACACACACACACACACACACACACACACACACACACACACACACACACACTACACACTACACTTTGGGATTAGTCTTTAACCCCCCCCACACACACACACACTTTGCCTGTTGTCAACAGCTGTCACCATGGCTCTTCCAACCTGCACAGATAATGACAACTGTGCCCTGCCCTCAGTACTCTGCTATATGTATAGCCTATGCCTGATGCATGGTGTGGTCATTCCATGCATGGTATAGTATAGTCTGCTTATATTGTTACATGCATCATTATTACTGTTGTATGCTATGTTATGTTTAACCAGGCCCATAGTTGTGAATCAGACACTGCCTCTTAGCTAGTTACATAGTGTACTGCCCCCATCTACACCTTATATGGTCATTCCCTACAGCCAGCTCCTTCATGGACTCCTCATTAGGCACCTCCTCTTCTGCTGACTCTGTGTATTTCTCATCCTTAATATCTATCCCTTATTTTATCTGTTTGCATATCAACACATTCTGTAATATTACACACATTGCAAAATACTTTACTGTACATTTTAGGACTGTTCTGCAGGGCACAACTAGAAACATCCAGATAGTAGAATTAGGCCTTCATCAATCTGAATACATATTCAACAATGACGTGGATCTGTGACAGGGTGGTGTTATATCTATTTTCTGCTATGATCTGTGGATTCTTTACTCTTATCATGAGCTATTGCTCCATTGTATACTGGCATCGGCAATAGTGACCCCATAGAAAATCACCTGTACAAATTGCTGATATAAGTCAGACGTGTAAGATGTCGAAATCATAGCATACTGCATGGGAAATCTGCTGCCACATTGTATTTTCTGCCTTGTGCATTTCAGAATACTGACAGTTAATGCAGTGGAACCATTTATGGTTCCTATAGCATTATTCCTGTTCCCCAGGTGGGGCATTTATTGAAATGTGGGAGCAGTACCTCAGGAAAATGTGGTACATCATAAAATTCTCCTCACAATGTTTCTCCTCTCTTGTGTGGTGAGTAGAAACCACATATGCTCCTCCACATGCAGTAGAATGGCATCAAGAAACTGGTGGCATATCCTTGAGGTAGATGCATGGGTTACACCCCCATGTCCCCTGATGGTTGTTGGAAGGTCCCTGCAGCCAAAATTATCAAAACTACACATATCTTGATATCCACAGGAATGGGCATTCCACATAACCCATGAGTCTACATATGAGGGGAACACATCTTACCAAGTTCCTGCTTGGTGCTGTAGTCCAGATGATAGTAGTCAACTATTTCTGTGTCATGGAAGTGATGGAATTTTAGGTGCAAACATATGGCTCATTTGTGCCTTGGATGATGGTACACAACACCATTGCCATCAGCTGTGAAAAAAGCTTCTTGTATACACATACCTCCTAAAGTGACAGCTAACGTGTACATGTTTTCATGATCTCTCTTCTATTACTTGTCTATACATCTAGCATTTTACTGCTGTCAGCAACTGCACTTCTGATATACTTCATCATATTGTTTACCTCCATTTGCATTTTCCATAACCCTCATTTTAATAATGCTGCCCAGTTTATTGTCATATAATCTAATTTGCATAGCAAGCTAGCCACAATATTTTGTGACACGGGAAGTGTGTCTATTATCTGCTGGCCCTGTGCATAGCCACTTACCATGCAAATTCACCTACAACAATTTCTAAATCTCAGCTTTAATGTTTAGGATATTATATAGTTGAGATGTTGAGAGGTTTTATGTTTAATTTTTTTGGTTTTATTACATTATTCCATTAAAGTATCTAGAAATATATATACTCTTCCCTTAGCAGCATAATTCTTTTCTGAGTTCGGATAACCACCATGCACCTCCCCTCTAGCATCACAGTATTTCACACAGAAGTGAACCTCACTGCCATCTGTTTTATTACTTACTATAGTAAAATAACAAAAATGCAGGACTATTGTTATTTGACTCTATACCCATCACACCGATTAACAGTGAGATATACAGTGGTTTTTGTACCTACTTTGATACAATGAACAGCACTAGTCGCAATAAAATGCAAACTAGATATGTGCTACTGTTCCATTTACTGTCACTGAATGTGATCTGTTTAATTGCTTTTGGATCATTGCCTTCATTGTAATTTACATGCCCTTTTAATGGAAAATTGAAATTTATTTATTACTTGTTACTTAACTGCGGGGATGGTGCTGCGGTAGCATTGTCGCCTCATAGCAAGACGTTGTCCCATTCGATTCTCAGCTAGAGCGTCTTCTGTGTGGAGGCATACGTGAATGGTGCATGCCTTCGTTGAAGGTTGTGCGTCAGGGCTGGTAACCCAGTACGTAAAAATCCACTACCAATCATTAGCGGACCGGAGTTCCGCTGTGGCGACCCCTAACCGGGAAAAGCTGAAAGACACAAACAAACTTATATGTATAACTTAGATGTAACAAAGCTCTGAGAAGAGTGAAAGTGCTCATCTTTTGCTTTTACTTTTTTACTTAATTAGACATGAGTTAAACAAGCAATACCAGCTTGAATCATGTTTTCTTGTTTTTACTAAGAATGCAGAGTGATCTTTAACAAGGATCTTTAGTTAGTATTTTGTCTGTTTTAGCAGGCCATATACTGATATTGTTCCTGTGCAGCTACGTTTCCCTTTTTCTTGGTATATATATATATATATATATATATATATATATATATATATATATATATATATATATTATATACATATATTTATATATTTATATATGGATCTATGTTGATAGATCAAAAGTATGTTTAAGTGAAATGTACATGAGCGAACTCAATTTCGCGAAAGTGCATTTTAGCGAAAATGCATTTTAGCGAAAAAAAAAAAAACGAAAAAAAAAACAACACGCCAAAAAACCTAAACAAATAAAACACTACTCACATTTATGCAGGGGGGCAAGCCCCCCCTGCACCCCCCCACACCTCCCTACTTTAATATTCTCACACTGAGATTGCACTACAGTGGGGAAAAGGGAATATTCCCTTATTCCTGCTGTACTGTAATCTAAGCAACAGTTTGCTTAGTTGTACAATCAACACTACATGTTGATGTACAACTAAATCTACATGCAAACTGCGTGTTGTGTTTTTTTTTTTTTTTGTGCAAAAGTGCATTTTCAATAAAATGCATTTTTCGCAAACATGAGTTTGCTCATGTACGTTTTGCTGAAATGTTCTTTCGATGTTCAGACCAGGACCCATATATATATATATATATATATATATATATATATATGTATAGTTAATTGGGTTGCCCAGCTGGAATGATGAACATTTTGAGTGAAGGCACGGAAGCACTGTCTTGCTAAGTGAATTGTTCAGTTACACATTCATCAGATGGAGACTGAGGGGAGAGTGAGGGAATTAGACCCAAGACTAAAGAATGAATGTCATTAACACCTTGTAGCCCCCAACACTGGCCTTCACGTCAGGGAAGTATATACCAAACAGTAGAGGTCACAACACTGAGCCCTGTGGGACACTGCTACTAACAGGTTTCTTATCAGAAGTGGTGTCACCTATCCAGACAACATGCATCCTGTCAGTGAGCCATTTGGCTATCCATCTGCTGATGTAGGGGTTTATGCCTAAGTCAGTAAGTTTGTCTATGATCCCTGAGTGGGGGATTGTGTTGAAAACTTTGGCCAGGTCTAGATTAGTGGTGTACTATTGAGCAGGTCTATGATAATTTTCTGCATGGCCTTGCAGATAAGATTGTTCAAGATTATTGGTCTGTAGTTCCCTGAGTCAGTTGGGGGCCCCCTTTTGCAGAGGGATGACTGTTGCAGTCCTCCATTTCTCTGGGACAAAGCCTGTTCAGAGGCTGTGGTTAAAAGGGGTTCCTAGTGGCCCCGATAGATTCCATTTTAAGCTATTTAAGGAGCATCATGGAATGTTGTTGGGTCCCATGGAGGCTGCGTTTTTGGCTATAGCAAGCACAGTAAGGACTTATTCCCTTGTAATGACTGGTGGGGTTGGTTGCAGGTAATTTCTTGGGATGTGGTAGGAGGTGACATTGGGAGAAGTTTAAAGTGAACTCGTCAGCCAACAGATTTGCAATAGGTTCAGGATGGGCAAGTATTGCCCTTCATGATTAACTCGGCAAATTGCTAAGCATTTCTCCTGAGGTTATAAATGTAATTAAAAAAAAACTTATGGTTATCTTTTACCTGGGTGGCTATATTTGCCTCATGGTTTGCTTTGGTAGATTTGACCAGCTCTCTAATTTGTTTAGATTGGTGAGTGTCATTTTGCACAGATTTGTCTGTTCCTTCTTGGCTTTGGAGAGATTTTTTTTCCTTTTGTTGAAAAGCCTATTTATGCTAGGGGTCCACCCTGGTGGTTCATTTTTGCCAGTAATCATAGATTTGACCCAGACAGGTACTGCCTCCTCTATGCAGCTGTGGATGTGGTTGTAATTTGCTTTTGTGTACAGCTCATAGTAGGCCTCAGTGTCATCCAGATTTGGATGGGCTTGGAACTTTAATAAGCTGTCACTTAGTTTGAGATGATTAGCCTTAGAAAAGTTCTTAACAAGTTTGAAGTTTGATGGGGGTTCTAGGTTAGTTTTAATAGTAAAGGAGATCATTTTGTGATGAGATATTACAAGAGAGGAGTTAATGCATGGGAGGGAGCAGCATTCCCCCATGTTCATCAGTACTAGGTCTAAGATATTTGTTAACTAGTTGTTCCAGGGTGTTTGCATTGATGAAGTCCACAAACCTCTGAGCAAGTGAACTATGGGTCGTATAACTCTACAGGTTTATGGAGGGGTAGTGGAACTGACCCATAAGTATGATGTTAGGCTGAATGTTAAGAGGTTCCAGTAATTTAGGTAGGAGGTGTGGTTTTCCAGACTCATATTAGGGGATCTGTAGCTAGCAAGTATATGATTGGGGGTTGCACCTATGGTTAGTTGGCATGGAGTAGCCCAAGTGAATCATGTTGTTAGAAAGGTCTAGCACTGTACCTGTCCTTTAGGAACACTAAGCCACCTCCTCCCATTGTTTTATCCTGAGCTGAGTGGGACTGAAATGCATGAAAGGCATTGTTGCATTTGATAGCCGAGGTGCTTTCTCTGGTTCTGAAGTATGTTTTGGTGACTGCACATATGCCTGCATTCTCCAGGGTAAGGAGTACTTCCAGGGAGTGCAGTTTTTTATTTAAACTCCTAGCACTAAGCAGCAGTAACTTTACGTAGTCATGAGCAATTTTTGTTATTTTGGAGGGTTTAACAACTTGGCATGGCCTAAAAAAGGCACTGTGGGGATACACAAAGTTTTTGCCAGTATCTGGAAGCCAAGTAGTGACAAGTGCAAACCACCTTTGCAAAGCATCGTGGTTTGTTGATCATGTCTCCCCAGGCTGACAGATATTGGATCCCCTTGTTGTGACACCAGAAACTAAGCCAATTGTTAAGTCAATCATTTGTTGCTGGTACTGTAGCATCATCACTGGTGAAGGCAGGATGTTACAAAAGGCTAGATTCATACCTGCCTGGGATTTATATTCAGAGAGCTCCATCATGTCTCTCTTTATATAGTCCAATGAAGTACATCTTAGGTCATTTGCATCCATGTTGACTATGACCATGTCATGCTGGTACATGTGGTTTAAACACCTAAGTGCATACATGATCTGGTAGATCCTGGCTCCAGACAGACAGCTCACTGTGATCTTCTCCTTATCTAGCCTGGTAAGGGGGCCATCAGTATATCTTACAATGGAATCTCCAATAACTGGTATGTTTGGCTGTGTGATGTGTTGCCTTATGGGGTTGGAAGCTGGGGTACTATGATTTTCAGAGTTAAGTGTTTTGTTAGGTGCTGTCAGTTTTGGGTGTGTGCAGGGGCACTGTGAGATGCTTTTAGGAGGTTTTGCTGGTGTGGGTAGAATACAAGTGAGTACCTCCCCTTATGTGGGCCTATGTGTTTGTTCCTTAGTGTTGGTAGTGAGTGCTTTGGGTGTAATGCTAACAAACATGTTTGCATTTTGTGGGTGTATATGTGAGAGCTTTGCCTGCAATGACATTATGTATCTACATCTTTCACACACTGCGTTTTTTGTTCTAAAATTAAATGGTTTTCAGTGAACATTATGTAGTTACTACACTGCCATCAGGCCAGAAACAGAGATGACAGGGAAGCATCTATAAATTTTACCAGATCCTTAGTAGATGGGAAGGACCAGATGAGAGTCATTTAAAGGCGAAAGTGAAAATGTTAAATAGTATACTTTTAGATGAACTGCGGTAGTACTGCCCTCTACACAAACTGACAGCTCTTCAAGCAACTGTGACCAGTGGGAGACTATGGAGAGCATTTCCTATAGAGGATTTCAAACTGGAGGTTTGCTTATATACAATGCACTGGGAACTGCATTTGCGCAATGCACAAATGTGAGGCTTTTATACCAGCAGGATGAAAGACTTTTACAAAAGTTAAGCCCTCAGGCCAATCAGATAAACACAGAATAAAATCTGTACAGCAGTTTCCAACTCGGATGGGTTGAATTTAGAACTCTGCTCCCCCTAGAGTACAACAAACTCTCTTAATGTAAAATGAACTGGTTTGAGCTCAAGTGCAGTAACAAATGCTTTACAACTTCTTCTTCTTTCAGCTTTTTCCTGGTTAGGGGTCACCACAGCAGATCACCTGTCCGCTCATGATTGGCAGTGGAGTTTTACGGTGTCGAGTTGCCAGCCCGACACCCAACCTTCCACAGAAGGTACACACACTCATGCAGTCACTCCTAGGGCCAATTTAGAGTGTCCAATCCACCTACAGCATGTCTTTGGGATGTGGGAAGAAACCAAAGCACCCAGAGGAAACCCACGTGACCAAAGAGAGGACATGCAGACTCTGCAAAGAAGGCACCCCAGCCGAGGATCGAACCGGAGAACAACAAACAAATGCTTTACAACAAAAGTCAGAATTCCTGCAGTATCAGGAATCCTTGGAAATAAGCTCACTAACCCTAAGAAATGTTCACAAAATACAGAAAAAGTGCACCATGTAAAAGAACTATAACACAGAAAAACTTTGCAGAACTTAAAAATAATTTGGCAGAATCAGGAGAACTTTGGCAAACTCAGAACAGCTTTTGCAGTATCAGAGGAGGTTAGAAAATATCAGAATACTGTTACAATATCCTAAGATCAGTACAGTAACAAACAGGTGACATTTGTTTAACAAGTGCAGGATGAAAAACAGTGATAAATTCAACCAAATCAATAAATGCAGCACAAAAGTGTTAAATAGTACTGAGACAGTTAGAACAAGTGCAAAAATGCTTCTATTAGCTTTGTAGGTCCAGATGGTTTTAGAAGCAGTCCAAGTCTTGTAGTCACATGTGTCCAAGCCAGGCACAAGGGAATAAATGAGCACAATCTCACAAAAATGCAATTCTTTTATACCAGCAGGATGAAAGACTTTTGTAGCAGTTAAACACTCAGGCCAATCAGATAAACACACAATAAACTTTCCACCACCAGTTTCCAGCTAAGGGTAATGGGTTCAATGGACCTGTACCTTATTTCTGACTCTAACAGAACTTGGTAGGCAGACAGATTCATATCCCAACTTCCCATATTTGTAAAACAAAGGGTGTCCCTCACTCTCTTTAAAAATAATTTGGATAAATGGATGAGGAACCATAAATTCACTCTTGGGGTACTGCCCATGTCCATTGTCAACAGAGGCAATCTATAAAATGACTTAGGGCTCCAAAACCCAAAGACCCACTACCCTGATACTACCCCATCCCATATCTAGGGAATTAAGATATAATACTGTCATTTTATTTTTATTTATTTTATTTAAGTTTGATGACCGGGGAAGTCCACTGGGTCAAGAAGAGCCCATTTTCAGTGGATGCCCAGGGACAAAGCTCCACAATAATTGCAAGTTACATTTCACATGTTACAAAAGGACATAGTTCATACAGACATAGTTCATACAGCTAATTAAACATTTACAGATAAGCTGCATGATATTTGCAATTGGCTTGTCACAATGTTGCAAAAATGAAAAGGCATAATTCAATACCGAAATTTCAACAGTTACATAAAGTGAATATTTTTGTTATAAACTCAATTGTAGTTTTAACATTTCAAAATATATAGCTACTAGCCATTAGCAGGTTAGAAAAATATTATGCATGGAGAGGGTAATAGTATAATTGAGACTGGAGAGTATAGTGCAATAGATATTAGAGAGAAAATTAGTTTTTGGTAGGGAAGGGATTGTTTTAGGAGGATGAAGTAATAGTAGAGGTGGTTGGATGAGTCAGTGCAAGGTGGATTGGCGGATGGGTTTGAGTTGGAGCACGGCAAGGGCATTCCCATTTGGAAGAAAGATGAGAGAGTAGCTGAGATTTGACATTTGTATGGTTAGGTAGGTTGCATGGGTGTGTGGGGAGAGATTTCCACTGTTTAGCTAAGGAGTGGGACAGCAGTAGATGGCCAGGAGGTTGTGCAGGTTTGTGAACCTGAAGGAGATTTTGTTTTTTGGATCTGAGTGAGCGGTTGAGAATGTAAGGTTTTAAGGAAGTAGTGAGAGCTGGGCAGTTGGCAGGTTTAAAGATGAGCTTGTGGGCAATGGTGAGTTGTAGGTAACTGAGGTAGGTGGGTAGTTCAAGCCAGTTGAGGGTGAGGAGAGAGTGTCAGTGGTGGTATGTTTTTTGAATTGGTTGCAAATTTGGAGATCTTGTGGTAGCAGGATTCAAGTTTGGACCGAAGGCCAAGATGGAAATTGGTGAAAAGAGGTGAAGAATACATAAGGGAGGGGTGTAGGAAGGTGGATGCAAGAGTTTGACGGGTAGAGGAGCTTAGGAAGCAGTTGTGCCTGTAGAGGAGACCTAACTTTTGGTAGGTTTTCTTGATTTTGGAGTGGATGTGGGTGTCATATTTTAGTTCTTCATCAATAATGATGCCAAGAAGCTTGGTGTTGGGAATGATTTCAAGGAGGGTGTTGTTTTGGCACTGTATGGAGAATGTGGATTTGTCAATGGAGTTTTTGGTAAGGGAAAAACATTAGTTTGGTTTTATTTGCATTTAGTGCCAGATGGTTAGACTGCATCCAGGTTTCTGTTTTGGAGCAGGCTAGTTGGGTTTTTGCTAAGAGCTCAGAGGGGGAGTAGGCTGAGCAGATGATTGTTGAGTCATCTGCATATTGGATGGTAGATGAGTCTGGGATGGATTGGTGAAAGTTGTTAAAAGGTTGAAGAGAAGAGGGCCAAGAACAGAAACTTGGTGGACACCTGTGGGTGTGGGAAGGAAGGGGGAGGTTGAAGTTTTCCATTGGACAGCTTGTTGGTGGTTGGACAAATAGCTGGAAAACCAGGCGATGGTGATGGGAGAGAGGTGTAGGATGGATAGTTGGGATATAAGCAGGATGTGTGAGATGGTGTCAAATTACGCCTTTGACAGATCTAGGAATAGTGTGGATACGAACTTGCCTGAGTCAAGTTCGAGGTTTATGGTTTCAAGAAAGGAAAGAAGTGCAGTCATGGTGCTGTGGCCAGGGTGGAAGCTGTGTTGGGTAGGGGAGAGGAGATTGTTTAGTGTTAGGTGTGCCATGAGTTGTGCTTGTATTGTTTTTTTCTAGTATTTTAGAAAGAGGGGAAAGGATGGCAATAGGCCTGAAGTTTGTGGTATCAGTATTTTTGCCATCTTTGTGGTGGGGGATGATGTAAGCATGGCACCAGATATAAGGGACATATGATTCTTGTATGGATCTATTTATAAGAATAGAGATGGGATTGGCAATGCTGTCTGCAGATTGTTTGAGGAAGGTGGGTGGAAGGTTGTCGGGTGCATTGCGACAGGATTTGAGTTTGAGGAGAAGTCTTTTTATAGTGCTTGTGGGGATGGGCTTGAGGCAGAAGGATGTGGAGGAAGGTTGAGGATTGGGGTGCTGGTTGGGGCAGGAGGAGGTGGTGGTGGAGGAGGGGATGGGAAGGAGGCTGATAGTTTAGCTATGCAGTCTATGAAGAATGAGTTAAACTGGCTGGCTGTTTCAAGTTGGAGACATTGGGGTTGGGGGCAGGGGTTTTCTTTGTTGCCAGTATGCGGCATGGATGAGATAGAGTCCCAGAATTTTGGGGGATTTGTTGAGTGCAAGGACTGGAGTTTGGAGTAGTGGGCTTTGTGGTCTTTAATTATTAGTTTTTTTGCAGCGTTTTGTAGTTGCTTATACTCTTGGAGGGTGTTATGGTTTTTATGCTTTTGATATTGTTTCCATTTTTTGTCCCTTTGGTGCAATGCTAGTTTAGTATCTTTTGATAACCATGGGCAGGGATTGTTTTTGATGCATTTGGTTCGGGGGGGGGCTTGCTGATTGAGAAGGGTTAGGAAAGAGTGGTTAAAGTATGAAATGGCATCATCTAGAGAAAGGGTTTTTAGATGGGAGCAGTCAGTATGCTTTAAGCATTCAGAGAAAATTAGAGGGTTGAAGGAGGAGAGGTTGCGGGTTTGGATGTAGTGGTGTTGTTTATGCAGTGGAGATGAGAGACAGTTGGGGAAGGCTGGTAGGTGATCGCTGAGAGGATCAGGAAATGTTCCAGCTTTGGTGATAAGGTTTGGGTGAGTTGTTAGGATTCAATCAATGATGGTACCAGAGGTACCATGTTTATTTGGTCTGGTTGGAGATTGTATTAGTTGGGAGAAGTTGTACAGGTTGATTGTGTGGGATGGGGCTTCAGAGTTAATAGTATTCCAGTAGATGTTGGTATCACCGAGTATATAGGTTTCATTTTTTATATTGGAGGAGAATCAGGACAGGATGTTTTCAAGAATTTTGATATTATCACCAGGGGGAATATAGAGGGCAGCAATTCATATGGACTTGTGGTTGTTTATCTTTAGTAAACCCATTATAATTTCAGCGTTGGCAAAGGTTGGTATTTTTATTGGAGTAAGGAGTTATGATGTGGGAGGTGGGGTAGATTATTACTACTTCACCTGCTTTTTTGTGGGCTCTGTTATTGCGAATTATTTGGAAACATGGTGGCAGGATTTTGCTATATTTTATATAGATTTGCAGCCAGGTTTCAGAAATGGTGGTAATGTCAGGGAGGTTATGGAGAGCCAGGCATGGAGGTTAGGGATTTTGTTTTTTAGGCTTTGTGCATTAAGGGTTGTAAGGCGAATGGACTTTGAGTTTGTGGGCTGAGTGGAGGGTTTAGTGAAACTGATGTTAGGGATGGGTCAGGGGTTGGGGTGGATGTTGCCGGCTAGTGAGAGAAAGAGAGAGAGAGAGATTTGGTCGAGTAGAAGAGTGAGGCAGTGTGTTGGGCAAGGGTAGCTTGGGTTGTGTGAGAGTAGTGATTTTCTGGTACCACATTTAAGAGGGGAGTACGGGGGGGGGTTGAGTTGGTAACAGTTTTGTTTTGAAAAAATAGATTGGGTTAGAGGTAAAGAGTTCATGTGAGATGGATGAGTAGGATGGGAAGTGAGGTTGATGGTAAGATGTAGTGGAGTGTGTGTGAGAGTTATAACAAGGGTTGGGAAAAAGTGTGAGATAGATTAGAGAAAAGAGACAGATTAGTAGGGCAAATGGGGTTATACATTGAGATGTTATGTAGAACGTTGTAGAAGGGGTGGATATTTGGGGTGATGTAGATCTGCAGGTGGGTGGGGTTTGGCTTAGGTGTATTGTGATTGGAGAGATGTTGGGTGGGGAGGAGTCAGGGGATGTATAAAAGTACAGGTAGTGGGGACTGGTGGAATTTGGGGGCAGGGTAGGGGAGCGGAGTGAGCCTGAAGGGTGAATGGAGCAGGTTACACCTTCCGGGAGGAGCAGCAGTTGCCAAACAGAAAACAATCAGTGAGAGGGTTAGCAACTACAGAAATAAGGCAGCCTATCTTTTTGGATTGAATGTTACCTTTCTGTTTGTTTTTATTATTTATGCACCAATGGGGAGCTGCAGTTCACTGAGAAGTAGGAAAATAATGTAGTTATGCCAGGGGTTTTAGAAAGGGACATGCAGAAAATTATGACTCAGTAGAGTACTAATTAAAAAAGAATGGAATATGGTATAAGTGAGTACACTACTGGGGATTCCTGTAAAGCAAGGGCAGAAAAGCTAAGTCAAAAGATGGTGCCTTTCTATATCAAGTTTTTTGATTCAATATGTAATTAGAATCATTAGTACAAATGGTACTTACAGTTGTGCACACTACATAGGGATGCCCGTAGGATAGACAGAAACAGAGTGTAGTCAGGCAAAGTTTTTTAGTATTTAAAGATGGTCCCGCAGCTCAGGGGATAACTAAGTAAACTCTTAAGAAGAAGTGGGTGGGAATAGACAGGATTGCCAGGGCTGGGAAGCTAAGAGCCATGGCTTGGAGAAAGCTGTGAGAAAACAGGTTTGACAGGGCTAGGAAACTTACAATAGAATTATGTTAGGAGAACAAGAAAAGGGGGGGGCTATGAACTAGGACTTGGAAAAAGCTGTGAGAAGAGAAAAACAATCAACCAGCTAGCCCAGGTCAGTACCTAAAGGTATTGGTTTATCCATGTGAATTCAAAGCAGATTTAGTAGAGCATCAGAGAAGCAGAATATAAAATAAATATAAAGCTTTGGGAAACTGTATAAATTTGTTACAATAAATGGGAGAATAAAATATAACAATAAAAAAGAAATGTGATATACAAGATAAATAAAATATAATAATATAAAATAAATGCAAAGCTTTTAAAAAATGTACATATTTGTTACAGTAAATGGGAGGAAAAATGAGAGGGGTCCATTAGTGTGCACAGCAGAAGAATCACAGAGAGAAGATTATAATAGACATACACTCCTCACAGTCTGTTGATAAAAGTAGAACTTGCAGTGGTTTTTAGTGGTTTGTACAGGGTTCCATTCTCCATGTTCTTGTATTTAGGCAGTTGCTTCATGTTTTTTTTTTTGTTGTTGGACCTTTGAATGTGCTTAAGGGACTGTAAGGAGAGAGAGAGAAAGAGGGAGAGAGAGAGAGAGAAAGAGATGTTAATATGATGCCAGAAAAGGGGGTAGGTAAAGTAAATAAGTGGAAATAAAAACAGGCAAGGAAATATCAGAATTTAAGTAGTTCAGCTAAGCAGTACTTAATCAAATAAATTAGTTAAGGAACAAGCAGTGATAATTAATAAGAAAGTCAACCTATTCAGTAATATGAAATTCAGTCTATTGGCACCTTAATTTCACAGAATGCAGAGTAATTCATTGTCAGTACACTTTTCCAACTATTTGTTGCTATTTAGTAATGCATTCCAATAGAACTGAGCAATATGGTGGCAGGACATAAAATTACAGTAAAATCACTCAGTCCTGAATATTATTGGCTAAGCTTGTAAAGGCTCTTGTTCCATTAGCCTAGTAATCACAGATGAGCCTATGAAATTTTGGTGGATTTAATTTAGCTCTCTGCTCACACTGGAGTGCAAAGAAGCTTCTTAATGTAAAATGAACTGGTTTTGAGCTTAAATGTAGTAACAAATGCTTTACTACAAAAGTCAGAATTCCTGCAGTATCAGAAATCCTTGGAAATAAGTTCACTAACTCTGAGAAATGTTCACAAAATAAAAAGTGCACAACGTAAGAGAACTACAACAGAAACATTTTGCAAAACTTGCAAACTTAGAACAGCTTTTGCTGTATCAGAAGAGGTTAGGAAATATCAGAATACTGTTAAAACAACCCAAGAACAGTACAGTAAAAACATATGACATTTCCATAACAAGTGCAGGCTGAAAAACAGTGATAAATTCAACAAAATCAATAAACTCAGCACATAAGTGTTAAATAGTACTGAGGCAGTTATAACATGTGCAAAAATACTTATATCAGCTTTGCAGGTCACTACTCTCCCAGCATCATAATGTTCTAGAGCTCATAGAAATATTTTGGGTTACAGCAGTAGTACTCACTGTGATGCCTGTGCCCTGGCCCAGCAATCAAGGAGCCTCAATCTTCACCACTAACACCAGTAAGGGGCATCTCATATAGGAGGAAAGGATAACAAATACACACAGTAAAGTGCAATTTCCCTTAAGAGCACACAGAGATCACAGTCAGTCGAAGCTGGCCGCTCCCTTGCTCTACAGGTCCCCAATAAGACTCCACACTGGCACAGCTATAGGGTCCAGATCTCAGCCTAGTGGGCAAGCTAAAACCTCCAGCACCCTCTCTGTCCAACCAGTGCTTTGTGTCCCTGCCCAAGTAGCTGACATACACACACACACAAACACACACACACACACACACACACACACACACACACGCACACATGCACACACACACACACACACACACACACACACACACACACACACACTCACTTTGAGATAAGTGTTTTATACAACCACACAGACACTCCTGGGAAAGGCTGGCACAGGTTCTCCAGCTGTGCCCCTTTTACCCAGACTATATGGTATAAATCACTGCCACCACCCAGCAAATAATTATCAGCTACCCAAATGCCCTTAAAAGGGTGTCCAATTATTACTGTGCAATATTATTATCCAACTGGTAAGTGCGACTAAACAATCAAGACTTATTAGAGTGACTTGGCACAGGATCACTATATACATGCAATGCACTCTAGAGCTTAAATTATCTCTACACAAAACAGCCACAGTTAAAAGGGTTTAAAAATATTTAATAGTAAATAATTAAAAACACAAGTCAAGAGTTCAGGGATCACATAGAAATACTTAAAATAATTCAGTAGTACAGTTCTGACAACACAGAAAAACACTTAGTCTAATCTTTCTAATTTCTAGCTATTTCTAAGAGAAAACACACGTCTAAGATAAACTTACATATAGGACACAGGCAGAGTGCTGATGAGCTGGATGGTCAAGACAAAAAATGCTTAACGCTCTCTGATTCTCTGTTTTTAAAATCACATTCCTGGTTCACATTACATCATTCTTCACACTTCCCTAGGTTCCCAAGCTAACAGAAACTACATTTACATTCTTTAGTAAGCTCACACCAGATCAGGAAGCAAAGCCATTAAGACATTTATGCATGTAAATTCTGGCCATTAAATCTGACCTTAAAACAATAGCAAGAATTCCTTCACCTAGACAGGCCGGAGCCGACTTTAGATCAAAGGGTCACAACATGCTATGCTTGGTCAGCAGAGTGCACTGTTGTTACATTTTTGTAACAGCATTTTTTCCATTTAAGACGACAAGCCTGTGGCTTACATTAATATTTACAAATGACAGAATTATCTATAAATTTCTATCTGGCTAGGCTGGCAGCCTTCACCTATCGTCGCCCAATCTTCACACTCACCTTGTTCAAAGTTAGAGCCAAACAAAAGCAGTTACTGTAAGTTCTGTGTTATTCAACACAAGAGCCCCATATATTAGCTGTGTTCAAGGTGTAGAGTAAGCAATTTCCAAAAAAAAAAAAAATTCAGCTTTGACATGAAAAAAGCATGAGTAAGTAGTACTTTTGTTTTTTGCTGCAGCTTGGGTCTGCAGATTCAGTACTTTTAGGAGTCTTTAATTCTATGGATTTAATGTGGCACACACTGCATCTTGTTTTTGGTTTCTGTACACTTACTTTATATGATACATCTTATCTTCATCATCAACTCCTTTCTCCCATTTTCTACATTGGGTCAGGGTGTCACATCAACTGTCGTCATCTCTCTTAGTTCAGTGCTACTCTCATCTGTTCTTTGACAGTCATGCTGGATTGTTGCAGTGGGAATCCCTCTTTGAGACAGAACACTGTTTGTACTTGTGTCATTGGGTTCTTATAAATAGCCTGCTCTAATTTTACCAATGCTTCTGGGACTTTGAACTATCAAAAGAATGCCCCAATCAGCTTTCTTGGGATGTTGTCATATGCTTTTTCCAAGTCTAGGAATCACTAGTTGGACTCTTTCCTCATCTCTTGTTTCGTCTCAATTATCTGTCTGACTACAAACATTGGGCTGGTACTCCTGCATCCTGATCTGAATCTGAACTGCTATCTTACTTTCTACTACTCTGCATATTCATTTATCAATCATCATCTCCAGAATTTTCATGCAGTATGACATACGTTTGATACCTCTGTACTGCTCACAGTTGTGAATGTCTGCTTTCTTCTTGTACACTGGCACTAGAATGCTTATTTTCCAGTTATCTGTGATATGCCTTTCTCTCCATTCTGATATGAGTACCCACTGGAGCCATTTTTGCCTAATTCACCCAACATCTTGATCATATCTGTTATGACCTCATTGGAGCCTGCTGCCTTCTATTACTTCATTTTTCTTAGGTTGTTCTTATTTCTTCTAGGCTCGGGTCCTCATCTTCTATAATCATAGGCTGTGGCTTCGGCAGTACAGCTTCTTTGGGATTTCTTCATTTATAAGTTGCTGGAAGGACTCCCTCCATATGTCTTTGATGTTCTGTGGGCTGGTAATCAGGGTATTGCTGGCATCCCTTAGGCAAGGTACATGATGGCTATCTTCTTTATCTTTACCTTGCAACCAGATAGAGTTTCTTTGTACCATCTACTGAGTCACTTGCCAGAAGCTGGTAGAGTGCATCTGATATCTTGTTCTTTGCTCTTGGAACTGCTCTCTTAACTTCTTTGTTTGCCAGCCAGTATTCCTTCTTAGCCTGGTCTGTCTTTTCTATCTTCCCCTTTTTTCTGCGATGCTTCTTTTTTGATGACTTCCTGGACTTCTGCATGCCACCAAAAGCTTTCCTTATGTGTCTTATTTCCATACTTGGCTTGACCACATATCTTTTCTTTATCCTTTACACATACTGTTTTGATGTGGTATTTCTTCTTCATCTCCATCTATTTCCTCTTTTTCCTGAGGTGCTAGAGCCATAAGTATTTCCTTGAACTCTTGTGCTTTCTCTCCAGTCAGCTTCCAGGTTTTCAGCCTAGTCTCTGTTAACATTAGAGCCTTCAATGACAACTGCTTGCAGTGGATTGGGGCAAGCAGTGGTTTATGCTGTGGATCGACTTTCACTGAGGATGACTTTACAGTCATTGAGCCTACCTCAATGCCCTTTTCTTACTAGTAGGAAGACCTATCAGAGTTGCATGTTTGCCACTCTTGTATGTGATCCTGTGTCTGTCTTGCTTAAGTATGTGTTCGCCACCATCAAGCCATTTGCCAGACAGAAGTTTAGAATGGCCTGACCTTCTTTATTCTTGCTGCCTCCCTATGGAGACCCAAACAGTCTTCATGCCCTGTTCTGTGCATCCTGATATGTCCATGCAAGTCTCCCATTATCAACACTAGCTCATGTTGTCCTGATTTAACTATTAGGTCCTGTAACTGCTGCCTGAATGCACTCTTTTTCTCACTATCACAATTCTGTTGTAGGGCATAGGCAGAGATTATGAATGGTGCCCTGTATTTGCAAAGGATTATGATAGCCATGAGTCAGTCAGTAATTCTGATGACATTTTATTTTATTTATTTATTTATTTATATTTGTTGACCGGGAGTGTCCGACTGGACGTAGGTCCATTTTCAGTGGATGCCCGGGGAGAAAAGCTCCACAGTTAAAATAAACAGACAGTAGTTACATTGGATTACATAGCGATTAACAATTTACATAGCAATTACTTACAACATATTTACAGATGAAGAACATGGTACATCAGTAGACAACTAGAATCTTTATCTATGAAGTACATAACAGACATTAACATATGTTAAAATAAGAAGTTCCTGCTGTATAATAAGTACTAGGCTTATGAGCTCACTATCTTCTGTAGCCTTTCCTACAACACAATTTCCATTCCATTTCTAGTCTGTTCCCCATCATACACTGTGGATCCCAAGCAAAGTGGATTTGCTGCACTGCCCTTTTATCGTGTCTCCAGGATACAGAAGATGTCCAGCCTCCTCCTTACAATTATGTCATCCACTTCCAATCTGCATCCTGTCAGTAAACCTATATTGAGTGTACCAATCCTTAGTTCATGTTTGCAGGTTGATTAGTGTTATGCCATTTTTTTCATTGTAGAGTGGCTAGCCCTGACATGGTGTTCAGTCTGAGATCCATGGTCTCCTATCTAGAGGTACAGTGCACTGCAGTTGATTCCCAAAGCAGTTGGTCTGTACAGCTCTCCTCCAGACAGGCACCATCTAGTCTGTGCTACTGCCCACAAATCCATGTTTAGGTGAGTTTGAGGATGAAACACCCAGTATGTTTTTTGGGGGGGGGGTGTTAGGAACCCCACAGAGACAAAGGGAGAACATGCAGACTCCACTCCATAGTATAGATGATTATATATTTATGACCGAAGGAAAAGAAAAAGATTATTTAGGAATATCTACAGTTACTTAAAATGTTAGCATCCAGCTGAATAGTACATGAAGCAGTCTCTCAGAAGTGCTGTGCCTGGAGGGTTTCTGCTCCTTGGGAGTTTGTGGTTTTGAGAACTGTGTTTCACCTTTACTACATAATTTCTCATCTCCCCCATATTGTGCAACTGTAGAACTATTGCATATAAGCAAGGAATACTGGGACCTTAAAATCTCTCATGTGGGCATTGAAGTGGGCTTGCCTTTAAAAATAATTTTGTGATTCCAAGTTTGGCTGGTACAATTGCAGGTCGTTTCTGTTGGGCACTTTGTTTACAGATAGTTCTTCTTTGAGAACTCCTATTAGACCTGATGTATTGAGATAATGATATATTGAATTAAAATAAGAACACTCTTTTAAGAAATGAAAAAAATATAGCAGATGTTAATGAATCTAAGATTATTGAATGTTAAAAATACGGATTTGGAAAAAAGTCTGGGGATAGAATATTGCAAAGAGCAAAGGGCATGGTATTTGTTATGAAGACATATGTTAATGCTCAGAGGCAAAAGCTATAAAAAGAAATACTAAGTCTTACAAGAAGAAGAAAAAGATTTGTATGGGTCAGTTATAATTCTGCATTAGATTATTTTTTGTGGTGG
This sequence comes from Protopterus annectens, assembly GCF_019279795.1. NCBI lineage: Eukaryota > Metazoa > Chordata > Ceratodontiformes > Protopteridae > Protopterus > Protopterus annectens. The sequence continues at coordinate 750,243,414 of NC_056737.1, read as the reverse complement.
TTTTCACATGACAAAATACCAGTGAATGTTCAAATGGATTGTAAGGCATTAATAGCAAAAAATGAATCAAGTACCAGGATGTTTGCCTCTGAGATCTGGGTCTGATCAGTGGCAGTTCCAGGTTTCTTTTCTTGTTGGGGCAGTGGCTAGCTGGTGTGGCAAGTTGGACATCTAAAGACCCAGAAAAAAAGTAAAGAATGCATGGTAACAATTCATCTGTAATCCATCGTCAAACATGGAAGATCATTTTGTAGTATTTCCCTTTGGAAAATAATAAATGCCACAGTCTAATAACTTAGTTAAATAATTTACATATCCTGACAGTCTAATAACTTAGCTAAATAATTTACATGTCCTGACAATACACATAACAGAGATAATACATTTGCAGTGCTCAAAGATTATGGTTTGAATGAAGTGTTAATATACTATAGTGTGACAAATCAAGTCAGTAGCTAATAATACAAGAGAAGTGGGCAAATGGCACAAAGACAATTGTACCTCAGTAAAAAGAGAAAAGAATCTCATAACATAAATTCAAAAGCAGCAAGGTGTACCCATTTTGTACTGTTTTTTATTATAACGATACAGATGGCATGGCAGAAGTTATAAAATACATTAAAACAGCTTCCCACTGAAGATGCTGGCAGATAGCAAACATCTACATGTCTGTTAAGTTGTTTGATTCTGAAGAGTGGTAAATTAACAGCTCCTGGATTACAGAAAAAACTTTGACACCTCAGGAAGAATGTGAGGAAAGTCTGTTAGCACATGAAGGACTGAATTAGTAGTCTGCAGCCTTAACGAATGTACAGTTCATATATATGAATGAGGCTATCTGCCCTTATGGGTCATTTTAAGCATAGACAATTTTCCTTTCAAAAGTGAAAGTCAAACACTGTGCCTTGTGTTTGTGAAGTAACCACCTCAATCATTAAGCCAAGCTGAATCAGTCATTTAGCTGTATTTTGTTGAGGATTTGCTACTACTGTTAAATGGAGGCAAAAATGCTAAGGATATAAGTAAAGAGTAATTGTAGCAAAAAAGTTTAAAAAAGAGTTGTTAGGTTCCAGACCCCAAGCAAGATGCATGTGACTCACACTGCTGCCGTTCTCCTTTACATGGCAATAAAAAAACATCAAAATAATTAATATATTTCCTTCTGTGTGTAGCATGACTCATATAAAGACAAGGTTGAAATGAATTCTAGGACCAAGACCTCCATAAACACATTAATAAGGCAGGTTTTATTAAAAAAATAAGAAGCACTTGCTGATTTTGATGCATTAAAATAGCTCAAAATACAAAGATACAATGAAAGAACTGAAATGCAGTGACAACCATAGGTAACTGCTTGATGCTGCAGTTTTTCAGTCTACAAAGGAAAACCTAACCTTGAGAAAAACAAAGGTGTACCAAGCAAATGCAACAACATGGATCACCTATTACTCAGTTTCTGCTCTACAGTACAAACACCAAGAAAAATTAATTTAGATTTGAATATCCTGGGATAGCACAAAAAAAGGATATCTCTGATCACAATATGTCACTCCAAGTTTTTTGGGAGGGTGGAACAGATTTTAAATGATCCATAAATGGATTTTTAAATGTTATAATAACCAGCTGTAAACAAGTCTCAGAAGAATTTATATTCACTTGCAGTTTTAATGATTGAGAGCATTACAAATAAAAATGTTTCTCGGTTCAAAATGGCCGCTGTTCTGTGAGCACTGCTATCACCTAGGTCTCGATATACCCTGGATTAAAACAAACCCAGAAGGCAACGCAGAATTAATAATACAGAAATAACTGTAGATATTTACTGCTAATATCATCCAGCAAACAAAAGAGGAAGAAATAGTGACAGATTCAGCTCAGAAAATAAGATTAACTAAGATTTCTGAAAAACAGCTTAAGCAATGTGCTACTAAGGCCCTGCATCTGACTGCAAGATTGGTAAAACACTGTACAGCAAGATGTCAAAAGAGGAAAATAATATGGAAACAACAACAACTAAGACCAAATTCTCAGTACTAGCCTCACCTGAGAAAGACACAACTTCAAAAAGACAAAAGACAACTAAACAAACTGACAACTCTAAAAATACAAATAAATCCAAGACAGACCAGCCAGCTAATCTGGAAGACATAAAATCTGCCTTATTACCTATCCAGCAAGCATTAAAGGACTTATCATTACAATTTCAAACCTTTGGTGACTCATTCAGCCAAATAATATCCAGAATGGAAAAATCTGAGTCCAAAATAATAGAAAATGAAATAAAAATAGACTCTATTTCTCAAAAACTGATGCCCATGACAAAGAAATACAAAACTTACAAGCAAAATTAACAGACCTGGAAGCAAGATCTCAAAGGAACAATATCATCATCAGAGGAATACCTGAAACTGTACTTCATAACAATCTAATACCAACAATCAAGCAAATAATAAATTCCCTCCTAGAGGAATCTGAAGAAATGCAGCAAATAACAATAGAGAGAGGCCACAGAGCCCTGAGGGAAATGCAAACATCACTGAAACCAAGACCTGTCTATATTAAAATATTAAACTCCCAAGATGTAAATAAAATCATACTGGCAGCAAAGAAAAAAGGCACACTCACCTGGAATAATAATAAAATCTCCTTTGCTCAAGACCTCCCAATACAAATAAGACAAGCAAGACAACTACTATCTCCATACTGCAGGTTCCTAATAGAAAAAAATCAAATTCCAGATGAAATATCCAAATCAGTTAATCTTTTACATCAAAGAGGTTAAATACATGGTTGCTAACCCCAAAGAGGCAAAAGAGACATTCCTGGCTGTTTTCAAGCAAATTCCACCTTCAGAAGTGAAATAAATCCACAAAAAAAAAGATAAAGGTGCCTTGGATGAAAAAAACAACCCCATTCATGAGCACTCTAGCTGGGATCCAACTCTGAAATCTTCCCCTTGCTGTCTAGGCCCTTGGGTCATTGATGTGAGCCATGAGGAACACAGGAAAGGGAAGTACAGCCTGGGTGGGAACCAAAAATGAACTGCTGTTTCCGATGCACGAATATAGGAAGGAAGTTCCCATCTCAGATATTAGCTTGCAAATTCAGTCCCCCTAGGCTTTTGATGGCTTCATTAAGAACAGTCAGACAAAATGGATTTCAGCAAGCTCCGAAGGATTTTACTGCCTGAAAAATGAAAATTGATCTGCACAAGCTAAAAGAAGAAAGCTGCACCATAGATGTCAACCAACCTGCAAGACCTGCAAGCAAAACCTTGAAGAAATAAGGTACTGTTGAAGTGAACCATTCACTAAAACAGTACACCCAGTACTGTGTAGGTGAATAAAACTCCAGCCTTAAATAATAGGCAAGAAATAAACTGTCAGAATTATGCTAGCTCATACATTAATATTGGGAAAAAAGGGAAACAATTGTTAAATGTTTTATATAAATACTAGAAATGTGTTAAAAGATCCTGGAGAGAAGTAATCTCAGGAAATTAATAAAATAACCTAACAATCCTGGGATAATGTAAATATAGCCTTAATATGTCAACTATAGCAGAAGGACTGTTTGGCTAAGCTGTTTTTCTTTTTTTTTTTTTTTTGTCTCTCTATACTTCCTACTTTTGTTAAATAGGTGCCAAGTATATATTTTATAACCCACACAGATTGATGTGGAAAAACATCACTATAGGCACCAAAGAAGGACAAAACCTGAATAAGTAAAGGGGAGGAAAAAGAAGTCAAATGAGAGGAAATGTAAAAATGACAAGATTGATTGTTTAACAATATTACTATGGTACACATATTGCTATAATTTACTGAGGAATGTATATTAATATGCTGTTTTAAAAATACTATTAGAAAGAATTAGTCACAAGACAAAAACAATACATGCTGTACCTTAAATGCAATACCATCACTGTATAAATAATATGTTAGAAGAGGCTAGGGATATTAAGTAGCAGTGTTTGTTGAGGGAACTAGTTTGTTCAGCTTTGTCCACATTGTTTATAGTAACACAGGGGGGATACTATGGAGTAAATCTATATCTAAAAAGAAAACACATTCCAAGATTAGATGTAAAGGTAAACCATATAATGAACCTTCATCCTCCCCCCTGATTATTCCTGGTCCAGGGATATAGTGGTTAGGCACAGTGTAGGGATGGGGATAAATAGATGCTTTCCTAAACCATCACACAGTAACACATACAAAACTAACAAAACAAAACTAATATACATGGCATATCTAAGGAATACACCTAATAAATAAATGTGGGAAATAGAATCATGGAATGTTAAAGGGCTCCAAAACAAGAAGAAAAGAAAACTATTCTTACACCTTACATTAAAAACCATAGCCAACCTCATACTAATACAAGAAACGCACTTGACTGCAGATCAATGGGCAGAAATTAGCAGAAAGAAATGGATAAGTCAAATCATAGCTTCAGAGGGTAAACAAACAGTGCTGGGGCTGCCATAATAATTAAAAACCAATTTAAGGAAAAAAATACTTAAAACCAAAGCTGACAAGGAGGGAAGATGGTGCTATATAACATTTAATAGTCCTACAATACCAAAACCTATAATGGTACTTAATGTTTACGCACCCTGTAATAACCAACAACACTTTTTATGTCATTATACCCAACCTTAAACCAATTTAAAGATCACTACCTAGTGATTGGAGGTGACTGGAATACATATCAAAACCCAGAAAAGGATAAATCTAATCTGACCAAATCACATAATAAACAAGCCACATTAGCCCTTAATGAACTCAAACAAGATTTCAAACTATATGACCCTTTTAAACATGGGAACAGTGCAGATAAAACAGGGAAATTCACATTCTATTCGCAATGCCACAAAATGTGGTCAAGGATAGACTTCTTCTTAATCTCTGACATATTCATTAACATGGACCCAACAATAACTATACATACCAGGTTCTTTTCAGATCACTCCAAAATCACACTGAACACTAACTGGGACAAAAAGAAATATTTAGAGAATAGGGGTCATAATTGGTCATTAAACCCTAATTTACTTTCCAAAATGGATGTAATAAAAGAAACAGAAGCAATACTAAAAATAGCTCTTACAAATATCACTAACTCCCAAGTACCAACTGACATAGAATGGGCTGCAACCAAAGCACAAATCAGAGGATTGTTTATCAAAAAAGCAGCATACTATAAAAAATTACAACTGAAAGAGGAGCATATACTGAAAGGGAAAATAGAGCATCTTGAAAAAGAACTAATAAATAACCCTAAGAACCAAACAGAAGCAGAACTTTTAAAACTGCAAAGGGATCTATATATGTTAGAAACCAGGAACCTATATTTCTATGAAGCCAGAATGTTAGCTACTTATGCAGAAGAAGCTCAAATACCATCTAGAGCTCTGGCCAGAATTATCTGCCAACACAAAAATGCCTCCAATATATCAGAAATAAACTACAGAGACAAAAACTACACAAAAAATGAAGACATTATTAAAACATTTGAACAAATATACTATCAAATATATGGAGCACAAATATTACAAACCTCAAAGGAAGATAGAACTCTTTTTCTTCAAAAACTGAAATTCCCTAAACTTAATTTAGACCAACAAAAAAAAACTAACTGAGCCGATATCCATCAGTGAAATTATTACAACACTCAAACACTTAAAAGTGCATAAGGCTCCGGGTCCGGATGGACTCACATCAGAATTTTACAAAGCATTTTCCCCCTTGATAGCCAAACTACTATACTATACACTGAATTACATAATAAACTATAAAATAAATGATATCCACTTTAATGCCTCTAAAACTATATTTATATTAAAAGAACACACAGACTCCAAAAACCCAGACAGCTACAGACCCATCTCCCTCTTAAATATAGATACTAAAATATTTACCTCTATACTTGCAAACAGAATGAAAAATCTGATAGAAAAAATCCTCTCCCCAGAACAATCCGGTTTTACACCACAGACAGACTAGTGACAATACATTAACATTAGATGCACTAATATCCTACGCTAACCGATACAATATCAACATCTACACAATGGTAGTGGATGCCCACAAGGCATTTGATAGGGTTAATCTAGAATTCTTACTCCAAACACTACCCTACTTTAATATACCCAATAACTTCATTCAGATCATCCAAACTCTCTATAGCAACCCATACACATCTCTGTATATAAATAAAACTTGGTCAAATAGGATCCTAATAAAAAATGGAACAAGACAAGGATGCCCACTATCACCCTTCCTGTTTAACCTATACCTAGAACCACTCTTTCTATACATTAAACAAAATACATATCACAATCCTCCATCAATACAGAACTTCAAAATATACCTCACTGCATTTGCAGATGATCTGAACATATACTGCACTACACCAAATTTAGATATAAACAAAATAATAGCTGCAATTGAACATTTCTCGACTATGTCTAACTACAAACTAAACCTTAATAAAACTAATATTTCCCCCCTAAAAACACCCAAACTCATCTCACTAATGCCATTGTTAAACACAATAAAAATTAAAGAAGAAACTAAATACCTGGGAATCACCTTTTTCCAGAGTAACAAATACTTCTACCAACACAATGTAAACCTTAAATGGCAAAATATAATGCAAGACTGCAAAAGATGGAACAACCTAAAACTATCATTCTTAGCCAAAGTATCAATAATCAAAATGAACATTTTACCTAGATTAATGTATATATTCATGACATCACAGACAACAATACATAATAAGTTCTTCAAACAAATTCATACCTTCCTAGCAAAATTTATATGGGAACCCAAAAAAACCAGAATCTCCTATCCAAAATTAACACTCCCCAAAAGCAAAGGAGGACTAAATCTACCAGATTTTAAAATGTACTACTTGATCATTAATACTAACAGAATATTGAGAATAGCTGAACATAACCTGTCAATGGAAAATTGGTCTCCTCTCTGGGTGACAATATATTATAGATATATTAAAGCTCTAGGTTTCAATCCCAAAGCACTTCCATTCCTGAAGCAGAAAGAAATACAAACTTATAATGTTATAGAGCCCTTAAAACATTCTATCAACCTAGCGCAAAAACTCTTTCAATTCTTGAACCTTAGACATGCCATGACAATACTGCAACCCCCTCATAAAAACCCAAATTTAAAAATAAACAATAATATGCTGGACTTAGTCCCTTTTCCCAGACTAAAAGATAAAACAATCCAAGATATCTATCCCTACCTTAACTGTTCAATACAAGAAATGAGGACCAACTTAAACCTCCCTAAATCACACATAATAATCCTAAGACAAATCAAAGAACTGTGTTCCAGTTATCTCCAAAATATTACTATGACCGATAGTGACATAGAAACTTGTAGCAGGCTTTGGAAAACTATTATCACAACAAAGAAAACTATTACCAATTCATATAAAATGATAAATGAAATCAAATACCAGAAGGACCTCCTCTTCTATAACTACTGGAGAAAAATTAAACCATCCATAGATGATCAGCAAATAAGCCAGGCAATCAATCTAACACTGAAGATTCTACCCCTCAAAAAGTTAGCATACACTCAGCTCATGATCAATAATAATGCTTATTTTACACCTGCAATCCTACACAAATTTAACACATCAAAATCACCTTTCTGCCCACACTGTAAGGACCAGATAGCTGACTTAATCCCTGTATTTTGGAGCTGTAAATGTGTCTATAAACTCTGGAACTCTCTCAAGGTACAATTACAAAAAACTGGTTATTAAACATCAACATTAACTTGGGAATTCACTCTGTTACACATTCTCCCACCCAACATCCCAAGAAAACAAGCAAATACACTTTTAACAATTTTCCTACTAATGAAACTGTATATAGCTTTTAAATGGCTAGATATGATAAATATCTCTTGGGAGGGTTTTAAACAAGTAGCTATACAACATCTTTTAGCTCATAAAATAGTAATAGATAAAAGAAACAAAACATGAAATCCAGAGAAATTTGGGAACAAACCTTTAACATCATATTAGCATAATTCATCACACAGCAACTTAGAAATACACTATAATGGAACCAAAGAACACATACAAGTTCAGATATTAAATAATAACTTGGATATTACGAATGTATATACTGTCAATATAACTGTGGAATTAACAATGAAAGCATCTATGTACATAGTGTAAATAGATATGTTGTATGACCTATATCCTGTGGTATTTGACATCAATGTATAACATATGTATATGTGTGTATGTGTATGTATGTATGTATGTATATATATATATATATATATATATGTGTGTGTGTGTGTGTGTGTATGTGTATGTATGTATGTATGTGTATGTATATATATATATATATATATATATATATATATATATATATATATATATATATATATATATATATATGCACACGGTTATGTTGTAAGATGTTTTTTATTTGTGACATTTATTAATGTAAAAATAAAAATAAAAATTATTGAAAAAAAAAATGTTTCGTAAAACCTTGCACTGAAATTTTTCCAGTTTAGTCTGGCTTTACTTAATTAACCTATCACCCATACTGCCAGCATGAATTAGAATTAATGAAACTGCAGCCGTGGTCAACTTTCTGTCTTCAAAATATAGTACACTACATCACATCTCCAAATGATCAACAAATGGGCAAAACATGGCATATTTACTAGCAACTATGAAGGAAACTCAAGGAGCTGTTAAAATGTGTACTTTGTATTTATACCAAGATCTTTTAATGTCCTGTCTCCCTTTGTTGTTATATAGAAGCTTGGGTAGTGTATTTTAATGGAATACTTTCATAATATTGAATGGAAAAAAGAGTGAATACTAAGATTAACCACAAAAGGTCAAATCACAAAAGCCAGAACACCCTACAAAAAGTGCTTACCAGGGGGCAAGCCACCTGCACCCCCTATGTGGGAGGGTGCACCTCCTTCCCTGCTATTTATATATACCAACTCTGAGATCACACTACAGTGTGGAAAAGGGAAACCCATTCTGTGATGTACAATTTCACACAATAAGCTACTTGCTTTTTAAGTACTTCTAAAAAATCAGTAACAAATGCATTTGACTTTCTCTGCTTTGACCTTCTGTATGCAGTCTTTTGGTGTTCATTGTTTTTTCCATTCAACATTCTGAATGTATCCCATTTTACCATATACCTGATCCTTCAAGCATTAGAGACTCTTGGGAGAAACAACTCAAGTTGTACAAGTCTAAGGCACCTGATGGGCAAATCAGGCAATGACTGGATGGGAGATAGGAAATTCACCCTGGGGATCATGTCAGTCGCCCTACTAGACGGGGGTCCAGGGAAGTAAATATTGTGGGAAGAAATAGCCAGGGAATTATTATGGCTAGGCTTGTATAGGCCCTAGGACCGATAGCCTAGTACCAACCTATGAACCTATGAACTCCCACAAAAACACATACTCAGCTCCAGTCAGCATCAAGCAAACAAGCAATACAGGTAAGAATAGACTTACTATCATGAATACCATGCAGTCTGTATCACCAACAAGCAAACTAATTAAAGAAACAAAAGCCATAGTTAGCCTGCTGTCTTCAAAGTGTGGAATACTACTATATGTTGCATAATGTAGAACAGAAGGGTAAGAAATGATACATTTACTAACAACAAAGAAGCTCATATGGTTAATATGTGGACTTTATACTTAAAAAAAGTTCTCAACACCTAGTCTTTGCTTATTGAACAGTCACTTAGTTACAACATAAACTTTTCCTTTTACACTGTTTATAAGGCAAACATGTTCTACAACACATGTAATATATTGCTTTTTATTACACACTCAACTCTTCAAACATTAGAGATTTGAGAGTAAGTTGCAAAAGTTCAAGCCTAACCACACACAAAATAAGCAAATTATTTTCATATTTTTTATCTTAGCATCTTTAGTTACAAATGCTCAGTGACTAACATGATTGCTTCTCTCCCCACTTTGGTTATTATTAGTTCTTTCTACCCACTATATTGCTAATACTTTGATCTCTGACTCACATGCATGCACGTCCAGCTAACTTATGGCAGAACCATACAGTGCAACTCCATTATGACTTCTGAACTCCTTAGCTCAAACATCAGAAATAAAGGCATAAAATCGGGAATATATTTGGTAGAATATCAAGTTTTGCATTAGTAAGCATTTTCTGGAATATACAAACTCTGAAACTCACATGCCTGTCAATATATAAGTGACTTAAATCCACAACAATTTTGCCAAAAAAGCTAGTCAAAAGAATTCTGAACAAAGTCAAAAGTAATGGGGTGGGGAGAACAAAGGCAGAAAAAGAGACAACATTTCAACATTATTTTCTTTCACCTATTTAAGCAGGTAAACCCACAAGAGAAAGTGTTTTCTAAGTGGTGACCTAGAAGCAGTGTCTGAGTGACTTGTTCAAATGAAGTCACACAGTAGTTAAACGGTGATGGAATAATTTAAACCCATTACTTTTGACTACAAGAAACAATTCATTAACACTGTAAAGCCTTCAGTACTAGGCAACTCTGGTTCACTTAAAAAGCTTACAGAACAACAACAATGTGCCTGAACATGCATTTTTTAAGCAATAAAATCTAAGACATTCTAATGACTAACTGTAATCTTCAGTGAGTTACCAAAATAAGGAATTTAATGAAAATCTGGCAAATTAAGTGGAGAATTAAGTCTGTTAATATGTTACCTTCTGTTTTTAAAGGTGATGATTTGAATCTTTCTACATCCATTTACCTACTGTGTGACTCTAAGCAATTCACTTGACCAGATAGTGCTGTTAAGTTGTCTTAGCCAGTCAAAAAATACAAATTTCCACTTAAAACTCAAGTTTATTGATATTAATAATGTCTGTAATTCACAGATGTTTGGGCTCATCGCGGCAATACCTAAAAAAGTCTCATCTGCTACTCCAGAAGAGGTTTTAACAGGCTGTCGTTCTTCTCTACCCTAATGACTCCAACTTAAATTCAGTAAGCGGCTTCCAGATGAGTTTCCATTAATGTGCCAAAATGGCCTGTTCATAAAAGCTTACACCATACTATGCATGAAGATGAAGGATGGTTGTGCAAGTATTTACAGTACTTGTATCCTTTGGAGAAAGCAGTCAGAATCTCTAGTGTAGATTGCCATAGATCTGCTATGATGGCTTCAGTGGGATAATCTTCATGCTTATTACTGCACCCTTGGCCACAAACATGATGGGTGCTTCTGCTCTATAGTGGGGGCTACTTCACTGGACAGATAGTTTGAGGGACATTGTCTCTACAGGAGACTTCATTTGCATATTAATCTTGTCGACTCTTCAAGGCTTTCAGGGCATTCTTCCTCCTAGGTTAGTGGTTGTTCATATATATATAATATAGTTGTAGTCGGGAATGTCAGCAAACAGAAAAGAATAAAGTCCCAACCTCCCTTCCCCCATTGTCAGGAAGCAATGAGAGTGCAGAAGTGGATAATCTCATCACATCATTTTCTGTTTACCATGCATGTTCCTGGGTTAGTCAGCTCTCTTGCAGACAGACTGACATGTTGTCTGCTGATACCCCATGAGTGGTCACACACTTTGATCTCTGCGGTGTGACTTTCTGGTCTATGATCTGTTTGCATATGTAACCAAAACAAATTTGTTGAAATATTTTTCTGAAAAGATTTCAAGCCTGCATAAAATAAAGGACCGCTGGTGATTCCCTGCTGGATGAGGAAAGTAAACCTATATTTTCATGTCTGTGATAAAGCTGCTTTCTGTTTTACCTGCTCCATTTTGTTAGATGCTTTAAAAAATCTTCATGGCCTGGTGTTTTTGTTCTGTGTGTGTGTGTGAGAGAGAGACACTTAAGTTATCTAGGCTGCACATTTCACATGTATCTGCGATTTCATAATAGGGAACCTATATTTTCTGGTCTGTGAGTGACAAAGCTGTGTTCTGTTTTACCTGCTTTGTATTGTTTTCTAATTTACCAAATCTGCTTTGCCTGGAGTTTTTGTTCTATGTGAAGGAAAAACACTTAAATACCTAAGCTGCACATTTCACATGTTTTTTTCATTGGTTAAGTTGTTTGAATAATACTTAAATACACAGTGGCCTTTTTCTTTTTCTGAAAAGATTTAAAGCCTGCATAAACTAAAACATTACTGGTGATCCCTGCTGGGTGCGGAAAGTAAATCTATATTTTATTGTCTGTGAGTGATAAAGCTGCTTTCTGTTTTACCTGCTCTATTTTGTTTTCTATTTTAAGAAATCTGCTTGGTCTGGTTTTTTTGCTCTGCGTGAGAGATAGACACTTAAATTAGCTAGGCTGCATATTTCACATGCTTTTCTATGGTTAAATTGCTTGAATGATACTTAAATACCAAGCGAATTTCTGGGCCATGGTCTTCTTCTCAATATTTTTTAACCCTGCATAAACTAAAGCACTGCTGATGATTCCCCTGCTAGGTGAGGAAAGTAAACCTATATTTTGGGTCTATATTATATTATCACACGCTTACAAAAGTGAATGATAATTAATCGACCCAATATAAGCAAAAGCTTACAATGTCGAAACCTCAGAACAGTGATTTTTTTTTTCCAAAGGAAAAAAATTGCTGTTCCAAAATAAAAAAAAACTTTAAAACATTGCATAATGTGGGGGACTTTGCCCCCACATTCCCTCTACTTAAATATACTAACTCTGAGATCGTACTACAGTGCAGAAAACAGCAAAGTAACGAAAGCAGCCAAGCAAATTCTTTCCCAGGGAAAGAATTTGCTGAAAAGTCACTTCGCTATTTTACTTTTTGCTCTTTTTGGTTCGATCAAGATGCATTCAACAAACTGCATCTGTGATCTCGTAATAGGGAATCAATATTTTCTGGTCTGTGAGTGATAAAGCTGCATTCTGTTTTACCTGCTCTGTATTGTTTTCTAATTTAACAAATCTGCTTGGCCTGGTGTTTTTGTTCTATATGAAGGAAAAACACTTAAATACCTAAGCTGCACATTTCACATATTTTTTCATTGGTTAAATTTCAAGCCTGCATAAATTAAAACACTGCTGGTGATTCCTTGTTCGGTGAGGAAAGTAAACCGAATATGTTATTGTCTGTGAGTGATAACACTGCTTTCTGTTTTACCTGCTCCATTTTGTTCTCTGTTTTAAGAAATCTGCTTGGCCTGGTGTTTTTGTTCCATCTGAGAGAGAGACACTTAAATTAGCTGGGATGCACATTATGCATGTTTTTTCATTGGTTAAATGTTTTCAGTGTTCTTAAATACATAGTGAATTTTTGGGCCTTTGTTTTTTTCTGAAAAAAATTTTGAGCCTGCATAAAAAAAAGCACTGCTGATGATTTCGTGCTGGGAGAGGAAAGTAAACCTATATTTTCTTGTTTGTGAGTGATTAAGCTACTTTCTGTTTTATCTGCTCCATTTTGTTTTCTGTTTTAAGAAATCTGCTCGGCCTGGTCTTTTCATTCTGTGTGAGAGATAGACACACATATTTGCTAAACAGCACATTTCACACATTTTTTCATTGGTTAAATTGTTTGAGTGATACTTAAATACCCAGTGAATTTCTGGGCCATGGTCTTTTTATGAAAATATTTCAAGCCTGGATAAACTAGAGCACTGCTGGTGATTCCCTGCTAGGTGAGGAAAGTAAACCTATATTTTCTGGTCTGTGAGTGATAAAGCTGCTTTCTGTTTTGCCTACTCTATTTTGTTTTCTAATTTAGCAAATTTGCTTGGCTTGCTGCTTTTGTTCTGTGTGAAGGATAAACACTTACATTACCTAAGCTGTACATTTAACATACTTTTTCATTGATTAAATTGTTTGAATGATCTTAAATACACAGTGAGTTTCTGGGCCTTAATCTTTTTCCAAAAAGATTTCAAGCCTCTATAAAGTAAAGCACTGCTGGTGATTCCCTGCTGGGTGAGGAAAGTAAACCTATATTTTCTTGGGATCCATACAGATCCGCAATGGCACTTTCTGTCGAAGCAGAAATCACCAAACATACATAACCGAAAGTGTTGTTCACTGAAGCAGCACTTTCGGTTATGTATGCTGGTTGTGCCAGTCGCACTACGGTGTGGTTAAGGGAAAATTCCCTTTTTCCCACTGTAGTGTGACCTCGGAGTGAGAATATAAAAGTAGGGGGGTTGTGGGGGGCACAGCACCCCCTGCATAAAAGAAGATTTATTGTTTTATGGGTTTTTTTTCTAACGGACTTTAACGAAAGTGCTTTTTCGGTGAAAGCGATTTCGTTAAAGTGTGTTCAGTTATTGTGGATTTGGACTATTGAACTTTTGTTCAATAGTCCTAGATCCATTTTCTTATCTGTGAGTGATAAAGCTGCTTTCTTTTTTATCTGCTCTATTTCGTTTTCTGTTTTAAGAAATCTGCTTGGCCTGCTGTTTTTGTTCTATATGAGAGACAGACACTTAAAATAGCTATGCTGCACATTTCACACATTTTGGCATTGGTTAAATTGTTTGAGTGATACTTAAATACAAAGTAAATTTCTGGGCCTTTGACTTTTCTGAAAAGATTTCAAGCCTTCATAAACTAAAGGACTTCTGTGTGATTCTCTTCTAGTTTTTTCCAAACCACTCTCCTCTTCATTGATTTGCTTTTTAAACCGGGTGATTTTAAGCTGTTCACCCCTACTGTAAATTGAGCTATAATAGGCTCCACCCTTTCTACACTGCTGTTAATATCTTGAATTATTTATTTGGCCTTCTTTGTGCTTATATTGAAAACATGCATTTTGCCTCTCATTGTCTATTCTACTCCTCTGAATTCATTATCTAGCTAGCTGTTGGATAAAATAGTATATTTTTGCATTCCAGCAAGCCCTTGTTTTACATCAAGAGGTCAGTGAATTTTCCATACAGTGCACTGAGAGGTAGTCTGGTCTGTTTAGGTTTGGGAAACATTTCAGATTTCTGCATGTAGTTTTATTGACTGGAGGGTTTATTAATCAGCTCATCTTGTTTTAGTGCCTGTATATGTTATATACAATTGAGTGGCTCTTGGTTAATTTATATAAAGTGAAGACTTTTATTGAATGATGACACTTTCATGAGCTGTTAAAAGTACACTGCTATATCTATAACTCTAATTTTGTTTGTGGTAGCATTTTCTATTTTTTAAGGTTTTTTTGGTAGCATTTTACTCCAGACAATAGGAGCCGTGGTGGTGCAGCGGTTAGCATTGTTGCCTCACAGCAAGAGGTTCTCCCATTTGATTCTCAGCTGGAGCACCTTCTGTGTGGAGTTGGCATGTCCTCCCCATGGTTGAGTGATGTTAAAGACATGCAGGTAGGTGCGAGCGTGAATGGGCATGCCTTCATTGAAGGTTGGGCATCGGGCTGGCAACTCAGCACCATAAAAATCCACTGCCAATCATGAGCAGACCGGAGTTCCGCTGTGGCAACCCCTAACCGGGAAAAGCTGAAAGTCTTTTATTTTACTCCAGACAATCCTTTACTATGCTTTTACATTAGGAGGACTGGGATTATTCGTCTAGTGGCAGTAGGTGTTTAACTGGTCTGTCTGAGCTGGGAAGCACACAAAAGGGATGTAAGTATTTTTTTTGCACTTCTCTTATGTATTGTGACTGTACTTTAGCAGTTTTAAAAAAACTGCATTGTCTGCTGCTCCTTTACGTCGTTAATTGCACAGTATTACATTGTATCTGTTAGTGCAGGGCTGTTGTAGGTAGTTTGTGTGGTCTTGTTACACTTGGGCTCCAAACCATCTAAATACATTAAGAAGGCATTTTTCTACACTCTTGTGGCAGAAGTGTGTCGATTTAATCTTTCTGAGTCAGGGAGCTCTGGTGGAAGGCTTATTGTGTGATTTCCTGATTGGGAGTTAGCTTAAAACTTGTTTTTCTTTGCTCATATTTAAACCTCACTTTTGCAAGGTGCTGCTCTTTGTTCAGTGGTAGTTAGCAGTGCCCTTGAATAGACACAAAAACCTAGAAGCTCAGTTTTCCCTAAACTGCTGTCAGTGAAACCCTTCCAAGATTTTCTGCTGCTGTAGAAGCAACTCAGTTGCATACTGAGCAGCATAGCCTTATTTATCAAACTTAGCCTACACAAAGTATAGGTGCCTCTTGTAGTGTCAGCACTACTAGCACAGGCATATCAAATTAACACATTGCTTTCCCTATTAATTATACAGTAAGAGCCTTCCATCATGGACAGGCAATTTCCCATCATCTCTCTGGCCACCCTGATAGACATGGGCATCCTGAGGCAATGTAGCAATTGTCTCGTATGCTGACAACCACTTATTCTTTAAACAAATACTTTATGTGAGAGATGTAGTTACACTATGAAACTGGAGGCAAGACTCTCACATAAGGACAAACTGAATTCCAAATGGGTTGTCAGCACACATACACTTCCCACACTAAATAAGGACACAACATGTAAACCCACATATGTGAACATACTCACTAGTAACTTACCAAAAGATCAGAACCATCCCCAATGGAAATGACTTACACACATGATGCAAAAAAACAACCACAGCATATAATAGCACACACACCAGTGTCTCAACAAATACACCCATCAGGTGTAACACCACAAAACCTAATGTATTGGTCATAGGAGACTCCATTGTGAGACACATGGATGCCCCCCTCACCAAGATGGATAAGGAGCAGGTTACAGTTAGCTGCCTGTCAGGTGGCAGGATTTGTCAAGTCACTCAGCAAGTATGACTCTGTCATAGTCCATTAGGGGGTGAATGACTCGAGATGTACCTCAATGGACTATATGAAGAGTGATATGACTGAGCTCTCAGATTATGTGTCACAGGCAGGTAATAGCCTAGCCTTAAGCAGCATTCTACATTTTTATTTTTATTTATTTTTATTTTATTTTACATTTGTTGACCAGTCTGGTCCAACCGGATATATGTCCATTTTCAGCAGAGGCCCAGGGAGAAAAGCTCCAAGAGAAAAATACATGAATATTAATAGCAATGTTACAAAAATTCACTCAGAAAAAAATATATAAAGTAGCACTGACATATATTACTGAAGTAACACAAATTAGCAGTGACATATATTACAGAAGCAACAACAGGAAATTAATTACAGGATGAGGGAGTTCAAAATTAAGAAAGATAGCAGAAAAGTAAGTTTTTCTACTAATTTGTAAGCAGGAGAAAGTGAACATACTAGTGGCATTAGGCAAGCTAGTCAGGGTTAGTACAGGGGCAAAGTCAGTGACAAGGAGGTGCCTGCCAAATTATTGGATTTACAAGTTGATATAAGAAGTTTGTTAGAAGAACATAGGGCAGGATTCACGAAGCCTCCGTGTAAGAGATACATTGCTTACACGGAGGCTGCAGTTAAACAGTGTGACGTCAGCATGTCATGCATATGCATGAGGGCATGCTGAATCACACCGAAGGCTAACACGGTCCGTGGAAGACAGTAGGGGGCGTGTCCGTAGGCCGAGCCCTGCAAGCGGACACTCCCCCAGAAGAGTAAAATTGCCCAAAGTAAACACCCACGACAGAGGCCATGGAAATGTGAATAAACACAACACAACACATGCCCTACAGACTATGAACATAAAATATATAAATGAACATGTTATATATTTTTTTTAAATCGTAAAGATGTTTGCCCGTGAGTGCGCTCGTTTGCGCAGGCGTGCCCGTAGCTTAGCCACAGTTAGCAGTCAGTGGTAAAGGATATAAGAACTAAATATGGAAATTAAGCTAAGAAGCAATAGCATAGCAGTAGAGACGTCGGCTGAAGAGCAGGCATTCATGGTTCGAGCCCCCACAACATCAATTTTTATTTTTAGTAAAATAAGCATGAAACAAGTCCCTGACAAACATGTACACATATAAAATCATAGTTTATGTAAAATGTAATGAAATAGTCCATTTATTTTGAAGAAATGTGAGATAACATAACAATAAAAAATGCGAGATGTGCCCATAGCTGAGCTACAGTTTAACAAGGTGAGTGCATCTGCCCGTAGGTGAGCAGTGGTTTAACAGATGTAAAATGAGTGCCTGTAGGTGAGCAGTGGTTTAACATGCTGAAACTGTGTGCTCCTAGCTGAGCTGAGCGTAATATGCGTTCTAACAGCCAAATGAAGCGTAAACCAGTGTACCCCATTTGCGAGGAGCTGCGCACCGCGCCAACAAGCTAACCGACGGGCAACGTTGAGCAAGCTGTATCAAAACTGCCTTTACACAGACACACCCCCTAGCCTGTCTAGACAGTCATAAAATATAAAAAGCAGTGGCCAAGTTTGAACCCAAGATACCATGCACCATAGTCAAGGTACTGAACCACTAAGCCATGACAGCTGCACTTAGAAATGCAGTAATAGCAAATATATAGGAATGAAGAGAAAGTGGAGCATGACAAAGCAGGTTTTGTGAAGTTGATACAATTCCAAAATGGCCAATCACAGATAAGTGCGGGAAAAACGGCATATATAAGCTCCATAGGTGGGAATACACAGCATAAACGATTGTAGAACTAACTTGCAGCCAGAATGTCAGGAGTAGGTGAGGGTAGTTGCTTTCGAGCACAGAGGTGGGGCGTTGAGGAGTCCAGATACATGGTCTGGCTCCTAGTCCACAATCATGAGGCCCAACTCATGCAGGGCCAGGTCCTGTGGGGAGCATATAGGGCTGAGGCGTGGGACCGGTTGGCTCATGATCTCACCAGTGCCACAGGGATTCCAAGGACTGGTGAGCAGGTCCGTCACCACCATGCGGACCTGAAGAGACATAAGCAGGACCAATTGAACCTTTGGATCCAGGAGGCCCGGCAAATGCCCAACGCCCCACTACTGAGTAAGTTACATTTAATTATGTATGTAAGAAATTAAACTAGCTGATATTATGGAGATGTGTATTCCAATATTACTTCATTTATATTACAGCTGCAGGTGTCCGTTCTGCGAACCGCAGAGCCTATGGTGATAGGCTGGTGCGGTTGCGCCACCAGGCAGGTCAGTAATCCACTCCCAGTAACTGTAAAGAAATATAAAATTATGACAGTTAGCAAAAGAGTGCAGTGTAGTCACTAAGTAATAAAATGTGCAAGTAACAGTGTAAGAGTGTTTGCAAGTATTGCTTGATTACAAAAGTGTGTTGCAGTCTGTAATCCAAACAGAAAAATGAAAATGTCTGAAATAAAGTCTGAAATAAAGATGCCCTACCTGTAATATAATAGTACACAACCTGCAGCAGGCTGAAAAGTACAGCTGCAGAAGATGAGCAAATCACTTGTGTGAAATATATCCCTGTTGAAATACTGAAACATGACAGAAGTGAGACTGCTGGAAAGGATTGTAATAACTACAGGTAAAACATGTCAATAAAGCCTAGAAGTAAGTACCATCCTGAATAGTAAAATGAAAACAAGTGAGAGAGTGTGAGAAAGAGTTATGAATCCACCAATAAAGTATTAATAATCCCTGAATAAAGTATACTGCACTCAGTACAGAATGAAATGAATGTGACAAGTAGAACCAAACTGCGAAATGTGTTCAAAGTGTTGTTGCAGCTAGAATGTGTATCCCAAAATCTGGATATGTTGCTCTCAGTCTGCAATATGCAGATAGTATGATTGTCTGAAATACCAAACATCCACAGTTGTCTATAGCTATATAAAGCAAATGTAGCAGGATGATGTAGCTGAACAAAGCCAGATATGAACGTGTATGAATAACAATAAAATGTATATTGATGTAGCAGTAACAGTCCTATCACCAAATTGAAGTAGTTATCATATAGGAAACTGTAGTTAGAACAGTAGTGTGTATATATCTGCAGCTATTAGAAATGTACAGCATATGTATTGGTATTGAAGGTGTTAATAATATTTTCTTCACCCCACCCTATAACCACATATAATCCATTCCACGTGAAATTGGTATGTGCAATCACAATTAACACCCCTGGACATTTGTCCTGTTGGGTCATAAATATTTGCATGTACGTTGATGCATCTGCCCTGTTCATACATCCAAACCTGATGGCCTGTTGCCATCAATCAACCCTGCATGTTGTTGGACTGTGTATTGCTGTTCAAATTATGCATGTGTTATGCTCGCTGTTCAATGGTGTGAATATCTGGGTGTTTGGTTAATGGGAATACTAATGCATGCTGTTACAACTAATTGTGAATGGTATTGTATGTTACTAAGCCAAACTGTCATGACATAATGCAAAACATAGGACGACAGGGAAGGCGGGTTCCAGCGGACCCACCTCTCCCACCTCAGCTGGCAAGTGCAC
The DNA here is from genome assembly GCF_019279795.1 of Protopterus annectens. Taxonomy (NCBI): domain Eukaryota; kingdom Metazoa; phylum Chordata; order Ceratodontiformes; family Protopteridae; genus Protopterus; species Protopterus annectens. The sequence goes on along the minus strand of NC_056737.1, from coordinate 750,223,068 downwards.
CTGGCACTAGTGCCCAGTCTGGACCCTCCTCTGGTGGCTCTGTGCCACCTGCGGGTGGAAGCGCTGCAGGGGATGGGACCCGTCCCCCCTCTGCAAGCGTGGCCAGAGGAGAACCACCACTCACCCTCCATAGCGTCCGGACTGTGGTGCATAGGGAGATCCAGGACTCTGTTCTTGGACCCCTACGCCAGCTTGAGGCACAGGTGGCACAACTTATGGGCATGCCTGTTGCCCGGCCTACACAGCCCCCAGCACAGCCCCGTCCTGGGCAGTGAAGGAACAGTTGCAACTGCCCATGGGTGGGGATATCAGTTCCACTGTTGCCATCTATGGGCTCATGGGCTCTTGATATCCAAACATCCATCCCCGTCAATTGTGTAACCCCCCCCACATGTGTCATACACCGCCCCTGTATGCGTCTTGCTGGACTTGTCTGTTGACCTACCCAACCTACCTCCCCAGCTATACCGACTTCCTTCACCTGACATTCCACTCTCACCTGAAAAAAAAAAAAAAAAAAAAAAAGGGCACTCTGTACCCACAAAAAAATTACGCCCCATACATAGCTGCCCATTCCGCACACATGTCTGCTGGACATGGAAACTATCAATTATAATTGGCTGTACAACAAGTATTATTGTTGTCCTGACACCTATCTCAGGAGTGGAAGGTTTCAAATGTCACACCAAATTACATACACATGCACAGCTGTTGCTGATGAAGAAATGGGCAGCTATGGGCCTTACCTACATCCCTCCTCCAAATCCCAAGCTTGTTTCCCTACTGTCTTACCCTCTTTGTGACCCCTTTTTCACCACTTTCCTGTCTCCCCATTTTCATTTCTTTCAAAGAAAATAGCACGGGTGTGCGCACGAGTAAGCACTTTTAAGCGGTTGTAAGCGGGTGTGCGCATGTGTGCGCGGAGCTAAACGCCAGTGTGCATGCGTGAGCTCTGCGTAAACCAGCGCTAACCCGGTTACAACTGCTTAAAGGTGCCTTAGTCACTCGGATTGACAGGTCCTGTAGTCAGTTCAAAAGCAAAATAAAATCCCACTGTCAGTCCCAAACCCAGGACCTTGGAAACAGTAGTGTGCATGACCTACCACTAAGCCATGACTCTTATACAAGAGCATTGTGCTAAAATAAATATATCATGTAATAGTAAGAATGAATGTAAAGGGAATATAGGATGTGTAGTACACAAAGCATGTCATTTAGAATTACTGTCAAAACTAGTGGATTTCCATAATAGTAGTATGTGAACAGAAACAGCCATGCTAGTAGGTAGCTAGTAGGTAATAATGTCAGTTAATGTTCATATATAAATGTATGTATATATATATATATATATATATATATATATATATATATATATATATATATATATATATATAGATAGATAGATATAGTTGTAGGTGTTGTAGGTGTAAGTGTGCATAAACACTTACTACAGGAAACAGGAGAGAGGAATGGAGAAATGTGAATCTACAACACAGCCTGAATCATGAGAGAGATACTAACCTTTACACTCACAGAACAGTGTTCACAGCATACCAGCATGGTCCCCTCCCTTACAATCTGAAAGGGCAACGCCTATCTCACATACCCTTTTATAGCACTGTCCTGAAATCACAGTGAGAACTGCAATCAGTACACAACTGGCTGCATGCAATTAGCAAATGCTGGCTTACAATTGGTGCAGAGGCCATCACATGGACTTATGCAGATACCTACAAAAGCATCCTGTACTCACACTCCACACATGCAATACGTTCATTGCACTGTTTGGAGGCAGACAGAGAGAGAGAGAGAGAGAGACAGACAGAGACAGAGACAGAGAGAGAGAGAGAAAAAAAAAACACAAACAACAACACACGGTACACACACTGAGTCTAAGCTGTCAGCAGTGACAGTAGCAAGCCGTGCCAGCAGCAGGAAGCAGGAAGCAGTAGTAGCGGTAATGCAACCAGCTGCGACAAACACAGGCAATGTAAAATAGCAGGTTAATAGTCTGCATACTGTGAACCCTCCATATGTGTCATAGGTCTGTATCTATAGGTATGTCCATGTGATATGTTGTGTGCACGTAGTTCCACCAAAAGGGGATGAGTATACATTACATGTCAGTCAGTGTTAGGCCATGATCCTGGCAGCAGTGTTCTGTTGCAGTGAGGCCTGTCTGTAGGATGTGTTTGTTAGCTGGTGTAACGACTATGGTGCTTAGTTAGCAGTCATCTGGGAACTTTGTCATCCACAACCCGCACATGTTCACTGTTACATCTCAGAAATAAATGCCAAACAAGAGGGGTCCTAGGACAGAGGCCTGTGGGATACCACATGTGACTGGCATTGAGTCTGACATGGCTCCTACAATATCGATATTATGGATTCTGTATGTCAATCAGTGTGCAACCCATCATGTGACATATGTAGTAACATGTAAGCTAATGAGCTTGTCTATGATGCCCGAGTGGAGTACTGTTTTGAAGGCCTTAGGCAAGTCCAGGTAGGCTGTATCGATTGCGTTGCCCTCATCAATGGCTGTAGTGACTGTTTTGAAGATCAACCAGGTTCAAAAGGCAGGAGCAGCCCATCACAAAGGCAAACTGGACAGGAACAAGTGTCTGCAGGTACCCAATATTGCTGTATATGCATCCCATACTGAATAATTCCATAGCTTAGCAGACCAGGCTGGTTAAGCTTATGGTGCGGTAGTTCCCAGGGTCAGTAGAGGTGCCTCCTTAGTGGAGTGGGACCACTGTTGCTGTATGCCAGTGTTCAGGTACATATCCTGTAGTACAGCCAAGGTTAAATATCAGTCTTATATGCGGTTGTATGTCCTCTTGGAGTTCACGTAGCACACATCCAGGGATACCATCAGGTCACATTGATGCTGTGTGTTCTGCTTTGCTGAGGGCGGCCCTCACCTGGACATGTGAGATGATAGGGAGGTTACATTCAGCTGTGATAAATATTTCTACCTGTGTGGGAGAAGGAGGGGGTTACCTGCACCGAACCTGTCTGCAAGAATGTTGCCAATATCTGTGTGTTTGGTGAATGTTAAGTAGGTGTGTATTAACTCAGAGCATATCTGAGGCATTTGGTCCATATGTGTAACATAACTGAGGAAGGCCTTGTGGTTATCTATAGTGTTCGTGGCCACTTCCCTCCCAGAGTAGGCCGTGGATGTTGTTATGAGAGACCGTAGCTTATTACCAGTGCTGACCACAGATGCCTTCCCTTAATGTGAATCTGCTCTGTCCTGCAGTAGCCTCCTTCTATTGTTATACAATCTGCCTTTGGCTGGGGTCCACCGGACAGGATGCCTAACCTTTGTGCATAGGGTCTGGGTTAGAAATGTGTGTGCATGTTCCATGCAATCTTTGGGATGTCCGTGGGAAGCATTCGCAAAGGGGTCAGCAGTGTGGGTTGTGGCTTCCACTGGCCCAGTGGGCTGCATGGATACCATCTCAGTCCTAACAAGTGAATAACTGTCTTATCACATACATATCAAAGTATTCTACTGTGCTGGTGGTAGTGGTGGGATATGTATATCCAGGCCGAGTAACTTGTGTCCAGATCACACTAGTGGATGGCGTTCCACATACAGTACCTTGGTATGAATCCCCAGAGTGAGGTTGTGCATTGGACCTGTCACAGTGTGCTGACTGATGGGGCATGCTACTATGTTGTATGGAATGTGGCAGGTATTGTTGCACAGGTGTTGGCTGAGCACTGATATCTGGCCATGTACTTGTGTATCCACCAAGAGACACACACATGCTACATATGGGAGTAGTAGTATATCACTACAGTTGAGTATCATGTATAGTATGTGTGCCATATATTGCTGACATAGTCTGCTGCTATGCTGTTTGTGTTCTCTTCCAGGGAGATGGTGCGTCAGTGTAATCCCACCTACTCTGCAGCAGAAGATGAGGAGATACACCAGAGCCTGGTGCGGGATTATGACATACTGTTTTCCCGCACCAGCCAGAATCAGCAGGAGAGGGCTGCACTGTGGCAAGACCTTGTCCGTAGGGTAAATGACATTGGCATGCATAATAGGACATATGAGCAGGTACAACATCACTGCAGTGATTTAATCAGGAATGTCCATCAGTGTGCGTCGGATATCCACAGGCAACAGGTTGCCACAGGAGGTGGGGTGGCCACACATCCCCCCCTCACCAGACTGGAGGGGCTACTCCTAAGTGTTGTGGCTCCAGCCCTGGAACAGTAACAGCAATACACCTGCATCATGATGGAGGCTGGATCCACACAGCAGCACGACATGGAGCGTGCAGGTAATATGCCATATGTACACTTGACTGTTCTGTACACTGTTAGTTTATGCATGTGTAAGGTGTGTCCGTGGTATGTAACTGTCAACATAGTATGTAATTGTGCAGGTGTGATATTGGCAATATCAGCAGCTGACGTGTGAAAGGTAACTGGTGTTTTACTGCACTGTATCATATGCAGTATCAATGGCACAGTTGTGCCCACTGACATTAATCTCCTCATTTCTGCAGGTCCCTCCGGTGTTACAGCAAGGCAGGCCATCCATGCTGGTGAGTGTGTTTTAACAATACCTATAATAGTCCTGATAGTGCTAGTAATACTAGTGTAACTCAGTAGTGCTCTGTGTGTATACTGCAGGGTGTGCATGTGTGCATGTGTATGTGTGCCTGTGTCCATGTGTGCATGTGTGCATGTGTGCCTGTGTCCACGTGTGCATGTGTGCATGTGTGCCTGTGTCCACATGTGCATGTGTGCATGTGTCCACATGTGCATGTGTGTCCATGTGTGCACGTGTCCACGTGTGCACGTGTCCACGTGTGCATGTGTGCCTGTGTCCATGTGTGCATGTGTGCACGTGTGCATGTGTGCCTGTGTCCATGTGTGCATGTGTCCACATGTGCATGTGTGCATGTGTGCATAAGTGCATCACTGGTAACATTGTGTGGACACTGTAAACTGTGTTTACTGTCTTCCTCCCACAGGTTCTGGTGCTGCTCTGGTGTCCTGCAGCAGGGAACCTGAATCTGGTGCCACAGGTACTGGTAATGATGATATCTGTGTAATGGCACAGGAAGGTGTGTCAGGGTCTGCCATTGGTCAGCCAATTGACAGTACACAGCTGTCAACCCCATCATTGTGCACAGTCATCCTGCCAGTACGTCCTATGTCACCATTGTCCCTAGGTGATGGACAGGATACCGTGGACATTGACCAGGGTAATGTAGTATCTGTGGCACATGCTTCCCCACACAGCAGCCATGGTTAGGGTCCTGCGATGGTACCACACAGACAGTTGCCCATGGGTTCTCGTGGGATCATCCATGGGCGTACTGCCTCAGACATGCCCAAAGAGGTCTGTCAACCTCAGCTATGTTTTGGGCTGTCATGCAGGCACAGTCGCGTATGGAAAGGTACACCAGACAGGGTCTGAGGGAGCTGAGAGCATGTCGCACAGCCATGACTGACAGTATGCGTGACATCGCGGATGCTATCCGTAATTTCACCGATGTCATAGACAGACATTGTGGGGACATATTACAGCAGTTCCACAACCACATGTCCATGAGCCAGGGCAATGGTTGGCGGTTGTGGCGTCGACATGGCCATATGCCAGCAACAGCAGCAGCTGGCAGTCAGCGTGGACAACAACAGGCCCGCGCATGCCCCCATAGTGCCAGCAGCAGCCCCAGCAATGCTGGGTCTGTGCTGTCATCGGAACGCCCCAGGAGACCACGTGCACGTGGCTCTGGACAGTCCCAACAGGGACTTGTGTCCAGTCAACACACTCCCGCTTCTGATGACAGTACCCAGTCTGGCTTAGTACCAGATACGGTCCGTAGCACCCCTGCCAGGCACAGGTACCGTGTCTGTGCCCACAGGCATTGATCTGTATGACCTGCCAGGTGCAGTCTGTGTCTGTCCACAAACCCCTGTATATGGCAGCCATGAGGTGGAACTGTGTGCGTGCATACACACATGTGAAATGTTAACACCTAGGGCTACCACATAGACGCACACACTGCACCAACAGTGCCCCACCCTGTACTGCTATCCCTCACCAACACACATACACACACATGTCAATTGGTGGTATCAGTGGCAGACTCAGGCATACCTAATTCACACCCTGTGCATATGATGAAACTGTGCCACCTCCTGCAATCTCCAAAATCAGTGCAGGAACAGGTAAACACGTTGCTGATGCACAGGGTGACTACATAGAAGTGTATTAGTAATATCATGTTGGTAACAGTTCAGTGTGCTGATATGACTGTGTGTATATCCCAGCATGCCTGATGCAGTAACCGTATGACTGTCCTGAATTGTTATCTGCACCCATAGTACGTACCAAAGTGTAACAGCTGCACATTATTGCATACCGGTGGTAAGGATGTCAACAGATAGCCACATACATGGGTAGCGCAGGGGGGAAGCTAATGCAAGTAGTGATACGCAATGATGGACATGTACAGGGTTGGGAGGGTGGCCTAATGGTTAAGGTGTTTGCCTTACAAACACAAGGTGCAGGGTTTGAGTCTTGCAAGGGATAATTGGCTAGGCTTAAAATGGCTGAAAAGGGCAGTTAGCTTAGTACTAATCTATGAACCTATGAACCTACAGTAATGGTGGCAAGTTGCCCACAATGACTATGCAATGTGGATGTTTGCACATGTTGATATGTGTGCAGTACCAATGTAATCCAAATCACAATTAACTATGACATAATATCATTTCTACCATGGGCATCTGCGCTGTGCATTCCTGGGTATATGTTGATAGTGCCTACATATTTGCACTGTTACCTGCTGTTAGTGTTACCCCTTCTTTGTTGTACAATGGACTACTTCCAGCCCTGCTTACTGTAGCTTTGTTTGCTTGCATGTTCGCTTGGGGTTCCCTGGAACACTGCTTCCACCTGCATTGCAAAGTTACAGTGCTTCTGTGGACTCCTAGTGACATCTGCATAGCGTACGATACGTATGTCAAGTTTACATATGACAGAACATCACTGTCTGTCCTGTTCGCATGTACGTTGCCTGTGACACATTGCACATGTCTTACCTGGCATTTACCCACGTGTGCAGTCATATATGCCAGTGCTATGAAATCAGTAGCAGTACACCCACACATACACACCTTCAGTATGTTGTTCCCCATTGGCCCTATGTGTTGGTAATCACCATGGCAATCACACTACTAGGGTAGCATGTGCAAAGGTAACCTGTGAATCACCTCTATGGTCCAGTTGTGGTTTATGTGAGTCATGTGGCAATTTCACAGCTGCCACATGTATGCAGTTAACCATCACCCCTGGCCAGGAACGTACAACACATGTGTGGGATGCCACCACATAGCCAATCTGGGGACTGAGCACTCTGAACCCAGTAATGCCATACCCTGTCAAGTGGCATGACATACTACAGTGACTACAATACCAGTCAGACATAGACCCATACTGATAGCAATCTGAACACACTGGGGCATACTTGGAGACTCAGAATAGCATCCTGCTTGAGCATCACACACCTCTGCAACTGGCACACAGGCATACATTACGGCAGAACAGAGCACATGCCACACATAGCACACACATCCCATGTGCCACACACTCACAGCCTGTAGGGCTACACAACACACCTGCTACAGATGTGTCAGGTACCTCTCTTGCCTGCTGCAGTGGGGTCCCGCTCAACAGGCTGTACATGGTGATGGTCACAGTGATATGCCTGTGGGGCACTATGGTCCACCACAAAACACATGCAAACAGGTCAGTCAGAGGCATGGACACATATGACTCAGTCATTGACCATGCCACTATGGATGAGCTGAGACATACCTCCCTGGACTACATGATAGGGAACATAGAAGGGATCTCTCAGCATGTGGCACGGGCCAGTATGAGCCTGATCTTGGTTGCCATCATACCCTCACCAGGTATGCTACCACTATATGTAGGAAGGGTGTTCTATGTCTACATTCTGCTCAATCTCCAATGTCATTCATAGGGTATCCACTGGCTGTCAACATGTGCTTACATGCTAGGGAAGCCACAATGATTTGGGAGGGGCAGCTTGCACGTGACACCCATGGGCCAATGTATATTGGCGAAGCCCCTTGATACACACATAGTGCTTTATGCTGCAGGACATGGATTACATAGCCACCTCCACGGGTATCACACAGGATAGGACACTAACAGTGATGCTACACAACACCAGCAGTGTACACCGCAAGATGCATGCACTGGACACTGTCCCCAGCATGGTGAACTGCAATGTCTGTGCAGTACCAGAGTCCTGATTCACGGCTCACAGGTGCAACCCATCACTGCCAGGTTATACCTCATACCATGCCTGTCGTCCCCTACACATGTAACACACATGGACAGGGGGGTGGTATCCCAAGGCACCACAGATACACACACCTCCAAGTTGTTGGCACAGCACAAAGCATCAGGGCCTATTCATGTGCAGCTAACAGTGTGTCGGACTGCCTTCTGGTTCATAGCCTGGCACACACAACCCTCCCATACACAGGAAACCCACCTATCCTCCATAACACTGGCAATATGACAGTCTCAAGAACTGTCTTTATATGGCTGGACTGCATCCAGCCAAACATTGTGCGTGAGCATTACTGTAGCTACAACACACTAGTTGAAGGGTTCCCAGCATGTGGTCACTGAATTGCAGTGGAATAACTTGTTACCACTCCCACAACAGGTGGGAATATGCAGCACCTGTACATCGACTACATGTAGACTTTATGGCCCAGACCAGATGTGTATCCCCTGCTGTAGGTATTTTACCACATAAACCCACACTGTATAGACACATACCGTGTGCGGCCCCTGCACAGTAAGACACAGTCATATTGTTATGCATTGCAAATACCATTTATCCACTCGAGGCACGTGTCAGACATGGTAACTACTGCAGGTCACAGGTATTTATGTGTATGTGTCACACACATACATCATGTGTGCATTGCCATTGCTGGTTTAGGCAATGGCATACATTGTTCTGCACAAAGACCCACACAAGGTCATAATGTGTGACACAACCACACGTGGCAGTTGTGGGTTTCCAAAACATACCTATCTGTACTCTGACAATGATAATAGACCCAGTAGCAGAGCGCACTATTGGCATTACTGGCCAACTAGCCCTGTTTGGCTGTGCTGATAGTGTGGTGACATCCCCTGTGTTTACTGGGGGAATATGCAGCATCTGGTGTATTGTAGTATTTGCCAAAAGGATCTGTTCTCTCACACTTGCAATTACACACACTTGCCATTTGCAGGATTCATACCCCTACCTAACTATGTCACGACACATGAGAGAGACGCATTAGCGAAGTGCACTATTCGGATTACTTGGAGGTTTGTCTTCTCTGGCTGTACTTATAGGGTGCTGACATCATCAGTGTTTGGAAAGGGTAATGTGCATCATGTAGTGTGATCTCCTGATTGCCAAAACTAACATGTTTTTTCATACAGAATTGCACACACACAAACTCCCCATATCCAAACACACACACTTGCCATTTGCAGGTTTCAAACTCCGAGAGAGATGCATTAGCAGAGTGCGCTATTCGAATTGCTTTGAGGTTTCCCTTCTACTGCTGTACTTATAGGGTGCTGACATCATCCGTGCTTAGATAGGGGAATGTGCACCCTGTAGAGTACTTTCACAGTTGCCAAAAGGGACATCTCCCTCACACAGACTTGCACACACATTAACCCCTCTCCACAAACACTGGGCAGTTGCACTATTCAAACCCCTACCTAACTATGTTATGACACTCATGACAGATGCATTAGTAGAGCGCGCTATTTGAATTACTGGGAGGTTTCCCTTCTCCTGCTGTACTTATAGGGTGCTGACATCATCCGTGCTTAGATAGGGGAATGTGCATCCTGTAGAGTACTTTCACAGTTGCCAAAAGGGACATCTCCCTCACACAGACTTGCACAAACACCCCCCTCCACACACACTGGGCAGTAGCATAATTCAAACCCCTACCCAACTATGTTATGCCACTCATGACAGATGCATTAGCAAAGCGTGCTATTCGAATTACTGGGAGGTTTCCCTTCTCCTGCTGTACTTATAGGGTGCTGACATCATCTGTGCTTAGATAGGGGCATGTGCATCCTGTAGAGTACTTTCACAGTTGCCAAAAGGGACATCTTCCTCACACAGACTCACACACACACTAACCCCCCCCTCCCCACACACTGGGCAGTTGCAGGATTCAAACCCCTACCTAACTATGTTATGACACTCGTGACAGACGCATTAGTGGAGCACGCTATTCGAATTACTGGGAGGTTTTCCTTCTCCTGCTGTACTTATAGGGTGTTGACATCATCCGTGCTTAGATATGGAAATGTGCATCCTGTAGAGTACTTTCACAGTTGCCAAAAGAGACATCTCCCTCACACAGACTTGCACACACAATAACCCCCCTCCACACACACTGGGCAGATGCAGGATTCAAACCCCTACCTAACTATGTTATGACACTCGTGAAAGATGCATTAGCAGAGCGCACTATTTGAATTACTGGGAGGTTTCTCTTCTCCTGCTGTACTTATAGGGTGCTGACATCATCCGTGCTTAGATAGGGGAATGTGCATCCTGTAGAGTGCTTTCACAGTTGCCAAAAGGGACATCTCCCTCACTTAGACTTGCACACACATCAACCCCGCTCACCCACACACACACACACTGAGCATTTGCATGGTTCAAACTCCTACCTACCTATATTATGACACTTGAGGGAGACGCATTAGCAGAGCACGCTAACCGAATTACTGGGCATCTGGTCTGCACCTGCAGTATTTATAGGGTGCTGACATCTTTATTTCTACAGAGGTATGTACATCTAGTACTACCTGTCAGGTGGAGGATAGCATATATATGCATTTGCAGCCACCTACGTCAAGGTCAGATATGCACATCGTACTGGCAGGTTATGTTCTATACCATGCTTCGTGACCACAGGACCTGTAACACACAACACATCCAGTCCAGAATACCACTCCCACATCCAGGACACACACTTTGCTTCCCTGGGAACAGTGCCGGGATATGCAGGTGTTCACATACACCATTCCAGTTGTTAACATCAGGTACAGGCATATTGTGTGTGAGAACTACTCAGGCCTCTACCACTTTACCCTACAGCCACTACAATTTGTGGGTCCATGTGCTATGGCAGAACCATACACCACAGCCACATGGGGGAATACATATTGCACCTGTCCATCTGCAACATGGGTACTCACTGTTCCACACCAGAGGTAGACCACTATTGCTGATATCTGACCATACTCACCTTTCCCTGGACATCCATATCCCATCCCCACCCCCAGGCAAGGTTGTCACTGCACACAAACTGTACTTTGCACAAGCAGGCTCTACACTTGTGAAGACTGGGGTGGACGACTTCAAAGGACCCATGCTGGGGGACTATACTGGCCACTCTGCATAATCCTTGACAATTGCATTCTATGAGCATGTGTAAGGTTTGCATTGATCATGCTATCCCACATATACCCATGACTGCTCCACAACAACACACCTGTCAGGTGCACACCAGCCATATATGAGCTGTCCAACAGACAGAGTGAGCTAATACATTGCAAAGCTGTAGCCCACAGAGGGAGGACATCTGTGAACAGTTCCGGCACGACACTTCATTCCCACATAATCGTCACAACACAGTGTCGACGGCGGAATTGTCCAGACAATGCAGATAGGGCTCCCCTCAGTCTGTTATTGACAGCCACTTACTGTTAGAGGTCCTCAGCAACCCTCTTCCAGCACACACCAACAACATGGCTGTGGCTTAGCACATTCAAACCCTGGGATCTCCACTGTGCCCCTGCTTGACAGAGGTACAGCTCACTAGCCTCACACATTGCCTTATGTGACCTACTTTACAGTGGCACAGTAGCCTACTGTACTGGGGATGCAGATGCCAGGCACACTCTGGCTAAGCTGTCATTCCCTAGGGCAACAAGCCTAGTATTGATCTCTACACCCATATGTTCAATTGTCAGATGCACAATATTTGTTGTGCTGTTATACTGTTTGCAGGTCTTTATTGCCATAGCATTCCCTGTTCCTATGAACAACTTGTGTATCTGTGGAAGATGTTTGAATATGAGGGCGATCCACTATATCACTTATGTCTCTGTAGTCATTTACTGTGTGCACTGGGCAGATTGCTGTGTTGTGGTTGGTTCCTGGAATGACACGTACAAATACCAGATATGTGTGGCCAACTACTAAACGGAGATATGGCCTAAGTGTGTGAGCATGCCCAGTTCAGCCTTTCCATGGCATGTTGTCTGACATATGCCTCATTTATCAAAGTGTGCGCCCATGCCCAGTGTGAGCTTTCCATATGTTGAACTCTGAAGTCCACCACATATTTGGGTGTGTGTGAACTTCAACAATATCTCACATTTATGGTTGTGTGTTGGGTGTCATGTTGTGTACTAACTGGCCAACTGCTTCATGTCTGCCACATCAGGGATTATACTGTGCCTGCAGGAATTGTATGGGATACTTTGCAGACAGTCGTCAACATACTTTCATAATGACCTAACACTGTAGTACTGTATAGTGTACTGGTTCAGTACTTTAACTGTGGTGGACAGTATCCTGGGCTTTAGTCCTATCACTTGACATCTTCATAGTGAGCACAACAGACTGTGTAGGGGCCAGTTGTGCACATATGACCATGTTGCATTATGTTCAGATATGGACTACCTACACCAGGCTCGTCCAACATTGGTAGTGTATTCCACAACATAGGTGGACATTGACAAACACTAGCGATGTTCCCCAGGCTATTTCTGATGCTAGTCACAGGGTGTGTTTGTCCTTCGACACACATTGTAACTGGAGTTTGCCATGACATATGTCATGGTTAATATACTGTGCCTCCGTCTACCTCTGACATAACAGTGATACCCAGGGTTAACCTACCATCTCCCATCCACTCATCGGGATTCCTCTTGAGGGGTGTCGATAGGTGACTCTCTGGCTAACCTGTATTGGGAGTTTACTCAAGAGTGGGGGTGCCTTCTGTGTTATGGATCATTCTGTACAGCTTGTCCTATGTATGTCAGTGCTGGGGTTCAGGTCTCTCATGTGCATAGCTCACTGCCATGCCGATTGTACAAGGTGCAGCATGTTCATTGATTCCAGCTTGGACATGGCTTCATACATCAGGCACAGCTTGCCTCTGGCTGGGCAGTATGGCAGTGTGTGGAGCTGCAGTTTGTTTACTCAGGCAACACATGGCATCTGTTCATGCACTTTGCTACTCCTGGTGGGGTACTGTTGTGGACTTTACAGTTGATGGAGGTGTCTGCTGAGGTATATCCCACAGGTGCTATTGTAGTCAATTGTGACACTGATGAAGGATGACTGCAGAGCCACAGTGACCTCCCCTTATCTACATCTGACAACCTTCATGATTGGGTGGGTATATGGTATGTTTTTGCGAACACTACAGCCACATGTTTGTCCAGTGCAGGATATCTATCACCTTGTGTCCCCAGGTCTCTCATTACATGTTAGGTACATAATGGGTTAACATCTGTGTGGTAATTTGTGGGCACTTACTGTATATCCATGGTGGTTGTCTATACACAGTTCTGCAATTAGCTTGCTGACATGGCTATGGCTCCAGTTGTCTGTTTGTAGGTGGCCCTTTTGTGGGTTGATTGTGTCAGCTGGGGGTCAGATATGGTGGGCTGTTTGTACTCCTCTGCATACATGTTCAGTCACAGTCCTTCCATGTTGGCCTGTACCTATGGGACATATATATGGAATGGGGGGGGGTCCCAGGACCAAGCCTTGTGGGATGCCACTCATATCTGCTTTGTAGTCTGACATGGATGCAGCATGTCTGACCATGTCTGTTCTGTCCTTGGTCTGGTTTGCAACCCCTCTACTGACATAGGGGTATATATTTAAGCTGATGAACATATCCATACTGAACTCGTAGGGTATTGTCTGAAAGCATATGCACGGTCCAGCTACGCTGTGTGGACCACATTGCCCTCATCAATTACCTTAATGACTGTTTCAAATGGGTCAGACATGTTTAGGGGCAGGATCTGCAGTTACGACAGCCACACTGTGTAGGGTCCGGTATCAGTAGGTCCACGATAGCTTTATGTCTGCGGTACATACTGATCCTTTCCATAGCTGTGCAGACCAAGCTTGCAGTATCCATTCAGGCAACACCTTTGTTGTGAAGGACCACTGTTGTTGTACACTGCTCTTTGGGTACATATCCTGTGGTAAGGCTGACATTGGGCAGTAGTGTGATTTGGCATTCCATTATTCTTGGAGTCCATGTTGGCCTCAGCCCAGGACACCATCACATACCTTTGCTGCTGTGTGTTTTGCTTTGCAGATGATGGCTGTTACCTCAGCATCTGCAATGTCAGGGGACCAGCAGTCTGCTGAAATAGATATTTTGCATTCTGGGAGGGGGGGGTTTGCACTGCACCTGTCAGGTTGTATGTTGGCAATAAGTGTGTGTGTTTGGTATGTTGTTTGTAATATCTGTGTGATTCGGAGCATATCTGTGGATTCCCAACATGGTTCCTACCATCAGTTAAGTAAGCCTTGTGATTATCCTTAGTGTCCTGTACAATTTGTATCTTCATAGGTTCATGGGTTCATACTAGGCTATCCACCCTAGGGCATTAGTAAGCCAAGTCAGAGGGTGTGTGTCTTTTGCCGCCCCTTGCTATGTGACTATTATGGCCATTTATGATTTTCTTTACTGTGCCTCTGTCTGGACATGCAGCAGGCTTCTGTCACTGCAAAGACATCGATGTTCTCCATACTGGGAAGTGCCTCAGGGGCATGCATATTGCAGTTTACACATCTGGCATTGGTCAGCATTACCCTTATGTTTCTTACCACTTATGTTTTCTAGTGTGGTGGGTAGTCTTTTAGGCCTTGCCTATGTATGGCTCTATGGAGGTGGCAAAGGCCTTATCCAGTATCCAGATGCCCAGGGGTAACAGGTGCAAGCCATCCCTGGAATAGCAGCATGGTTTGTCATGCATGACATCTCAAGCAAACAGACATTAGACCCTCTTGGACTGACAGCTGTAACTGTGCCACCTGTTAAAGATGATCATTCTGTGTTTGTACTGTGGCATCATTCTTGGTGAGGGTTGGATGCTGCAAATGGCCAGTGTCATACCGGCCTGGGGTACATACTCAGAGAGCTCATCCATGTCTCTTTTCATGTAGTCCAGGGAGGTACATCTCAGGTCATTCATACCAGCATGGACAATGAGTGCATCATATTTCTGCTTGCTTTGGGGTGACCTGCATACTTGTGTTATGTGGCATATTGTGGCAGCCTACAGGCAGCTTACTGTACCCTTTCCCTTGTTCAGTCTTGTGAGTGGGACAGCAGTGTGTCTGCCTATACAGACACCTATTACAACTGTATAGGCATGTTGTTTCTCCTTCTGGCCTGTGACTGTTTGGCACACCAGCTTTGTGTACTATGTGTTGCATGTGCTATGTTTGGAGGTTGTGGTTGCTTGGGATCTGCTTTGGAGGCTTCTGTTGGTGTGGTGTGTTTGTAATTAGGGCCTCCAGGAATGTTTTTCTGTGTTTATGTGTTTGGTTTACAGTTGTGATAGGTCTATGTGGGACTGGGTTTGTGGTGTATGCGGTTACCTTCTCCTCCTGACTAGTTTTGGCAGTACTGAGTTGGGGGAGCTCAGCCTCTGGTTTGGATACATGGTTGCATCTCTCACATATATTTGTATTTATTGGGGGGAGTTGTGGGTTGTCTGTGTACTTGGGGCAGGTGTCACATTGCCTCTGGATTCACAGATTCTACTTGTTGTGGCTGGCCTTAGTGGATTGTATGTGTGGACATATTTTATTGCCATACTACTGATTCATAGGTTCATAGGTTCATACTAGGCTATCTGCCCGAGGGCATTTACAAGCCTAGCCCATCGTTTTGTAGCTTACGCCACCCCTTTAGTATGGGGAACTATACCCATTATTTTGCTGTGCCTCTGTCGAGCAGTGACACTGAGGTAATCCCTGGGGTATATCTGCGATCTCCCATCCATTGGTCAAGATTTCTCTTGAACAAGGCCAGCGAGGTGCTCTGCCTCACATGCACCGGGATTTTGTTCCACAGCATAGGGAGTCTTTGGGTGATGAATCTATCCCTCCAGCACGTCCTATTAATAGCCGTGTCAAGGTTTAAGTCTCCCGCCTTGTGGCTCTGATGGATCTAGATTTTTGAGGTGAAGCATATTCATCAAATCTGGGTTTGACATGGCCTTGTATGTTAGGCAAAGGTCACCTCTGAGCAATGTGGCGACTGAATAGAGCTGGAGTTCTTTCAGTCGGGCAGCATAGGACAGATTTTGAGACCCTTTATCCTTTTGGTGAGGAACTTTTGTGGCCTCCAGCTGCTGCAAGTGTCGGGTCAGATACATTCGAATGGGGCATTGTACTCAATCATTGGTCTGATGAGTGATGAGTAAAGGGAGACTATGACCTCCCTTGATCTAGATGAGAATCCCTTCATGATAAGGTGGGCAATGTAGAAGGTCTTCCTAACTACTTTAGCTACATGGGTGTCGAATGACAGACTACTATCAACCTGGGTCCCCAGGTCCCTGATAACTTCTTCTGTGCTCAGTGGATTGCCACCTATTTGGTAGCTAGGGGTAACCTTGTTTTTCCAAGGGTATGACTATGCATTTTTGGCATTTAACTTTAGGCCGTGGCTCTGGCACCAGTTATCCGCTTCTGTGAGACCCTTCTGAAGGATATCTGTGTCAGATGTGTTTTCTACTATGGCGCCCAGTTTGCAGTCATCTGCAAACTTTGTCAGCCATAACCCTCCTGTGTTTGCTTGTACTTCGGAAAAGTAGATGCCAAACAAGAGTGGGCCCAGGACTGAGCCCTGTGGGACACCACTTGTGACAGGCTTTGAGTCTGACATGGCGCCAGCAGCTCTGACCCTGTGGGTTCTGTCACTCAGCCAGTTTGCAACCCATCTTGTGATGTATGGGTTGACATTTAAGCTGATGAGTTTTTCAATGATACCAATGGGGTATTGTATCGAAGGCCTTAGCCAGATCGAGGTAGGCTGTATGGACTGCCTTTCCTCATCAATGGCTTTGGTGACTGTTTCAAAAAGTCAACCAAGTTTAAAAGGCATGATCTGCCTTTGACAAAGCCAAACTGGGTTGGATCCAAAGTCTGCAAATTCCTATGTCTTTATTTATGAGGTCCATTATGATCCTCTCCATGGCTTTGCAGATAAGGCTTGTCAAGCTAATGGGCGGTAATTTCCAGGGTCGGTGGAGGCACCGCCTTTGTGAAGTGGTACCACAGTTGCAGTGCGCCACCCCTGGGTACGTATCCAGAGGTAAGACTTTGATTAAACAGCTGTCCTAGCTGTGGGTTTAATTCCTCATTGAGTTCATGGAGCACACAGCCGGGACACCATCAGGTCCCATGGATGCTGTGTTTTTGCTTTGGAGAGAGCAGTTCTCACTTGGGCGCTGGAGATGTTTGGGGCTGCAATCGCTTGGTATAGATCTCTCTCCTTTGGGGAGGGGGAGAAGTTTGCACTGAACCTGTCAGCCAGTATGTTGGCAATGTCTGTAGGATCAGTAATCTTCACATCATTTTGAACTAGCTCTGAGCATATCTGGGAGTTTCCTCCAGGTTTCTAACATAGCTAAAGAAGGCCTTATGATTGTCTTTTGAGTCTTTAGCTATTTTTCTCTCGAAATTTGCTTTGGATGATTTTATGAGAGCTCTTAGTTTTTACTTATAGTGATCAAGGGTGTCTTACCTTTTAAGGATTTTGCTCTATCTTGTAGTAGCTTCCTCCTTTGTTGTAGAGTTTGTTTATGGCTGGGGTCCACCAGACTGACGCTGCCTTTGGTACAAAGAGTCTTTGTTTTGCTTGGGATTGCCTTATCCATGCAGTCCTGCAGGTGCTGTTAGAAGGCATTTGTATGTGTTTCAGCGGCTTGAGTACTGTTTTCCGCCGGCTCGGGGGCCTTAAAGGAGACCACACTAGTCTTTAGAAGTGTGAAGTCGGCTTTTGGGAAGTTCTTTACTGTGGTCTTTTTATTTCAGGTGGGGTGGGATGAGGACCTCCAGCGAGATTAGTTTGTGGTCTGATCTCACCAGGGAGGGGTACACCTCCGGTGTTGAACATTGAGCTCCCATGTTCGTGATGATGATATCAAGAATGTTATCTCATCTTGTGGGATGGTGACTAGTTGTTCCATGGCATTTGAGTTTATGAATTCCAGGAACTTTTGGGCTAGGGTGTTTGGGCTTGAGTAGTGTTCCCAGTCTATATTAGGGTAATTGAAGTCACCTAGTATGATGGTGTTTGGTGATACATTTATCCCTCTAGTGTTTTCAGGAAGGCCATGTGAGGTTCCTGAGTTTGTGAGGGTGGCCTGTAACATGCTACAATTTGCAGAGCAGTCTTGCCTATGGTTAATTGCACCTGGATGGTCTCCGATGCATCGCGGCGTTGCCACCAGTCTTGAGGTGTGGGTGTCCTTGATGAATATGGATACCCCCTCCTTTCTTGGTATTGTCCAGATTTTGGGGCCGAACGCATGATATGAGGTAAAACCTGATAGCGCTGGGGTGCTCTCAGGAGCCTTGAACCAGGTTTCTGTCACAGCACAGACATCGATGTTCTCCATACTGAGAAGGGCCTCGAGTCGTGCATTTTGAGATTTAGACTTCTGGCATTGAGCAGCATTACCCTTAGTTTTTTCCTTTTTGTGTTCTAGGGTGGTAGGTTTAGAATTTGAGCCTTGCCTAAAAAGGCACTATGGGGGTGGCAAGAGCCTTTGCCAATATCCGGAATCCCAGGGTGACAGGTGCAAGCCGCCCCTTGAAGCAGCGTGGCTTGTCCAGCATGTCATCCCAGGCAGACAGACACTGGATCCCCTTTGAATGACACCAGTGTTTAAGCCAATTGTTAAAGCTGATCATCTTATCTCTGTATTGTGGCATCATTCTTGGTGAAGGTAGGATACTGCTCAAGGTCAGGGTCATACCTGTCTGGGCTACATAATCAGAGAGCTCCTCAATGTCTCTTTTCATGTAGTCCAAGGAGGTACGTCTCAGGTCGTTTACACCAGCGTGGACAATGACTGAATCATATTTGTACCTGCTGTTGAGAGACCTGAGTGCTTGCGTTATGTGGCGGATTCTAGCGCCCGACAGGCAGCTTACTGTGACCTTCTCCTTACTCAGTCTGGTGAGCGGGATGTCACTGTGTCTGACTATGGAGTCACCAATGACTAGTGTGTCTGGCATTGTGTTTGGCCTTAAGGGCTGTGACTGTTTGACACTCTGACTGTGAGGTCTATGTGTTGCAGGTGTTGTGTTCTGAGGTGGTGGTTGTTTGGGTGTCTGCTTTGGTGGCCTCTGCTGTTTTGGTATATTTTTGATCAGAGCCTCCGAGTATGTCTTTGTGTGTTTATGTGTATGATTTGAGGTTGTAATGGTAATATGTGAGACTGGGTCTATAGTGTGTGTGGTAACCTTCTCCTCCTGACTGGTCTTGCCAGTCCTATGTTGAGAGAGCTCAGCCTCCAGTTTGGCCGTATAGTTGCATCTCTCGCATTACTTCCCTTTTTATGTTTGCTCTGTCATGTAGTAGCTTTCTCATTCTCTTGCATGGTTTGGTAATGGCTGGAGTCCAGCATGCCAGATGCCTGCGTGTATGGCATTGTGTCTTGTTGTTATTTGTGATTGCATACTCCAAGCATTCCTGGCTGTGTTCATGGAATGCTTGTATAACATGTTCATCGGTGTGTCCCATATTCTGCACTTGCACAGGGACTTTCGTGGATTCCACATTGGTTTGGAGGGGTGCAACCTATGCTTTACACATGTTTTTCACTGTGGTTTTCTGGCCAGGGACTGTGGTCAGGATGTGTATATCCAGTGTGATTACTCTATGGTCTGGTCTTACCAGTGAGGGATACACTTCTCATCTTGCCATCCAGTACACATGTTGCTGATTATCACATCCAGTATGCTTACCCCTCTTGTGGGAGTGGTACATTGTTCCTGGGCATTTTAGTTTATGGATTCTGGGAACTTTTCTCCTACTATGTTGGTGCTAGTATAATGCTCCCAGTGTATGTCTGGGTATTTTCAGTCAAGCAATATAATGTGGTTTGGGGGGCTTGATATATTCATGTATTCCAACATAGGCCAGGTGCAGTTCCTGGTATCAGGACAGTAGTCTGCAGCAGGATATATACTGGGAGGCGGTTTTAGCCATTGGTATTTGACCATGGCTAATCCATGCTGCTTCTTGTTGTGGTACCAACATGGGGTGTGGTTATCCTTGACATTTATTGCTAGTCACCCTCCTTTTGTAGCTTGTTCCATGTTTTGTGGCTGTACAGCACAGTATGAGGTGTGACCTGGTAGTGTTAGGGTGCTGATGTGAGCCTTGACCCAGTTTTCTATTACAGGACTGATATCTACATTCTCCATACTGTGTGCATTTACACTGCACACATCTTGCTGTTTAGACTTCTGGCATTGGGTAGCATTACATCTAGGTTCCTATCCCTTGTGGTACCTATGAAGGTGGGTTTGTGTTTTGAGACTTTCCTATTCAGGGCATGCTGTGGGTACTGACATCCTTTGCCAGTATCCATGGGGCCTGGACTGATAGGTGCATGCCACCCCTAGCAGGTGGTGCATCATGTCATGCTCCGCATGTCTTCCCAGGCTGGAACACATTGGCTCCCCTTTGACTAACTGCATTACTTCAGCCAGTTATTGCAATTGATCATCTCATCATCATTTTGTGGCTTCATGCTTGGTGAGGGTGGATGTTAGTCAGGGTCCTCAGGTGTGCATATAGTACATGGTGTTACATTACTTAACACATGGCATTCATGCCTCAGGTGGTGCTGCAGGGCTGCCTCTGTCGGATGCACATATTACACTCCCTGTACATGTTTGTGAGCAGGTCATGTCATTTTAGGCATCCCTGTTATTATTTGAGTGAGTCAGAGGGGGTATCATTCCCAGGGTTCCTACTGAGCCAGTGTATGTGCTATGCATTGCCTCTTTGCCAAGGCCAGGGCATACTGGGCATGCCTCCTTCTGCCTACTGGGGCAGGCTCAGGTTGTTCCTCCTCCGAGTCACACTCTGTCTGTGATGGCCTTGGCAATGGTGGGGGGCTGTTTGGCCCAGCCCTATGCTGGTCCTGCTGCAGCTGTTTTCACAAGGTCATATTATGTAGCATAGCACATACCATGACAATTTGGGTACATGTAGTTGGTGTGTGCTGCAAGGCTCCACCAGATGTGTCCAGACACCGGAACCATGACTTGAGCAGCCCAAACACACACTCTATTACATTACGTGTTTGTGCATGTGCCTCATTATGGCGTTCCTGTTCAGGTGTGTGTGCGTTTCTGATGGGTGTCATCAGCCACGGCTCCAGTGCATAACCTGCATCCCCCACTAGGTGTCCGTGTGGGATGTCCCCATTGGTAAATGTCTGGTACAGCTGCGTCAAATGCCAGATGTGGGAATAATGGTAGCTCCCAGGGCAGCCAGCACACACATTCATTATTATGCCCTGGGCATCACAGACGATCTGGCAGTTGATGGAGGGGAAGCCCTTGCGGTTAATGTAGGCCCTACCCTGCTCACTGGCTTGTGCTTTGATGCATATGTGCGTGCAGTCTATTGCACCCACTACCTCAGGGTATTCCACTATTTGCTGGAAGAGATGCATATTGCTGGCCAATACCTCACGGGCATTGGGGAAATATACATGATCACTGACATGTGCTGACATGGCATCCAGGAACTGGTGCAGTACCCTGGAGGCTGATGCCTGTGATATCCCCATCATATCACCAGTTGGTCTTTGGAAGGTACCTGTTGCTAGTATTCTTAGGCCAACACATACCTTGGTTTCCACTGGGATGGGTTCCCCTCTGTTGGTTCTGTGTGTGAGGTGTGGCCTGCACAGCTCAACTATTTGCTGCAGGAGCTCTCTGTCCACTCTATAGCGCTCTATCTCCAGCTCATGTAACCCGTGGTAGGTGACCCTGGGCTTGTACACTCTTCTCCGTCTCCTCACCATGGGTTGTCTGACACTATCTGCATTGTCACCACCCTGGCAGCCCCTAGCATTTCTGCTCTGAGTTCAGATTTGTCAGTTTTCACTTCTAATAGCTTACTCCTGTCTTGCAGTGTCTCTTGAGAGAAACATCCTGCACTGCTGTTTGCAGAGTTTTAAGTGCTGGGCTGGGCTACTATTCTGCCTGTGTAATTGCCTGCTTCTAATTGTTTTCACCTGCTAGCTCCAGCAGTATTCCCTGCTAGCTTCCTACTAATTCTGTTGCTTCCTTTTTCCTTTCTGTTTCCTGAGGGGGGAGCAGCGTGCATACCAGCAGAAACACACTCACAGTGGCTTACACGCGCGCACACATGCTTACACGGTTCAGGATCTGCCTATTCGGGTTAAAACACACGCACACCCACGCAAACAGTGTTACAGGTCTGCCAACAGGCTCCTACATGCTCAGTCTGCCCTACACATGCGCACACCAGCGCAAACAGTGTTAAACATCTACCAACACGCTCCCACATGCTCAGTCTGCCTTACACGTGCGCACACTGCCCTACTTGCGCTTCATGGCACGCACACGTGTGCATGCACACCCAGCAAGAAACTTTGGTGTAAGTAACAGTGTACACCTTCCATTTCTTGACTTTCCCATGCTTATCTTGTGGCACTCCTCTTTCCCTGATCTGTGTCTGTCATCTGTCATGTTACACTGACCTCCAATGAACTGTATTTCTTTCTACCATTCCCCCCTGTGATGTCACCTATCTCCTACTTTATTCCTCCCCCTTATGTATCTCTTACACTACTCAGACTGTGCTCATTTGCTATGTGACTGTGGGATTCAGTATCCTAACCCTCATTTACATGAGATTGCCTACTAATGCTTAGTTACATGTCTTAGACTCAGCTTCCCCCCTTAGCAACCACTACACGGTGGCCATGTTGTTTTTGGTCTGCTGGTTCCTGCATTGTCATTCCATGTATTGCATAAAACCCACATTTGTGGGTTTATAACCTTCATTTTTATGTTTTCTACAGCGCAGCCCGTTTGTGCGGGGCTGCGCTGCGTTTAAACATCGACGATCGCCGAAAAAAAATATATATATTTTTATAGTTTTTGCATCGGGTTACCTTGCCAATGGCCACATATTTGGCCATTGGCATGCTGCCTGACACATATGCACCCTTTATTTGGAGCTGACATGGCTCCATTGTGATTTTTGCAGAAACGTACTCAGTTGTCAACTGAGTACATTTCTGCAGCTAAAACGTCTCTTACACGGGCTGGTTTCTGCTTTGTGGATCACTAATATACCTCATTTGCATACCTTTCAGCTGCAAGTGAGGTATTTAGCATATCCACGCCCAGTCCATGTAAGAGACGTTTTAGCTGGTCTCTCACACGGAGTTTTGGGCTGTTCCTGGATCGCGAGGCTTGCATGGAGTGTTACACGTCTCTTACACTCCGTGCAAGCCTTCGTGAATCCTGCCCTTAGACTTTTGAGGTTGCAATAAGGTGAAATAAGTGTCTTGAGAATAGGGGTGTTGTTAGGTTTATAGAGGATTTTATGGGCTAAGGAGAGCTGATGATATAAGATCAGATTTTGAAGCTCAAGCCATCCTAATTGCTTTAGGTTTAAGCAGTGGTGAGTTCTAAAAGCAGAGCTAGAGGCAAATCTGGCAATACTGTTGTAGGTGACTGTCAGTTTGGAGAGGTTAGTTTTGGACAGATAAGTGTAAATGGGGGAGGCATAAAGTAGGGTAGAGATCAGATGTAAATGGGCAATGATAGTTTTAGCAAGAGGTGTAAGAAATGGTTTAATTATATACAGGGAGCCTATTTTTCTGTTAACAAATTTTATAGTGTTGTTAATGTGAGAGTCAAAGCATAGGTTGTTGTCTATCTCTACTTCGAGGAGCCTGGTGTAAGGGTCAGGTGATATGATGGTACCATTATTAGACAGGAGAGAGAAGTTGAGCGGAGAAGATTTACAGGTGGGGAGAAAAGTAACAGTTTGTTTTTTAGGGGGTTTAAGATTAAGCAACATTTTAGGAACCAAATTTCAACAGTTTTGAAAGTCTGTTGAGTGATGGAATGCAGTTCAGAGGGGGATGAGACAGAGCAAATCAAATCATCAGCGTATTGTATACAGGTTGCAGAGGGAATACTGGTATGAAGATCATTAATAAAAATAGAAAACAGAAGGGGGCCAAGTATAGAGCCTTGGGGTACTCCCAGGGTAATGTGAAGGAGGTTGGATAAGTTATTTTGCCAGAGCACAGCCTGTTGTCTGCTATGTAGATATGACTCAAACCACTTTAAAGCACTAGAGTCGAGTGCAAAAGTTTTATGTATATTTATCAAAATATTGCGATTAACCATATTGAAGGCTTTGGACAGGTCTATAAAGAGAGCAGATGTGAGTAAACTATTGTTTCAATTTTTGTTGATGTGGTCAGTGAAGGAAAGGAGGGCTGAAGTGGTGCTGTGGAAAGGTCAGAAGCCATGTTGACAGTCAGCTAGTAGGTTGTTATTTAATAGGTGTTTAAGAAGTTTTTTTGGACACATTTTCCATGATTTTAGCTAGGGGGGAGAGAAGGGCTATGGGTCAGTAGTTAGAGAGTTCTGTTGAGTTCCCACCTTTATGCAGGGGAATGATATGTGAAATTTTCCAGACCGAGGGAATGAAGCCTTCGACAATGGTTTTGTTAATCAGAATGGAAATGGGATTGGCTAATGGTTTGGCTGCAATTTTTAAATACTGAGCTGGTAGATGGTCAGCAGCAGGGGAGGAGGTTTTTAGTTTTTGGAGAAGAGAGCAGATAAGAGATGTCGGTACTGGATGCAGTAGAAAAGAGGGAATTGAGGAGTTAGAGGAGGTGGACTGAGAGGAGATATTGGGGACTAGTTGATTAGCTAGGGACTGGACAGTTTCAGAAAAAAAGGTATTGAAGGTATCAGCAGTTTGTTTAGGGTTGTTCTGGGGAGTACCTATGGGGCATGGGGTGTCAGAGTGCCAGGCTTTAAGAGACTATTTATTCCTGCCCAGAACCTTTGAGGATTTTGTTGGTTAGCTTGTTGTAAATTGTAGTTTTAGTTTCTTTTGTCTAGTAGAACAGCTTTTTTAGTGGCATTTCTTATTTGTCTCAAGTTAAGTTGGTGGATGGGATCTTTAGTGCTGCGAAATTTAGTCCAGAGTTTATTTTTCAGAACAATTTCATGCCTTGTGTCTTTTGAAAGCCAAGGGACAGGTTTTGAGCTGATCTTGATAGATCTTAAGGGAGGATGAGATTCTAAAATAGAAAGGAACTTAGAGTTGAAGTAAGCTACAGCATCATCCAGTGGCAGTTGTTTAGGAGGAGACCAGTTGCAAGCATTCAGTTCTGTAAGGAAGCTTTCAAGGTTAATGTTTTTATTAGTTCTGACCATTTTGTATTTAGTTAGGTTAGGGGAGGTCATTTTAAGTCTGAATAAGTAAGTAAGAGCATGGTCACTTAAAATCATCAGGTAGTGTACCTACTGTATAAGTATGGTGGTGCCTATTTATCAGAATCCAGCCCAATATGCTTTGTTTGTTGTTAGTTTTGCTGGTTCTGGTAGAGGCTTGAATGGTTTGAGAAAAACCGTGAAGATTTAAGAGGGTAGGAGGGTCTACTGAAGTGCAGGTTTTCCAGTCTATAATGACATAGCCAAGGACTATGGTTTCTTGTGGAAATCGAATAGAAAGCCAGCTAAGGATCTCTTCTAGGGTACTGATATTATTTCCAGGGGGAATGTAGGTGCAGATTATATAGATGGATTTGTGTGGATTAAGTTGGAGTTTGGAGATAAGGATTTCGGCATTACTTATAGAGGGAGGTTTTTCTTGTAATACAGTAATTTGTAAGCCATTTTTGTAAAGGATAGCTATCCCACCACCTTTTTTGGCTTGACGGTCAAGTCTGTGGATATTGTAGCCAGGGGGAGTTATCTCCCTGTCTAGGGTCACAGGTTTGAGCCAGATTTCAGATAGGCATAGGATGTCGAAAGAGTGTATGTCTAGCAGGGCATGGAGGTGGGTGATTTCGTTATTAATGCTGTGGATGTTAAGGTGAGCAATGGAGAGAGAGTTAGAGGGTTTAGAAGGTATATTTGGTCATAAGGGAGGGGGAAAGATGAGGTTTATAGTAGCAGTTTTGTTTGGGCCAGGGTTGGGATGAATGTCGCCTGCTAGCAGAGATAGAAGAAGTCTTTTTATTAGGACCGAGGGTTTGGAGAGGATGTGTAAGGATTTTCTGTTTATCTGATAAGAGTAGGAAAAGTGGACCTTTCTGTGAAATATTGCAAGAATGTAGCTGGGGGAGGAAATGATGTTTGATAAAGGTTGAAATGTGTTTCGTGGAGGAGAGCTAGTATGTTGAGAGAGGGTGTGTGGTACTTTGACACTAAGATGGTCGTAAGAGGTTAGTAGTTAGGGTAATAGAAGGAGAAGAAAAGGTGTGAAAAAGAAGATTAGTTTTAAGTAAGATGAGGTTTGAGGAGAAGGCATAATGAGGGGGTAATAGAATGGAAGCTAGGGAACTAAAAAATAAAGTGTATACAGGAGGAGTAGGGGGAAGTTATGTATGTGGTATAGGAGTAGGTGTATGGGTATTGGAAGAAAAAAGAGGGGAGGGGATAAAGTATGATTGGAGAGGTAAAGAGGTGAGAGTGGTTAGGGAAGTATAAGTGTAGGAGCTCTGGGGCGGGAGGAATTTGGGGGCAGGGTAGGGGAGCGGAGTGAGCCCGTAGGGCGAACGGAGCGAGATCAGACAAAGTAAGGAAGACAGTCGGAAAACAATCAGAAAAAAAGCAAAGAAGGTAAGTTAGAGTGGAGAGAGGAGAGATAAAGGGGTAAAGCTTAAGATCTAATCAGAAAAAGGAAAAGAGTAAGGAATGAGGGGGGCAGTGGAGAGGATTTGAAGTATGAGGATTTGCAGCTAGAATTATAGTTAGTTTAAAGCAAAGGTTAAGGGAATACAGGTAGAGTATAATCTCAGGAATAGGGTGCCAACTAGTGGGCAAAAAGTGCATTATCTAAAGATGATGCCACAATACAAACAAAAGATGATTGACTTTATCAATTGGCTTAGCTTCTGGTTTCAGTCCAAGGTGATCCAATATCTGTCAGCCTGGGAAGACATAGCCAACAGGCCATGCTGCTTTGCCAGAGATGGTCTACATCTGTCTTTTATAGGCTTTTGGATATTGGCAAAGGCATTAGCCACTGTTATTGTGACTTTTTTAGGCAGTGTCAAAATAACAAACCTCCCAGCATAACAAAATCCTCTGTAGGTAAAATTAAGGTAGTACTGCTTAATGGTAGGAGTCTAAATAGGAAACTGCACTCCCTGGAAGGACTCCTCACTTTGGAAGATGCTGATGTCTGTGCAGTCACTGAGACATAGTTCAAAGGCATGGAAAGCACCTCAGCAATGCAGGACTATAATGTCTTCCATACATTCAGACCACAAACTGAGCATGAAAGAACCAAAGAAGGAGGTGAATCCATCTTTATTAAGGATAAGTACATCTTGAGACTGGTCAAACTTAAGCTACTCCATGTCCAATTAACTACAGCCAAAGCCCCCTACCACATCATAGCTAGTATAGCTCCCCCTACCATGAAACAGAAAAAGCATTCTGCATACCTGGACTTACTGGAGTCACTTGTCATACAGCTCAACACCTTACTCATGGGTGATATTAATTATCTTACCATTGACTGGAAAACATACACAACCACAAACATTCTGGCTTAGTGGTTATTGGACTTTGCCAATGCAAATTCTCTGGAACAGATAGTCAGCACACCCACAAGAGGCTCAAATGTCCTGGACATAGTACTCACTAACATGGGACAGCATTGCACCCACCCCTCCATTTGATGTTCTCCCTGGTAAGATCGGCCATAAATCAGTCTGATATGATGTAATTATAAGACCAGATATCCCTTCAAGCTCAAAAATGTTTAAGAATTTTTCTAAGACAAATTACCTCCTACTAAGAGATGGTATAAGAGGTTTCAAAGCCCCCTTGAATGCATATAACATGGACTTCTATGTAGAGGTGTACACCAATACCCTGTGTAACCACTTAAGCAGTTGTATAGAATTGGCTATACCGGACTGGATTAAAACCAGGTCTTGCCGAAAAAAGCAAGCCACCCTGGTGGACCCCTAGTATAAACAGGCTATACAACAAGAGAAAGAAACTAATGTCCAAGAACAAGAGGGAACTAGCTCAGCAAAGAAAAAAAAATCCCTCTTTAGCATAAACAAACAAATTAGAGTTCTTTTCAAGTCCTCCAAAACTAATTACTTAGCAAAACTAGCCTCTCTACCTAAGGATAATCACAAGGCATTAATTAACTATGTCCATAACCTAAAAGGGAAAACTCAGCTATGCGCTGAACTGGTTGTGGATGGCACCACAGCTATAGTAGCCAACCTGCTAGCTGACAAATTTGGAGCAAATTACCACCCCCCCCCCGTCCCCTTCAGTCATTCCGTAAAGTATACCTGCCACATTCCTCAGCCTATTATCTGAAGAGAGCAGGTCATCTCGGCGCTCTCTAAGGCCAAAAACACAGCATCAATAGAACCACACAATATCCCCAGTTGCCTTTTAAACAACTTAAAACATGACCTAGCAGACCCACTTGGATTTTTGTTTAACCATAGCCTGAGAACTGGTTATATTCCTGTGGAATGAAGGACAGCAATAGTAGTCCCTCTGCACAAAGTGGGACCATCAACCGACCCTGGGAATTATAGGCCCATAAGCTTGACTAGATTCATCTGCAAGGCCATGGAAAGAATCATTATGGACCTTATTAACAAGAACATAAGTAGTCACCAAACTCTGGACCTAACCCAGTTCAGATTCTTTAAATGTACATCATGCCTGTTAAACATGGTTGACTTCTTTGAGAAAGTCAGCAGGGCCCTGGATGAAGGAAAGACAGTGCATACCACCTTACCTTGACCTAGACAAGGCGTTTGACACAATCCTTCACTCAGGTATTATAGTGAAGCTATCCCAATTAGGAATTAACTCCCATGTTACCAGATGGGTAGCCAGCTGGCTCACTGACAGGACACATACTGTCAAAGTGGGTGATTTCACCTCTAGTAAAAGACCAGTCACCAGTGGCGTATGACAGGGTTCTGTGTGAGGCCCTTACTATTCTGAATTTATTTCTCAGATACCCAGGCAAACTTGGATGGCCTGTGGCTGACCAAGTTCACTGACAATTGCAAACTGGGAGCAATCACTGAGTTCCCCAATGATGTTAATATGCTGCAAACAGGGTTAAAGCAGAGAAATTATTGGTGCCAAATCCATGTATTAAAGCTAAATGCAAAAATATGCATTATTATTCCCTTTGGGAAAGCTGACATCCCTGCTAATTACATTATAGACAGCATCCCATAAGTGGAGAACCAGTGGTATATGATCTGGGTACTGAAGTTGATAGCAATCTGACATTTGACCACCACATATTCACAGTAGTAAGGAAATCCTTATATGTGGCACATCTTATAAGTAAAGGCATCACATCTAGATCTAAGGATGTTATAATTTCATTATGGTTGGGCCGCATCAGACCAATAATTGAGCACAATTCTCCCTTTTGCACATACCTCACCATACACCGCAACAATTGGAGAGACCACAGAGGTTTCTCACCAAGAAATTACAGGGTACAAAACAACAAGTCTTGTGCGGAAAAACTGAAAGCCCTGTCATTGTAATCTGTCTCCAACAGGTTGCTAAGAGGTGACATGTGCCTGGCTTACAGGGCACTCTCTGACCCAACCCTGATGCAAATGCTACACATTTGTAAATCAAATTGCAGGAGGGTCACTACATCCAGGGATCTTAACCTAGCCTCTGACATGAACAGATCATGCTGGAGAGTGCCATTGAAGAAATGCTCTGTCTCACCTTTCTGGTGCATATATTTGAACATTCAGGCCCTGAGGTTAACATTGTCTTTTCCATTTTCATTGGTAGTGAGGTAGTCAATATTTTTGAGCAGATAGTAGGTATTCTGTCATTTCAGTAAACCTCCACTCAGAAGATGTGCAGTGACAAATGGAAAAAGTATTCGATCTAGGCTGCTTCTTGCAATTTGGATTCATTCTGAGCCTGTTTCCATAATTCTTCAGTATCTGTAAGAAAGTTTTGGCTTAGGCACAAGCTATTTGATGCTAAGATACATTTGACTGCCTTTAAATTTTTTTTATGCTACATAGAGTTCATCCTTTTAAGCTTCCCTTAAAGCTTGCAAAACTTTCATTAAGGGCACCTTCTGCTTGCATCTTTCTATTATGGAACCTGCCCTTTCCTGGGATTTCTATTTATTCTGGAGAAAAGTACAGTTGTGTAAGATCTTACCCCAATAGTAGATGTCCTACTTTTCACCATTGCAGTATTTCTTTCATGTGGAATATTCTGCCAAGGATAGCTTAACATCCGGCCAGCATACCAAAGCCTTTACATCATAAGAGTGATATACATCAGCCATATATACTCCCTGTGCAGGCATAGGGCATAAAGGTGATGTATGAATGTTCAGTCCCCAGAAATGAAGTATCCTAGGAGAATTACAGCAACCCCAGAAAAAAATAAAGACGTACATCCATGAAAAAATAGATACGAAAAGGGAAAAGAGCAAAAAAGAACTTCCTTACAGCTGTAAGAGTGTTCCCTACAAGACAAAACAAAGAAAGTAGGGCAGGATGGAGGGACTGAATACTGCAACAGTGAAACATAGGACAGCTATTGTTATGGTAACATCTTACACAATTGTACTATGTCCTTCCTTATAACTGTTGCAGTATTCCTTATGTGTGGGAGATTACAAAACATACTGTAAGTAATGGGAGGAGGAAGGTAAGGAAGAGCCTTTCTCAAACCCTTGAAGGATGGGCCTGGCAAACCCTGCCCTGGCTCTGGAAATAACATGCATCTTATAATGTTTACTAAAAGTATGAACGGAGGATTAAATGGCAACTTCTAGAATGGATCTTGTATCCAGACCCTTGGAAAAAGCTTCAGAAGAGTCAACTGCCCTAGTAGAATGAGCTTAAACTAAAGCAGAAAAGCATAGCAAAAGGAAATGATTTTTTTAAATCCAGAAGGAGATGGTTTGCTTACAGAGAGTCAAACCCAATGTTCTGGTACACAAAGAAATAAAAAACTGCTCAGATTTTCTGAAGCCCTTTGTTTTGCCCAAATAATATCTGAGCTGTCTATGTAAATCCAAGATGTGAAGCACCTTCTCACAAGCAGACTGCAAAGAAGGAAAAAAGGAAGGGAGTCGAATAGATTGATTCAGGGACAAATCATTAACTACCTTGGGCATGTAAGAAGGATTAGTACACAGGGACACCCTGACCCTATGAAATTCCAAAAATGAAAGAACTGCTTTAACTCATTCACTCCAGTGGAGCTCAGGAAATTTGCACTGTAAATTCCAATGAGCAGAGCCTAAACCTTTTGACAATCAAATTATGTCCTCACATCTCAAACAAATGTTCATATGTCTGTAACCATAGGGGTTATGAAAGAAGTATAAATGGCAAACTCTTCATCATGAACTCTTTTTATACTGCTAGTATTCCTTAGGTTCTAGATCTTAAACTGAATTTTATAAGTCACAGTAAACACAGTAACTATTACATTTGTAATATTTTGTAAACAACTTAAAATATCTTAGTAACCATTAAAGTTACCCACATACTGTCAGCAGCATTTTATTCTTCTAGCTGAGAACTTTCATATGAGGCTAGGAAGTTCTGTCTGTGCTACTTGGTTGTTGAAATATTTAGAAAAATGTGAAAATGTATATCTATATAAATTAATATCATAAAAAACAACAGTTAATCCCCGGGATTCATGAAGTTCGGTGCAAGGACGGCGTTAGCCTTACGCCAACCATGCAGCGTAGAGATGGCACAGCAGCACCACATGCATATTAATGAAGGTGCACAGCCGCAACGTCCACGTGCATAGGAAACATGCTCGAGTGCAGGGGGCATGTCAAAGCGCTGCACGGAGGCGTGAACATGTTGGTTGCAGATGCGCAACCTAAAATGCTGACTAGTACAGCCTGCCTCTAATAGTAATCAGTCCTATCAGTGTCCGTGGATACTGAAATGTATGCAAAGCATACAAGACAGTTTCACGAACACTCAAAATAAAAAGTAAACACAAAGGCACGTAGCTGAATATTGAGCCCCCGTCCCTCGAACAAATGACATTTAAAACCCCATGCCCGTATTCCATTGTAGTCTTGATTGTTATACCAAGTGGAAGTGAAATGCAGCATGTTTGTGGCCACTGCTCTTTGCTAAGCCTAGCCCAATGGTTAAGGTTACCACCTGTCCCACTTTGTGAGGGACAGTCCCTCTCTGGGCATATGTGTCCTTACCAAAAATATTAAAAATGGCAAATGTCCTGCAATTGTAGGACATAATTATGTCACATATTTTATGTAATAGTTCCATAAAATAGTTATTTCTGCATCTAAAATACTTAAATGTTACAAGAAACAGAATAAGCAACTAAACTGCTACAAGAATAAGCTTTCACTTAAGAATAAAAGTAAAGTACTACCCTTTGTAATGACCGTGTGTATGTGTCGGCCTGTAAAATCTGATGTGTGTCCCGAAAATGTCCCACTTTGGCCATTTGAAAAGGTGGCAACCCTACCAATGGTCAGAGCATTCGCTCAATATCTGCCCATTCACGGTCCAAGTCATCCCTGTCTGGACGGCCCAAGGATGAATGGGTATTATACGGGTCTACCTACCATGTCATGAAAGATAAGTATTTGCGAGTACCTATGTGCGTGAAGTACAGCAAGTGGAAGATCAAATATGCCAGGGTTGACCTCACAACCATATTGATACAAGAGCTATGTAGAGTACGCAATGTGTTCTGTTGTCTGTGCCATGGGCCATCAACCAGAGAAGGGATGGATGGTGTGTGTGGAATATGGGGGGGGTGACGGGTAATGTAATAATTTGCCAAGGGGAGACGGTCAGTTGT
The DNA here is from genome assembly GCF_019279795.1 of Protopterus annectens. NCBI lineage: Eukaryota > Metazoa > Chordata > Ceratodontiformes > Protopteridae > Protopterus > Protopterus annectens. Next base: position 750,189,775 of record NC_056737.1, on the reverse strand, counting down.
ACAATAGGTGAACTGGAGGTGTACGAGGGGGCAGTGGGTGAATCAGAAAGGAAACCAAAGAACATACATTCATATTCACAATACACCCTGACAGGCCATACTGCAGAACACAATCCCACAAACATATGAACATTAAAATGTGCGATACACATATACAGAAACGTTACTGGCTCACACCCACATAATGGTCTGGCCTCAACTGAGCCATCCAACCCCAACACACCTGGATACATAATTGAATATCCATCATCCCCTCCACAGCACACCCCCCCCCACTGAACATCCACCAAAACCACCCATACTCGGGCTGCTAGCCATATCTGCACATAGTGTAGATATGGCTGCACATAGTGCCCCCTACCCACGTCTAGTAGGCAGTCACACACTGAGCAGTCTCAGGCTTGCAAACTAGGTATCCCATGCATGCATACCCTACCACATTTTCAAATAGCCAGAAGAATGGGGTTTGTCATTCACAATTTTTGGACATCCCTCATGGGATAAGTGCCTGTTCTCAAGATTAGACTTTGTGGCATAACACGATGTCCACCCCCGTTGACATCTGGGTGGGCACAAGTCAGATTATCAGTACTTGATCATAACCCTGCTCAGCCTCCACCCAGTCCTGCAGAACCTACGACAAGGGATTAAACACCTGACTGTGATGCACGTCTCCCCACATGCATTATCGGGAATATATACCTTTCACATGTTCCCATGAAGCTTCCCCATAGCCATCTTCCAAATAGTACATGCCCACAAATTGTATACCCCATCCAGGTTCCACTACATAATGATGCACACAACCCCTGTATACAAATGGTATAGGTACCACCCATATGCGGTTGTTCATATACATGGCCATGTATAACTCCAGATATGTAGTCATATATATATATAAATGTACATACTTATATTCGCATAGCTACACATCACAAATACATGCATATAAGTAGTTGTCAAGTATGTGTCCTATTCATAAATATGTATACTTGGATATGTATACATATGCCTCTCAGAAACATATGAACAGTAACATGTACTATACATATGTACACCAACCGACTGTCACAGTACTGCGGAATGCCTGTAGTAAAGTCATATATCCTAATTACCATCCATACAGAATGTTTCATGGATAGTTTAGTGATAGAACCAGTGACTATGGTGTTCCTGTTCCCGGGTCTAATTTTATATGATGCCCACAATAATGACAGTCGGAAATAGGGTGATTAATGCACTTTAAATCAGGCGTCATTCAACAGTATGGGAAATGTAAACAAGCATGTAGGTGTATATGCATGTGAATGTACAGACAGATATATATATATATATATATATATATATATATATATATATATATATCCATGAAGAATGAACATGGACACCAAAAAGCAGTCATAACAAATGTGAAGGGAAACAGCAGCAGAACACCCAATAGTATTTAGTGCTGTCATATTAAGCCACCCAGAGGTGAGTAAACCTCCTGCATCCCCAACCACAGGTAGAATGCTAACAGTGGAACTAACTGTGTGCACATGCTAAGTCTGACTTTCAAACTGGTACAGGACAGTCCCAGTCACCATTCAGACAAGCCAAAACCAGAAAACCAATTGAACACCCTGACCATTATATGAACGTATGTCCCAGGACTATAAGCTTGGGATGTCTGAATATACTTGGAGTGAGCCAACATATGGGACGTGTCTAGAGCAGTCGGGAGTGGCGCATGTGTAGTGGTGTGGTTTATTTCTGACCAGGGAATGGATGACTGCTGTGTTAGTGTTGTTTTGCTGTGCTTGTTCTGGTAACTATGAACCATGGGTATACATTCAAATGAAGCAGCACAGCAATAACGATATAATGCCATTGAAATGTGAATTGGGGTGACATATCATAGTAAGAATGCAGAAGGTGTTTGCGTAATGGGAAACAGCGGTTAAACGGAAAACCGCTGCTGTAAAGTGTTGTACTCACCCTTTGTCCAACGGCCCTTGTTCTGCCCAGCAACACAATAAACCACCTCGGCCAGGCTCGACGCCAGGACCCTCCACGTCATAATTAATGTGATTTGCCACTAAACCACAGCAGTTATACCTAACTCTGATGTTATCACAAACATAGCAGACAGCACAGTCATTCAATAGTATGATCAAAGTAATTAATCATGTAGATGTATATGCATACGTCCGTACATATATATATATATATATATATATATATATATATATATATATATATATATCCACAGAATGAACATGGGCACAAGAAAAACAGCAGCGGAACACCCGTATTATCTAGTGGTTGACATATCAAGCTGGCCAGAGGTGAGTAAACCTCCTGCGTCTCTAAACACAGGTAGGATGCTAACAGTGGAACTAAGTCTGTCCACGTGGTAAGTCTGACTTTCAAATGGGTACAGGCAGTCTCGGTCCCCAGTCGGACAAGCCTAAAACAAGATGACCATATGGACACCCTGACCATCATATGAAAGTATGTGCCAGGACTATAGGCTTGTGAAGTTGGAATATACTTGGTGTGAGTCAACATGCGGGATGAGCCTAGAGCAGTAGGGAATGGTGCATGTGTAGTGGTGCAATTTTCCTGACTGGAGAATGGATGCCTGCTGTGTTAGTGATGTGTTGAGGCATGTGTACGGATAACTATGAACTATGGGTATACATATAAATGAAGCAGCATACCAATAGTGTAGTGATTAGAGCATCTGCTTAATGAACAGGCATTCACGGTTCAAGTTCGACTATAGCACATATCATTTTCCATGTGGAATGAATGTCATCCTGCTGTAAAACCAACATAATAACATGTAAAAGTGAACTTGAGTATCACATGGGATTTGTAACCAGATCATTTCAATCAAAGTGGTACTGTCATAATGAATAAGGCACAAGTAAGCACAAATAAGCAGCAGTAAACATATATAACAAACAGTAAGCATATGCGACTGTGCTTGACAAAAGGTGTAAGCAGCACCCAGCATAGGAACTGTATATGAGTATGTACAGATGTAATATATACATATATATATATATATATATATATATATATATATATATATATATATATATATATATATATATGTATATACACACACACACACACACACACATATATATGTATATATAGATATGTATATATATATATATATATATATATATATATATATATATATATATACACACACACACACACACATATATATATATATATATATATATATATATATATATATATATATATATATATATACACACACACACACACACACACACACACACACACACACACACATATATATATATATATATATATATATATGTATATATAGTATAGACAAGGGATGAGAAGGGAATCAACAGCAACTATAGTATCATAGAGTGCTGTCAGCGTATGCCATATCACACTGGCGAGGAGTGAGCAAAGCACTGCACTGCTACTCACACCACAGGCAGGATATTACCAGTGAGAGTAACATAGTTGAATTGCTAAGTCCACTTTACACACAGACAGAGGGTAGTCCCTGCTGGGACTACCCAAAAATTATTCAGAGTGTTTAGCCCTCCTACCATTACACAAGCAAGGGCTGGTATGTTCAAAGACTAAATGGTGGGAGAGCCTGAGAATACACGAGATGGGACATCATATGTGTAGGGCCCCTAACGCTCTGGAGAGGGCAATGTTTGGAGGTGTGTCAAGGCTGCGATAAGTGGATAATGGAAGTTACACGTGTAAGTTGAACACGGGTGGGGTGGTGGAACAATGGGTATGAAATTATGGATCCAGTCGTGCTAGGGTTGGATGGTCTGGTTTTAATAGGACCGCCCCGTGGAGGTCAGCAAGTTCATAATAGGTATATATGCATACACACATGCAGACATCAATATGTAGAAGTACATTCTCTGTAACACATGTATTCCATTTGTAGACATAAATAATAGGAATGTGCACATACAAACATTGACAGTAGATGGAATAACAGGCTGTGCAGAAGAGGGATGGGACAAAACTGCTACAACGCAGAGGTGTGTACAGTGTCCAAAGTCAGTGCTGTGCTGACGATAATCAAATGTGAGGGCTTCCCCACACATGGAATCATTCCTGTGATCTTCCCGCTGTGGAAACACCAAGTACTAAACCGGTCTAATTGTAAAAGAAATACGCTGAACTCGTACATAATTAGGCTACCATGTGTAACGTGTGCGATACCGCATAGTCATACATCATACATATTAATGAATTGTAGCATCATGTTCACGGGAGTAAGGATGTAACAAAGTATAGAGCCTAATCTTGCCATAAACACTTGTGTGTTCCATGTGGGGCAGCCCAATAATTGCAAATAGTATTCCTTTGGTCGCTCACGTCATCAATGTTTGTGGACTAAATGTATGGGAGGTCTGAGGATACGTGGAGTGACTAAACTGATGGGATGGCTCTATAGGAGTAGGGTGTGGCCAGTGCGTAGTGGTGTTGATACACCGCAAATCCGACAGGAGAATGCATGACAGCAGTGCTAGGGAGGCATTGGGGTGTGTTTGGGGAACCAGGAACCATGGGTATATGGGTATATATGCATATGGAGTGGCACAGCAATAGTCCATTCGTTAGAGCAACCCCCTAACGAACAGACATTCCCGTACCGAATCACACTGTATCACATTCCAGTTACCATCGGTAATCTATATGTGAACATATTGCGACATCTGTCCACTGTATAATGTGCTAAATACCGATTACAAGATAACTGGAGTGAAGTGTCAGTGTCATAATGAATAAGGCACTAGTATGTAGGTGAAGCATATATAAACACCATTATGCATGTGTAAGTGCGTATGTGCGGGGTATGTATATGTTTACAGTCACACACATATATATAAATATATATACATATATATAGACATATATATATATATACATATATATAGACATATATATATATATATATATATATATATATATATATATATATATATATATATATATATATATATATATATATATATATATATATATATATATATATATATATATATATATATATATATATATATATATATATATATATATATATATATATATATACATATATGTACATATATACATACATAAATACATATATATCTATATGTGTGTGTGTGTGTGTGTGTGTGTGTGTGTGTGTGTGTGTGTGTGTGTGTGTGTGTGTGTGTGTGTGTGTGTGAGTAGATATACAGAGATATACAGCTATGATAGGAAACAGCACACAGGAATGACATATGTTCACAGGCTATGCCAATGGAAGTGTGGAGCCCAGGCAAGAAACATGACACATGCAGCATGCCCCCCCCCCAGCCAGACATGGGAAATATACACGCAATCAATGTAAAGTGTCCACTGCTCCCCAGACCACATGCAGGATACAACCGGGGGAGTACACAGTGCACCCGTGGATTACAGCTGGGGGAGTGCACAGTGCACCCGTGGATTCTAATCATGGAACACATACTGGAGCGTCCCTTGCAGGACAGCCCAAAAATTGTCCAAATCATATGAATGTGATAGATCATCCGTTTTGTCCGCGGTGTATACAGGCTTGGAATACAAGTGTGGGTAATCGTGAGGACCCATGAGCCGAGACAATTTTATGAAATGGGTCCAGTGAAGTGGAGAGTGGGCAGTGTGTAGTGGTGTGCCCATAACCGATCAGGTCCCAGAGTAAGGATGGGTGCTGTCGAGGAGGCGAGGGTAGGGGAACTACGGGTAGCTACTTATGGGTCTAGGTGTGCAGGTGTTGGTTGATGTTGGCCAATATGGACAGCCCTAGGGATGCAAGTGAATGTGTTCACTGGACAGAGGCATCACCCAATGAGCAGCCACACCCACTGCGAGACCCACTAAAGCAAAGTGTAATCTATATGGCAGGGAATGGAATAACCAGATGTAGACATATATATGTAGAGTTATGTGTGTGTATATCTACCCATAGCGAGATAGAGATATGCCTCTCCCTTGCCATAGTACGAATGTATACATACAGAGAAAGAACCATAGACTCATATGTCATATGTCATTAGATTATATATATATAAATATATAGATATATATATATATATATATAAATATATAGATATATATACAGCAAGATATAAATATACATGTATGCATATATATGCAGATATATCTGTATATATTAATGTAAATATATATATATATATATATATATATATATATATATATACGTTACAGTAAATATACACATGTATATAGCTAGGATATGATACAGCAGTTATGAGTAACATTTGTCCACAGGCTGGACATATGTTGGTGGGAGGTCCAATAAACAAACGTGTAACACGTAGCATCATCCCCCACCCCCCAGCTAGGCCAGTGAGACATACAGACACACAATAAAGGCAAACACACCACTGCTTCCCAGACCACTGACAGGATACTACTAGTGGGAGAGATCTGCAAGGTCTACACTTGAAACATAGACATCGATGTCCCTTGTGGGACACCAAAAATTAATGATTGGAGCCAGTCCTGGTAATGATTTCTCCAACCAGGCTGTAGATGTATACAGGCCAGTAGGTTGTGCAAGCCTGATAACACATGGGTCGACACAACGTACAACATGTGTCCCGACAGGGGAGAGTGGGAAGTGTGTTATGGTGTGTTTATACACCATCTGCGCTCACAGTAAGGATGAGTCCTGTAAGGAGTGGCAGGAAGGGGAACTATGGGTATGTGATTATGGGCCTAGGCGTGCAGGTGTTGGCTGGCAGAGCCATATTAGGACTGCCTCATGGATGTAAGTAATATTCCGATGTGGGCATAGCATATGCCCATAGCTCCCAAACCCTAAGAGCACATCTACTGGATAGTCCCTAAACCATTGGGGGAATACATAGGGACCATGCCATTGAACTGTCCCCGATTACCAGGGACGTCCCTGATTATGACTCAGAATCTAACTCTGTCCCACCTAAACCCTCCTAGAACTAGTGATATTAGGAGAAAAGGTGATGGAATGCACATAATGAATAACAATAACATTTATGAGTCATAAACAGCATGTACCCCAGACAATGTGTATGAATACATATGCTCTGGGTTTGTCAATGTGTCAGGTTAATAGCACCAAATTTATAAATGTGTCCCTGATGTTGTTATGCAGTGTCCCTGATTCAGTGTTCATTTTTCCACATTCGTATGAGAGGTCTGATAGTGACAGAAAGCGCATATTCCTCTGACTACCTTAGAAAGATGATAGAATAATAGGTTAGGGTTACCACCTGTCCACCTTGTGTGGGACAGTCCCCTTTGGGCAGTTGTGTCCTGCAAAGTAATTGAAAATATGGCAAATGTCCTGAGATTTTAGGACAAAGATTTGCCTATATTGTCTGTAGTAATTGCATAAAACAATTATTTTGTATCTGAAACACCTAAATGTTATAAGAAACAGAATAAGCAACTATAATGCTACAAGAATAAGCTTTTATTTAGGCAAAACAGTAAAGTTCTTTCCTTTGTACTGGCTGTGGGTATGTTTTGCCCTGCAAAATCTGATGTTTCTACATAAAATTCCCACATTGGGCAATTGAAAAGGTGGCAACCCTATAATAGGTATGTGGTAGCATGACTCGGATGACGGATGTGGGTCCCAAAACCCAATTACTTGTCTGTATTGAAGAGTCTTGGTTCCCATGTATCAGCCAGATGGGTGCAGATTGTAAGAGGAACACACAAATAATATGAATAAATCACTGGACAGGCCACCAATTTCGTACAGTGGAATGGCATGCCGTGGCCTAATGGGCAGCCATTCCTGATACTGTAGGCATGTAATCCGATGTAATAGGCATCACAAGGTAATATTGTGGTCCTCGCTCCCTCGCAGGGGTATGAGTGTCAGATGCAAGCACCAATGTCGGTGCATTTGCAAGTGCGGGCGCGAGCAGGTGTAAGCCTATTTGGCTACCAGTATGTGAGTATTGCACTGGTAAAGCAATGTAGAGGCTAACCGAGTATAAGAAGCTGTAACCAGAGGTTAGCATTGCTTAACACCGTGCAAACCCATGCACACCCACTCACAGCTGCTTTAATGTGCCTTACTCTCTCCTTATCCAATGGCCTTGTACTGCCCTGCAACAAAATAAATGGCCTCTGCAAGGCTTGGAACCAGGACCCTGCACACACAGCTAATGTGATTTACCAATATGCCATGGCAGATATACAGACAACGGACAGTACCACAAACATATCATACAGCGCAGTCATTCAACAGTATAGGAATGTATCCCATCATGTAGATGTATATGTGAGTGTTTATGTCCAGCATATAGGTACCTACATATATAGAGATATATCAGGAACATACCATGTGGCAACAAAGCATTAGAAACGAATGAAAAGGGAAACACCAGTTGCGCCTGTATTATGTAGTGGTGTTGTCCTATGTAATCTCAAGACTCCGTCAGACAGACATGTGTCATTCATACACGCAAACAGTTGTACATTGGCTAAATACATCACTCTGTGCATGTAATGTACATTAACACAACAGTACCTGTCCAATCATTATGTGTGAACAGTTCTCTTGCAAGGTGCTGTGTGCAACATCATCATCATGATAATGGTAAATGAGGTAACAATAGAGGGACTGGTAGTGTTATGTGTACAATGGGGTCATCCTTATCATGTGTACCTGGACCATTTAAGAGTGATGTGCATACCAGGACCGTGCGCCTGAGGGACAGGGGTGAGGATAACAGCAGTATGTTGTGATGCACATTACAAGGGTTACATGTGTCCAGTGGGCACGTGTGTGAAATGGACAGCTATGTATAGGGCAGATGTTGTACTATGAGCCAATTGGCCTTATGTTTCCGTAGGGTGAGGGTCGGATGTGGGGGAAGGAGAGTAGATATGGTCATGGAGGATAGGTAGGGTAGGATCACAGACAAGACAGCATACAGGGTCGGTATATGAGACATATGGGGGGATACACCTCGGACAGAGATGGGCGTTCGGCATTCACAGGCCCATGGAAACAGTGGGACGGAGGTCCCCAGCCATGAGCAGCTGTCACTGCAACTAAACAGCTGTAAAGGAGGCAGTGCTGGGAGCTGTCCAGGAGGGGCAGCATCACCCTGTAAATGTGACACTCCAGCCTTGAGCTTGTGTATCTGGCTTTAGAACCCCTTAGTGAGCCCCCAACGGAACATGTCCGGGACTGCATGACAGCAGACTTGTTCCTGTCTGGTCCTGCTCCCAGGGATGACATGCTCCATCCTCAGTGGTGGTACCACCAGAAGGTGGTGCAGTGCCAACAGAGGTTGAGGTCCAAGGCTGGGCCCTAGATGTGCTAGTGCCCGGTGCCATGGTCAGCTGAAGTGGGACAGGAGGTTCTGCCAGGACCTCCCAACCCATACAGCCTATGGTGTTGCAGTTTAAACCCACATATGGCTTAGTGATAGACAACAGCATTCAGGATTACCTACAACAGCATGCATACAGATCACCATCAACCCAACACAACAGATGGCATACATTTGCAGAGGGAGCACAACACATGCTTATATACTGCATGATATCTGTACAATTTGTAGTAGACATGTGACTGCAGCTATGGACAGTTGCCCATTATTGGCTTGTCACTGGGAACCCCAGACAGTGTCTGTCATACCACTGTTTCATGTGACATATGTCCAGTCAGGGATGCAATGGCAGTAACACATCCCTATCATCATGTACTGTCTGCAATCCTCACACTATGCTCCTGCTGTGCACAGATGTGTGTTCAGTGTGTAACACAGGAAACAAATGGTTCCACACACTGACCAGTTTACAGATGGCCCTACAGATGGGGGTCCCTCACAAACAGAGTACTGTCATGTCTGTATTAAAACATGCAGAATAGCCATTACCACACACAACATGTTAAACAGGCAGTAGTCTCAATGCAGCATAGCTACACTTACATACTGTAGTCATGTGTGGCACATCACCCTCCTGTCTTTAGGCTATTTCCCACTGTGTATGATGTTTGAGGTACATCCAGATATCATCTGTGATGCCGTTTCAGAACACCACATCCAGGTACCACTCACAGCGACTGTCATGGCCAAATACCAACATGATTTTCCTAGATAGTGTACTGTGTTTATCATGTGAATGGCTATGGAAACACCATCACAGCACCATCACAGCTGTTCCACATGCAATCAGCTAGAGGAGGACTGCAATAGGTGCAGAAGCCATCACCTGATCATGTCCATCACTTGCAATACACATGCTGCTGCTGAGCAGGTGTACAACTCCACATCCACCAGAGAGTGTGTGGGAGGGACAGGCAAAGTACACCAGAGAAGGGCTTGGAGACTAAACCCTAAGCATCGTCTGCCACACTACTAACAGTACAGGGGTCAAACCCTTGACTGACTAGTCATTACTATTGCGTGTGCATGAAGTTATTACATGTGCCAAAAAGCCGACATGTTGCTGTGCTGTAACAACATATATGTGTGTAGGTGAGAGACATCTGCAACAGAGATATAGTAGACATACATTAGGTGTAGCACACATGGCTGTCCATGTGAATGGATGCCATTGTCACCACAACCACACTCTCTAATGGACTCACATTGACACTCTTTGCCAGGGCCACAAATACACAACCTAACTACTTAGTTTGCCACACTGCAGTAATGTACAGGACTACATGCACCACAGGGGATATCTGGAGGTTCTATGGGCTAGGGCATGTGGAAAGTGTTTCACATCTGTTGGTATGCCAACGAGGGTTATACTGGGAGTGACTGTGGTTGGGAGCATCATAATCCACACGCAGACACAAGGTGCCAGTACTAACATGCATGTATGCATTGCTTCATGGGTGTGTAGTGGTTGGCTCTGCAAGATGGCTGTATAAGGCTGGGTGAGGGTTATTCCTTGGCATTGTGTCACCCAACAATGGTGTGCAGTGTGATACAGGGGTTTAGTGTCTGCAATGTCCCACACAGATGGGTACTGCATGATCTGCCCTGGCATCCTGGTTACCAATGTGTATGGCATGCCATGTCTGTGTTTGATAGTCCTTCGCATGGACATTGCCTGGGATGTGCATGTCCCACAATACTGTACAGTGACATGTACAGGTGTACCTGGTTTGACAGGCACATGTTGTGTACACAGACTGTTATCCCCCATATGCTAATACTGGCTTGATGTGGCGAAACCTGCTTATAGTCAGCAGGTTGTCTCTGCACCTGCACTGATAGCATGATATAGGTATTCCCTGGTGTCAGTGGCATAGGTCCATACAGGGCACATGTGTACGGCATTGTATGGCCTCTGTGGATCACATTTAATGGCACCACAGCTGTTGCAGGCATCCAGTGGGGAGCATAGTGAAGGGACATTGTCCGCAAATATGTGCCTATTGTACCGCTGTACAGGGTGCCATGTCCTCTGCAGCCCACTGCATTCACACCATGCCTACTGTCTGTCATCAATGTGCATGGTACTAGCAACATAGCGGGATATCCTAGGCAAGTGTGTTTGTGTATGGCACATGCATGCAGGACATATACCGGGTACTAGTAGGGTTGCATACTTTGTTCACCAGGCCTTTTGCCAGATGTAGGGGTATGGCTTGCCAATACAGTCCCATGGCTGACTGACTGCTGTACTCCTCGTGAGGTGGCCAATGTGTCATAAGACTGACACCTTATAGGAAAATTGCAATGCTCCCCAACATGTCCAGTAGTTAGACACTCACAGCCACCTCTACACAGGCTCTGACAGCCAAACACACACACACTTGCCATGTCCTGTATTCAAACCCCTACCTACCGTATCACACTTCAGCAATATACTTTTAGGGCACGTGCTACAGCAAATACTGGGTTACAGCACTCCTACAGATGTATTCCTAGGTGGGTGACAACAGCAGGATTGACATAGGTGGTCTTGTGATTTGTACAGAGAGTGCATGCTCTACAAAGTACTGTACTTGTCTCATGCAGGAAGACACACACACAGAGGGCAAGTCTGGGATTAGAACACTGACCTAACTACTTTATCACACTACAGCATTACACAGTTACAGAATGTGCTACCGAGATTACTGGGTCACAGCACTCCCAGAGGTGTATTTCTAGGTGGGCGACATCATGAGCCTTGCCAAAGGTGGGTATAGGAATTGTATGGAGTGTGAGCAGTCTAAAAGCATTATTCAGTCCTCAGGCAGATGGAGACAAACACACACACACACTTGGCAAGTCTGGGATTAGAACACTGACCTAACTACTTTATCACACTACAGCATTATGTAGCTACACAATGCGCTACTGAGATTATTTGGTCACAGCACTCCCAGAGGTGTGTTTCTAGGTGGGTGACATCATCAGCCTTGCCAAAAGTGGGTATAGGAATTGCATGGAGTGCGAGCAGTCTAAAACCATTATTCAGTCATCAGACAGACACACACACACTTGGCAAGTCTGGGATTAGAACACCAACTTAACTATTTTATCACACTACAGCATTACGCAGTTACAGAATGCGCTACCAAGATTATTGGGTCACAGCACTCCTGAGGAGTATTTCTAGGTGGGTGCCATCATCACCCTTGCCAAAGGTGGGTATAGGAATTGCATGGAGTCTGAGCAGTGTAAAAGCATTATTCAGTCCTCAGGCAGATGGAGACAAACACACACACACAAACACTTGTCAAATCTGCAATTATAACCCTGACCTAACTACTTTATCACACTACAGCATTATGTAGTTACAGAATGCGCTACCAAGAGTACTGGGTCACAGCACTCCCAGAGGTGTATTTCTAGGTGGGTGACATCATCAGCCTTGCCAAATGTGGGTATAGGAACTGTATGCAGTGTGAGCAGTCTAGAAGCATTATTCAGTCCTCAAGCAGACAGAGACAAACACACACGCTTGGCAAGTCTGGGATTAGAACACTGACCTAACTACTTTATCACACTACAGCACTACACAGTTACAAAATGTGCTACCAAGATTACTGGGTCACAGCACTCCCAGAGGTGTATTTCTAGGTGGGTGACATCACCAGCCTTGCCAAAGGTGGGTATAGGAATTGTATGGAGTGTGAGCAGTCTAAAAGCATTATTCTGTCCTCAGGCAGATGGAGACAAACACACACACCCTTGGCAATTCTGGGATTAGAACACTGACCTAACTATTTTATCACACTACAGCATTATGCAGTTATAGAATACGCCACCAAGATTATTGGGTCACAGCACTCCAAGGTGTATTTCTAGGTGGGTGACATCATCAGCCTTGCCAAAGGTAGGTATAGGAACTGTATGGAGTGTGAGCATTCTGAAAGCATTATTCAGTCCTCAGGCAGACAGAGACACACACACACGCACACACACACACACACAAACACTTAGCAAATCTGGAATTAGAACACTGACCTACCTACTTTATCACACTACAGTATTACGCAGTTACAGAATGCGCTACCGAGATTACTGGGTCACAGCACTCCGAGAGGTGCATTTCTAGGTGGGTGACATCATCGGCCTTGCCAAATGTGGGTATAGGAACTGTATGGAGTGTGAGCAGTCTAAAAGCATTATTCAGTCCTCAGGCAGATGGAGATAAACACACACACTTGGTAAGTCTGGGATTAGAACACCGACCTAACTACTTTATTACACTACAGCATTATGCAGTTACAGAATGTGCTACTGAGATCACTGGGTCACAGCACTCCCAGAGATGTATTTCTAGGTGGGTGACATCATTAGCCTTGCCAAAGGTGGGTATAGGAATTGTATGGAGTGTGAGCAGTCTAAAAGCATTTTTCTGTCCTCAGGCAAATGGAGACACACACACACACACAGACACACACACACAAACACACCAGTGGTGGGAACAGAACACCTGCCTATCTACAGATCACTATTACAATACTCCATAGTTATGAGTCGCACCACAGAGACTACACATTTCAAGGCTGTCATTATGACCTTCTAGGAATGCGGACATCCACAGGGATGCTGGCAGTTAAGATGTACATACCTGTGAACCTGTGTGTTTAAAGTAGGAATCCATCCTGAACTGGAGTATGCTCATCTGTGGAATGGACGACTACTCTCACTACACAGAGTTACAATGGCCATACCCATACACATAGAGGCACATAACCGACACAAGGTGTCACTGGGCATGTTCACACACTTAGTAGCACAGGGCTGTTCGGAATGCACTATGTGCCCATCTACACAAGGTTATACTGGGCAGGTTCATACACCTAGTAGCACAAGGCTGTTTGGGATGCACTCTGATTCTAAACACAGAAGGCCACAGTGGCCATGCTATTATAGTTAGACGTAAAGAACACATTGTAATGGACTCCGGTGTTAGTAGTTGTCATTGTTAGCAGGAACGCTGCACTACATATATCTGACACCAGTCTTATACACAACATCTGCTGCTGTCTGTCACCTTAGATGTACAATTCTATACCAAGCACAATACTACCACTCGCAGTGATGTCTTGCTAGGAGTGGCAACTGCTTGACCAACACAGTGAGCCAATGTCCTACTGTAATTATGAGGTTGTTCAGTGTTTGTCATTCTGGGATGACATGACTGAAAGTAGACAGGCCTTTGTCACATATCACATGCATCCATGATTCAAGGGAGTAGGGATAATACCTAGGTCGCATTCGCCCATATAGTGCCATTCCAAGGCAAATGTCCTAAACACAGGATAACACCCTGACACCTAGAGGACAATTGCATTGTATGCTTATGCTAACCAGTGCTAGATGTGTAGCATTCGTAATCACAGCTGTTCACTGTAGATCCAACAATGGGGAATACTGACATCTGTGCAGTGAGGAACACCTGGTTGAAGGCTCTGTAGTGCACAATAGCACTACCACCATATACCTCAGAACCAGCCATGGGGGCCATAACATAGGTATGGACCGCTCCAGGTGGTGGTGTCCCCACATACATAAAGGCCACTCACATGTACTGACCAGTACTCCCACAAAAGGCATCACAGATGAGTCAGATGCAGGACACAGTGTCAAAAGCTGCATTCTAGGATATAACCCTCAGACACCACCATGCCCTCGGACCACCAACACACATCCATACATGTGGTAGGACATATAATAGTACAACAGCATGTAACCCTTGACCAGTGGACTGTACCTAGCTCTACATCAACTGTGCAGAGTACCTATGTACTGACATGGTTGCATCATGTGTTATGCAATGCAATGATACCACTGTTTGTAACCAGGTCAGCTGTACACATACCAGGGGCCTTCAGTTATTTACAGCATTAACAGATGACTGTTGCTGTACACCAGTAAACACCCTCATGTTTGGATATGACATACATGT
The DNA here is from genome assembly GCF_019279795.1 of Protopterus annectens. Classification (NCBI taxonomy): domain Eukaryota; kingdom Metazoa; phylum Chordata; order Ceratodontiformes; family Protopteridae; genus Protopterus; species Protopterus annectens. The sequence goes on along the minus strand of NC_056737.1, from coordinate 750,174,358 downwards.
ACCTGCCCTGGATATGTACATGCCACACACATACAACATATATGTAAATAACATAGCTGTTGTTGTCCTTTGTGCAGACAGGTGGCTACAGCCATAACACACATGCACATGGAATGTAGGTCCATGGCTGCTGAATGCTAACAGTACATAGTGTGATATCAATGTTGACAGAGGTAACATTCCCTCTGTACTGGTCACCCATTACACCTATCATATCATACAACAGTCCATGTTTCATGTATGTCATTACACATGTTCACCAATTGCAATGCCTACAAACATGCCCGAATAACAGGAATGTAGGACCTACACACATGTACATGTAGTGGTGTGCATTCAGATACCATGCGTGTGCAGTTGCTGATGTATGCAGGTGACGTGTATCTTAGTACATCATGCAGTTGCAATGCAGCCTCAACATTGACAACTGTATATGGTGATATGCTGAAAGTATGGAAAGATGTACCTCAGGTATGGACAGATGTGTGGACATAACTAAGTGGTGGGGCATCTTTGCAGATGGATGTTTGCTGAGGACAGCTCACAGGTGTGTCACAAATGGTCCTACAATAACCTGGGTAACCGCTAAGCTATGGTTTTGTTAATTGAAGGGGAACACACACAACATAGACAGCGGTCAGGGTGTCACCGAAGGTAAATCACTTGACACCTGTAACAGTTAAGATATCCCATGTGCATATATCAGCACAGTTGCCAAAGGAAGCGTCAGTACACTTTGTAACGTGTGCAATACTGCTGTAAGTCTGTCATACGTATCATGAGATAGCCAGGTGTTTGGCATGTGTGGTTGCGTGTGTGTTCGTATATGTCATGTATGGTGGCGAATACATCTCAATTGTTACTCACTCTCCTGTACAGTGTTGTAGATATCTGTACAGACTGCAATGCAGAAAGCAGGACATAGGCAGGGGTGTGTATCTCACACATGTGCGGTATCTGTATGTGCATGACATAGGTGTATTCAATAGTGAATGCCACAGTGTGTGTGTGTGTGTGTGTGTGTGTGTGTGTGTGTGTGTGTGTGTGTGTGTGTGTGTGTGTGTGTGTATGTATGGCTGTCTGGTCCCTGGAGTGAGGATGTATGTTACCATAGTGAACTGATAAGACCCCTCCCCCCATCCAGGTGATGCAATCTACTATCTATGTTGATGTCCCCGATCTTAGGCCATACTGACTACCTGTACATGTGTAATCTCTGTGTCACGTCATGTAAGTGTACAGTACTGTAATGATGATTTGCACATAGGCAGGGGTCCTCACCTCAACACTAGCAACTGTGTGTGTGTGTGTGTGTGTGTGTGTGTGTGTGTGTGTGTGTGTGTGTGTGTGTGTGTGTGTGTGTGTGTGTCACTGTGTCGGTGAATCCATGAGTGCATGGGTGTGTTACTGTGTCTCTGAATTCATGTGTGTGAATACCTGAGTGTGTGGGTGCAGTTATGTGTTCGCATCCTGTCATGGGAATGTGTATTACTGCTTCTAAATGAGGCATCACACTTCCCACTGGCCTCTACCCTTGTCATCAGTTAGACCCCTCTCTTACCTCCCCATTCCATGTAACTGTATCTGTGATGTCACTCAGTATGGATGTCACGTCTGTAGCCACAGTAGCTTAATACACAGCTATCATGCTCTTGGATCAGTAGATCAGTAGACGTGTTTGGAATGTGGGACATTCTAACTGTGATGTGGCAGCTACAAGGTGCATGCTGGTATTTTCATACATACCTGTGAGTAGTCCACATTTACATATGGGACACTAACTGCAAACACTGACATCCACCGGCACATGCAATTAGACCTGAAGGAGGAAAGCAGAACATCATGACCAACATGCAGTTACTGTTGTTACACAAGACACATGCTGTTACAGTACGAAAAGCATTGTACACCTGTACTACATGGTGTTTCTGCTGCCTGTCAACAGTACACAATAATTGTAATCTACACTTATCTTCCTAGTCTGTTCACCTTGTGCATCAGACCATATGAGCATGTCCCTGCATCAATGGTGTGGATGACAGGGATGCGGCACAGGCATCATCATATTCACAGGGTGATAATGTCTGCCAGAGGCCTAGGCTGCACCATTGGATGACATCATATGTGTGGGTTAGGGCCTTTGATTTAATTGGGTGTGTGTGGATGGTATGCATGTGTGTGTGTTGTGGTGTCCTACATATGTTTCCAGTGTGTGAGTGTATGTATGCACACAGTTCTGGCATGTGTCTGGCCAACACAGGGGTATTATTGACAGCTGCAGAATGTACAGGCCAGGTTTTACCAGTTCACGGTGTCCGGCCACAGCCACGTGACCTGTGCCTGCCAGGGGTTGCTTGGGCACTAACAGATAGTGGTACAGATTGGGTACTGCCTGATGACACATGTCCACTGTTGGGACTATCCAGGGCCAAATGCATGTGGCCTGCTGTGTCATGGTATGGACAGCACAGCACCAGCTGCACTGCTGCTGCTACTGCCACTATGGGAATGGGCATGTAAAGTAGCTTGTTCACATAGACCTGAAACAGGTGATGTAGCAGGCCTACGTCCATGTGCCCGATGCCTCACTCCTACCAGATGTTCCAGCACAGACAGCTCATGCTCGCAGATTCTCATGCCATGGTCAAGGACTCCAACCATGTCACCCAATCGTCTATCCAAAGCTTCAGCAATCTGCTGTTGAGCATTTACCATTGCCTGGATGTTGTTGTTTAAAGAACGGACAGCAGCCCTCTGAAGCCTCTGATCTTCTCTGTTGTGCCATTCAGCATGTGCCTGTGCCTCCATTACAGCCTGAAACATGCATCTGGTGACACCAGCTGCTGTACTCTGTCTTGCAGGGGCATGTTGGCCAGAGGTCCTCCTACGAGCAGCACTGGCCACATGCCTGTATGGGGCATCACCAGTCAGTTGGCTGACACCATGGTTTGCAGGCACACCTTCCATAGCCTCCACACTCTCCTGTTCCAAGCTATCACATGCCAATTGTCATTCCTCTATAGCCACTGATGATGGGGTATGTGTTGGCATGAGAACTGTGTACGGGGATGAGGGGGATATAGGTGGAATGGCAACCAATGGCACAGATTCAGCCCCTGATAACCCTGCCTGTGCCTCAATCATACGTTCATCATCACTGCTAGAGTCTGTGGGGACACTAACATCAGATGGACCACAGGAGGGGAGTGCACCTACATCACCTGTGAGGGGCAGACAAGAACTATACATTACAATCTATATAATAGACACACACATAGACACACACACAGATATATGCTATGGCACCCAACATGCATGTGATATGACAGAAGGCATGCAACATGCATGTGATACGGCAGATGGCATGCAGCTCAGACAATAATAGTGGTAGTTATCATACATAACCCGGGTTGCACAGAACAGCATGCATGCATCATAGCAGAAGACATGCAAATTACACAATCATAGTAGTAGTTAGCATACATCCCTGTGTTACACCATGTAGACCAGCACAGGTTAACAGTACACCTGCCTGATGTGTGGCATATGACCTTGACAATCACATGTAGTATGACATGTGATCTGCTAATGTGCAATGACATGCATACATGTTTAACACAATGGTGTCCTGTCAAATATACAGTGGGGTAATGGTGTCCCAATGCAGTGTTGTCTGTCTGCCCTACAGATATGCTGCACACTTAGCTGATGTACGTGGCCATTGCAGGGAATCATAAGGCGTTTCTATTGCTATACAGTGTGAGTTACAGACACAGTTCAAAGCCATGACTGTGTTCAGATACAATACATATATACTGTGGAATGTGACCCACATCACTGAGGTGTATACACACTAAACCACGATGTGGAATGTGTGACACAGGTCACTGAAGGGTATACGGATAACACCCCTGCACATCTGCAACCATTTTGCTGCTGCCTGGCAACTATGGCCAGACATGGCAAAGTCGTCGGTACACCATGTCCCACATGACATCTGTGTACCACACACATACACATGAGGAGCAAGGATGACAGTGATGTCCGACACCAGCAAGGGGAATGTACTGTAACTGTGGGCTGATGTGGTTGTCTGTGTATGTATATGGATACTGTACAAGTGGCTGCTGTCATGTCGTGACACACTCAAGATGCTCAACACATCTTATGTGGTGGATTGATGTCACACCTACACAGGATGTGCACAGGCCTGTAGGATGTCTAGTGTTCCACATCTGCAATATAACCATTAAACAAAGGCCATAGTTGGACCATGTGAAGCCAATGTATGACAGGGTGTACACACAAGCACATCACGTCTACTGTGTGTGTTGCTTCATGTCTGTGGCCATCCTCCATGGCCATGTGTGTACGTGTCTTGGCCAAATGGTTGTGACAGGCATCTATTTCACATGTCTATGTTGTCCCGTATGACATACACCCATAGATGTCATATGCTCCACTGGCGACAGGGTTATGCAGACAAAGGGTGGTATGTTTGGTATGTGGGATATGTTTTTCAGGATAGTTAGGCAGTATTGCAGCCAGTCCACTAGATATCATGGACATGTCAGATAGCACATTACATTGTGTGACATTCATAGCAGGGGTATGATCCACCACCGGTGAATCCTGTGGGCTGGCCATACTTCAGCTCACTGTGTAGTACTGTTTGTATTCCCCACATGTGTAGTTCTAATCTGTAGTACATGTCCCTACAGTGAACAGCACTTCCACCATTGTATGCACAGCTGTCCACACATCTGGCAATGACAGTTTATGAGGTTTCATGTCGGTGTTTCACATAGTTTGCAAGTATTGCACATGGGTAGTCACTGTGATGCATTGCAGGTCGGACCTATATATTGTGACAGTACCATACATTATGTGTACATGTGGTAAATGGCCACATGGCAGATAGATCTGTGCATTAACATGCCTGATAAATAATAACAGTCTCACCTGCAGTGGGCTGCTATCACAGCAGAACGCCAGAGGTACCTAAATAGGAGTAACACAGCAGTATGATCATTATCCAGGACTGTATGATAGCTACAGGGTGCAATGTGCATGTTAACACATACGCCAGTACAATAGACTATACTATGGAGTATGCACATGTGTGCATACACAGAGTAGCATACGAAAGTATGCAGCATGTGTGTATACATGCCTTGCATATGATGTTACATTACATATTGTACAGTGACACATGTAACTATATGGAATATAGTTGGTATAGGTGCAGTAGTGACTTACCAGGCAACTCCAGGTTCGGTGGTTGAGAGACACCCACCTCCATGATATCGGCTAAGGCTTGTGGATGTTGTTCTGCAGGTGTCCCCAGGTTGGCCAGTAGCTCCTCGGTACATGTGAGTAGCGGCTGGGTTGGTGGCCCACCACCTGTTGCACCTTGTTCCCTAGTGATTGCATTCTCACACTGTTTTGCCCATCTAATAAGGTCTGTACAGTGTCTGCGCACCTGCTGGTATGTGCGGTTGTGGCCACCCACATCATTAACCCTCCTGCGAAGGATCCCGCTGCTGTGCATCCTGTGGCACATGGCTGAACAGGACATCATGATTGTCATGTAGGTATGGGATGAGGGCCTCATACTCCAAGTGGGTATAAGGTGGTTGCCTTGCACATGGCAAACCTGGAAGACATAATGATGGAGACAGGTCACAGTAACTTACAGAGACGTACAGAGCTACAGCTGAACATACATGTGTATCACATTTATTACAATTAAATAGCTGTCTTTGCAAATCTACATGACACTGACACCACTGACATGTTTGTGTCACACACATTTGACACTCAATGGTGACTGGATATTATCACCATATATGTGTGTGTGTCACCTGATTACATTGCTCATACTCCATGTGGATGCTGTCTTGATGTGGGCATGTCTGTTTGCCTGTACTGGTGTTCTTACCTATCAGTGCATGCCTGGATGTGTCCACATTAATGCAGTCGACCTTGATGCTGTGTATATGTCACATATAAAGACTTACATTGCCTTAACGGACATGACCTGTGACCCTGCAGACTTGCTCATGGAAGGTTTTACATGTATGTGTTTTGCCATATACATCTACACAGCACTGTACAGCAGTTCAACATCCTGCCATGTATCACCTGTGTTGCACATGTGATACACATGGGACACTGGCTAGCTAGATGGTAATTACAGAGATGGATATCAACTATAGCATGTATGGTCAAAGTCAACTAGTAGGCTATATGCCCTGGGCCATGTATGAATCTAGGATGAAAGGTTACCTATCTGTAGCCAACAGGCAGGTTTTTGGGGCCAGGTTAAGCAGTGCCATATAACTGATCCACAGGGTTAATGATACATTTACCATACGGTCATCACACCATGTCTGAGAAGGGGGCAATGTGCAGCTTTGATGGACAGGGATGCATAGTATGGCAGGAGTATGTAAAGTGTATGGGACAAGGATCTGTCCAGCATGTGGTGATCTTTGTACTAGGAAAGTGGATGTCCATGAAGTATGTGTTTGAGATCAGGATGTGTACGTGTAGAATGTCCAACATCTCTGGGTTGGACATGGCTTTATTCAGGGTAGGCATCATGCTATATAGTGGAGATAGGGATTGGGAAGGCTGGTGTAGGCCATCTGAACATGGCCAATACTAAAAGAAATATGTCATCTGATATGGGTCACTTGAGTGTTGAGTATGGCTGGGCAGTGTTCTCTATTTTCATGGATGACACCCTGTCATGATTAGGGTTGCCACATACGACTACCTGACAGGTGTGGTGATGTAACTATCACAGGAAAGACAACTGCCCAGCTGCATCCCTTACACACAGTGTCCATTATGTTGACTGTTACCTAGGTGGTAGTTCATGGGTACAGGGTTATTAACATAGGGGTGACAATGCAATATGTAGCTGTCAGATTGTGGCCATATGTCACACACCTCACCCACAAAGCCCCTTCTGTATGTTGTCCACAACACTCTGAGTCAGCTATTGCTCCTAGGTCATAGTCATTCGCATACTTCAATAGGCATATTCCTTCTGTTAGTCTGTGTGGTATTGACTACAATGAGGGGGAGTACTATGAATTAACCCTGTCTTACTGTAGCTGGCACTGGTGTGATGTGCATGTATTATTCAGACACCTTCGGTAGTGTTGTTTCTGCCAGCAGTCCCGTTGCAAAACACTCCTGTGACATAGGAATGTATATCTAGTATACTGAGTGTAGGTGGAACACAGTATGGGTGATGGTGTCCTATGACCTGGCAAGGTTATGATATGCAGTGTGAAATCAACCTTACTGTCATCTACATCTGTACTGCTGACATCAAATAAGTTGATCAAGGTTCATGGCCTTTCAGACAAGACTCATCAGGTTAGTAGTGCAGTACTTCCATTATCAGTGGTGTCTCCCCCTTTGTGGGTTGTGATAACTGTTGGTGTGCACCATTCAGTGTGTACACAGCCTGACATGAAGCTATGTTTTACATTATGTGTATGTGGAGAACAACTTGTTTTTCCATATGTGTATGATACAACCTGGGAAGTGGACAGGTCCAATGCAGCCTGAGTGCAGCTTGTGCCTGCATAGTTGTGGTTACAGGGGCTCTGTAGTGTACATGGGTATATGATTGTGTACCTGTTGGGGGGGAACAGTGTGTTTATGTTATCCAAGACCCTATCTGGATTGCTTATTCATGCTCAGCACTTGTTCAGAACTTGTAAGCACTATGTAAGCTACTAATTATTATAGCACTCAACCTTCCTCATTACCTAGAGGTAAACATTTTTTGTACATACTTTTCTCACTTGCTTAGAGTAAAACAGCTCTTGTACTCACTTTCCTCATTTATCTAGGGGAAACAAGTTTTATATTCAGGCATGTGCAAGGGTCAGCTCCGAGTGTTCTCTCCTGTCTATCTGATGAATCTGGGCATATTGAGGCAATGTAAAAATTGCCTCATGTACACAGACAACCCTCTCCGCCTACCACCCAACACTACAACCTGTGAGAGATGCACTTATCTAGCCAAACCGGAGGTAAAGCTCTCTCCAACCAAGTCTGAACTTGACAGTCATGTGGAGAAGGTAAACATTTGCACACCACACTCATCACATAGTCTCACTAAATCTACACCACCATAATCAGCACATAGTAACACAAAAACATTCACGGAGGCCCTCAATAATAATCTGTCTGAGCAACAGAGACCTCCAAAGTGGAAATGCAAGCAGCCTCCATCCCCCAACACAATCCCAATGACACATAGCCCACAGACTCAGTGTGCCACTCAACCACAGCCAATAAGGCAAAACAACGTACCCAACAATGGGTACCCAACAATGTGTTTGCCTTACAAATACAAGGTGCGGGGTTTGACTCTCACAAGGGATAATTGGCTAAGCTTAAATGGCTCACAAGGACAGTTAGCTTAGTACTAATCGATGAACCTATGAACACACTAGTCATAGGTAACTCTATAGTCAGGCACACTGATGTCCCACTCACCAGGCTAAACAAGGAGAAGGTTACTATAAGCTGCCTGCCAGGTACCAGGATCCGCCACATAACCCATGCACTCAGGTCACTCGACAACAAGTACAAATATGACTGTCATTGTCCATGTTGGTGTGAATGACCTGAGGCATCTCCTGGACTACATGAAAAGAGACATGGAAGAGCTCTCCAATCTAGTAGCCCAGGCAGGTATGACCCTAGCCCTGAGTAGCATTCTGCCATTGCCCAGAATGATACGGCAGTACGAGGATAAAATGAGTAACTTCAACAATTTGCTAAGCTTCTGATGTCATTCTAAGGGGATCCAGTATCTGTCTGCTTGGGATGACATGGTCGACAGACCACGATGCTTTGCCACAGATGGCCTGCACCTGTCGCCCCTGGGATTCTGGATACTGGCTGAGGCTCTTGCTGCCCCTATAGTGCCTTCTTTAGTCAAGGTTCAAATAACATATTCATCACCATAACAAGAACAGGCAAGCACAAACTGAGGGTAATGCTACTCAATGGTGGGAGTCTAAATCTCAATATGCACTCACTCGAGGCACTCCTTGTAATGGAGAACATCGTTATCTGTGCAGTGACTGAGACCTGGTTCAAGGCTCCAGAGAGCACCCCTGCACTACCAGGCTATAACTCATACCACATTTTTCGGCCATGTAACCTGGACCGAAACACCCAAGGTGGAGGTGTGTCCATATTCATTAAGGATATCCACCCCTCCAGGCTAGTTGCTTAGCACAATGCATCCAAGGTTATCCAAGTACAACTACCTCTGGGCTAAACTGCAATCCAAATTGTAGCTTGCTACAGATCCCCCACCATGCCCCAAGATTCCCACTCCTCTTTTCTTGATGTACTGCAAAGTATTAGGGTCCAACCAAACACCCTACTAATGGGTGACTTCAAATAACCCACCATTAACTGGGAAAACTACTTGTGTACCAACTCATTAGGTCAACGCTTTCTGGAATTCATAAACTCCAATGCCCTGGATCAACTTATCCACACCCTCATCAGGGGCAACAATATCCTAGACCTAGGCATTACCAACATGAATGACCGGTGCTCCACACCTAAAGTCAACTCCTCGTTGGTCCGATCTGACCATAAGCTAAACACCCTTGATATCCACATCCCTCCCCACCCCCCATTAAGGAAACCACAGTATAATATTTCTCCAAAGCCAACTTCATGCTTCTTAAGACAGAAGTGGTGAACATGACACCCATGCAGATGGACAATACAGTTACAACTGCTGAATCCTACACAAATGCACTCTATAAGCACTTACACAAGTGCATGGATCATGCTATCCCAAACAGAACCAAGATGCTATCCTTCAAAATAAGGAAGCCAATTTGGTGTTCCCCTGCCATAAACAAACTGTACAACAGAAGGAAGAAACTGTTGCAAAAGAGAGTACAATCCCATGAGTGGAGGAGCTCCCTGGTCAGCCTCAGTAAGAAGCTAATATCCCTTATAAGATCATCCAAAGCTAGCTATGAAAACAAAACCACTACTAATTCCAAGGACAACCACAAAGCATTCTATAGCTATTTCGAATATCTCGATGGCAGCACCCAGATCTGCTCTGAGTTACAGAACAAAGGCACGGACATTACAGAAACAACTGATATTGCCAACATCCTGGCAGATAGGTTCAGTGCTACCTTTCCTCCTATCACCCCCTAAATGGCCCATATTTATACAGGCAGAATGCAGAGTCCCTATAATCACAACTACATAGGTAAAAGCTGCACTCTCTAAAGCCAATATCACAGCATCCATGGGACTGGACAACATCCCAGGCTGCATTTTACACGAACTTCAGAATGAACTGGCTCCCCACGTACGCACCATGTTCAATAATAGCCTCGCATCAGGCTTTGTGTTCCCTGAATGGCACACAGCAACAGTTATCCCACTCCACAAAGGTGGCGCCACAATGACCTATTGCCCTATAAGCCTGACTAGCCTGGTCTGCAAGGCTATGGAGCACATCATCATGGATTTCATTCACAGAGACATTGGGTACCTCCCAACCTTTGATCCACCCAGTTTGGCTTTGTTAAGGGCAGACCATGCCTCCTAAACCTGGTGGACTTTTTTGAGACAGTTACCAAGGCATTAGATGAGGGTAAGGAGGTCCACACAGTCTACCTTGATGTCTCAAAGGCTTTCAACACCATTCCCCATTCTGGTATTATCAACATACCCATCCACCTGAACATTAACCCCTATGTCACAAGATGGTTTGCAAAGTGGCTCACGGACAGAACCCATACAGTGGGAGTTGCATACCCTAGGTCCGACCGTAAACCAGTTACAAGTGGCGTCCCCCAGGGCTCAGTCCTAGGACCCCTCATGTTCACCATATACTTCTCTGAGGTACAGGCAATCACAGGAGGACTTTGGCTGAAAAGATTTGCAGATGACTGCAAACTAGGGGCCATAATTGGTTCCCCAGCTGATACAGACACCCTCCAGAAGGGTCGCACTGAGACAGATACCTGGTGTCAATATCATGGCCTCAAGCTGAATGCCAAAAGTGCATAGTCATCCCCTTTGGATAAAACTAATTACACATGGACTACCACATATGTGCTAGTCCCCTACATACAGAAAAGGTAATAAGGGATCTGGGAACCCAAGTAGATAGCAGTCTCTCCTTGGATAACCATAATGCCAAGGTGGTTAGAATATCCTTCTATGTGACCCCCCCCCAATCTCAAATGGGTTTGCATCCAGAACAAAGGAGGCCATTGTGCCTCTCTACTCATGACTTGTTAGACCCATTAAAGGATACAACACCCAATTTGGGATGTACCTTACAAGACAAATGCAACAGCTTGAAAGACCACAAAAGTACCACAACAAGAGGATTACTGACCTCAAACAGATGACCTATGCAGCCCAACTAAAGAAACTCCAGCTGTACTCGGTTGCATACCATATACTCAGAGGTGATCTCTGCTTGACCAACAAGGCCCATGTCCAACCCAGTATTGCTGGATATGCTCCACCTAAACAAAAGCCCCTGAGAGTCACATGCTCTAGGGATATACACCTAACTACAACGATAACTAGGATGTGCTGGAGGGATAGATTCCTGACCCGGAGACTCCCCATGCTTAGGAACATGATTCCAATGTACATCAGGCAGGGCCCCTCACTAGCACTCTTCAAGAGAAACCTTGACAGGTGGATGGGAGACAGACATGTACCCTGGGGATCAGTGCAGTGGCTTTGCTGGACAGAGGCACAGGGAACTAATGGCTCTGCTGTTCAGAGGCACAGGGAACTAACCTAAGGGGGTGGCGGAAGCCAGCACACTCTAGCTAAGCTTATAAATACCCTTGGGCAGACAGCCTAGTACCTACCTTTGAATCTATTACATGTCTTATGTGCATGGATAGTTAACTAGCTCTTCCATTTTAGTTTGCTATCATGCTGATAAACTGTCGGGTGACTACAAGTCATATGTATCCTGTTATTGTGTATTGTAAATGCCAATAGACATAACTAATGTTTGCCTAACATAACAGTAATGCTATGTAAAATGTAATACATATCTGCCTACAATACTGTACATTACACAGTTATTGGCACAATATCCCACAATGCAAATCATAATTGCACAATAGGCCCACCTTCGACATTTTATTCTCAGTAATACACCCATACATAGGCCTACTGTTACAATATATCAGCATATACTATCCCCTGTTATAGCACGCACTTGTTGGACCAACCCTGCCACTGACAGTGGCTGGAGAGGAATTGTTGGGTTCAAAGCCCTTATATAGCATCCCTTATATTATATGCTGTGTTTGCCTTGTGACCTACAGCAGTACACACATAAATACCACAAGTGTTACTATGCTCAGCAATACATCACTACAAGATAACTGTTTCCACTATATGCATTGCGTACACTTTAATTATTACAGAACAGGAACTAACTACCCAGACATACTGAGTATTCTACATACCTTACTAGTAATCAGAGGTGTCGTTGACTGTTATTTCAATTCTTTTCAGTTTGTGTTTCAATCTTCTTTGTAATATCCTGCTGGTATATACAGATGGTTTGAATGTGTGACAAGCCATCCTTTTATAGTTTAATATTGGTAACGTGCTATCCTGACCACCAACTGGTGTTCCAAAGTAGTTAATTACATGCACGTCAGCTGTGCAGCTACTCCATTAGCCAATACCATGGCAACAGTGGTGTATAACTGAGTACTCCACTTGGGCATTGTCCCTTTGACTTATGTTTGAGGAAGATGGCCTGGATGTGTTGTTTGTGATGTATTGCAACAGCTATATGGAGACAGACAGAGATATATTAACTTCATGACTCCCGTGGATTGTGTGTAATAGCTAGAAGATGTTGTTCTACATGTGAGTACAGCTGTTATATTTCAGAACATTGCTACTTATGCAGGGTTTGTTTGTACCTGATACTTCTGCAGATATTTCAGTCTGACAAGGATGTTTGGGCAGTTCAAGGCTGTATGGCTATGCATGAAATGTTAGGTGGTTTACAGTGTGCTCACCAGACATCTTTGGTTTGGTGTACATGTGTATCATACTGTGCTGTTAATCAGTAATTGGTAACACTTCCTGGTGTACACACGACCCTCTGAAATGGGATTAGTGCAAACAAACCCTGTAACATCAGCAGCTGTTCCATTGTATAACAGCAGCTATTTCACATAAGGCCATGCTAGTGTGTCTCTGACAAGGTATATTAAGGCTTTTGCAGATGTCATACAGTGAGTGAATGATTTGTGATGTTATTACAGTTTGTATTGTAATTGGTTTGGGTGTGGGGGAGATGTTGGTGGATGTACATAGCAGATGCAGGTGTGTAGGAACTGCTTTTATACATAATCGATATGTGTGTGACGGTTCCTTCCCTATTTGAACACCAATCCTTTAGTGGACTAATACTATGGTGATTCCAGGCTGATTCATTAAGGCACTGTTAATTGGTTCCTATATAGCATGCAGGAGATGTTAGTCCTTGAATCCTTTCGGCAATACATTGGAATGTAATAAAGTGTTGCTACATGAAAGCTGTCTGTGTATTTCTGTCATAAGTATTTGCAGTCATTGGAATAGTGTCGGTGACTGATCCTCTTTGGCTAGAGTTGCCACCTCTTCAAATGGCCATAGTAGGACATTTTCAGGACACACATCAAATTTTACAGGCCGACACAAGCCCACGGTCAGTACAAAGGATATAACTTTCCTTTTTTGCCTAAATATAAGCTTATTCTTGTAGCACTTTAGTTGCTTATCCTGTTTCTTGTAACATGTAGTTATTTTAGATACAGAAATAACTATTTTATGCAACTATTACATTACATATGGAACATGATTATGTCCTACAATCTCAGGACATTTGCCATTTTTAATATTTTTGGTCAGGACACAACAGCCCAAAGAGAGACTGTCCCTCGCAAAGTGGGACAGGTGGTAACCCTATCTTTGGCTCATGTCCATAGCACATATTTGTAATAGTGTATAGGCATATACTCTCCATATCCTTTGTTCATAGTTTGGTCATGGTGGAATGTGTGATTGCTATGGTCCATGTTATACTCATATATGAACACTTCAACCGCTGTATATGGGATACCTATGGAATCCCGAACGCACACAATTCCGACGCCCACAGTACCAGGCCCAGACTCCTCTCCTGTCCAGTTGGTGAATTTGGGAATATTGAGGCAATGTTACAGTTGCCTCATGTACACAGACAACCCTCTCCTCCTCCCACATAACACAAATACTTGCGAGAGATGCAGCTATTTAGCCAAACTGGAGGCTGAGCCCTCTCAACTCAGGACTGGCAAGACCAGACAGGAGGAGAAGGCAACTACACACACCACAAAACCAGTCTCACATAAAGCTATCACAACAATGAATCAAACACATAAACACACAAAGACATACTCGGAGGCTCTGAGCAAAAATTTACCTAAACAGCAGAGGCCTCCAAAGCAGACACCCAAGCAACTGTCACCTCATGTCACACCACAGGCAACACATAAACCACAAAAGCAGTGTGCAAAGCAGTAACAGCCCTTAAGGCCAAATACAACACCAAACATACTTGTCATAGGTGACTACATAGTCAGACACACTGACGTCCCACTCACCAGACTGAACAAGGAGAGGGTCACAGTAAGCTGCCTATCGGGCGCTAGAATCTGCCACATAAAACAAGCACTTGGGTCACTCCACAGCAAGTACAAATATGACACAGTCATTGTCCATGCTGGTGTGAATGACCTGAGACGTACCTCCCTGGACTACATGAAAAGAGACATAGAGGAGCTCTCTGATTATGTAGCCCAGGCAGGTATGACCCTGACCCTGAGCAGTATCCTTCCTTCACCAAGAATGATGCCACAACATAGAGACAAGATGATCAGCTTTAACAATTGGTTTAATTTCTGGTGTCATTCAAAGGGGATCCAGTGTCTGTCTGCCTGGGATGACATGCTTGACAAGCCATGCTGCTTCGCAAGGGATGGCTTGCACCTGTCACCCCTGGGATTCCGGATATTGGCTAAGGCTCTTGCCACCCCCATAGTGCCTTTTTTAGGCAAGGCTCAAATTCTAAACCTACCACCCTAGAAAACAAAAATGGGAAGAAACTAAGGGTAATGCTGCTCAGTGCCAGAAGTCTAAATCTCAAAATGCACGCACTCGAGGCCCTTCTCAGTATGGAGAACATCGATGTCTGTGCTGTGACTGAAACCTGGTTCAAGGCTCCTGAGAGCACCCTGGCACTATCAGGTTTTACTCATTTCATGCGTTCCGCCCCAAAACCCGGACCACACCACAAAAGGAGGGTGTATCCATATTCATCAAGGATATCCACACCTCCAGGTTGGTGGCAATGCATCAAGCATTGGAAACCATCCAGGTGCAATTAACCATAGGCAAAACTGCTCTACAATTTGTAGCATGCTACAGGCCACCCTCTCAAACTCAGGAACCCCACACAGCCTTCCTGAAGACATTGGAGGGTATAAATGTATCTCCAAACACCATTATATTGGGTGACTTCAACTACCCTAATATAGACTGGGAACATTACTCAAGCCCCAACTTTCTAGCCCAAAGGTTCCTGAAGTTCATAAATTCAAATGCCATGGAACAACTAGTCACCGTTCCCACAAGAGGAGAAAATATACTAGATCTCATCATCACAAACATGGGGACAAAATGCTCCACACCGAAGTATATCCCTCATTGGTGAGATCAGATCACAAACTAATCTCACTGGAAATCCACATCCTGCCCCCACCCCAAACAAAAGACCACAGTGAAGAACTTCTAAAGCAAACTTCACACTACTCAAGACTGGTGTGGTATCCTTCAAGGCCCCTGAGCCAGTGGAAACCACAACCCAAGCTGCGGAAGCCCTTACAAATGCCTTCTACGAACACCTCCAGGACTGCATGGATCAGGCAATCCATAATAAAACCAAGACTCTTTCCACCAAGGGCAAACGTCCAGTCTGGTGGACCCCAGCCATAAACAAACTTTACAATAAGAGGAGAAAGCTGTTACATGATAGAGCAAAATCCATAAAATTAGTAAAACAATATGAGCACTCATAAAATCATCCAAGGCCAACTTTGAGAGAAAAATTGCCATAGATTCAAAAGACAATCATAAGGTCTTCTTCAGCTATGTTAGAAACCTGGGTGGAAACTCCCAGATATGCTCAGAATTAGTCCAAAATGATACAAAAATCACTGAACCCACAGACATTGCCAACATACTGGCAGACAGGTTCAGTGCAAACTTCACCCCCCTCTCACCCCCAAAAGGAGAGATAACTATCCCAGCGGAGTGTAGCCTCCCAGACATCTCAAATGCGCAGGTGAAAGCTGCTCTCTCTAAAGCTAAAAACACAGCATCAATGGGACTGGATGGTGTCCCCGGCTGTGTGCTACACAAACTCAGTGAGGAACTAAACCCGCACATAAGGCAGCTGTTTAATCTTAGCCTTACCACAGGATACGTGCCCAAGGAGTGGTGTACGGCAACTGTGGTCCCACTCCACAAAGGCGGTGCCTCACGGACCCTGGTAATTACGCCCCATAAGCTTAACAAGCCTGGTCTGCAAAGCTATGGAGAGGATCATAATGGAACTCATAAACAAAGACATAGGGATTTGCAGACATTGGACCCGACCCAGTTTGGCTTTGTCAAGGGCAGATCATGCCTTTTGAACTTGGTCAACTTCTTCGAAACAGTCACCAAGGCCATTGATGAGGGAAAGGCAGTCCATACAGCCTACCTTGACCTTGCAAAAGCTGACACAATACCCCACTCGGGTATTATAGAGAAACTTACCAGCTTAAATGTAAACCCATATGTCACAAGATGGGTTGCAAACTGGCTAAAGGACAGAACCCACAGGGTTAGAGTTGCTGGCACCATGTCAGACTCCAAGCCGGTCACAAGTGGTGTCCCACAGGGCTCAGTCCTTGGCCCCCTGTTGTTCGGCATCTACTTCTCAGAAGTACAGGCAAACATAGGAGGACTATGGCTGACAAAGTTTGCAGATGACTGCAAACTGGGCGCCATGGTGGAAAGTACATCGGACACAGATATCCTTCAGGGGGGGTCTCAAACTGATAGCTGGTGCCAGAGCCATGGCCTGAAGTTAAATGCTAAAAAATGTATAGTCATACCCTTCGGGAAAAACAAGGTAACCCCAAGCTACCATATAGGTGGCAATCCACTAAGCACAGAAGAGGTTATCAGGGACTTGGGGACCCAGATTGACAGTGGCCTTTCTTTTGACACTCACATTGCTAAAGTGGTTAGAAAGACCTTCTACATTGCCCACCTGATCATGAAGGGATTCACATCCAGATCAAGTGAGGTCATTGTTCCCCTGTACTCTTCACTTATCAGACCAATGATTGAGTACAATGCCCCATTCGGGATGTATCTCACCCGACACCTGCAGCAATTGGAGAGACCCCAAAAGTTCCTCACCAAAAGGATAAAGGGACTCCAAAATCTGTCATATGCTGCCAGACTGAAGAAACTCCAGCTCTATTCAGTCGCATACCATCTGCTCAGAGGTGACCTGTGCCTGACATACAAGGCCATGTCCAACCTGGAATTAATGGACATGCTCCACCTCATAAAATCCAAATCTACCAGATCCACTAGAGCAAGCGACTTAAACCTTAGCACGGATATAAATAGGACATGCTGGAGGGATAGATTTGTCACCCAGAGACTCCCTATGCTGTGGAATAAAATCCCGGTCCATGTGAGGCAGAGCACCTCGCTGGCTCTGTTCAAGAGAAATCTTGACCGGTGGATGGGAGATCATAGGTTTACCCCGGGAATCATCTCTGTGTCACTGCTGGACAGAGGAACAACAAACTAATGGGCACAGTATTGTTTAACATTAGGTGTGGCGTAAGCCACAAAACTTTGGGCTAGGCTTATAAATGCCTTAGGGCAGATAGCCTAGTATAAACCTATGAACCTATGAACCTAAACCCTACATTACCGAACACTCAAACTCGTGACAGTCAAACTCGCGAAAGTAACACAAACACAGAACACACACACGCATGCACAGTCACACTGCTACTCACCACATTCAAACAAACCATCCTACACTACGTATGAGCAGGTGGGCAAGCCCCCCTACACGCCCCATGTGGGTGGCTACACCCCCCCAAACCCCCCCTACTTTAATATTCTACCTCCGAGATGGCACAAACAGATGCACAAAGCAAACCCACACCCACACATTACAGTCTCCCAGGAACACACACCACACTCAGAACACAAAGTTACACACACTACAGCCCTCAGAACACACTTACACACAGTAACCTACCTGAACCGCAACACCAGAAGCACTAACTAAATGTCCCTTAACATCAGGATTTTAAAACTCGCACTTCTGGTGTTTTGGTACTGTGGTCTTTCGGTCTTTAAGCCTCGTGATTACGTGCGTCGGTTTGTCAAGCATTCGGTATTTGGTAGGTATTCCATTTATATGTTCCTCCATGGTTGTGTAGATGTTGTTAACCTATCTATATATTTACATATATATGTATATCTCTATATAGTGACATATATCTATCTCTCCCTCTCTCTCTCTCTATATATATGTTGATTTATATATATATATATATATATATATATATATATATATATATATATATATAGCATACAACTTTCTTTGGGTACATGGCGGTTTGTCCTATTTCCACACATTCCTCCCTTTTGTGTTTTAACCTGTCAGAAGACACAACTGCCGTTGGTACATCTCAGGTGTAGGTAGTGATAGGTTATTGTGAAGATTGAGTACATGGTTGCATGTTCTAATCCTGGTAGTGGTCATTTTACCTCTCAGAGCAGGCAATGGTAGTGCAAGGATGATTAATGCACATTTCAGCGGTTGTGCGTTCCAAATGTTTATTATTCTGTGGAATACTACCTATATATGCAAGCTGTGGTTAAAGTATACTATGTAACATGTAAATCAACTATGACTTTATTGGGATTTGAACCAGGACTGCACAGATATTATGCAAATGCTGTAGCCACTACATTATTGACATTAACGTTCCTTCAGCCTATTTCCTATGTCCATTAATCCTATGTGTAAGCTTGGCTACTCAACAGGTGGAGCCACCCACACCCAGTGAGCTTCTCGAAATACCAACATGACACATGAATTGAGAGACTATACATTAACATCCTAACTATATTTGGCATAGCCACTCACTGACACACTTCAGGGGAAACCTTGATGTGTGACTGGCCAACAGTATGTACACCCCTGGGATCATGTGTCCCAGAAACATACAGCCAGGGTGTGGGGGAGCCAGTCCAGTTTTATAGCTGCAAGACCTGTTGGGGAAATTGAATGCTGTTGGGTTGTCATGTTAACATGCCCTTTTGAGATCACTATGTGCCCCTGTCACCCTACAGCACCCCAGTCTTCAACAGCTTCCAGCAACTCTGCCTGGAATCACTTGATTGGCTATGCTTGACAGAGGCTCAGTTACTTCATCAATGGTGCAGGTAAAGCCACCACACTGTAGCTATGCTTCTATATGCTCTTGGACAGATAGCCTACTACCTATATGTGAACCTCTACAGTGCAGGCCATCTCCAACATCATATGTGATTATACAGAGTTTTCTGATCACAATATACAGTGTAAAATCACCATGTAGTCAGACAACAGTTAAGTACAGCAATAGCATGCAGACTACTGATACATAATCACTCCAAAAGCCTATCTTGGAAGCTAGTGGACATGTATAGGTTTCAGGCTTTGTATTGCTTACCAGTAGGTTACCTACAGGAAAGGTGGGACACAAGCACAGATGGGAAGCATGCCTGCAACAATGCCATACCAACTTGCATGCGTCAGACTAAGGCTTTGGAATGCTGGGGAAGGCTATTGGTGCCCCCATGTTGCCATTTTAGGCAGGTCTCAGAGGTGAATCTCACCTTCATGAACTGCACAATAATGGAATCAATGAGGGTTAGGCTACTCAACACCAGGGGTAGTACTCACAACATGCACTCACTCACAGCACCCCTCGGTATGGGCAACATCTACATCTGTTCTGTGACTGGGACCTGTATAAGGCTCCTGTGAGCACACCGGCACTACCAGACTACAACCCATAACAGACATTTCAGCCACTGAACATGGACTGGCCCAGACATGGAGGGGGTGTATCCATATTCATCGAGGATACCTACACTTCCAAGTTAGTGGGGCAGCATGATACCTCTGTGATCATCCATGTGCAGCTAACATCCGCCATGACTGCAATGCAAACTGTGAGCTGCTACAGATAACCCTCCATGACCCAGGAGCGCCACTACAACTATCTGGAGACAGTGCTAAACATGACAGTCCTACCAGACACCCTGCTATTGGTCAATGTCGGCTACCCTACACTTAACTGGATAACATACTCAAGTATTCACTTCCAGGCCCAGCACTTCCTGGGATATATAACCTCATATGGCCTGTATCAGTTGGTAGATGGACTAACGAGAGGTGAAAACGTACTAGAAGTGGTAATCACTGACATGTGCAACAGGTGCACTGCAGCAGGGGTAAACCGGTCACTGTTTAGATCTGACCATGAACTATTCACTGATGATTTCCACTCCCAACCATCTCCCCCACCCAAGGAACACACAGTGAATACTTTTCCTACAGCTAAATTCACAGTACTAATGACAGAGGTGGGAGGGTTCACAGCCCACATGCTCAGAGATGACACTGCTCAAGATACAGACAGAATTACAAATGCAATCTATAAGCACCTGCAAAGATGTATGGGTCGTGCCATCAATGGTAAGCCAGGACTCACTACTCCTACACAAGAACACCAGTCTGCTGAACCCCTGCATTATACAGGCTATACAACAGAAGTAGGACAGTAGTCCAGAACAACAGCAAATCCCAAGACATGCAGACGTCCGTGACCAGTATTAGCAAGATACTTATGCTACTCATGTAATTATCCAAGGCTGGCATCCACAGGTAAATAGGCATGGATTCAGAATATGACCACAAAGGCTTCTTTGGCTATGTCAAGGATGTAAGCAGTAACACACAGATTTGCATTGTGCTGGTGCAATATTGCACTGAATATACTGTCCCTGCTGATATCACCAACACCCTTGACTTCACCCCCTACAGGGCCCACAACAATACCCAAAACATACAGTATCCCAGACATCTGAGACATACAGGTGGTAATGGCCCTTTCAAATGGCATGATAAAGCATCAATGGAGGCAGATGGTGTCCCAGACTGCATCCTGCAGACACTACAAGACAAAGTGATCCCCCCGTCTAATATAGCAATTCAACATCAGCCTCTGCACAGGCTACATGGCCATTCACTGGTGCATGGCAACAGCTATTCCACTCCACCAGGGTGATGACACAACTGACCATGGTAACTGCCACCCCATAAGCCTGAGTAGCCTGATCTGCACGGCTATGGAGTGCATCCTCATGGCACTCATTAACATAGACAATGGTAACCTCCAGACACTTGTACCCAACCTAGGTCAGCTTGATTGAGTGCAGATCATGCCTACGGAACCTGTTTGACATCTTACAGTCACCTAGACTTTAGGTGTGGGGGTGTGGTAGTTCACACATACTACCTGGACCTCGCCAAGGGTTTTGACACCATTCCCCACTCAGGTACTATTTCTACACTCACCCATACATCACAGGTTGGTTTGCCAACAGGCTTACACACAGAACCCACATGGTAAGCCTAGCAGCCTCCTGGTCCAACTCTTGACCAGTCACAACTGGTGTCCCACAGGACTCAGTCCTGGGACCCCTACTGTTTGCCATATACTTCTCAGAGGTACGGGCTAACACAGTGGACTACAGCAGACCATGTTTGACGATTACTGCAGACTAGGAGCCATAACTGACAGTCCAGCTGTCACAGACATCCTTCAATTGGCCTCACATAGACCAACACAGGGTGTCAGAGTCATGGCCTCCAGCTAAAAGCCACATACTGCATGGTCATTCCATTTTGGGAAACTACACACACACACATATTAACACATGAGTGGCAGACACTATAATTCATTATGTGGTTGGCAAAATGGTTAAGGTGTTTACCTTACAGACACAAGGTGCAGGGTTTGATTCTCACATTGGGCAATTGGCTAGGCTTAAAATGTCCCACAAGGGTAGTTAGCCTAGTACTAATCTATGAACCTATGAACCTATTCAGACGGCATAATGTGTATGTAGGGACTACATTACATAGTGATCTCTCCTTTGACAGTCATATCTGCGAAGTAGTTAGGACATCCATCTACGTAGGCTGTCTGATTACGTAAGGTTTGCATCTAAACAGACTTAGGTTATTGTGCCCCTTTACTCATCACTCATCAATCCCATCATCGAGTATGATAACCCATTTTGGATGTACCTCAGAAGACACATCCGACAGTTGGAAGGGCCACGAACGTACCTCGGAAAGAGGGATAATGCCCTCAGACATGTGTTCTATGCTGCCAGACTGCATAAACTCTTGCATTACTCAGTGGCATCTTGTTTACTCAGAGATGATATTTGCTGGCGAACAAAGCCGTGTCCAAGTCAGGCTTAATGGATATGCTCCACCTATGGGAATCCATGTTACAGTGAGCCACACACTGTAATGAGCTACACCTTGCCACGACCATAACTGGAAGATGCTGGATTTACAGATTCCTGTCACAGGTACTCCCCATGATTTTATCCCTGATTACATTATATGGAGCCCCTCACTAACACTCCAGGGAATCCTTGCAGAGTGGGTGGGGAACAGTGGATACACCCCAGGGATCCTGCAATTGGCTCTTCTCCACAGAGGGACAGTTAGTTAATCAATGGGGTGGCATGTACCTAAGTATGTACCTATGAACCTATACATACAGTATCGACACATGCTGATAGCTTAATATACTGTTCAGGTATTGACTTACCTTGTGCCAATGGCAGTTGTGTGTGCAATAGTTGAGGGCTGCCTATGTAGGATGCACACAGTAGACCACCTATACATGATAATTTACAGGTGGTCGTGTGTGTGTGTGCCATCCATGTTTGCATTGTGTGCAGGTGGAGAAGGGTGTCAGTTCATAGGTGCCTACACTGTCAGTGTGTGTGCTATACATGCCCTCTTTGCCAAGGCATGGGCATACTGGGCACTCCTCTGTCTGCCTACTGGGGCTGGCACAAGGTGTTCATGGTCTGAGTCCCTCTGTGCCTGTGGGGCCCTTAGCAATGGTGGTGTGCTGTGAGGGCGTTCACCATTCTGTCCCTGCTGCAGCTGTTTCCGCAGGATCATATTGTGTAGCATGGCACATACTAGGAAGATGTGGGCACACATGCCTGGAGAGTACTGCAAGGCTACACCAGATATGTCCAAGCAAGTGAACTGTGATTTCAGCATCCCAAACACATGCTCTATGATGATTCTGGTTTCTGCGTGTGCCTCATTATGGCGTTCTTGCATGGGTGTGTGTGCATTTCTGATGGGAGTCATCATCCACGGTTCCAATGCATAGCCAGCATCCCCCACCAGGTGGCCATATGGGATGGCCCCCCTGGCAAATACCTAATGCAGCTGTGAGGCATGCCAGATGTGGGAGTCGTGATAGCTTCCAGGGCTGCCAGCACACACATCCATGATAATGCCCTGGGCATTGTACACGACCTGGCAGTTGATGAAGAGGTATCTCTTGCGGTTTATGTTGGGCCTACCCTGCTCACCGGGTGGTGTCTTGATGTGTATGTGTGTGCAGTCTATTGCACCCAGGACCTCCAGGTAGTCTGCCACACAGTGGAAGAGACGCATATTGCTGGCCAACTCCTCCTGCATTCAGGGGAAGTATATGTGCTCATTGGCATGGGTAACATGGCATCCAGGAACTGGTGGAGTACCCTGGATGCTGATGCCTGTGAGATACCCATGATATACCCAGTTGGCCTTTGAAAGGTACCTGTGGCTAGTATTCTCAAGCTTACACATACCTTCATGTCCACTGGGATGGGTTCCCCTCTGTTACTTCTGGCTCTGAGGTGTGGCCAGCACAACTCAACACGTTGCTGTATGGTGTCCCTATACACCCTGTAATGCTCTACTATCTCCAGATTATGTTGCCTCTGGCAGGCTACCCTGGGTCTGAACACTCCTCTCCTCCTCCAGTGCCTGAGATGGTTGTCAGCATCATCCTCCACACCACCGTCAGTCTCCAACACATGCTGGTGAATCAAAGCTATGGCAGCCCCTAACATGTTCATATTAAAAGTTCCCTGTCTGTATACACCAATGGTACAGAGTTTCTGAGAATACACAAGTGTGTGTGAGGTGCTTTCACACTTTATACTATTGTGAAATAGATGCTGCTGGTGTAAATGGGTGTGTATGTGCAATTACAGCTGTAGAGTATCTTAATTATGGGATTTACAGCAGGTACTGCTATTGTGGGGCATTTGATGTTGAATTACGGTTAGCTGCCGTGATTAATCTATTGCCATTTACTTCACTTTTCAACCCAATTTCCCTCCCGTTGACAGGCATGCATCCAGCTGCTGGCTTTCTTGTTTTGTACTTTCCCAACTCAGGATTGTGTAGCGAAATTTGTTATGTAGCTGATCTACTGCAAGTTTGCTTTGTTTTGCTGTGATAGTTCTCTTTTCTTTGCAGTACGGCACCTCCCCTTTCCTGTTCTGCAGGTAGCTGCTAGCAGTCTTGTTAGCTGTTGTCAATGGCCCACTGTGAGTTCCTAGGTGTTAATTATTCATTTGTACTCCAATTACCATGCTGCATGATTTACTTATTGTCTTCCCGTATCCTTGCTGTTTGAGCTGTGGTGCACGCTGCACACAGCCGTTTACCGCATTTTGAGCACATTTTCATCCACGTTCACATGCACTTTTGGTTACCTTGTGTGCTCTCAGCTAAGCAAAGTTATGGCTACTTCCACACCCCTATCCTGCGGCTTTGCTTAGCAACAGGCAACCCGGATTAGCAATGCTCCAATGTGCTTACAGCTAAGGTGGCGCACCCCTCTTTTGATGTCATCTTTATCTCCAGGCCACACCTCGGTGTTGTACCGCTACGCTGTGAGGTACATCCTTACGCCGTTGGGGATTTTGCAATTCAGTATTACTTGTCTCATTTGCATGGCATTGAGTACTAATTCCTAGTTACCGCACAGAACACTGTCACAGACCCTTAGCAACCCTTGCGCCATGATTGTGGTGTAGCATGCGTGCCATTGACTATTATGGGGAATTCATGAAATGTGTTACATTGCAGTTTTGTGGCCATGACATTAAATGCTCTTTTTTATGTGTTGTGTATGTTTTTTTATGCCAATGGCTATATATTTAGCCATTGGCATATATTAACAGTATAATACGTAAGTTTGGTCCGCTGTCATGGCTCCCATTTTATGTTTGAATAAATGTAAACCATTTTTTTGGTTTACATTTCTGCATGCTTACGCTATGCCTGTACCACTTCAGGAATCACTATATACCTTCATTTGCATGCTACGCTGCTGCACATGGGGTAATTAGCATACATGTGCCAGGAGCTGTGCAGCTGTGGCGTATGCTGGTAGTGCATGTGGAAACAGCTCCTACCTGAATCCCTCATCAGCCATATTAGGCATTAGATCGTCGACGCTATGCCTGTGCCTGGCATAAGCTTCATGCATCCCGGGAAATATCTAATTACTTGCATTAGACAGAGGTCAAATATTAATGCAGTTCAGTTTGCCATTGTGTAAGCTTTAAGATGAAATGTTTTAAAACCTTGTACATGGTATAGTTTTGGAATTATTGATGCAAATATGAACAAGCAATATTTGACACCTAGAGGCGTCAATAGGAGTTAACTGCAGATGCACCTGGAGGCGTCACTCGGATGTAATAAGTTAAGACCCTGGAGTTCAGAAACTCTCTTGGCTGAAGTAAGCCCCACAGATATGACAGTCTTCCAGGTGCAATGTTGCAGATAGGAAGAAGAACCTGACTCAGAATGGACCTGGGTGAGTTTTTCAAGGAGAAAATTAAAGTCTCAAGAAGGAAGACTATGCTGGCGTGGATGCCTGCTTCTAAGGATGCCTTTAAAAAAATTACTTAACCTCAAAACAAGAAGCCAAAGGAGGGGTCAAAGGCAGACAGGCAGAAATTGCTGACAACTGAGCTTTAATAGAAGAATAAACTAAGCCATCACTGGGCAATTCACAAAAATAGAAAGGAACCAAAGGGGACTCTCAATGAAAAGGGATCCTGGTTATGAATGAGACACCAAACAGAAAATCTCTTCCATTTTGCTACATAGGATTTTCTGGTAGTGGGTTTTCTGGCCTCCTGCAGAACCCTAAGCACATCCTCAGAAAGGTGGTGCTTAAAGGAGATAAAAATCTTTGAGACCCCTTGTGTTGTGTGAGAAGATATATGCAGCGAGGTAACTTGTGATGATTGCTCCTGGCCAGGTGAAAGAGAAGGGGGAGTCAGTGCTGTCTGCTCCAAACAGGAGTCACCAGAAAGATTCTGAGAGAGTCCATCATAATCTTATGCAGGACCTGGAAAGCAGGAGAAGAGGAATAAAGGCATACAGGAACACCACTTTTCTAAGAGAAGGACACTATTATCCACGTTCCAAGACAGCGGATTGGAACTGTGGAACAGAATAGATGAATATGTCTGTTCAGAGGGGAGACAAAGAGATCCACTTCAAGAGTACCCCACTGCTAAACAATCTCCAGACAAACCTCCCCGTGAAGCATCCATTCATGAGGTTTTGTCTTTGACCTTCTCAGAGACTTTGCAAATTTGGCTGTGCTCTGAGAGAATGTATACCACCTGAAGAGTACTATTATGGCAGACAGCAAAGCCCAGGCTTGAAAAGCCAGTCTGCAAAGACAATAAGGCTTTGTGCCCCTCCGTTTGTTGATGTACTACATTACTGGCGTTGCTGAAAAAAACTTTAGAGGGTCTGCTACTCAAACGGAATGAAAGGTCTCCAGAACAAGGATGAGGGTCCTCATCTCTTTGATATTGGTGTGGTCTGGCATCTAATGGAAGGGCCAAATATCCTGAACTTTCAGATAGTTGGAAATGGCTCCCCATCCCAGATTGGAGGCATCTGTGAAGAGCTCCTGAGTAGGAGGAGGAGGAGACTGAAAAGGCAGATCTGGATTGAGAGAGATCTGCTGAATCCACCAAAAAATGCCTAGTCTAAGACAGGGTAATAGAGGGAGTGGAAATTTCAGAAGATAGTAATATTGGTACGAGATAGTGTTGAGATACCACCATAATTTTCTCATGTGAAATTTGGTAAGTGGGAACAAGGGAAGGGCAGATGCTATGAATTCCAGGGCTCTGCGAAATTCCCTGTCAGAGAGAACTGATAGAGGAAGCAGAGAATGAAAATAAGCAGTCAGGGACATAACTTTTGGGGAGGGGGGGCAACACTGGAATGGTTTGAAGTCTGCAACCAAGGAAAAAGTGGTCCTGAGAAGGAGTCAGGACTAAGATCTGGAGATTGACAGTAAAGCCCAGGCTCTGCAGAAGAAGCATAGTAAAGTGTAGATCCTGAATCAGCTGGGGCTGAGAGGAAGCCTGAAGATGCAATTCATCCAGATATGGAAATATCTAAATCCCCTGGAGCCTACAGGAGGCTATCACAGGGGCCAGACAATTGGTGAATGCCCTTTTGACTGTTGAAAAACTAAAGAGCAAAGCACAGAATGGAAAATATGAGGAAGAAAAAGAGAAATGTAAAAATTCCTGAAAAGAGGTTGAATTGGAATGTGAAGATAGGCATTCTTTATTTCTACAGAGACCAGAAAAGCCAGGGGAGCAAGAGAGGGAAAAGAATTGGAAGAGATAACATCCTGAAAGAAGGCATTTTTCAGAAAGTGTTGAGGAAGGAAAGGTCCAGAATGGGTCTTCATGGCTCTTCTTTCTTGGACACTAGGAACATCCTGAAATAGAACCCTGTTCCCTGCATCCCTGGATCCAACTGATCCTGTATGATGACTGGAAATTGAGAAAATTGGTCTGGAGGAGGCCGAGGAAGGCCTTAGAAATGGGGAAGGAACTTTCATACTATAAAATAACCATGCTGAATAACAGAAAGGACCCAAGAGTCCTTGGTAATCCATTCTCAAACAGGTAGAAACAGGGACAACTTGAGGGACAAGGGAACCTGGCTGAGGGGAAAGTGAGATGGAATGTCAGATAGAGGCAGATTTATCAGGGAAATAATGTTTTTGGCCTTTAGAAGTCTGAGTGAGCTTATCAGAAATCTTAAGTCTGGAAACAGTTTTGCTTCTAGGGGGTTGCCTATGCACTAAAGCAGATGTGGAGGGATAGTTCCTCTGAAATTTGATGACAGAAAAAACAAAAATAGGTTTAATGTCCTGCATAACTTTACATTTGTCTTGTAAAGTTTTAAACAGTACTGCAGCATCAGTGCCAGAAAGATTCTGGTTATCCAAGGGAGAATCTAAAATTTTACCATAAATATTATCGGTAAGGCCTGTAAGTGAAGAACAGATCAAGAATTCATTCCGAGAATCCAGCTCCTCATCCAAGGAAGCAGAATCTCTAAGCCAGTTGAAGGGAGTGGATGACCAAGGAATAGCAGGAACATATAATTCTTGAAGAGGCTTTAAGGCTATAAGCACATTAAGCAATCCCTAGGTAAAGTCCTGCTACTCTTTAATGGGATCCTTAGCAATGGATGGGAGATGCTTGGTCTTCTGTTTCCTTTTTAACCGGACATCAGCCTTGATGAATCTTGGAGGTTTGAGCCTTAACTAGATTTTATAAGAGTAACAAGACATTTTTCCCTAGCTAAAATCTAGGGAATTTCTCTAGACCACTGAGAAATGATTAGCTCTGGTCCCTCCTCGAAATCCATTGCAGATGTGTGTACAGCCTTGGAGGATGTGTGTGAGAAGCTGGACCAAAGTGGCCTCCAACTGGGTAGTGGTAGAGGGAACTGGAGTCGACAAAGCAAGTCTTTTTAGTCTTCATTTTAAGAGGTGGTTGAACTTTAGGGTGTGCAGATTCAGCCATGGCACCCTGAGTCAAAAAAATAAGATGCTGGTTCTCTAGATAGATGGATGTGAAGAGTTTTGGGAACAAAGGCCTGACATATACTGCATTGTATATGGTCATACGTAACACCTAAACAGAACAGGCACTTTTCTTGTTAGTCTTTATGGAGAATCTGCCTCCTATACTGACATTTCCCTTTCTTGGATGATGTGAACTCATAATACAAACAAAGACAATGAAAAGAAACAACCACAAAGTTGCACTTATTTGTAAATGGCTCAATAAAACCAGCATTGCAAGACATCTCGGACTGCAGTTCAAACAAGGCATTCAGACTGGCGACAAAGAAGTTCTGAGTACTGAACATTCACTCATCCCCTTTATGCTCTACACCTGTGTGGGAAGCATTTGATGATGTACATCAATCTGATTATGTAAAGGCTTTGGTATGCTGACTGGACATTAGGCAATCTTTGGCAGGATAGCCCACATGTTAGGAAAACTGCAAAAGTGATAAGGAAGTACATCTAACTCTTCCACCATCTGAACCAATGGCATCTGTGGCTTTGAAGTTTTTGAAATAGAAGCCCCTTTTTTAATAGTTATTACTTTAGCCATCAGAATTTCTGAGTTATAGGTGCTGTGTGTCAACCCTCTCTCTATTGCTACTTTTCACAGAGAAAAATGTTTCTTCGAGGACAAATACCTTGTTTATGCCAAAGGTTGCTATTGAGTCTAGCCTTAATCAAGCTATTTAATTTCGGTGTTCTGCAGAGATTAATCAAAAAGAGTACTTTCTGCATTGTTTGAACTTCTACAGACAGCTTTGGTATTATGTGGACAGAACTAAAACCTTCAGGAAGGACAATCAACTGTTTGCTTCCTTTGGTCAAAGGGCAGAAGGTCACAAAGTTCCCTCTGGCTCCTTGTATTTCTAGGTCTCATTTGTTTATTTTAGGTATTGGAAATTTTACCATGCTTGCTTAAGGGTAAGTCAGCTGGTCAGCTGGAGCTTTTGTGTCATAACATCCTTTATCCATAAGGCATCTTTGGATTACATCTGTGCAGCTGCAATGTGGTCCTCACTGAGTACTTTTGCTAGATATAAACTGGATATTGTTTCCAGATATAGAGCTTTCTTTGGGGGCTACAGCAATCAAGGGTATGCTTCAGTAGACTAAATGCCAAGGAAGATCAGATGGGGACTTTTTGCTAATGTTAAATGAAGACTAGGTCTCTCCTTAGTAGATATGAGTTATGTACTTATAATATTAGAGTTGCTTGGAGAATTTAGCCTTCAATCCCTTTGACTCTGTTGGGGATGGTTTACGGGGATTGTATTTCTGGTGCCCTTAAATCGGTGTGAAATTGAAAATAGCAAGTAAAGTGCATGATATCATTGGAAGGAGGGGATACAAGACTAGCTTTGGAAAGTTTTAGGCAGTTAGGTGGGTGTGTATGGAACACCTGAATCCTACATGTTAACGAAGACTGAATTCTCTTAAGATTTACCATTAAGTTAAGAACACAAATTTTATTTTTATTATTGCCATTGAAAACTGATCAAAGATGTGCTTCTATTCATTGTAAAGCAAAATTATGATTTATTTGGCTCTGGAATGGTTGGTAAATTTCTTTGAATATTTGAGATAAGTTGCTGAGTAAATTCACATTCTTTGTTTGTATATGTGAATGTGAAGAGTGGGTAAATATAGACGAAGGCTGCCAGCCTAGCCATATAGAATTTTGCAGATAATTCTGTCATTTGTAAATATGAATGTAAACTACAGGCTTGTTGTCTTAAATGTAAAGAAATAGTGTTGCATGTGGAACTGGAAAAATGTGGCAACAGTGCACTCTACTGTAAAAAAGCTAAGTCAAGCATTTCATGACTGTCTTTGATGTTTACAATTTGGCTCCAGCCAGGCTAGATGAAGGCTTCCTGCCTATTGTTTTAAGGCTAAAGTTAATGACCATAATTTGCATGCATAAATGTCCTTTATTGTTCTGGTTTCTGCCTAGGTGTAAAAGAATGTAAATGCAGTTTCTGTTATACTGGGAACCCAGGGAAGTGTGAAGAATGATGTAATATGTAGCCTGGGAACCCAGGAAAGTGTGAAAACTGATGTAATGTGTATCTGGACTGCAATTTCAATTTAAACAGAGACAACCAGAGATTATTAAACATTTTTGTGTTGACCATCCAACTCATCAGCACTCTGCCTGTTTACATATGTAAGTTATCTTAGACTTGTGTTTTCTCTTAGAAATAGCTAGAAACTAGAAAGATTAGACTAAGTGTTTTTCTGTGATGTCAGAACTGTACTATTGAATTATTTTAAGTATTTCTCTGTGATCTCTGAACTCTTGACTAGCACTGTGTAGTAAGAAGTATTGTCTTGTGTTTTTATTATTTATTATTAAATATTTTAGAACATTTCAACTGTGGCTGTTTTGTGTAGAGATAATTTAAGCTCTAGAGTACATTGCATATTTATAGTGATCACTGTACCAAGTCACTCTAATAAGCCTTGAATGTTTAGTTATACCACCAATTGGATAATAATATTGCACAGTAATAATTGGACACCCTTTTAAGGGCCTTTGAGAAGCTGATAAATATTAGCTGGGTGGCAGCAGTGATTTCTACCATATAGTCTGGGTAAAAGAGGCACAGCTGGAGAACCTGTGCCAGCCTTCCCCAGGAGTGTCTGTGTGATTATATAAACTCTTATCTCAAAGTGTTGTGTGTCAGCTACTTGGGCAGGAACATGAAGCACTGTTTGGACAGAGAGGGTGCTGGGGATTTTAGCTTGCCAAGCTGGCTGAGATCTGGACCCTATAGCTTTGCCAGTGGGGAGTCTTATTGGGGACCTGGGGAGCAAGGGAGTGACCAGTCCTGGACTGACTGTGATTTCTGTGTGCGCTTAAGGGAAATTGCACTTTACTGTGTGTATTGGCTATCCTTTCCTTCATATATGAGATGCCCTCTCTGGTGGTAGTGGTGAGGATTGAGGCTTCTTGAATGCTGGGCCTGGGCATGGGCATCATAGTGAATATTTTCCCTTCTGCTATATGATAAAAAAGGTGATGTTATAAAAGTGGTATTTTGGGTTCCTAAATTTTTTTGTGTGTGAGTGTGTGTGTGTGTGTGTGTGTGTGTGTGTGTGTGTGTGTGTGTGTGTGTGTGTGGCTGCATGGTAAATTACATTGTATGCATAGCCGAGGAGGTGTCACTAGCACAACAGCAAAAGCTATCAACCAGATCCAAATAGCATGCATACCACTTTTACTTTTCCTGGTTAAGGGTCACCACAGCGGAGCAATTGTCTGCTCATGATTGGCACTAGAGTTTTGCAGTGTTGAGTAGCCAGCCCAGCACCCAACCTTCCACAGAAGGCACACACACTCACACCTAGGGCCTATTTATAGTGCCCAATCCACCTACAGCATGTCTTTGGGATGAAACCAAAGCAACCAGAGGAAACCCATACGACCACAGGGAGGACATGCAGACTCCATACAGAAGGCACCCCAGCTGAGGATCGAACCAAAGAACCTCTAGCTGTGAGGCGACAATGCTAACTGCTGCACCACCATGGCTACCCTATACATACCACTTTTACTAAACTAGTGAAATAAGAACAGAAAATCCAAACTGACTACGGTATGTAACCTTTTTCTGTATATTATTTAAGTTCCACGGTGGCTGTTGTCGCATTTTTTTGTTGTGTGTGCAATTCATATTAGATAATTACATTAAGACAGAAAATTAAAAAAATACATTTGCATGTAGCTTTCTTAATCTAATCCTAAACTGCAATTCAGTATTTAGCGTTTAAAGAAGTAATGCACAAAAATCATAGACAGTATTGTAGTTTTTGGGAAACATTTAGCAATGGCAAATGTTAATGTTATTGATTTTGCTGTTCAGTCGTATAGCAAGGAAGCAGTAGCAGTTGTAACAGAGCAATTGTTATCTCCTGTTAACCTGTAAATGATGTATCCATTACATTTTCTTATGTACACTTAAAGGCTGATGTGTACATCAGCAAACAGGTTGGAGGGGACAGATCAACAAAGTTGCTGTATGTAGGCAATGTGGCATTACAGGCAGACTCTGAGCAAGAACTTCAGCAAAGAATAGGGGAATGGAATGCAAAACTGAAGGCACATGGGATGAAACTGAGTTCAGATAAGACAGCTGTAATGGCAACAAATTAGTGAAATCAGAAGAAGCTGAGCATTGAGAAAAAAAGGGAAAATAGTGGAACAGGTTAACAGCTTCAAGTGTCTAGGAGGGGTGGTTGAAAAGGAAGTACGTATGAGATCAAAGTTAGTATCAGAGGGTCTGCAGCCAACTGGCACAGAGTGTCAGAAGTAGTGTATGATAGAAGAGTGCCAAAGAAGATGAAAGTAAGGTGCACAAAACAGTGGTGCGACCAGTACTACTTTATGGTACAGAAACCTGGGCAGTAAAGGCAGAGCAATTGAGGAACCTGGAGGTGATGGAGATGAAGTGCCTGCGATGGGTGGTATGATGCAAACTGTGGGACAGATGAAGAAATGAAGATATAAGAGCAGAAGCCAAAGTAGCTCCAATTGCAGAGAAGTTCAAAGAGAACTTATTACAGTGGGCCATGTACATGTGAAGAAGATTTGGGACAGACAGGAAGAAGGCAAGAGGAAACGAAGGCATCCAGCAAATAGTTGGATGAATTGTGTGAGAAAAGACCATTTGACAGTCAGGCAGCAGTGTTGAAAAAGGTATTTCGGTGGCACTGAACAGAGAGATAGATGGCAACAGTTGACATGACACCCTAAAGACAAGTAGAAAATGAGAAAAAAGGGGGTTGTTGATGAAGCTGTATATAAATTAAAATTCTTCTGTGTGTGTTTGTGTGTATGTGGTTTGGGCAACAGGAAGTTTGGATGACAGCTGTTTAATCGACGACATTTGGTCAACTATACAGACAAGTCAAAAGGTACGTGAGATCAGCAATCCATGGGTAGGACAATATTCACTTTCCCCAAGAATTGTGCATTCTCAAAGTTGGTATATATAATTAGCAGGGGATGAGAGGGGGAACAGCCCCCCCACATGGGGGGATGCTGTTTATGTTTTTTTTTTTTTTTTTTTTAAGTAAAATTTGCATGTGGTGAAAAGCAACCTGGGCATATGTATACTAGGAATCTAACATTTCCATTTTCAGTGTAGAATGGCTTACCTTCAAGATATCGAATTTCATATTAGTCGACCAACTGAAGGTAAATCAGCTATAGATACATATCTATCTTTTACTCTCTCTCTCTCTCTCTCTCTCTCTATATATATATATATATATATGTATGTGTCTGTGTGTGCGCATCCATTTCTATGTGGGTGTATATATCTATATATATATCTATCTATATATATATATATATATATATATATATATATATACATAAATGTGTGTACATCAGGCAAAGACAGGAAAGGAGAGACCATATCAACACTATTTGTTTGTTTATATTCTGTGCACACACAAATATATATATATATATATATATATATATATATATATGTGTGTGTGTGTGTGTGTGTGTGTGTATATATATATATATATATATATATATATATATATATATATATATATATATATATATATATATATATATATATTCTTCTTCTTCTTTAGGTTTTTCCTGGTTAGGGGTCACCACAATGGAACACCTGTACACTCATGACTGGCAGTGGAATTTTACGGTGTCGAGTTGCCAGCCCGGCGCCCAACCTTCCACAGAAGGCACACACATGCACACACTCACACCTAGGGCCAATTTAGAGTGTCCAATCCACCTACAGCATGTCTTTGGGGTGTGGGAGGAAACCGGAGTACCCAGAGGAAACCCACGCAACCACAGGGAGGACATGCAGACTCCGCACAGAAGGCACCCCAGCCGACGATCGAACCAGAGAACCTCTTGCTGTGAGGTGACAATGCTAACCACTGCACCACCGTGGCTGCCTATATATATAGATAGATATATATATATATATATATATATATATATATATATTTTAAGTGCTTATTTTTATACAGATAAATGGGTTGATGCCGAAATTTTTTTTCACCCATAACTGAGGCTCATCATGGAAACTAAGTGCAGAAACATCTTCTTCCCCTAAACACATTACTATATCAAATAATATGACAAAGTGGGAAGAGGAGAGCGTATATCTATGTGCTCCTTGAATCTCAGTTCACATAAACTGCTATTTATTTAGACATTTTGAAGGCACTGATGCTGACCAAAGTACAGCACTGATTACATATGTGCTTCAAATGGGACTCAGTCCTATGCCCGCTGGATCACTATTCCCACTGTTTTACAGGTAACTATTTGAAATGTCTGGACCCACTAGAATGAGTCCAGAAATACAGACATTGAATGGCTGAATTATCAGATTTGCATACACTAAGTCCGAGATGTCATTTTTTGGAATATTTCCTTTCCTCTGAGGTATGGCAATCTTGGAGTTGGTATGTATAATTTAGGGGGGGTATCTGGGGGTGCAGGGGTACTTCACTCCTGCAAAAA
This sequence comes from Protopterus annectens, assembly GCF_019279795.1. Taxonomy (NCBI): domain Eukaryota; kingdom Metazoa; phylum Chordata; order Ceratodontiformes; family Protopteridae; genus Protopterus; species Protopterus annectens. The sequence continues at coordinate 750,138,583 of NC_056737.1, read as the reverse complement.
AGAATTTAAAGAAGAAGAGTAATTTTCGAAATTTGCTCTTCTCCTGTATTTTCGGTCTTTTTTTCAGCTTGTCAGCACTCTACATTTTGAGTGCTGACATTTCAATAGGGAGCCTGTTTTACCACTATAGTAATGAAGCAGCTAAAAATGGTTAACATTTTGTATCACCATCTCTTCTTCATACATATATGTATGTGATACAAACAGACAAATCAATAAGAACAGAGAAAATGCAACTGCAAATTTATATTTATTTATATTTTATTTTTATATACATTTGTCTTTTAACTTTTTTATCAGGTAATTGAGTTGGTCCACATGAACTAGGCTGATGTTTCAGAACTGCTTTATTATTATTACTACCTGGATGCTTGAATTATGTGATATTAAAGAGCATTATTCTATTTGGTAAGGCCTGTTACAACCCCTCCAACTTCTGAATGGTGGGTCCTTGTTTTCTTCAATATTCACCTTTTGCTGCATCTGTAATGAACTCATTTTTGCCTAGATGATCATTTAATTTTTGATTTTTAGAGAATTGACAGATTAGATAATGTGACATTCTGTGCCTGCCTATTTATCCCCTGCACTATATTTTAAATGCTATTTTTAATTTCCTGCTAAATAACATATTGACAGAATTTTATGTTCCTTTTTACTCTTTCACCTGAGAAAAAGTATAGAAAATTATACAGTCTGCCTCGGTTTATTTCCTTTTTTTCCACTTACTGCTTGCTCCTGTGACATAGATGTCTGGATTCAGATTTTAGACTCCGTTTCAGCTTTATTTATAGGGACACATTAAATTAATGGGGGATCTGTTATGTGTTTTTTATTTGAGTGAATGCATTGTGGCTTTGCTGATATATTGCCAGGAGATAAGGCAAAAACACAAAATACTTGACAGATTGTGACTGGACATTAACAACATAAGCTGTTTCCTAGATGCCAAGAAGTTGAAACACATAATCAATGCACATAAATCTGTGCACTTTCTCTTTCTCTCTCTATCTCCCTCTTTCATGTCCCTCTGTATGTTTTTCTGTAGTCTTTAGAAATTCCACTTACTCTTTCCTTTTCAGAAAGGTGTAGGCTAACCTTATGCCAATGAGAAATCCATGGCAATTCAAAGCTGTTTCTGTATCATATCCTACTACTTAATCTGCGATCAGGGAGTTATACAGATGCATAGATCTGTTTATCTCTCTCACCAGTCCTTTTTCCTGAATCAGACTAAAATCATATTGTTGTGCTTAACATTGTCTGTGGTCTTCATTCTCTAACCCCTTGCAAATAAAAAAAAGCAAATAACTTTTCAATCTCTTTTTCTGTATGGTTTTCTTATGTTGACTTTAATTCCTGTTTCAAACAAAACTGTGCAATTCATTGCTATTCTTTAATTATGTGTAGCTTACTGCCCCACCTGTAACTCTAATGACTTAAAATTATCACATTCCTTGAATTTCTAATAATAAAGATCTGCATTTCTACTTGACACAGACCAAATAAGCTACAATTAAATCTCCATTTTAGCTCACTTCATCATCCAATCTTACCTTTTCCTGTAAGATCGTTTCACCTCACAAAGTTAGGGTCCTAATGCACTAGCCCCAAAGAGTTCCCACAACAGATACAAAAACAAATAAACACACACAAACATCCATGTGTTTTCACTGTTTCGCTTACCTGAAACTTTTTTTTTTGTTTTGCTTTTTTAATAAATCAAAGCATACATAGAGGTCTGACTCCTGAAACTTGACTATTTTTTAAGTAAAAAAATGTATTATAAACAATTTTAACAACAGTTTGTCTTTGGAGGTCTGCACCCTAGTAGCCACTATGACAAGATACCCCTGCTATATGTGCCATGTCTCAGCCAATGTGCTATAAAACACAGAAGCAAACCTATGTTATCCACTTTCATGTGTTCACGTAATATTTGAAAAAAATGCAGTTTTAATGGTTGAGGCTTAATGAAGTTAACCATTTTTGCAACTGTTATTAAGTGCTTTAATTTCTTCTGGTAAAGCTTTTGCAAACAGCACTGCACAATGTAAAAACAATGCTTCACTTGCATATATGGATTTTGCTGCTTAACCTTAGCCAGAAATCCTTTCCCTTTACAAGTCATAGAAAATATACCATTTCTCCAAATACTAACCAGTCTTTCCATTGCAGATCTTCTTTGTCGAAGAAAGTTACAGTAACGTTACACATTTTCTCCTATTTTACAACCCAGAATATTTTCAGCTATGCAGTCGCCTTCAATATACCTTTATTGACCAGAAGATGGGCATTCGTTTTAATACAAGTTGAATCATTCACTGTTACAGCAAAACTTTTACTTGCTAACATCATTTCTTGAAGCTATGCTAAAATATCAGATATGTTGTCAATTCAATGACTGATTGAATTGTCTTATACTGGAATGTTTGCAACTTATTTGACAGCAGCTTTACCCATCATAATGATGGCTATTTTCTTATCGCATGGCATAATTAGAATTCCAATTATTGAGCGTGGGTGTATGGGATTTGCAATAAGTTCTGCAATGACATTGCCTCAGCTGTCTCAGCACCCCCTATAAATTGTGCTTGCTTTACATTTTAGTCTTTCAAGTGTAAAAAAAAAAATAAGTCTGCATTTATTGGACAGCGAAGAATGTTTACCATCACAATGCTTTTGTAATTCTCTTAGCACCATGATATAGTTTGATAGTGTCTCCCCACATACAATATAGTATGCTAATGGGAATACAGAATTATCTGTCCAGGAGAATTCAAAGTGCAGACAATTATATACAACGTATTTGTAGTCTGCCTTGTTTATTTCAGGTTCTCTTTCACATGCATTCAAGTACGAAGATGTTGATAGCATTAGTTCACCAGAAATGCTTATCCGTTCAGTGGAAACTGATGCTTGACATTAGCAAAAGCATACATTAATGATACAGACTAACAACACTACATTTTTTCCAGCATGTCTGTGTTCATAACAGGTGATGATGTCTGCAATGCATTGTAGAGCTAACAGGTAAAGTTAGCCCAACATATACTGAAGCTGTTAGCATCTGGATGAAGTAGTTTGTCAGAGGGCATCACTGCATTTGTTTTCATTATGTTCACCAACACCAGTAAAGTATAAACAAGACACATGATTTTCTAGGAGCCAGCCTGTTTTCAAAAATAAATAATAGACATGAGTACTTCCAAATCACCCTGGGTTTTAGCTTAAACATTTGTTCTTTCCCTTCTAACAGGTCTAATGTGTTAGTGGTAGTAGTGCAGCAGGTAGCATACTTACTTTGGTGCAGAAGGTTGTGAGTTCTATTCCTACACCACCAGCAAGATGGAGTGCTGACACTGCAGTGATGCATAAAGGGTTGCTGTGTTTCGGAGTGTGTTGTCCTTCGAGTGAGATATCAAACTAAATTCCTATGTACTTGAGCTGGTGATGGCTTAAGTGGACACAAAAGATCCCACAGCACTTATTGAGAAAAGACTAGGTAAAGTTCCCCAATGCCCTAGCCAAACTTCCTGTAGTCAGTATGAACTCCACCTTGGATCTCTCCTGAAAAGAGGACACTAGCATAGTGGGACTAGTCTGGTGAATAAAATAGATAATAATGTTGTTTCTTAATGAACTGTAGCAATATTTATAGTGTTACACTGCTACTAGATTCTTCAGGTAACCATTTCAGAATTATGTAGAGGTGTGTGACAGATTTATATATATCTGGCAAAAGATGGATGCAATGAAAACATTCATATTCAGGGACAAAAAAGTAAAATGACAAGTACCATTTGAAAAGCTCTGATTCTTAAGATGAGTTGCCCAAATATGTAATCCACAAGAGGTTTCATTTTCATGGGTGATACTCAGTTGAACTCCAGACTCAATTTATTCCCATTTATTATGTAGACAGAATAATGGCCGCAGGCTGCAGTTTCCAAACAGAAGGCACTAATCTGACAGACAAAAAACAAAATAAATAAACAAACAAAAACTGATGATTTGAAGTGAAAGGAATTGCAGTGACTCTGAAAGTTTAACATTGACTGAACTGCACTGGTACACAATGTATTATTGCATGATGGAAGGATCTCATCTTAAACATTTAGTTAAGTTACACAGGACAATAGCTGCTATGTTTGATAGGCAGACAAACTAAACTTTTTTTCCCAGGATGAGCACTGGGAAAGGTAAAGTTAAAAGTAGGTGACACACCTCTTGCCTGCCATGTGATACACTGTTTGAGAACCAGTGCTGTAGTTAAATCAAGCTACTCTTAAAAATTGTTAATTGCAGCTATTCAATTATATGCGGAGCAGGATTCCAAAAGACATTTGTACCAGGAAGATGAAGCCATTCCATACTTACACCAAACCTTAAGTATAATTGATTCTATAAATACCATATTATGGCATATCTGCAAATTGCAGTTTGTTTTAAACAATGTGACATAATCAGATCTACCCCCAATTTTTTTAACATAATAGACACCGCCAGTGTCAGTATAATTTCTCTACACAATAACATTAGACACCATTACTCATACTGGGGAAAACAGAGGAGTTCATAATATTACAGGTAAATAAAATTGTATTTCATGGAAGGTTAGTGATGTTGCATTTTGCTGTAGAAGCACTTATGCGTGTGTGTGTGTGGGGGGGGGGGGGGTGCTGTGGACCACGGATGTAGAGGAGAAACTTGTGTGCCATTGTGACATCAAGCCAGGCAATTATAATTTGTTGGGGGTTGACAGTGATCTGTTGCAGATAGTATGGGGGATATGTGCACTCCAAATGTCACCACACAGTTTGAAGGGTAATGCTGTCCTCCTAGAAACTAAGGTCTGTTTAACACCTTACTAATTTGAGGGCCATTTCAGCATTATATGGATCACAATGTAGGGGTGTCCCAGACTGTCACATCTTAGGAAAGTTCCTAATAGTCGTGTGTCACAATGCAGGGAAGAATATGAAGTTCCCCACTTACACCACAAGAGTGGCAAACTGCCATGGATCAATTCTACAGAATCACTAACCTCCCCATGTCCTTGGTACAATAGATTGCACTTACACACCAGCTGAAACCCATTTTTCTGCAGAATGTGAAGGCTACAACCAGAATGGGTGTCCATATCTTAAAATTTCAAGTAGAGTACTCAGCAGAGAACCTTATCCTAAACCTTGTTACTGTATATGCTGGTACGGTGCATGATGTACCTTTCTGGAGGCATAGTGTCCTCACACAATTGTTTTAGGATAAGGGGATACCAGAATATATTTTAGTGGCTATGTATGCATACAGACCAGTATTCAACAGAAACATGTTTACAACATATTATAGGTTCATAAGTGTGTACTAGGTTAATGGCCCTGGAAACTTTACAAGCTAGTCCATAGAAGTGCCCTGGCATCATGCCACCCGACGTTAGTTCCCAGTGCCTCTATCAAATAGAGCCACTGGAGTGATCCCCGGGTGAACCTTCTATTATCTGTCTGCTCATCAAGATTTCTCTTGAAGAGGGACAGTGAGGTGCTCTGCTTGACATGTATGGGAAATCTATTCCAGAGCATGTGCAGTCTCTGGGTGAGGAACCTATCCCTCCAGCATGTTCTGTTGATTGTGGTAATGAGGTTGAGTTCTCTGGAGCATGTGGTGCAGAGGGAACGGGATTTCTTCAGATATAGCAGACATGGCTTTGTAAGTCAAGCAGAGATCGCCTCTAGGTAGGCGATATGAGACAGAGAATAGCTGGAGTTTTTTGAGTCCGTCCGTGTAGGAAATGTGTTTAATGCCTAGGATCCTATTTGTGAGGTACTTCTGGGGCCTCTCCAGCTGTTGCAGGTGTCTAGTGAGGTACATGACAAATGGGGCATATACTCGATGACTGGTCTAATGAGGGAAGAGTAGAGAGAGATGAAGGCCTCTTTCTTCCTGGATGCAAATCCCTTGGTAATGGGATGTGCCACATAGAAGGACTTTCTGACCACAGTGGCAATGTGGTGGTCGAAGGTGAGGTTGCCATTAACCTGCATTCCCAGATCTCTTATAACACCTTCAGTGTTCAGTGGGCTCCCTTTGGTGTGGTAATTAGTGAGAACTGAGTTTTTACCAAAGGGGATGACAACGCATTTTTGGCGTTAAGCTTAAGGCCATGGTTTTTGACACCAGTCAAATGGTCTCAGTGAGGCCTTTCTGTAGAATATCTGCATCACTTGGGGAGTTAATAATGGCTCCCAGCTTGCAGTTGTCTGCGAACTTGGTCAGCCAGAGTCCCTTTGTGTTGGCCTGGACTTCTGAGAAGTAGATGCCAAACAGGAGAGGACCCAGGACTGATCCCTATGAGCCAATTTGCAACCCACCTAGTGATATAGGGATTGATGCCTAGTTTGGTGAGTTTATCAATAATTCCTGAGTGAGGAATGGTATCAAAGGCCTTGGCCAGATCGAGATAGGCTGTATGCACTGCCTTACCTTCATCCACAGCCCTGGTGACTGACTCAAAGAAGTCAACCAGTATTTGCAGGCATGATCTCACTTCACAAAGCTAAATTGTGTGGGGTGTAGAGTTTGGCGATTTCCTATATCTTTGTTAATCAGGTCCATGATGATGCACTCCATAGCTTTACTTATCGGACTCATCAGGCTAATGGGGCAATAATTACCAGGGTCTGTAGTCAGTCCCCCTTTATGGAGAGGGATGACTGTAGTAGTGCACCATTCAGTATGGACAAAGCCTGAGGTGAGGCTGTGAATGTACAGGGCACACAGATGTGGTTCCAGTTCGCTTTGCATTATATGTTATTATAACATACTTTGCTAAAGATGTTATTCTCCCTACAGGCGATGAGTTATCCACTGGAGTAATGGCTGATGACACCCATCATTAATCTCTTTCTGGCTGCAGAGGATGTTTATGATAGAGCACACACCATAACAATGACTGTCACAGTGGGGAAGGGTTGGAATAATGGTTAAGTTCTTTATCTCAGAGATACAAGTTGTAGGACTTGATTCTTGCCTCTGGTTACTGGCTAAGCTTGTAAAAGTCCACACATTGCTGGCCTGATATCTAGCTATAAACACATACTATCATTAAGGAAAAAAAAAACAGTCTCTGTGGTGTCCCTCAAAGTCTCACAAACCCAGTATGTCAATATACTGGGTCCAACAACAAATAATGAGGAAACTTATCAGTGTGGAAGATTTAAGATTCCCTAGAGAAATCTGGGGAATCTTAAATCTTCCACACAGAGAAGTTTCCTTATTATTTGTTGCACTATCATTAAGGGGGAAGGGTTTACATAATGGTTAAAGTAATTCGTTCACAGATCCATGGTACAGGGTTTTATTCTCACCTTTGAGGGAAATTATCTAGGCTTAAATATATTTATTTGTTTTTGTTTATCGGGACTGTCTGACTGGGTAATACTCATTTTCAGCAGAGGCCTGGTGAGAAAAGCTCCATTTGTTTACATTGCATTACACTTATTTCAACTAAACACAGAGTAGTTGCATTTCTATTTATACACATACAGTAGTTACATTGCTATTAATATTTGTACACATGCAGTAGTTACATTTATACATTCTAAGATTTTACAGAGGTAGAAATTGCCTACAAGGGCAGATAAGGTAGTACTTACCTATGAACCTATGAGGAGAGAGGCTATTTTGTTGTGCTGAAAGCCCGACTCCAGTGTCTGGACAGTGCAGACTGTATGTGACATACTGCACAAAATGATAACAGCCAAGCACAGCAGCCTGCCCCCTGATGGCATAGGTGATCTATTTCAAGAATATCACGAACTGGAACTACAATAATTAACTACATGTCCCATAAGTAGATCAGGAGGACATAAGTAAGGTATCACTCATGCTTGCAAAACACAGATCATGGCTGTATGACCAAGCAATAGTAAGCCAGTAAATTCTGGTTTGAAATTATGAGAAATGACATGCTACCTGTACAATTGTAAACAGATTAATAAATGATGGCCACCCTGGTATGTCATGCTACCTGTACAATTGTAAACAGATTAATAAATTATGGTCACCCTGGCATGTCTTAGTGACTCTGCCATTATAGAAAAGGCATATTCATGTGTGACCTATTGTCAGAGCTGTCATATTTCCAAAAGCTGTATAAGCAAAGATATATGCACAGCTGTGACATCAGCTATGCCGATATAGGTAGTTGTATACATATAATGCAATGTCAAAGAGAAATGTACAGAAATCAATAAATATATAAGCAGGATGCAAATGTAACTGTACATACACAGTGAGCAGATGTAGTTATACATTATACACATGTAAGTTATATGTATGACAACTGCAAGGATTGCCTGCTTTTAACAAATGAAAAGGTCATCCGCATACCTGCAAAAAAAACTTCACATTACTATCTTTGATGTACCTCTCCTCACATTCCTTCATAACAATATTGGCATACACATTGGCACAATTAGTCCCCATCACAATTTGCCAGTAGTATTTGTTGTCAAACAGAAAAACATTGTGTTCCAACACCTTTTCATTTGCTGGAAGGGTGACCGCACATCTTTGCAAGAATTTGTGCATAACCTCAATAGTAGCAGTGGCTTCCTGAAGTTCACTTATCATTGCATCCACAATGAAATCCACTTTTTAGATGTAACTGTTACAAGAACAAATGGTGAGATACAAACCAGTGTACACAGGAAAGATTGTTAGCAACCCTCATTCTTGCAAAGGAGCAGTATGCACCCATCTAAACATGTTCCCCAACATTGTTGAGGGACAAGTTCTCAGGGTTTCTAGACTATCATCATTACAGCAGGATTTTGAACTTGGACTGAAGTATTTATAAACGGCCTTCATTAATAGAGGCTATTCTAGTAATGAAGTCAAGTGTGCTTGTGCACGGGTGAAAAGAGAAAGAGGAGGGAGAGGTAGACCCTACATATTAGGAGGAGGGAATAAGAGTGAGAGGACAGTGGTTGGTGATAGCACTGTTCCAATTACACTACCCTATGCACAGGGTTTAGAAACTGTGAAGCAAGTGATTGATAAGAACTGGCATATTCTGCTAAGTGATGACGAAACTGCCAAGATAGTTGGTACAAAACCTAGATATATGTTTAGGAATGGTCTAAATTTGAAGCAGCAGTTATGTTATGTACCAGGGGGGAAATGATTATTTTGGAACTCTTGCATGTGGGAAGTGCAGTTACTGTCCATTTATAGATGAGTCTAGATATTTTAGACACCCTGGCACTGGATATATATGGCATCTAAGGTGTAATGCTGATTGTAATGCAGAAAATCTGGTATACATTGCCTACTACACCACTTGCTTTAAATTCTATACAGGTAAAACAAATCGCAGGCTAAGGGAAAGAACTAGGGACCATGATTACTGTACAAGAATGAAACGTGAGTATAGTGCCATAGCTAAACACATATTGACTGAAGATGGGAGTCATCAATTTAAGTTTCAGGTTTTGCAAGTTATACAGGATAGCCCTAGAATAGGGGACATAACCAATAGAACTGAAACCCAAGAGCTAAAATGAATTTTATGTATGGAAGCCCACAGGGGCTCTGGACTGAATGATATGGTCACTTTGTAACCTGTGCTAAAGGGAAGGAAAATCAAACGATGAGTCATTATGTCTGAACAGGATGAATCATATGGGTTATAGATACATATAAACAAATACATGCTTATTATGACCAAAATAATGTTTTGTCATGTACTATGACACAATAATTTATTAATGTATTTTAATCTATGGAGTTTTTATATGTTTATTTAATGCTGTAGTTGTTTCTTTAAATCTTAATTGGTTTATGGTTTTTTAAAAAAATGGAGGGAAATATGTGAGATATGATTGGTTTCCTGATATGTCTTTGATGTATTTATATGAGATGTTAATACATTGGTTTTTATGCATCTGAGGAAGTAACTGATGTTATGAAAGCACTTACGCTACGCCATTAAGCATTTTTTACATTCAGATTGGAGTTGTCTGGCTATTACTGCTTGCTACAGCTGCCTTCTATTTGGTTTGGAGGGATATTTTGGAATATATATCTATCTCTCTCTCTCTCTCTCTATATATATATATATATATATATTTATATGTATATATATATATATATATGTGTGTGTGTGTGTGTGTGTGTGTGTGTGTGTGTGAGTGTGTGTGTGGGTGCTGTAGTGGAAGTATATGTAATACATTAATGTCAGCATTAAAAGAATGCACATATGCAGTCAATAACGATCAGCGAGCGTACACATTGGCCAACTGAATAATGATCATCATATGCATTAGCCAACTGAACTCAAGAGCACAAACATGTCCCACAGTGCCTGACCTCTCAACTGTCCCTGTTTTGGAGGAACATACTTATTTTCAGATCTAATTTACCCCCCCACATGATGTACCTATTTCTGGGGGCATGTTCTCATTTTCAGGCTTGATTTTCCCATTCACACAATTTTCTCGACTGCTCCTCAATCACACGTTTTTTACACTGTCTGATAAATGGAAAACCACACTACATGACCAACAAGCTAGTGGCACCAATAATTTAAAGAAAGAGGGCACACATCTTACATCTTCCTTTTTCAGAAGCAAAAATAAATGGCATTGTGTGGTAGAATTTTGCAATACAGTTTATTAAAGTCTATAGATTTTAGATTCCCTCTTTGATGATGTGCTTATACTTTTCCATCATTTTTATCACTCTCTACTTTTTAAAAAAATGTTACTGAGTTTTAGCTTACATTCCCATTGGAAGCAGGAAGAGGTATGTGGTTTTTGGTATTTAAATTTTATCCATATTAGATATCCAGAGTTTTGGCTGGATGTTCCAGTTTTCAAGGGCCTTTGTACCTATGTTCAATGTCTGTAGGTTGAGAGGAATGTCCTAAACTGTTAGTGAATGGCAATGACATTGTAGACATATCCTAGCCAGTGTAACACATGCCTACCAATACGTGTGTGTATGATATAGTAATGTGAATGACTATGTACTTAGTTGTCCACCGGTATATCACAACAGTAACAGTCATAACACACAGGAACAGTAGAAGACTTAAGGTGGTCATGTGTACATATAGCACTGTGCAGCAAGGTCAAATATATTGATATGTAAAGGGGGGATATGTTATTGTACAACAGGAATGGTAGGGGAACAAGATTACTTGCATGCACATGTAGTAGTATGCATGAAGGTCAAATGTATACACCTGCAATGTATAGGTATGTCACCATCAAGTAGCAGGTCTACCAGTATCCAAAGGAAAAAATGCTACCCACCACAACAAAAGATCTGCTACCACATGCAAGTCCAAATAAGCTGGGGAAGCAGACATCACTACTGGCATGGGTGACACTCTGCATTTGGACTGGTTGTGCTTCCCTACACTTGGTGGTGTGGCACCAGACAGTTTTGGCTAGACCTCTGGGTCCACAGACTCCTGTGGTGGGTTCATATTATGTCAGAAATGGGAAATGAGATTCATTACTTAGCATGTTACGGAATCTCAGTACCACCTCCTGCTTTAGTAGGAATCCCATATATTCAGCACCTTGGTATTGTGAGGTACTGATTTGGGCATACCTCAGCTCTTGGGATAACATCATGGCTGAAGGTGAGAATGCACTTCATGTTTGGGGTACAGAAAAAAAACAGTGGAGGCTCTCCACTACACTATATAGAATTTCTTCAAATCTAGTCCCAAACATTCCACAAATGAGTCAATATATTAAAGAACTGACTAATATAATTGAAAACTTGATGGCACTACAGGCTTATATGTATTTTAATTTGAAAATGTCAGGGGGTATGTACTACTAAAATATGACCACACCTTTTGACATGACTAACATACATGAAAAGCAGTTTTATGCTACATGGATAACTATGGCACATCAGTGTTCTATATGGCAGGTAAAAATCCTTGTGGAGTAAGATCAAGTGAAACAACATTAGTTGAAGAAATAAAGGAAATTCTCAATGATTTTTTGTTAACGTTACATATCTCTGAATTAGACAATGTGGTTTCCCTGATTAATTCTAAAATAACTTATTTAGAAGAAAGATTAATCAAATGGAAGAATAAATAAAATTGAAAGAGACATCAGAGATGGCAAATGTGAAGAAAAGTGCATATTGGAAAAAAGGAAATTTTCATGTGGAAGGGATGCAGCAGGCAGAAACGAGGAGGCATGCCAGCACCAAGACCACTGAGTGTCCAGGATGCCAAAGAATATCAGACATGAAAGCATGGATGGTAGAAGGAATGAGTCAAGCCCATTTGGCTGTTCAGTGTTTGTAACATCAGATAAGTTTGGAAACAAATTATTTGGCAACAAACTTGGAAGGCGCAAAAGTTTTATAACTAGCATTCACAGAAGCAGCAGAAGTGATAATTTCCAATGGACTGAAGGAAACTGCAATGCTGCAGACAGTAAATGTGTTACTTTTAGTAAAAATCAAACTGAATATAATACTTTGCACACTGAGTTTTTAATAGGCATTAATTGTGCTAAGTCTGAAGTCCATAATATTATGAATCTTGCTGAATATGATCTAAATGATTATGAACATGCAGTGTTGAGAGAGGGCAAACATTTTATCCTATTGTGCTCCACCAATCTCACCAAGTAACAGCTGATCTTTTTAAGTTGGTGAGAAAATTAAAATTGTTATCCTTTTGTTTTTGAAATTAAGGATAATTTTAATGCTATAACACTATAGAGAATATTCTTGATGAAAACAAGTAGTAGTGACTGTTAATTTGTTTCCTATCTTTCCGACCTTGATACTGTTTCAAAATCCTATTGTGAAGTTACTACAAATTATTTGGAAGTCATGAGTTTATACATCCCCTTAGAATGATGGAATCAATGTCTGCTTTGGCAAATCATAATGTGGAAAAAAATCGAGAATTTTAAGCAAAGGCATAAAAAGCATAACATGACAAAATGAATGGTTTACCAGCAGTTAAAATCAATATAACCAGCAGACAATGGACACAACACAACTGCTATATAAAACTGCAGATGGCATGTGGAAAGTTTTGAAAGAGGAACTGAGTGTAAAAAAAAATAAAAAATATTTAACATCAGGATCAGACGGATATATTTCCATAAGAGGTAAGAGACAAAAAATATAGGAAATGGAAGAGAGATCGAACTACAACTTTGAAAACTGAAATAAACAAGCAGGACAAACAGATTAAGCAGAGTGTGATACAAGATAAAAAAAAATTGAAGAAAATTTATATAAAGATATTGAGGATAATAGGAAACCTTTTTATAGATACATAAGATATGGAAGGAGTAATGACACACAAATTGATAAATGTGTGCAGATTCTAAAATTTATTCTTAGACACAACAGATTATAGATATATTTACAAAATCTTATGCAAAACAGTTTAGTTCCACAAAAGGGTGGTAAGTTGTCCTAGTAACATCAAGGTAACCCCAGTTACTGGAATCAAATTAGATTACATTGAAAAAGAACTGCACAAACTGGATCCAAATAAAGCACAGGGAGGAGACGGAATTAGTAACAATGACCTGCGAACACTTCAGCAAGAGCTTACAGTACCATTATATTTATTATTCACTAGGTCATGTAAATATGGGGAGATTCCTCAAGATTAGAAACACCTGCTTATTAAACTTGTTTTTAAGGGAAAGGGGACAAATCCAGAGTCGTATAGATCCTTAAGTCTACTTTCATGTTGTGGAAAAATAACGGAGAAGGTAATATTGGATAAGTTATTATCAGAACTGGATAGGTTGGGACTTCAAACCTTATATCAGAATGCATATGTTGAAAACAGATCTAGTACCACCTGTAACATGATGTTCTAAAACAATATAATAACAGCTATGAATGAAAAATTGTGCTGTGATGTAATTTATATATATTTAACTTCATCATTTGACAGAGTCATCCACATAACACTGATCAATAAATTAGTACAACTAGGTATTGATGTACTCTTGATAAGATGGATAGCTGCATGGCTTACAAATAGGACATGACAAGTATCATACAGCAACCGGACAGGCGAAATCCTTGGTTACAGTCAGGGTGTCCCACAGGGCTCTGTCCTAGGCCCTTACTCGTTTAGATTGTATCTTTCTGACCTAACTTTTTCATCTGAGGTATTCTACAGTCTATATGCAGACAACCTGAAATTGAGTAAACTGATTACATGTGTTACAGAGACTAAATTGACCATGTGGGCATAGGAGAATAATATGCTGATAAATACATCAAAAACTAAGCATATGAGATTTGGGAGACATAAACTGAAAGGTGAATATTTAATACAGCACACAGTGATTGAAACTGTATACTCATTTAAGGACCTGGGTATATGGGGAGATTCAGTTATGAGTTTTTCTAATCATATCAACCAATTGGTTAATGATAGTTATAGAACTATACATTTTATAAAAAGATTTATAAAGTCTAGGAAATCAAACATAATGAAGTCATTGTTTATTAGTTACATTAGACCCAAACTTAAGTATGGAATAACAATATGGAAATCCTATTAGAAAACAAGCATGAGTAAACTGGAAAACGTACAACATAAATATACCAAGGGTATCCATGGATGTGAAAATTTAAGTTATGAAATACTAAAATATCTGAACTTGTACAGTGTCTGTTACAGATATTTAAGAGGAGATCTTATTCAGGTATATAGGGCATTTAGTGATAACTACCTTTGGGAATGTTTCCGGTTATCAAAAAGTACTAGAGAATCATCAGACAACCTATGTAGAAGATTCTATAGGAATGATGTGTACTAATTGGTTCCCTGACAGAGTAGCTGATGCATGGAACAGACTACCAAATTACATTAAAGCACATACTAGTTTAGATATTTTTAAGAACAGCCTGGATAATTATTATGGGAGCAAGTGTTTTGGTATATTGGCAAGGTAGAAGGGCATAAATGCACATGCTTGATATATTTGTATCTATGTATGTATGTATGTATATTGAATGTTACACAGTACTTAAAGTGTATTGGTCATGTTCTGAAAAATGCAAGTAATAAACCTTTGGAGTTGGACATAACCTCCTTGCCTTATATAATACCAATACAATTTTTTGTACAAAAAGTATGTTGTTTTTGCATTTTGTTCTGTTGAAAACGATGACCCTCTGAATTTTTTCTTGGGACTGAACACTTTTTGCATGACATCATGAAACTCTGATCCTACAGTGCTTCACTACCTAAGCTAATGTATAGGCTGCTGTATTTCCATATTATTTCTATGCTAGTTGTATCAGCAAGAGTATCTTACTTCCTAGAAAGACAAGTTGTCAGCTAGGTCTTGCAGATGGAATGCCTTACACTGACAATTATCACATGATGATGTAGTAGTGAAACCACAGCATAAGTAGAAGTGCCTCTTCTAAAGATGTAAATTGTTTTTGATTATACAGAATACTTTGTACTTATACAAAAATCACTGTCCACTACCTATGTTGACAGCATGTATTTTGGTGTGGCTATAGAGATGTAGCTGAGAAATCAAACAAGATGTTATCTTGAGGATTCAGAAAGAGTCCCAGTGCTTGTGATAAGAAGGCCCTGTTTCTATGAAGTAATACAGCTTCTTGTTGGGGTGCAATCATTTGGTATGAGTGAGGAAATTCTCATGTCAATGCTTTCTGGTACAATTTTTATAGACCTAATCAGAGCCTTCATCTTAGTCAATCACTCATCTCTTATAATACACCTTTCAGAACTAGGCATTAGCCCTGATGCTGTCCTTTGCTTCTAAGTTATCTGACTAACCACCATTTCTCAGTGAACTATAACTCCACCTCAGCGATCTGTTTTTGCCCTCATTATGCTCTGTATGTATGTGTGTATGTATATATATATATATATATATATATATATATATATATATATGTATACACAGACACACACACACACACACACACACACATATATATATATATATATATATATGCACAGACACACACACACACACACGCACACACACACACACACACACATATATATATATATATATATATATATATATATATATATATATATATATATATATATATTTAAACAAACTTCCACTTACTTTTCCTTGCCTTCTTCTTCTTCTTTATGCAGATGATATGATCTTATGCCACTCCAACCACTGCCTAACTACTTTGGAGCAAAATCTACAATTTGACTGCAATCCCTTCAAACCTCAAGTTAAATGCATCTATAACTACATCTATGCTTTTTGGTAGGAAATAACAACAACAACAACAACAACAACAACAACAACAACCAAAAAACAGCAGATCCAAGAAAACTTTAACAATCTATGATCACGGTGATGATGTGAGGTATTACCAGCTATGCCAGAAGTAAGGCAGTGGATGATTAAGATATTTGCCTTATAGACATAAGGTACAGGATTTGATTCTCACATGGGTTAATTGACTAGGCCCACAAGGGCAGTTAGCCTAGTACTAATCTATGAACCTATGCTAGCATAACTAGCTGGAGTCTTGTAAAGAATTATGTAATTTGCATATCAAAGTAATTTGTACAGATGTTTGTGTTGAAAAATGTATTTGTAAAGCTGCTTGTGTTAAAAATGTACCAGCCATGTGTCCTGCTGGGCAGAAAATAAATATACATGTATGCCAGACTGTACTATTGTAACTGATTAAATGTATATATTTTAACAGAGGATACTGGAAGAGAAGAGTTTAAGCTCAGCCCCAGCTAACTTTTATAAAATATCCTGAAATTAAATTTCCTGGTTTAGGCCATAATGATTGTATCTTACTGTTCTGCTTGCAGCCAGAGACAAAATGTTTGTAAAAAACAAGGACTAGAAATCTTGTTGTATTGTCCTTAGCAATGAACTAATTATTACCCTGGTGAAGTGCTGAAATTATTTTATGGCTTTCAGATTCTATAGCACATCTTTGCAAAGCTCTATCTGTGTGTGTATGGTAACACATATGTGTGAGATTCTGGTTCGGTTTCTAGTAAAGGGAGGGTATATGGGAACCAGAAGTCAGATGATCAGACTAATACTAAGGGACTCTGGCTTACAAAGTTCACAGATGACTGCAAGCTGGGAGCCATTATTGAATTCCCAAATGATGTGGATATACTACAAAAGGGCCTTACCGAAACAGATGCCTGGTGCCAGAGCCATGGGCTCAAGCTAAATGCCAAAAACTGTAGTTGTCCCCATTGGAAAAAAACACATACCTGTGAACTACCACATAGGTGGCAGTACGCTAAACACTGAAAGTGTGATAAGAGACCTAGGGACGCAGGTGGACAGTGGTCTCACCTTTGATAACCACATAACCACAACAGTTAGAAAATCCTTCTATGTGGCACACCTCATCACTAAGGGCTTTCATTCTAGAAAAAAGGAGGTCATTGTCCCTCTGTACTCATTCCTCATTAGACCCATTATAGAATACAATGCCCCATTTGGTATGCACCTTACAAGACATCTGCAACAACTAGAAAGGTCACATAAATACCTCACAAAAAAAATCACAGGCCTAAAGCAGATGCTTTATGCTGACCATCTAAAGAAATTCCAGCTATACTCTATTCATATTGCCTACTCAGAGGTGATCTCTGCCTAACATACAAGACCATGACAAACCCAGAGTTGTTGGACATGCTACACTTAAAGAAATCCCAATCTCTCTGAGCCACATGCTCCAGGGATCTTAACCTTGTCATCACGATGAATAGAACATGTTGGAAGGATAAGTTCCTAACCCAGAGACTTCCCATACGCTGGAATAGTCTGCCCATACATGTCAGGCAGAGTGCCTCAATGGCCCTCTTCAAGAACACCCTTGATGATTGGATGGGAGATAGGAAATTCACCCCAGGGATCACATCAGTAGCCCTGCTAGACAGGGGTCCAGGAAAGTAAATATTTGTGGGAAGCAATAGCCAGGGAATCATTATGGCTATGCTTGTATAGGCCCTAGGGCCGATAGCCTAGTACCTACCTATGAACCTATGAACAGGAGTGGTCTCCTTTTATATAGTTACTGTCTTCATAAACCATTGATGATTACACTCAGCCATTAGTGCCAGACAGTATTAAGACTTAATGTCATTCGGTAAATGCATACTAATTCAAAAGCTGATATTCTAGCGACTTTCTAAGTTTATAAGAGTAATGATAAAAATCTGTCCCTGACTGTGTGCCTTTGTACCACCATTAATTTTGCCTTTGTCTAGACTTCTTGCACTACGAGGTTTACTTATATATTATATATGCCCCATCCTTCTCCCTAATAACTCATGAACTGTTACAGGCCTTGCATAATTCTTGAGACCCTCATTATATGGTAACAAACAAGATAAAACGTGCTATACTAACATGAGTTATCACAGTGGGTCAAGATAGCAATTTCCTATATCAGAGCTGCAGGATTCAATCCCCCAACTTGTAATTTAATATTTTTAGTTTTTACTCCTATTTTATCCCTGGGGGCTAGTGGTAGTGCAGGGGACTAATCTTCAAGATGGGAGGGTGCAGGGTGTGAGTCCCTTTAAGTGCCTCTAAGTCAAACTATCTAAAGTATTCCTGGTGAATAGTGATCCCCTGACCTACATTATCTTTCTTTTTTTTTTTTTTTTGTATAAGTGCCTTTAAGGCACATTGTTAAAGGGTTATTCTCGGTGGGTAGTGTTTCCACTGAACCTAAGTACCATTAAGGCAATGATAGTAATGTGTTCTGCCTGGTGTCTTGTGGTTCCCCATCCATGTTGTCTTCCTTTTTTTATTAAGTGCTTTTAAGGCACTCCATATAAAGTACCCTTATTGTCTAGTGGTTCCCCCATGCTTGTCTTTGTTCCCTATGCTTGTCTTTGTTAAGTGCTATTAAGGCAAAAGATGAAAGTGTTATTTCTGGTGTCTAGCGACTCCCCTGAGACCCAGTGTTGCAAGCTTTGCTCATTCATCTATAGAAGTGTAGAGGTATGTCAGTCACACACATGCACACGCATGCACACGCATGCACACACAGACACACACACACACACACACACACACACACACACACACACACACACACACACACACACACACACACACACACACACACACACACACACACACACACACACACACACATTCAGTTCATACAGACCTACATACACACATATAAGCCTACTCCTCTCCTTTATTAACTCCTCTACTGTGACCTCCCAGGCAAACACATACACACACTACCAACACTAACTGCCTGCTAAACTCCCTGGCACTTACCTCTACCATGATGAGTGAATACAATCTTTTGGAAGCTTCCATAAACATAAGTACCTTTTTTTTTTTTTTTTTTGCAAAATTGATTGCAACTTTAATGTCAGATATAAAACTGAAAAGGAAATTAATTGTAAAACAACTATGTTTCAGAAAATGAAAAGTTAAATTTAAAATGTACGAACTTCATTAAAGATATTTCTACCTATGTGCATGTTACATTGAACATCATTCTGTGTTCTTCTCTTGAGACATTTGATGACCTAAGACAGGAGAATGTCTTGTTTACTTTAAAGGTGATTTTGTAGAAGATAAACTGAAATTGAAAAAGCCACAAATCCTGACATTTTTGTTTGCTGCATATATAGGAGATTGGTTAAAGCATTGGCTAGACCTATCATGATAGGATGTGGTGGGTGTCTTCAAAATATTGGTTAAATAATATACCAAGAACAATACAGACATATAATTAAATTGGACCCACATATTGTTGGTTCAACACATTCATGGCATTGTTTGCTGTGAATCAATTTGTTTTTTAGCATTAGGTATACAAAGTTTGCAAACAGATGCAAAACATTAGAATGGAACTGAGACATTACAAAATTTTATAGGTGATTCACCAGCAAGTGATTATTCTTAAGTTTGATTGTTTTCAGTTTAAAAAAAAGTGCAGTTGTGTAAAATCTTACCATAAAGGTAGATGTCCTTGCCTTCACCACTCTGCTGCAGTATTCCTATTGAATGGGATTCCCTGACATGAAGCCCTACGTTTGGCCAGTTTACAAAAGTCTACCATTGCTTTAAGGTACGCTGAACATCATCTGTGCACTCCCTGTATAAGGTAGGGCATAAAGGTGACGTTCAGGCATACCATCCTCAGAACTGATTGCCCCAGTAAGAACAGTTATCCAAAGAAAACCAAGGATAACCTTCAGATTTCAGGAAGGGAAAAAGACCAAGGGGATGGAAGGAGGGAGTGAATATTGTAGAAGTGAAGGCAAGGACATCTACCATTATGGTAAGATTTTGCACAGTTATACTATGTACTTACATTCACTGCTGCAGTAGTCCTTATGAATGCGAGAGTGCAAAAGCTCAAGAAGAAATTTGGGAGGAGGAAGCATAGAGCCCTCCAAGAAACCATGAAAAATGGCAGCAGCAAAACCAGCGCTAGCTCTGGAGATACCATCCAACTGGTAATGTTTAGTAAAGGTACGCACAGAAGTCCAGGTAGCATCTTCAAGAATAGAATTAGTGTCTAAGCCTTCGAAAAAGCACCAAAAGAAACCACGAGTGGAATGAGCCTTTACAGGAGAAGGAAGGCTCTCCCTATGAAAAGTATAACAAAAGAAAATAGCCTTTGAAATCCAAGTGGAAATAGTTTGCTTGCAGACAGCCAAATCTAAAAACCTAGGATGAAAGGAAACAAATAACTGGTCAGACTTTCTGATAGCTTTAGTTTTATCAAAATAAAATCTGAGCTGTCTATGCACATCTAAGGTATGCAGCACCCTCTCACTGTCAGACTGTGTAGAGGGAAAAAAAGTAGGCAAATTAATAGACTGATTAAGTGACAACTCATTAGCCACATTGGGCATGGAAGAAGGATTAGGTTCATAGATTAGTACTAGGGGTGCAAGCCATTTTAAGCTTAGCCAATTATCCCTTGTGAGACTCAAACGCTGCAGCTTGTGTTTATAAGGCAAACACCTTAACCATTAGGCCACCCTCCCAACCCCCTTAGGACACAAGGATGCCCTGTCCACATGAAATATCAGAAAAGGTGGACAAAACAATAAGGGCTTGCAACTTAGACACTCATCTGGCTGAAGTAATAAGGTAATAAAGAGCTGTCTTCCAAGAACAATGTTACAAGGAAGCTGAAACAGCAGGCTCAAAAGGAGCCTGAGTCTATTTTTCCAGAACAAAATTAAGATCCCAGGGAGGAGGAGCAGGCTTCCTGGGAGGTCTAATATTAAGGATGCCTTTAAGAAATTGCTTAGCCTCAAACTTAGAAACTAACGGGGGAGTTAAAGGCTGACAAGCAGAAACAGCTGATAAGTGGCCCTTAATAGGCCAAACTAGCATTGAGCAACTCACATAAATAAGAAAGAATCGAAGCAACATCCACAGAAAGTAGGTCCAGGTCATGAGAAAGGCACCAAATAGAAAACCTCTTCCATTTAGATAAGTAGGATTTCCTAGTAGCAGATTTCCTGGTCTCCTGCAGGACCTGTGGAACATCCTCAGAAAAAAAGGTGCTTATTAGGAATCAAAACCCTATCACCCAAAGTGTCAGTTGAAGCGTGGACAGGTGTGGATGGATGAGAGACTTCTTGTCTTGTGTGAGGAGATCCACCCTGTGAAGTAACTTGTGATGATTGCCCCTGGCTAGATGAAGAAGTAGAGGGAACCAGTGCTGTTGCAGCCAAAAGGGAGTCAGCAACAAGATTTTGGGAGCATCCTGTTGAATCTTGAACAGGACTCTCGGAATGAGAGGAAGGGGAGGGAATGCAGAAAGAAACATCCCCTTCCAAGAAAATAAGAGGGCATCCACCTTCCATACCAGAGGACCTGGGACTCTGGCACAAAACAGAGGAAGTTGTCTGTTCAGAGGGGAGGCAAAGAGATCTACTTGAGGAGTACCCCATGGGTGGACAATGTCTAGAAACACATCCCCGTATAGCATCCATTCATGGGACTGAGTGAAGGACATGCTCAGATTGTCTGCCTCAACATTCTGATCTGAAGGAATGTAAACTGCCTGAAGAGTCATTCAACACTGGATAGCCAGATCCCTTACCAGACGTGCTAGCCGGCAAAGACAGTACAATCTTGTACCCCCCTGTTTGTTGATATACCACATGACTGTGGTATTGTCTGTGAATACCTTGAGAGGCCCTGCAGAGAAGAGAGGATGAATGGCCTGAAGAGCCAGCATAAGAGTCTGCATCTCTTTGATGTTGATCTGCTCCTTCTGCTGATGAGGCAACCACACTCCTTGAACCTTCAGGGAGCCAAATGTTGCTCCCCATAAAACATCTGAATTGTCTGTGAACAGATCCTGATAGGGAAGAGGAAGCTGAAAAGGGAACCCTGGATTCAGAGACAACTGTTGAATCCACCACAGAAGTTCTTTCTTGAGACACAGCAGAAGAGGAACAGGAAAGTCTAGAGGATGAGCATGCTGAAGCTACACCAACTTCAGAAACCACTGGAACTTCCTCATGTGAAATTTGGCCAGAGGGAGCATCAGAATGGTGGAAGCCATGAACCCCAGAGCTCTCAGAAACTCCTGTAATGGAGGTCAGGGGATGATGAGTTTGAAAGAAAGAAATGAGAGTTAATGCCTTTGGAGGAGGCAGAGATGCCAGCATTGGCACCATTTGAAACATGCAACCCAGAAAGACATGATCCTGAGAAGGAGCCAGGGAAGACTTTTTGAAGTTTATTGTGAACCCCAGGCTCTGAAGAAGAGAAATGGTAAAATGAAGATTTTGCAAAAAGACCTTTGGAGAAAATGCCTGCATCGGCAGGTCATCCAAATAGGGAAATATTTGGATCCCTTGAAGCCTCCAAATGACAATCACAGGAGCAAGGCATTTGGTGAACACCCTTGGGGCAGTAGAAGGGCCAAAGGGTAAAGCACAGAACTGAAAATGTCAGGAAGCAACAGAGAAATGCAAAAACTTCCTGAAAGGAGGATTGATCAGAATATGGAGATAAGCATCTATAGATCTAGGTCCAGAGACACCAGAAAAGCCTGAGGGAGCAAGAGAGGAAAAAGGGACTGAAGGGACAACATCTGAAAGGAAGGCACCTTCAGAAAGGTGTTTAGATGGGAGAGGTCTAGAATAGGTCTCCAAGTACCTTCTTTTCTCGGCGCTAGAAATATTCTTGAATAAAACCCTTTCTCCCTTTGGGACACGGGCACCTCTTGAATAGTACCCTGAGACAAGAGGTCTTGAAGAACCTGTGGGAAAAAAGCAAGCTGTTCCCAAGGAGGCTGTGGAATGCCCATAAAAGGATTGCGGGAAATCTAGACCATGAAGTACCCTTGTCAAATGATTGACAGAACCCAAGAATCCTGGGTGATTCGGAGCCAAACAGGAAGAGAAAGAGAAAGGTGAAGAGAAAGAGGAATGTGGCTGGGAACAGGTGGATAGTCAGACAGCACCTGGTTTGTCAGGAAAGGAAAGCTTAATAATCCCTGCAGTCTGAGTGGCCTTAGCAGGAGGAGTCCATTTACTACCGTTTTTATCTGCAAGACTGCCTATGAACAAAGGCTGGCTTAGAATGGTAGTTTCACTGAAATTTAGGCACAGGAGAAACAAAGACATGCTTAAGCTCCTGTAAATCCTTGCCCTTGTCCTGAAGAGACTTAAATAAACCAGCAGCCACTTCACCAAACAAAAGAGTATTATCCAGAGGAGCATCCATCAACTTAGCCTTAACATCATTGGGCAAAGGTTGAAGCTGAAGCCAAGAATACCTTCTCATTACTGAACCAAAAGCAGCAGCCCTAGAAGAGGCATCTGCTGCATCATAACTACATTTGATAGAATGATGAACTACCTGAGAGGAAGTCCCAAGCAAGGAAAGAGCAGAGGAGTTACTCTTAGAGTCTGGAAGATCAGAAAGCATCTGACAAGCCTGAGAAAGAAGAGCCAAGACATACCTAGAGATATGGGTCTGATAATTAATAGCCCTAAAAGCTACGGTAACTGAAGTATAAACCTTCTTTCCCAGCCCATCAATGGTTCTACTGTCCTTGTATAGAAGGCAGTAACTTGGATGAAGGAAGCAATTGAGATGGCTTATCAGATGCTACAGACATCATAGAGGAGTCAGCAGCAAGACATTTGAACAAAAAGGAACAATCCTCAGGCACCCTATAAAACCTATCAGACTTCTTGGGAGCAGGGGGCAGAGAATCCAGCATTTTAGAGTCAGTGGAAAAAAATGTTCAATAAAGCAGGCAAGTCAGGAGGAATGGCCAGAGTTTTAGGAGATTCATTCTGCAGTAACTCATAGTACCTCTTATGGACATGCAAAACCTGGGCACAATCCAACTTAAAAAATTCCATCATCCTAGAGACCATGTCCCCAAAGAAAATTACCTCAGAAGGATTATCTAGAGTATGAGAATCCTCCTCCTCAGACCCGTAGTCTAAAGAAGAAGGAATCTGGGTAGAATAAGCGAGGGATTCATCATCAGAATCCACCTCAGAAGAAAGCAATTCTCTGAGTCTTTTAGGGCAAGAGGAGGACCAGTGAGGAGCAGGAACTGAAACTCCTTGAGGAGGCCGCAATGACAGTAAAGCATTAAATAACCCCTGAGTAAAGGCCTGCCACTCACTTTGCAGATCACTAGGAGCAGAAGAAATATGGTTAGTTTCCTGTTTCTTTTTTAAGGGGACAGTCATCCTAGAAAATTGAGAAGGCCCAGACTCAGGACGGAATTCCAAAACTGCAGTAGGAACCTCTTCCCTAAAGAGAAACTGCAGAACCCCTCTAGACCCCTTGGAAACAGTCAACCATGGTTCCCTCTGCACACCCAAAACAGACACCTGCAAAGCCTCACTGGACATGCTGCCTACCAGATCCTCACTGGCCTCCAACCCAGACACGATACGAGAATCTGACAAAACAACCAGGTGAGCCTCTAGGTGCATAATAACCTCAGGAGAAACTCCTAGCAGAGGCTGGACAGTGGAAGATTCTGGTCTTACCTTATGCACCTTCTTCTTCCTTGATGGCAGACCTTCAGGTCAGGAAGTTCCAACCATAGTACCTGCAGCAAGAAGCTTAAGTTGCTGGTTCACAAGATGCAAGGAAAGGAAAGAAAACCTACTGCGAATAGTTTTGGTGACAAACGCCTGACAAATTGAACAAGACGTATGGTCGTGAGCAGCACCTAGGCAAAAAAAAGACACTTATCTTGGTGGTTTTTATGGGGAATCAGTCTCCCACACTGGCATTTACCCTTCTTGGATGACATTAACCCCAAACAGTACAAAAGAAACAGAACAAGTAACCAAAAACCTAACTGGGTACTTATCTGCAACTGTGAGGACTCCAGCAAATAGGAGTAAGCAGAGGAATAACACCCGACAAAATCTACCAGATCCACTAGAGCAAGCGACTTAAACCTTAGCACAGATATAAATAGGACATGCTGGAGGGATAGATTTGTCACCCAGAGACTCCCTATGCTGTGGAATAAAATCCCAGTCCATGTGAGGCAGAGTACCTCGTTGGCTCTGTTCAAGAGAAATCTTGACCGGTGGATGGGAGATCGTAGGTTTACCCCGGGAATCATCTCTGTGTCACTGCTGGACAGAGGCACAACAAATTAATGGGCACAGTATTTTTTAACATAAGGGGTGGCGTAAGCCACAAAACTTTGGGCTAGGCTTATAAATGCCTTAGGGCAAATAGCCTAGTATAAACCTATGAACCTAGAAACAAACAGAAAAATGGATAAAAAAACAGATGGAGGTAACAGAACAACAGTTAAAACAGCATTCAGACTGGCGGCAAAGAAGTTCTAAGGATCGTACACCTGAACGTCACCTTTATGCCCTACCCTACGCAAGGAATGTGCAGGTGACATTCAGCATACTTTAAAGCAATGATAGACTTTTGTAAACTTGCTGTGCGTAGGGCTTCACAGCAGGGAATCCCATTCGTAAGGAATACTGCAGTGGTGAATGTAAGGACATCAACTGTTTTGCCCCAAGGAACTGCTATGCAGGAAATGAAGAAAGATTGAATTTACTTATTTAAACAAGACAAATATAGTACAAAATCTGCTAAGTGCTTTTGTTTGAATTGAAGTTCTACAGACTTCTTCACAACCAATCATGAGGTGCATTGCTTCCTTTAAAAAATGTTCAATCTTGATGCATATATTAAAATTTAAAGAAACAAGCACCTAAATATTCCACGACTCACTATCAGTGTAACTATAAGGAAAAAATGCCAAAATTTAATTTAAGTTGCCAGTGCAATTCCATGGGAGACTATCCTGGAGTTTAGGGAATTTCACTGGCAACTTAAATTGCGCAAGATACCTCTGGATTGAATGGCAGCATTAGTGCCTCCAGTATTTTTAGGTTGCGGTCCATGAATTTGTAACAGTGTTTTGGACAGTTATTTATATTTAAAATGTTTTTAAACTTAGTCAAATATTTACATATTTTTACATTTTTATATTATGACAATTCTTGTTTTTTTATATTTTTTATGCTGAAATTTACTAAATATATATATATATTTATATATATATATATATATATATATATATATATATATATATGGGTCTACTTTACATGGTCGACTTTTCACAAAGTCGACTTTCATATGGCCAAGACCATATGATCGATTTTCCGAAAACTGACCATGTGAGACTCAAACCCTGCACCTTGTGTTTGTAATATATATATATCTATATATATATATATATATATATATATATATATATAGATGTTGTGTTGTATACACACACACACACACACACACACACACACACACACACACACACACATATATAGTCACATAACCACTATACATAATATATTGTTTTATAAGAATTTTACTATCTTTTCCTTATAGTTACTTTATCTTCTGTGTGTGGGTTATTACCTTAAATTTCCAGAAGTTGTACTGTTATGTGAAACCTCGTCACAATTTCGTTACAGTGCTGAAGTCTGTTTTTATAAGACATGGTGTTCCTTGTGAAGTTATGTCACACAACGGTATGCAACTTGTGAACCACTGGGGTTTGTAATTGTATCCCACTGTGGGAATGTGTGTGCTTTCCTCAAATCCTAGGTATCCGCAGCATAGTGAACAAGTAGAATGAATGGTACAAACAGACTCATATTTGGAAGAGCAACAGTTCACAGAAGTTGATTCTTATTTTGTTATTTTTCAGCTCATGAAACTATATGTGACTGCAATCTGTAAGCCTTTGCTAATTCAGTTGTTCATTGATAGACTTATCAAGTTTAAACTACTTACTTTATACTTTGATTAGTACCTTACAGAAGAAGCAGTGCAGTGGAGTTTATGCAGGCATTTCAGTAGAAACCAGAAGTTCTGCAATGACAGATCATTGACAAATCATTATATCTAGCAACAATGTATGAGTAAGGATGGATTGTGAGCAAAACTTGCATTATTTTGGTTGTTCTTAGCCAAACAATGTCCCTGTTAATGAAATGAGTGAAACAGAGCAACCGAGATTTCATGTAATGCATGGTCTTAATATGCAGTTTTACAGAAGAAACCAAGAAGTTATTGTTTAAACAATTATGTTCAACTGATACCCGAATGTGTGTGTGTGTGTGTGTGTGTGTGTGTGTGTGTGTGTGTGTGTGTGTGTGTGTGTGTGTGTGTGTGTGTGTGTGTGTGTGAGTCCAGATGAGTGAAGTTCTCAAATTCAAACTGTAAGAGCCATTACGACTTTGTAAAAATATAAATGTCCTTGAGACTTTGGTTCAGTTTAAATGCTCAGTCTTCATTTCAAGATGTCTCCAGCACTAATTCTAAGAATAGTGCTCCAGGTATGTAGATTCCAGAAAAATACTATGTTAGAGCTCCAGTATCATCACTAGTGAATGTTTATGCTAGATATCAATGCTTAATTAAAAAGAAATCATTGTAGTGACTGCACATCAGATCAACCTCTCAACTCTCCAGATTTTTGCAGTATGTCCATATTCTTGTCTCATATTTTTGATCTGTTCCTAATAAAATTTCTGGTTTTCTGGAAAATCATTGAGTAATGAGGTCACTTAATAATAACAGATATTTGAGTTTCAGACTTCATAACCTTCACAAAATGCATGCTAACACAAAAACTGTTATTCTAGCAACTTTCAAAGTTTATAAGAGCAGTCTTTATAATCTGTCCCTATTTTTGTGCCTTTGTCTCCCATTATTTTTAGTTTTGTTCAGACTTTTTGTGATAGGTTTAGAGGTATGTATATCCTTGTTGGGAGCATCAGAAACAAGCAGATAAGGTGCCTTTATTTGTATTAGTGTCTGTCATAAGATATACACAGTACAGCATATGATAGTATATCTACTAAATTAAGATGTGTCATATAAGGTATTTGCAAATTAGTAATGATTTCAGTCTTTAAATGTTTTTAGCTAATGTGATTAGTTTATCATGTGAACTTCATGACTATGTGTATATTTATTTGTAAATATATACAACAAGCATCTAAGAGTTCATGTTATATGTGTCGTGTCTTGTGCATCAAGAGTTTCAATAGGTATTTATTGAGAAATAACATCCCACATAAAGACTAAATTCGCAATGCTGATTGGCTGCCAGATTTGATCAATGCCTTTGCATTATATAATTGGGATTATATCAGAGGATTAGAAAGCTGACCATTTTCAACACCTTAGAAAACATGTATCATTAGCATAAATAAGTATGGTCTATATACAAATTCAAGCTGGAAATATCTGTTTGAAAAGTTAGAATTTATTTTTTCTGTTGGACTCTATTCACTTTCTACATGGTTTCATGATCCTAAGATATTTAGTGCCCCACCAGTTATACACAGCCATCTGAGACTGACAGGAAATTGAACAAATGAAGGTTTAGCATACTCCTGTTGGTGCACACAGTTTGAGGATCACAGTGTCATGAAGCTATTTCATTAATAAAGATGTTTGGGATGTTCTTCAGGATGTTTCATGCACTTCACAAATTCCCACTAGTTATTACCAAACGTACATGCACAGAGATTCCTGGATTTTGTAAACACAAACTCCCTGGAACTGATAGTCAGTACACCAACCAAGGGTGCAACCATATTGGATTTAGTCCTCACTATTATGGGAGACTGCTGCACACCCTCTACTGTAATGCCTTCCCTGGTAAGGTCAGACCACAAAATGGTCTCCTTTGAAGTAAAAATAAAACCTGGATCCCCAGCTAAACCTGGAACATTCAGGAACTATTCTAAGGCTAACATCCTGGTATTAAGTGAGAACCTGGCAAAATTTCAAGCCTCCATAAACCCTGAGAAGACTGCTGTATATGCACAACTGTTCACAGAAACCCTGTACAAGCATGTTAATAGCTGCACAGAAGGAGATGTACCCACCAGGAAGAAGTACAGAACTAACTCAAAAAACAAGCCACCCTGGTGGAATCACAAAATCAATAGGCTGTAATACGAGGAAGAAAATCATGGCAAAAATTAGGAAGTGCAGCACCCAGCAGGATAAAAGCACTCTCATCAAACTAAGCAAACAACTCAGAAGGCAAATAAAGTCTACCAAAGCCAAATCTGAGGTAAGTTTGGCCTACCAGGCCAAGGACAACCACAAAGCATTCTTTAGCTATGTCTACAACCTCAAGGGCAATACACAATTGTGTGCAGAGCTTACTGTAAATGGAGCCACCTATACTGAACCAGAAGCTATAGCAAACCTCCTGGCTGATAAATTCAGCTCCAAAATTTCCCCTCAACCTTCTGTCAGGAAATATCATTAAATATAACTCCCCCCTATATCACTAGGGAACAGATCCTTAATGTTCTCTCTAAGACCAAGAACACTGCATCAATGGAGTCAGACAATATCACAAGATGCCTTCTAAATAGCATGAAACATGACCTGCCAGGGTGTCTGGAGTTACTACTTAACTGTAGCCTCCAAACAGACCTCATGTCTCATGAATGCAGAAAGGTAACAGTCAGCCCCCTGCACAAAGGTGGGCCATCTACAGACCCTGGAATCTACAGACCCATAAGTCTCATTAGTCTTATATGTAATGCCATGGAAAAAATTATCATGGAGATGATCAACAGAGATATAGTAAACCTACAGACACTGGACCCAACCCAGTTTGGTTTCACCAAGAGCAGATCATGCCTACTCAACCTGGTGGATTTCTTTGAGAAGGTCACCAAAGCAATGGATGTGGGCAAAATCATTCACACTGCCTACCTTGACCTGGCCAAGGCATTTGACACAATACCCCCACTTGGGCGTTGTTGACAAACTCAAGAGGTTAGATACAAACTCGTATGTCACCCGGTGGATAGCCAACTGGCTCTGAGACAGGACCCCGGAAGTTAGAACTTGGGAGTCCACCTCTACAAAGAGGCCAGTCACAAGTGGAGTCCCTCAGGGATCAGTCCTTCGATTGGTCCTTTTTGGCATTTATTTATCAGATGTCAAGGCCAATGTCACTGGTCTCTGGCTGATTAAGTTTACAGATGATGGCAAATTAGGAGCTGTCATTGAATCTCACACTGACACAAATGTTCTCCAGGAGGGGCTGACACACACAAACAACCAGTGTCAGAGCCAGGGACTAAAAATAAATGCCAAAAAATGCATAATAGTATCCTTTGAGAAGTCATCCATCCCTGGAAACTATCATATTGACAACACACCCCTTAGAGTTGACCCAGTAGTCAGGGACCTAGGGACATACATAGATAGTAATCTAGTCTTTGACCATCATGTGTCTACAATGATGAGGAAATAATTCTATGTTGAGCAACTTATAAACAAAGGTATGGCATCTAAGTCCAAGGAAGTCATTGTTCCACCTTATTCGGCATTCATCAGACCTATCAATAAGTACAATGTCCCCTTTAGTACGTACCTAACCAGGCATATCCAACAATTGGAATGTCCACAGAGGTTCCTCACTAAAGGAATACAGGCCGTAAGTAAAATGTCCTTTGCAGACCACCTCAAGGCCTTATCCCTGTATTCTGTCTCCTACAGGCTTTTGATGGAAGATCCTTGCCTGGCATACAGGGCAAAACAAACAGCACCAGAATTACCCATTCTAAAGGCTTAAACCTTGCCTGTGATATAAATAGGAACCACTGGAGAGATATGTATGTATTCCAGAGACTACCCCATCTAAGGAACAGACTCCCTATCCATGGGAAACAGAGTTCCTCCATAACCCAATTCAAGTGCAACTTGAAGTATTGGATGGGAAACTGGAAATTCATCCCTGGTTTGGCACCTATGTCTATAATGTAAATTGTTCATCTCCCTGGCCCATGCTTACACTCATCAAGGGTATCAGAACTTGGCAGAGATTTGGGATGAATGGCTAGGCTTAAAGAAGCCCTTGTGGTTGTTAGCCTAGTAGGCACCTATGATTGCAACATCTTCTTGTGACTGAGAATGATGTAACTGGAACTAAAACAGATAAGTACTTAAAGCAGCCACGTATATTTGGTTATATTGCTTTGAAACATTTGGTATGATTACAATGATTCATATTAGGCAAGCTACTGAAAAAACTGTTTTACATATGTCCTAGGATGAGTGTCTTTTTGCATGTGGAGAAAGCAGGCAGGTAGGCAGAGACTTTCTAATTTTTAGTTCCTTATGTTACCTCCATTGCCAAATACAAACCATATTTGGGATACAACATTCTCCATAATACTATCATTGTTGTGTTCATGGCATGGTTAACTGGTATTCACAACCATGGAGGAATTACTGGAAAAAAATCTTAGAATTACAAGTGGGGAGTGACCAAAAAACTGGTACAGCTACAACAACTGATTATACTGTCCAGCATGGACAACAACCCCTAAAACTATGCAGCCTGTGAATAAACTTGCCAGAGAGAATGATAAGTAACATGAATGTTATGACACAACAATATGTTGCAGCCAAGTAGACTGGACAACAATCCAGCCATCCCAGTTGACAGGACAGACAATGAAAATGTGTATGGACATGGAATAGGCTGACTGAACTGATTATGATAAACTTTAGAATAGTCAAGGCTGGTATAACTCATGAGCTACAAGCAGTAAAATTTCATAACTGGAATTCTAATGTAGACGAACTGGTCACTGCACCGATGCATGAGCAAAAATGTTAGAAATTGTAGTAGTAGGTAAGTTTAAAAGAGCTTTGCTTAGTAAAATAAGAAAAGATCCTGAGTACTTTGATTAGCTACTAACTTTAGTAGAATGCCTATTAGTTAATGATACAATGTTTAAAAATGAATAGATTTCATAGATATTCCATGATCACTTATGACCATTCATGATTTGCCAGTACCCTCCCTTAGACTGCACTTCCATTCCCAAGTGGGCCATACCAGTCAATCCTGCAGTAAATTTGTGGACACTCATCCAGTCATGAAGGTTATGTTTAAAGGAATATGGTAAGTCGTGCTGCTTAATATGCAAGGGAAGTCTAAAGCAGAGGTTTGGGAGGTGCTTGGTTATAAACCTGTCATCCCACTTTGTTTTATTTATCTGTTGTTGAAGACTTAGGTCCTTGGTTCTATTATTGGTAGAGATATTAGACTTGTAGAGATGAAAGAGGAACATAACAAATGGGTCTCTAATGGCATGTTAGAGATTTCCCCTAAAATGCCTGCATGGCACTTAATAAAGGAACATAGCTTCAATCCTCGGGACTTTGGGGAAGTGATCTTTTTGGTTAGGAGCCCTTGCATTTTTCTAATTGTTTGATATGTTTAGTGAAGTGCACCATGAAGGGGACAGTGTACTCAGTAATTGGCCTGATCTACACGGAATACAAGGGAGTAACTAGGTCTTTAGACCTTGATAACATTCCTTTGGCAATTAGCTGGGCTACATAAAATAATTTCTTAAAAAACACTGCCACCTGATGTTCAAAAGAGAGGAAGAAATCAACCCAAGTACCTATGTCCCTCACTATATTTTTGCTTTGTAGTTGTTGTGTTGTCTATACAGTACAATGAGAGGAAATGAGAGGAAGGACTGTCTACCAAACATGATGATACTACATGCTTTTATCATTAAGTCTGAGCCTATTTTAGCACACCAAAAGTTTATAAGAATTGTCTACTTCTAAAGATAAAACTGCAGTAAGGAATGTAATGTCTGTGAAACAAAAATAATTGTATAATGTGTTAATCTGGCACATACATGGATAGGGGGTTACATTGTTACATTTTTTGTTACTAAGCCTGAAGATAGTTTTTGACAGAAATTTGAAAACTGGAAATCCCACTTTAGTTGACATAATTCCTATGGAGAGTGATATAATTAAGCCAGGATAACTGAAGCAACCCTTCGTCACTGATTTACAACCAATTAAATAAAATGAATTGTAGTTTTAGAAGGAAGGGAGATACAAGCTCTGCTACATTCTGGCAGCACGATTGCCCTTGTCAAACCTTGCCTGATGTGTAAGCATATGGACAGTTAACAATCAAAAAATTGGAGGGAATATGGATTCAGGTTGACAGAAAAGAGTATCTAAGTACACATGCAGAAATTCATACAGTTCTAGGGAAACTACCGTATTCTGTGGCTGTAACCCCAAAGCTAAACTCATGATCTAATATTAGGAAAATAATTTCATCATTTTAAAATAGCGTGGAAAATGTGGGAGGAGGTAGAGTCTGAAGACACTGTGCAGCAAGATGATACAACCATTCAGAATAATAATGGAGGGATGAAATAATGCTGAAGCACTCTTACAAACATCCAGAATCAAAATTAGGATAAAGTGGTTTACATAGCAAATGAAATAGGAGCTAGAATTTGGCTATGGCTAGAAAATAAAAAAGGATCCTGTCTATTACTAGAAACATGCTTCAGTGACAGATCACCAGAACCCACAGCTATAAGAGATGTAAGTATAGGAAATGGAAATCAGCAGATAGAAAATATTAAAATAAAAGTCAGTTCAAATCAGAAGCATACCTAAAGACTTACAAGGTTAGCACAGAAACACAGGGAGAATAAAAATAGGTAAAACAAATGTATGGGCTGAGAGGTTGGTATAATAGTTAAGGTATTTACCTTAAAGACACAATGTACAGGGTTTCATTCTTACATGAATTAATTGGCTAGGCTTAAAATGGCCCACAAGGACAGTTAGCCTAGTACTAATCTAATCTGTGAGCCTACTGAGTGAGGATCTCCACAACAAAATGTGTAGAAAAAGTGAAGGCAAATTCGGGCATAAAGTGAGGACCTTCTGAATAATGTGAGTCGAAAAATGATGATAGCATAAAAATGCATAGCTTTGAGCTTCTTTTTGCTAGTGTATGGCAGAGACTACAAATAAAGACAACCTCCTTCCAAGACAAGAAGGAATAAAACTGATGATAAACTTTATTCTAAGATACCCTTTGCAGTGAACTGGCAAAATAATGAATGAAAAGTAAGTGTAAGAGTGATATGTACTCAGAGAAATGTAGGGGAGAGCAGCTTAAAAAAGAATAAAGCACTGAAGAGGCTTCTGTTTATTGTCAGAAAAGTAAATCAGAAGATGAATTTGTTTAGAATTCCCTTTTGCAGGAGAAGACAGAGAAGAATCTGCAGTGCCAGTACTTTTAGGGGAAGAAACTACACCATCCACATTAAGGCATGTTACTGAAAAAATTAATCCTGAGATAGTGGACTTACAAGTAAGCCACATAAACTTTGAAAAGGCACACTGGGAAGATAGATATTTAAGTAAATCTTGAGACAATTTAACTAACATTGTAGGGAAAGAGTGAACAGGATACTTTCATTATGTCTTACCCATACTTTGAGTTAAATAATGACCTCTTAAACATTGTAAGTAAAGGGAGGAAATTTTGCATCGGTTACTAGTGCTAAAACCTTATAGGACTATTAGTGAAGTATTAGTAATGTAGTATTAGGAGGTCACCTGGGGATGTTCAAAACTAAGGCATGAGTATTAACTATTTTATACTGGCCTAACATAATGAAGTATATAGAAATCTTCTATGTTTCATGATCAGAATGCCAGAAATCTGTCTCCACATCCTGGATATAAAAATCCTTTGATCTCCATGCCTATCATAGGAGTACCCTTTCAAATGATTACTACTGACATCATGGGACCATTAGTAAAATCTAGCAATGGTTATCAGTGCATGTTACTCACAAGGGGCTATGCTATATATTTATAGAAGCAGTGCCATTATACAAAGATATGCTAGGCCAATTGCCACAGGGCTTTCAGTGTTATTCTCCAGAGTAGGTATCCATAAGCAGATACATACTGACCAATGAACTCTGTTTATGTCAATGGTACTGCATTAGCTATGTCAGTACTTTAAAGTCAAACAGTTGAAGA
This sequence comes from Protopterus annectens, assembly GCF_019279795.1. Classification (NCBI taxonomy): domain Eukaryota; kingdom Metazoa; phylum Chordata; order Ceratodontiformes; family Protopteridae; genus Protopterus; species Protopterus annectens. The sequence goes on along the minus strand of NC_056737.1, from coordinate 750,103,151 downwards.
CCTCTATCCCCAGGTTGGACAAGGAGAGTGTCACGGTCAGCTGCCTGTCCAGTGCCAGGATTTGTCAGATCATGCATGCACTTAGGTTTCTTAGCAACAAGTACCTTTATGGCTCTGTCATAATTTATCTTGGTGTGAATGACCAGAGATGTACCTCACTAGACTATATGAATACAGACACAGTTGAGCTCTCTGAGTATGTGTCCCAAGCAGGTATGTTCCTAGCCTTTAGCAGCATACTACACTCACCTAGGATGATGCCACAGTATAAACAAAAAATGATTGATTTCAATAATTGGCTCAGTTTTTGGTGTCATTCAAAGGGGATACAGCTCCTGTCAGCCTGGGAAGCCAAGGATGACAAACCTCGCTGCTTTGCCAGGGATGGTTTGCACCTCGCACCTTTAGGCTTTCAGCTACAGCAAAGGCTGTTTCCTCCCTGATAGTGCCTTTTTTAGGCAAGGTCTCAAAAACAACATTACTGACAGGGAATTAACCAATCAGAACAAAATAAGGGTCATGCTGCTAAATGCTAGGATCTTAAAACACCAATCAGAACAAAATAAGGATCATGCTGCTAAATGCTAGGATCTTAAAACAAAGACTGCACTCCCCAGAAGCACTTCTGTCACTAGAAGATGTAGATGTCTGTGCAGTCACACACACCTGGATCAAAACCTGAGAGAGTACCCCAGCCTTGCAAGCTACAATGCCTTCCACACAAAATGAACATGTGAAAACCAAAGGAGGTGGTGTTTCAATTTATATTAGAGATGAATTCACCTCCCATCTAGTGAGACTGGACAACTCCATGGAATTACTCCAGGTCCAGGTTATGGTGGGTAAGACCCCCATTCAAGTCATAGCCAGTTATAGATCCCTCTCCATGGATCACAATGCCCATGAAGCCTACTTGACCAAACTGGAGACAATTCAAATTTTACTGAACACACTGGTTATGGAGGATTTCAATTATCCCACCATCAACTGGGAAACCTACGGTAGCCCTAACTTGCTACTGCAAAAGTTCCTTGACTTTGTTAATTTAAATACACTGGAACAAATTATCCATACCCTGACAATGGGAACAAACATTCTGGATCTGGTCCTCACCAACATGTCAAACAGATGCACTGCCGCAACTGTAGGACCCTCATTAGTTAAAACTGACCACAAATCAGTCACCTATGAGCTGCACTACCACCAGAACTCACAAAGGGTGAAATCAGACTAAAAACTTCACCAAGGTAAACTATACCCTCCTCGGTGAAGGTATAAATGCATTCCAAGCCCCGTCCCAAGCTGGAAGTGGTAACTACACCAAAGCTTACACTAACACCCTGTACAATAACTTGTATACGTGTATAAACCTGGCTGTACCAGCAAGAATCAAAGCCAGAGCCCCAAGTAAAAGCAAGCTACCATGGTGGATATCCAGCATCAAAAGACTTTACAATAAACGCAAAATGTTGCTGTCCAAGAAAACAAAGGCAAAGCCCCACCAATGGAAAAGCACACTCCTAAGACTCAACAGGCAACTAAGACAAGTTGTCAAATCCTCCAAGGGCTGCTTTGAGAGAAACTTAGCAAGTACAGCCAGTGATACCCATAAGGCCTTTTACTACTATGTACATAACCTAAAGGGTAGGAGACAAGCATGTGCAGAACTAGTGGCAAATGGTATCACACACACACTCACCCCACACCTGCTAGCAGATAGGTTTGGTGCAACTTGCACTGCATTATTCTCTCAACTTACAACAAATGCACCCCTAAACTTCCCCCACCCTACATATCTGAAGACCAGGTCCTCAAAGATTTGTCCAAAGCAAACAACACAGCCTCTGTAGGAACAGACAGCATCCCAGGCTGTCTTCTAAACAGGTTAAAACATGAACCAGCATCACCACTAAGTACCTTTGCAGTCATAGCCTATCCCCAGGCTTTGTTCATGCAGAAGGGAGAACAACAACAGTAATTCCCCACCACAAAGGCAGCATAGCAACAGACCCAGGGAATTACAGACCCATAAGCTTGACCAGCCTCATCCGTAAGGCCATGGAATGTATCATTATAGACCTCATAAAGACATAGGTGACCTCCAAACCTTGGATCCTGCCCAATTTGGCTTTATGAAGGGCAGATCCTGCCTGTTAAATCTTGTGGATTTCTTTGAAAATGTGACCAGGGCCATTGATGAGGGGCGAGGGAAAATCTGTGCACACAGCATACCTCGACCTGACAAAGACTTTCAACACAATCCCACATTCTGGCATTACCAATAAGCTTAGCAAACTAAACATAAACCCCTTAATTGTAGGATGGGTTGTCAAATGGCTCACAAACCAGATACACACTATCAAAGTGGGTGACTCCACATCAGTCAGCAGACCTGTTACCGGTGGGGTGCCACAGGAGTCAGTGTAGGTCTCCCTACTGTTTAGTATATACTTCTCAGAAGTTCAGGTCAAAACTAAGGGGTTGTGGCTGACCAAGTTTGAAGATGACTGCAAACTAGGTGCAATCACTGAAGCCTCAAATTATATCAATATACTCAAGGAAGGTCTTACACAGACCAATGACTTGTGTATTAGTCACAGTCTCAAACTGAATGCAAAGAAATACATCATCATTCCCTTTGGCAAAAACTATGTCCCCTCACACTATCAAATCAACAACAATGCCCTAAGTACCCATGAAGTGGTAAGAGACCTGGGATCACAAGTTGATTGTGACCTTAACTTTGACCACCATGTGTCTACTGTAGTAAGAAAAGCTTTCTACATAGCATTAGGAAAGGCATCACCTTGAAAGCAAAAGAAGATATAAGCCCCTATACTCAGCACTTATCTGGCCATAATTGAGAATAATGCCTCATTTGGCATGTACCGTACCAAGCGCCTGCAGCAATTACAGAGACCTCAGAGGTTTCTAACAAAGAAGGTCAACAGGCTCCAGCATGTGCTTTACACAGACTGAATAAAGTCACTATACTCCATATTGTATAGATTTCTTATGGGAGACTTATGCCTGGCCTACAATCGAAGACCCAAACCTAATGAACTTGCTTCAGATCCATAAATCAAATGGCACTAGGGCTACCCATTCTGAGACCTAAATATGGTCTGTGACTTAAATAGAGAATGCTGGAGGGACAGATTTATCTCCCAGCGACTGCCACATCTTTGGAACAGGCTAGCAATTCATGTGAAACAGAGCACCTCCATGACACTGTTCAAGAGGAACTTGTACAAGTGGATGGGGCACAGTAAATTCTTACCAGGGATAGAGCCCACAACCCTCCTGGACATGGGCAGTTATAACTAAATGCAATCTTAGGTACTGATTAGCATTTCTATGATATTACATTGGGATGAAATGGCTAGGCTTAAAGTGACCTCTGGGTCGATAGCCTAGTAATCTCCTATGATCCTATGAATTTATGTTCACAGAATGTATATATAAGTATGGAGTGTGGAAATATTCTCACAGCAATTAGCTAAACTACAAGATCTTAATTATCAATTACTATTGTATAAAAATGGAGTAGCCTGGAGTGCTAAACTCAGAAAGTTAGTTCCTCACATAGAGATTCATTTGAAGGAAGACATGGAAGTCTGGAGTGGGAAGCCCTAGTTAGGGCTAATCTATGCAGTATAACATGTAGGAATGATTACTTTTAGAGCTGAAAGTTGAGTCAGGGCAGACCTGCAGCGGAGGACTTGTCCTTTAGTTAAAAAGATAGGCTGTGTGTTTAAAGGGTAATGGGCTCTGAACACAGTTAGGAAAAAATGTTTTATTTATTTTGAAGCAGTGAAGCCAAGGAGGTTAATATTCTAGTTTGTATATTGCTGAATAAACTTGGGATTTTACATATGCCCTGCATCCAGTATCATTGTGGAGTTTACAATATGTTGCATAACACCAATTTGTAAAGCAGTGGAGTTCATAGGTTCATAGGTGTTTACTAAGCTAACAACCACAAGGGCCTTTTTAAACCTAGCCATGCATCCCAAATTTCTGACAAGTTCTGAGACCCTTGACAAGTGTAAGCATGGGCCTGGGAGATGAACCATTTACAGGTTGCCTGTGTCCATTAGAGACATAGGTGCCAAACCAGGGTTGAATTTACAGTTTCCCATCCAATTGTTCAAGTTGCATTTGAATTGGGTTAGGGAGGAACTCTGTTTCACATGGATGGGGAGCCTGTTCCACAGACAGGGTAGTCTCTGGGATACATACCTATCTCTCCAATAGGTCCTATTTATATCACAGGCAAGGTTTAAGTCTTTAGAATAGGTAATTCTGGTGCTGTTTGTTTTCTGGATATGCAGGAGGTCCATCAGAGTGGGGTCTGACAATGCCCTGTATGCTAGGCATAGATCTCCCCTCAAAAGCCTGTAGGAGACAGAATACAGGGATAGGGCCTTCAAGAGGTCTGCATAGGACATTTTACTTATGCCCTGTATTCTTTTAGTGAGGAACCTCTATGGATGTTCCAATTGTTGGATATGTCTGGTTAGGTACATACCAAAGGGGGAGCTGTACTCAATGATAATTCTGATGAATGCCCAATACAGTGGAACAATGACTTTCTTGGACTTAGATGCTATACCTTTGTTTATAAGCTGTGCAACATAGAATGATATTCCCATCACTATAGACAAGTGATGGTCAAAGGCTAAATTACTATCTATGTGTGTCCCTAAGTCCCTGACTACTGGGTCAGCTCTAAGGTGTGTGTTGTCAATATGATAGTTACCAGGGATGGATGACTTCCCAAAGGATACTATTATGCATTTCTTGGCATTTAGAGGGTGTTGTTGGGTTAATGGTTTGCACAGACACAAGGTACAGGTACAGATTTTCTCACAGAGGGTAGGGGGTTAGGGGCTTAAATGGGCCCACCAAGGAAGTTTAGCCTAATACTAATCTATGAACTAATCTAATCTATGAATCTATTTAGTTTTAGTCCCTAGCTCTGACACCAATTATTTGTCTGTGTCAGCCCCTCCTGGAGAACATTTTTATCAGTGTGAGATTCAATGACAGCTCCTTATTTGTCATCATCTGTAAACTTAGTCAGCCAGAGACCACTGACATTGGCCTTGACATCTGAGAAGTAAATGCCAAAAAGGACCAGTCCAAAGACTGATCCCTGAGGGACTCCACTTGTGGCTAGCTTCTTTGTACAGGTGGACTCTCCAATTCTAACTTCCTGGGTCCTGTCTGTGAGCCAGTTGGCTATCCACTGGGTGACATGTCAACAATGCCTGAGTGGAGTATTGTGTCAAATGTCTTGGCCAGGTCCAGGTAGGCAGTGTGAACAATTTTGCCCTCATCCATTGCTTTGGTGACCTTCTCAAAGAATTCCACTAGGTTGAGTAGGCATGATCTGCCCTTGATGAAACAAAAGTGGGTTGTGTCCAGTGTCTGGAGGTTTACTATATCTCTATTGATCATCTCCATGATAATTCTTTCCATGGCTTTACATATAAGACTAGTGAGACTTATGGGTCTGTAGTTTCCAGGGTCTGTTGATGGCCTACCTTTGTGCAGATGGATGACTGTTGCCTTTCTCCATTCATGAGGCACAAAGCCTGATTGGACGCTACAGTTAAATAACAATTCCAGATGCCCTGATAGGTCATGTTTCATGCAATTTAGAAGGCATTCTGGGATATTGTCTGGGCCCACTGATACAGTGTTCTTGGTCTTAGAAAGAGCATTAAGGACCTGTTCCCTAGTGATAGTAGGAGGAGTTATATTTGATGATATTTCCTGAGGAAAGGTTGAGGGGGAAAGAGGTGGGGGGGTTGGAGCTGAATTTATCAGCCAGGAGGTTTGCTATATCTTCTGGCTCAGTATAAGTGGCTCCATATACAATGAGCTCTGCACACAATTGTGTGTTGCCTTTGAGGTTGCGAACATTGCTAAAGAATGCTTTGTGGTTGTCCAAACTTACTCAAATTTGACTTTGGTAGACTTTATTTATCTTCTGAGCTGTTTGTAGTTTGAGCTATGCAGTATTCAACTCCTATAGCAATGTATAACCATACAGAGCTTTCACACTGGGGTAAATGGTGTTCTTCTAGTTAAATACAACTATATTCAACCCATGACAGCTTAATTATACAGCAAAAGTACATGAGCTAAAGCCTTCAGATATTTATATAAATGCACTGGAAAATGAATTGCGGGGCTATAAAAGTAAAGAGAGGGTGTAAAGTAGAATGAGAAGCAGGAGTGAGTGCAAACGAAACAAGCAACTGGCATTCTAAGGCAGACCTTGATGAAGGACTGACAGAAGAATCAAAGGATTAGCATTGCAAGTTGTTCAGATATACAGGAAAATGTGGTATTGAGTTACTGCTAAAGGAGAGGAAAGGACTATGAAGACTCTTTACCGCAATACTTACAAAGTAAGAAGGCCGAGTTCCAGCCTAAATTGGAAACAGACAAACTGGATGAAAGAAGAGGTAAGGAAAATATGAAGGGACTTTTGGAAAACTACAGTAGAAGAGGCTAACAAGTTTCAAGGAGGTGAATGCTTAGGGGACCACACAAAACAACTTTTGGTGACTTAATTAATGTCAGAGGAGTACAGAGCTGCAGCTGAGATATTTTTGTACAAGACAGTAGAAGCCAGGTAATAACAGATTAGTCAACATTAGCTTCATCACAGAAAAGGTCATGGATCTCTTCTGTAACTTGGCATATAGAGTTACAAAATACAAAATGTCTTTCTGATAGGTAACAGTAAAATTGTGCATTTGGACTTCACTATGCCTCAAACAAGGTTAGTAGGAAAATTGAAGTGTACTGGATCTATAAAAAACTGGTGATGCAAACAGGGGAATGGCTAGTTAACAGCAAAAGGTGGAAGGTATTTGTGGGAATATGTCATGCGAGAAGCCAGTGGAGGGATGATGTTTTTTGTTGAAGCTAATCTTAGTCAGTGTTATATGTCAGGCATTCCAACAGGCCTTGAAGAATAAGGTCAGCCTATTTACTAACAGCACCAGGAAAGGAGCAGCTCTCAGGGAGGGGAGTCAGCCAGCAGCAAAGCATGGTGTGTCATGCAATGTAGTCATATAAATGGCAACTGTAGATCACTGTGGGCACAGAAATAAGGTTATATACTTTGAAAAAGGTTTATTACAAAGCAATTATGAATTATGAGGACTAAGAAGAAGACATCTGAATGTTATTATCAACTGCAGGAGAAGTTATGCTGTTCAGTGTATCAAAGATCAGTGGAAGGTCGAAGATTCCAGAGATGCAAGTTATAGCCTCATACTATAAAGCATATTGGAGAAGCTTTGTTGGTAAATTGTTTCCTTTTCTGGAGACCATATATAGGAAGGGAGCTCAAGCTGACTGGATGAGTACTTTGGGGTTACCATGATAATAAAGGGAATAGGTGAAGCTTAGTATATGAGGAAAACTTCAGAGCACTATGATGTGGTCGGAAAGTCCTTCTATGTGCACATCTCATTACTAAGGGTTTTGCATCCAGGAAGAAAGAGGTCATTGTCTCCCTCTACTCTTCCCTCATTAGGCCAGTCATTGAATACAATGCCCCATTTGGCATGTACCTCACTAGACAGCTGCAACAACTGGAGAGGCCACAAAAGCACCTCACAAAGAGGATTCTAGGCCTTAAACACTTGTTCTATATGGACAGACTCAAAAAGCTTCAACTATTCTCTGTCTCATATTGACTACTTACACGTGATCTCTGCTTGACTTACAAAGCCATGTCTGACCCAGCTCTGTTAGAAATGGTACATCTAAAGACATTCCAATCCCTCCGCACCACACGCTCCAGAGACCTCAACCTCATTACCACAATCAACAGAACATGCTGAAGGGACAGATTCATAACCCAGAGACTGCCCATGCTATGGAATAGACTTCCTATACCTGTCAAGCAGAGCACCTCACTGGCCCTCTTCAAGAGAAATCTTGATGAGTGGATGGGAAATAGAAAATTCACCCCGGGGATCCCTCCAGTGGCTCTACTCGACAGAGGCACTGGGAACTAAGGTCAGGTGGCATGATGCCAGGGTAAACCTATGGGCTAGGTTTGTAAAGGCTCCATGGCCATTAGCCCAGTACACACCTATGAACCTATACCACGAAAGAATGAAGGGAAAGTAGAATATATGATATGATATATGATATGATATGGTATGATACTGATGCAGCAGTTCAATGAGAAGAAATTATGTGGTGTAGAACTGAATCAGAAGTATGGAGAAAAAAAAGACAAGGATACTAATGACAACAGGGGAATATGTAGAGTAGATTTAAGCTCAACATAAGTATTACTTCACAGAGTGAGAACTTCAGCCATAATACTGCATCTGGATTAGAGATCTGCAGAGGGCTACAGGGGTCTTAAGCATACTAAATAAAAAGCTAGAATAAGAAAAAATGAATGCATAGGGTTAGCATTAGCAAGTAGGCTTGGCTTTATGAAACAAAAGTATCCCCATACCATAGTTTTTTAGTCATGGAATAAAATTTGTAAAATAAAGTACCAGATCCATGAAATACTTTATGCTATTTCTACTGCCCAGTTACGGGTATATGTGGTGAATAACATAATAAATTAAGGCTTCAATGAAAAAAGAAGAAAGATCACAAATCAGTCAACCTGTTTGATTTATTATATTAACATGAAAAAATAGGAACTCGCTGAAAATTGAAAACAGGATACTGCAACCCTTTTCATTCCCTTCTGTGGATGACACATTCTCTACTCTGGTGTATCTCATGTTAATGAATAATACATTTTGTGAAATCTAATTGAATATACAGCTAAGATCATAAAAGGAAGGAGCTTAGCAAAATGAGATTTTACATTTTTTATTTGTTGTTTTTCTAAATTCACAGCGAGATAAGGAAAATCTGAAGCCCATAACTTAATCTGAATACATTAAATGTATGTAATGCCAGTACTTTTTACTTGAGATACTTCTTGTGAGTTCATTGCTTTATGGATAAGTAAGACATTTAATCTCATTTAACTCTTGACCCTGCAAAAAAATGTACATAATGTCACAATAAATCAAATAGTCTGGCTAGCTAGTTTAAAGACAGATCCCCTGTGATCTCTCACAATAATGATTTCTTATAAATACCTGTAACTGCATATTCCATAGCTAAACTGTCCTTACTTGCATTGCCAAAACTGAATTTTAATGAAATAAACAACTTTTCCTTCACTATAACATGGCACATCAAAAAGCATCCAACAGTAATGCAGTTTGACATAACCCACATTACTTTTATTTCATTTGCAAGTCTGATGACCAAGATTTAAAAATAAAGCTGTCATTGTGATCATTTCCTGAAGTCGTAAGTCCACTGCTCCAAGCCAAGCAGAATGAATATGAAAGAGCTTCTCTCCACAGCTCATGAATTTCCTATTTTTTTTCTTTCTTTTAAGTCCTTTATTTTGCGTTGCAAATGGCTTCCAACAGCTACCAACTGTGCCAAGAAAAAAAATTAATGCACTTCAATTCTTTTTAAGATTCTGGAATCTTCACAGCACAGAAAGCTGAATGAATGCAGCATACAAACTTTTTTTTTACTTGTGCTTTGTGAGTTCTGATTTTTGCTTATTTGATGCCAGAAACATTTGTTTCTGTCTATGCATTATGCTGTGACAACAAAGCAAACATTTAAGAAAAGGCAGGAAAAAACAGATTAATGAAACGACACATATTGTTCAGGATACATCCATGGAAATGAGGATAAAGAGCTTGACAGAGGAATGCTGTGATAATAATAGGGCATTTTGGACATAAAAAGTATATACATAGTTAAACTTGTCAGAATGCTCATAGCATTATGCCACATGCATGAAATACCATCTTTCTTATAAAAACGGACTGTGCCTGCACAAGTATAATCTGCAATTTATTATCATCATATGCCCTTTAATGTAAAACACTGTTAAGAAACGTAGCCATGGTGGGGTGACAGGGGACCAAGAAGTTTGTGGGTGTGATTGGCAGTTTCTGATGGGGCTCTGTTATATAGTACCAGCATTCAGAAATGAATGCTGGGCACTGCCATTGATGTCAGGGCTGAAGCACTGAAGCACTTAGTGGGTGCTATTACAATTATAAGCAACAAACTGCTTGCTACGAACATTTGTATTTGTTTGCTACAGTTTAAAGTAGCAGACATTTTCTATTTTGTTTTCACAATTTAGGGACACCAGATCATGGAACAGCAGCAGTTGCTAGAAGAGGAAGTGATAGCTCTGACACTGGTGACTGCGTTTCACTTGTGTTGGAAAATAGACTGAGCAACAAGCATTGCCTTACTTCTCTGAAAGGCAGACTGTATCTCTGCCTAAACTGTAGTCACATTCCATGTTCTTATGTATAAAGTGCTAACACTCTCTCTCCTTGTCTGGTTCTGCAGTATCACTGTGCATTTGTCTATACTAGAATTCTATTGTAGCCTGTCCCAGTTATTCGAAGCATTTTTTTGGACCATGTTTGCCTGTTAAATGACAAATGTTTGCCACAACTCTCATTGTTCACCTGCATGTAATCATCACCGAATTCCATAGGAAACATTTGACACAAGGTGGCCCTAAAGCAGAAAACAAAACTGTGATGATGCATTGTTTGTTGTAACTATGAACCACTGTCCTTAGTTTACATGTAGCTTCTGCTAATTGGTCAGATGCACCTCAGTGGATGGAAGGGCTGACCAAGCCTATGACTGTTAACAGGGAAGATAGGGATGCCATTCATACTGACAAGAGGAAATTTGGCCAGGATACTAGTGATATCCTGCAACATATGCCATGGGATATGGGTACAGTAACGCACGAGGGGGCGTGCATGGTACAATTATTACTGTATGTATGGGGGTTGGGCTCATGCCTTGCAGTCTTTGGACATCTAGCAATATCTGTATCATGAGCTCTACATTTAGTAGTTTATGGGAAGTGTTATTGTGCATTTTAATGTAAAACAGTTCCTCTGCCCAGTTTTCCTAATTGATTGTTCTGCGGAATTATGTATTTTAATTCTGTGGAATTTTTCATATGAAATTTTCAGGGTAGTCATTTAAGGGACCCTTCTATCAAACCGTTGTGTGCTGTTGCACAATTCTGTTTGCAAATGTTATCTTGCAGTCATTTTCATAAATCATGTCCTGGATCTGATTTGCAGTAATTCAATTTCACAGTGTAGGTAATGGTAGCCCATAAATGAGACTTTGAAGATTTGAGTTGAAAATTTAAGTTTTTAAAGAGTTAAGGGTATTTGTTGTTGAAAATAGTGTTAAAACATAAAAATAAAAAGAGAGCATTGCCTGTTTTAACCAATTAGTTGTTTTGTAGTATTATAGCTTTTTAACTGTGTGGAATTTTAGTTTGAAATTTCCAGGATTGTCATTTCAGGGACTTTTCTGTTAAGCTGTTGTGTGTCATTACTCAATTCCATTTCTAATATCTTTTCATTCTTTTTTTTTTTGCAGAATGAATTCTGGATTTGTTTCACTGTCTCAGTTCAGGTGAGAGTGGTCCAGAGATGGTATGCTGAAATTGAGAGCACAGACATTTCACTTTTGTCAGTATTATGAATATTTATTGAAAAGAACATTGGGGGGTGATTATGTTACACATTTTAACTGATTATTGTACAAGTTATTGATTTTTAACTATTTGCAATTTTTAGTATGGAATTTTCAGGTAGTCTTCTTAGTGGTCTTGTTTTTGAAGACTGCATATTAAATGTGAATTGTCCTCTTTCAGCATTCTAGTTAAGGTAGTGGTTTTATGCTGCAAACCTGAGCTAAAATGTTAGGCTGTAACAGAGTTATAGACATTTGTTTAAAAATGTACAAAACTAAAAGCACTTTCAGCTTTCTAATTTCACCCTCATGCTTACAGTTTCCCTGTACACAAATTTTACTCTCAGTTTTTTGAAGCTTCTGCTTTTTCAGGGATCATATAGATTAATAGGTGTTTACTAGCAATTGTTTCGGTATACCTTCTGGATCCTAGCCACTGTGATTCCTATTACATGCTTGCTTATTTATTAAGAACTGTATGGACAGTCCTGGGGGAAATTTATGGGTTCCCATCCACATGTTGAGGTTTGCTTTAAAGTGAGATAGGGAGCTACTGTTATTGACATAGAGTAGAAGCTTATTCTAAAGATATAGGATCATTCGAGAGAGATACTTATACCTCTAACAGGTTCTGTTAATATTCTGAGCCATAAACCTTAGAGGACATAGTGTAAGTATTGCCAGATTGCGTATGTGCAAAGGTTGCAAAATGATTGGTTCTCTCTAGTTGCTCTGTAGGCCAAACAGAAGTTACTGTGTAAGAATTTGTAGGGGTCAGTTTATAATAACAGAGCATTTATATATTCTGCATAGCATAAGGAGGTCATACCCAAGTTTTGTTTTGGCAAAAATCCTTGAGTTTTATCAAGTATGTAATATATTTGGACATGTACATGCTGATGGGGGACATTAAATAGTAGTGTGGTTAAATCAGAGAGAAGCAGAGGAGGACAAAGACCTCTTTGTTTCTGGAGGATATGCCTTTAGTGATTAGTTGTGTTGGGTAGATGGACTTCCTAATACTAGTTGCTAGATATTGGTCAAAGGGGGGTTCATTATCCATGAATGTGCTAACGGTTCAATGTTTCAATGTCTTTCAATGCTTTTGTTGCCTGTTTAAAATCCGCCTCTAGGCGTTTTTTTTCTGGCTATACTGCTCAGACAAGCTCCTCGTGGTCCTGCAGAGTGGTCCTAGCTACAGAGAACTCAGAAAAGCGACTACTTTCTGGATTTAAGTATCTTTGCTGGTTTTTTACTTGGAATAGCTTCTGTAGCTTAGCCTGAATTAGCTTAAACTGTTTTTTAGCTGTTTGCTGCATTATTTTAAAATCTGCACTTAAAGTTACTTTTTAGTCGAATTTGATCGAAAGTTTGTTTGTTTGTTTGTTTAATTTAACTGTTGAGGCTGCCCACTAAAGTGTGCTAGCCTGTGTAACTGATTTATCACTGTTTCTGCATTTTCTGTGTGTTTCTATCAAAAACAAAAAATAATCCTTGTTTTCCCGCCTCTCCTCGACTAGTTTAGACCAGTTTACAGGCATTGCTGTATTCTGGGCTGTGGTGTAGTTCCTGTGTTGTCCATTACCTTACTTGGATAGAAGGAAGTTTCTTTGCTCACCAGTGGGAGTGGGGAGCCTTGAGCAGCCTACCTGTCCCTGTAGGAAGTGACCTCAGCACAAGAGCTGTAGTAATTGGTTGTTTTGGACCATTTCTAGCTCTTTTGTAGTTCCCTGTTTAAAATCCGCATTTGCACGGCTTTGCGCGTTTGTGCGCATAGTGCAGCACCAGTTAAACAAGGTTAAACTTCTTCTGGCTCTGCCAAGTCTGCTCTTCAAATTTTCCCTTAAGGAAGCTCTACTCTTAGTATAATCAGACTACTCACTATATTATAAGCCTAGCACTTGTTCTCAAAACTTCTCTACTAAGTAAGCACTCTCGTACTAAGTAAAGCACTACATCCACCTACCACCCCTGTGAATATCCACTTCCCTTAAAGGCACAGCACTCCCTTATACTGTTCTAGCATGTCGAGTGGTAGATTACTGGCGTCCTCTCCAGTTCAGCTGGTTAATCTGGGTATCTTGAGACAATGCTACAATTGTCTCATGTACACAGACAACCCTCTCCTCCTCCCAACAAACAAAAATACATATGAGAGATGCAACTATATAGCCAAACTGGAGGCTGAAGTCTCTCAACTCAGGGCTGGCATGACCAGACAGGAGGAGATGGTAACCACACACTCAACAAACCCAGTCCCACATAGACCTACCACAACTGCAAACCAAACACATAAAAAAAAAAGACATACTCGGAGGCTCTAACAAAAAACTTACCAAAACAACAGAGGCTCCCAAAGCAGACATCCAAAAATCCACCACCTCAAAACAAAACACATGCAACACATACTTCAATAAATCAGTGTGTCAACCAATCACAGCCCTTAAGGCCAAACACCATGCCTGATACACTAGTAATAGGTGACTCTATAGTCAGACACACTGATGTCCCGCTTACCAGGCTGAACAAGGAGAGGGTGACTGTGAGCTGCCTATCGGAAGCTAGGATCCGCCACATAACACATGCACTCAGGTCACTCCAAAGCAAGTACAAATATGACTCCGTCATTGTCCATGCTGGCATGAATGACCTGAGACGTACCTCCCTGGACTACATGAAAAGAGACATAGAGGAGCTCTCCGATTATGTAGGCCAGGCTGGTATGACCCTGACCCTGAGCAGCATCTTGCCCTCACCAAGAATGATGCCACAATACAAAGACAAGATGATCAGCTTTAATAATTGGCTCAAGTACTGGTGTCATTCTAAGGGGATCCAATGTCTGTCTGCCTGGGATGACATGTTGGACAAGCCACGCTGCTTCGCAAGGGATAACTTACACCTGTCACCACTGGGCTTCCGGATATTGGCTAAGGCTCTTGCCACCCCCATAGTGCCTTTTTTAGGCAAGGCTCAAAAGACAAACCCACCTCCTTAGAAAACAAAAATGGAAAAAAACTAAGGGTAATGCTGCTCAACACCAGAAGTCTAAATCTCAAGATGCAGGCACTCAATGCACTCCTCAGCATGGAGAACATCGACGTCTGTGCAGTAACTGAAACCTGGTTCAAGGCTCCTGAGTGCACCCCAGTGCTACCAGGCTATACCTTGTATCATGCTTTTTGGCCCCCAAACCCAGGCCGAACCACAAAGGGAGGGGGAGTGTCCATATTCATCAAGGACACCCACACCTCCAGGTTAGTAACAACACATGAAGCATCAGAGACCATACAGGTGCAACTAACCATAGGCAAAACTGCTATACAACTGGTAACATGTTACAGACCACCCTCCCAATCTCAGGAACCCCACTCAGCCTTCCTGAAGACAATGGAGGATATGAATGTATCACAAAATACCATCATACTGGGAGACTTCAACTACCCAAACATAGACTGGGTACATTATTCTAGCCCTAACACCCTAGCCCAAAGGTTCCTGGAATTCATAAATTCAAATGCACTGGAACAACTAGTCACCTCTCCCACTATGGGAGATAATATACTAGACCTGATCATCACAAACATGGGGACAAAATGCTCCACACCGGAGGTATACCCCTCACTAGTGAGATCTGACCACAAACTAATCACCCTGGATATACATATCCCACCTCCACCCCCAGCACAAAAGACCACAGTGAAAAACTTCTCAAAAGCAGACTTCACTCTTCTTAAGACTGAGATGGTATCCTTTAACCCACTGGGCCAGTGGATACCACATCCCACAATGCCGAATCCTTCACAAATGCTTTCTATGGACATCTCCAAGAATGCATGGATCATGCAATCCCAAATAAATCCAGGTCCCTCTCCACCAAAGGCAAGCATCCTGTCTGGTGGACCTCAGCCATTAACAAATTGTATAACAAAAGAAGGAAGCTACTGCACGTCAGATCAAAATCCCATAAAGGGAAGACATCTCTGATCAACAATAGCAGAAAACTACATTCTCTCATAAAAACATCCAAGGCCAACTTTGAGAGAAAAATTGCTAAGAACACTAAAGATAACCACAAAGCCTTCTTCAGCTATGTTAGAAACCTGGGCGGAAACCCTCAGATATGCTCAGAGTTAGTTCACAACAACAAAAAATACACTGAACCCACAGATATTGCCAACATTCTGGCTGACAGGTTCAGTGCAAATTTCTCCCCTCCCTCACCCCCAAAAGAAGAAATACTTATCCCAGCTGAATGTAATCTCCCTGTCATCTCAGATGTCCAAGTGAGAACCGCCCTCAACAAAGCTAAAAACACAGCATCAATGGGACCTGATGGTATCCCGGGTTGCGTGCTACGTGAACTCCAAGAGGAGCTAAACCCGCACATAAAAATGCTATTTAACCTTAGCCTTACTACAGGATATGTACCTGAACACTGGCGTACAGTAACAGTGGTCCCACTCCACAAAGGTGGTACCTCTACAGACCCTGGGAACTACCACCCCATAAGCTTAACCAGCCTGGTCTGCAAAGCTATGGAAAGAATCATTATGGAACTCATAAACAGAGACATAGGGGACCTACAGACACTTGACCCCACCCAGTTCGGCTTTGTAAAGGGCAGATCCTGCCTTTTGAACCTGGTTGACTTTTTCGAAACAGTCACTAGAGCCATTGATGAGGGCAAAGCAGTCCATACAGCCTACCTGGACTTGGCTAAAGCCTTCGACACAATACCCCACTCAGGCATCATAGATAAGCTCAACAGCTTAAACGTAAACCCTTATGTCACTAGATGGGTTGCAAACTGGCTAAAGGACAGAACCCATAAAGTTAAAATTGCTGGAGCAATGTCAGACTCAAAGCCAGTCACAAGTGGTGTCCCACAGGGATCTGTCCTGGGACCCCTCTTGTTCGGCATTTATTTCTCAGATGTTAAAGCAAACATGGGAGGGTTGTGGCTGACAAAGTTCGCAGATGACTGCAAACTAGGCGCCATAGTCGATACACCAGTGGACACATACATCCTACAAAAAGGCCTCACAGAAACGGACAACTGGTGCCAGAGTCACGGCCTTAAACTAAATGCCAAAAAATGTATAGTCATCCCCATTGGGAAAAACAAAGTACCCACAAATTATCACATAGACAGCAACCCACTGAGTACAGAAAAAGTAATCAGAGACCTAAGGACCCAAGTTGACAGCGACCTGTCATTTGACACCCACGTTGCCAAAGTGGTTAGAAAAACATTCTACCTTGCACACCTCATCATGAAGGGATTCACATCCAGATCCAAGGATGTCATTGTACCCCTATACTCCTCCCTCATCAGACCCATGATTGAGTACAATGCCCCATTTGGTATGTACCTCACCCGGCATTTCCAACAGCTTGAGAGACCACAAAAGTACCTCACCAAGAGGATCAAGGGTCTCCAACATATGTCTTATTCTGCCAGACTAAAGAAACTTCAGCTCTATTCAGTAGCATACCGCCTGCTCAGAGGTGATCTCTGCCTGACGTACAAGGCCATGTCCAATCAGGATCTGATGGACATGCTCCACCTCAAAAAATCCAAATCCATCAGGACCACGAGAGCTAAAGACTTAAACCTCTGCAAAAGTATGAATAGGACATGCTGGAGGGATAGATTCATAACCCAGAGGCTTCCCATGCTTTGGAATAAGATCCCAGTTCATATTAGGCAGAGCCCCTCACTGACTCTCTTCAAGAGAAATCTTGATGAGTGGATGGGAGATCGTAAGTTTACCCCGGGATCACATCTGTGTCACTGCTAGACAGGGGCACAGTAAACTAATTCTATTATATAAGGGGACCTTCATTGTGTCACTACTAGACAGAGGCACAGTATTCTAAATTTATTCTGTACATTGTTGTACCATTTCATGGGGTGGCAAAAGCCACATCACTATGGCTAGGCTTACAAATGCCCCAGGGCAGATAGCCTAGTACTAAACTATGAAACTATGAAACTAAGACCTGTTTTTAAATAAAGACTACTTCTAAGAAATGTGTTATCTCAAATACTTTTTCATAATACATGTTCAAGTTTCAGTTAACCACTTGCAAACTCTCTGACTGCCTAATTAATATTGGTATCTTACTCCATTCCATAGAATTTCTTACTTGAAAAAAGTTAATTTTCATTCTTGTATTGAATCTCAACAGGTTGTTGTTTCTTGTTCCACACTGGTTCATAGGATTATAGGTTAGTATTAGGTTATCTGCCCTTGAGGGCTATTTTAAGCTTAGCCAAGTTTTCTAACCCAAAGGTGAAAAACAAACCTTGTACCGTGTGTCTATGAGGTAAACACCTTAACCATTATTGCAACCCCTCCATCCCCAAAACAGGCTACACTAAGATTTGAAATCACACGTAGGCAAACGATATTTATATTGACCTATTGCTTAGCCATTTTAACTAATGGACACCATGGTGATGGTGATCAATCCTTTCTGATCCCAGCATAGTTCTTAATACTTTATGCCCTGTGCTGCACACAGCTGCATTGTGCTCAGCATGGTACTAATCCATACTATTGCTTTATATAGCAGTCTTATCCTGTGGACCAAATATACCATTGCCTCCATTACAAGGAATACTTTTATATATGCTTTTTATGAAATTAATTACTATACTGCTTTGGGCATATTTTAACTGCATCTTTAGCAAATTGCACTGTTCACTATTTGTGTCACTCGTGTCTGCAGAGTTCACCTGTACCTTTAGAAAGTACACTGCTCAAATTCTATGCCAGTACTGGACACCCATACCTTTAATTGATAACACTCTTACATTATTTGTGGTAACTGTGCTGACATTGTCCAGCAGTATTTAATATTGTCTACTGTCCTTGCTTAACATCTATACTGTCAGGCACTGTTTATAGGTTCATAGGTAGGTACTAGGCTATCGGCCCAAGGGCCTAAGCAAGCCTAGCCAACAAGGTTCCCTGGCATACGCCACCCAAGAAAGTTATTTTCCTGTGCCCCTGTTGAGCAGAGCCACAGAAGTGATCCCCAGTGTGTATTTTTTATTTCCCATCCACTCATCATAGATGGATAGCTTGTTCAGGAGTATGGGAAGTCTCTGGGACAGGAATCTATCTCTCCAGTATGTCCTGTTTCTTGTGGTGACAAGGTTTAGGTCCCTAGAGCATGTAGCTCGGAGGGATTGAGATTTCTTTAGGTGTAGCATGTTCAACAGCTCTGAGTTTGACATAGCTTTATATGTTAGGCAGAGATCACCTCGGAGTAGGCGATATGCTACGGAGTAAAGCTGGAGTTTTTTGAGACGGTCAGTGTAGGGCATCTGTTTGAGGCCAGTAATCCTCTTTGTGAGGTACTTCTGTGGCCTTTCCAGCTGCTGAAGATGTCTTGTGAGGTACATTCCAAAAGGGGCGTTGCACTCTATAATGGGTCTAATGAGTGTCGAATAGAGGGGAACAATGACCTCTTTTTTCTTGGATAAGAACCCTTTTGTGGTGAGGTGTACCACGTAGAAGGATTTCCTGACTACTGTGGTGATGTGATTATCAAAGAAGACACTACTGTCCACCTCGGTCCCAAGGTCTCTTATCACACATTCAGCATTCAGCATTAATTAGACTATCACCTATGTGGTAGTTCATGGGTACAGAGTTTTTACCAAAGGGGATGACGGTGCACTTTTTGGCATCGAGCTTGAGGCCATGGTTCTGACACCAGGCATCTGTCTCAGTGAGGCCCTTCTGTAGGATGTCCACATCATTTGGGGACTTGACTATGGCTCCTAGTTTGCAGTCATCTGCGAACTTCATTATCCAAAGGCCTTCTGTGTTAGCCTGTACTTCAACAAAGTAAATACCAAACAGGAGAGGTCCCAGGACTGAACTCTGTGGTATTGTGCTTTTTATCATATTACACTATTTACTACTGCTTTGTCATGAACATTTCATTGTGTTTTTATCTTAATGTTATTAAGCTAGCTATTGTGGTGCCTGTTATTGCATTGTTCATAGGTTCATAGATTAGTACTAAGCTAACTGCCCTTGCGAGCCATTTTAAGCCTAGCCAATTATCCCTTGTGAGACTCAAACCCTGCACTTTATGTTTGTAAGGCAAATACCTTAACCATTAGGCCACCCTCCAGTTGCATTTTGATATACTACATTGACTGCTTTTTGATATTCTGCACTGTGTTGCATACTGCACTGCATTTTTGTCCTACAGCCTGCCCTACTACCTTACTGGGCTGCACTCCGTTGTATTGTATTTTCAGCTTACCAGTTCTCTGCCATCATGGGACAACAGTCTAAAATCACTTCATCTGTTGCAATTCTGACAGCACTTGGAAACTTGAGGCAGAGTAGTAGCTGCCACAATCTCACTGACAGCCCTTTATTGTTACCTGACCCAGAATCTACTTGCAAGATGTGGATGTGTAAGCACCTACTCAAACTGGAGGTTGCCACCCCACCTACCACACTGTCAGTACACAAAGCAAACTACCCCACAACAGTTAACAACAAACATTACACCTACTTATACTG
The DNA here is from genome assembly GCF_019279795.1 of Protopterus annectens. Classification (NCBI taxonomy): domain Eukaryota; kingdom Metazoa; phylum Chordata; order Ceratodontiformes; family Protopteridae; genus Protopterus; species Protopterus annectens. Next base: position 750,082,986 of record NC_056737.1, on the reverse strand, counting down.
AGTGACTTAAAAAATCTCTTACTCAGCCTTCTAGGAAATGTACTGATAGGCACAGACCTCAACATTATCCTCACATCTTATCCCCTGTATGTGCATCAATACCAACTGCTTCTTTCCTTAACACAGGACACCAGAGCTGTATGCCTAAGTTATCAACACAGACAGAGCATATTGCCACACAGTTAAATGTTCCATTTCAAGGTAGCTCTGTAGCAAGAGACACAGACATTCCAATGACCAGGTGAACAAGGATAAAGTGACTACTAGTTATATTTAGGTGCAAGAATTTGTGATGTCACTATGGCCCTTAGATCACCTTACTCAAAGTATGCATACAACCTAGTCGTTCACCACATGGCATGGAATGATTGCAAATGTGCTTCTCTGGAGGTAAATAAAGACACACATGTCTGAGCTGTTAATGTATATGACCAAGGCTGGAAAGCAGCTAGTTTTCAGCAGCATCGTGCCATCAGCATGAATGATGCCAAAATATAAACAGAAAATAATTAATTTCAACAAATGGCCTAGTGTATTGTGTCACTCAAAGGGGATCCAATGAGTGTTAGCTTGAAGGGAGATGGTCTATACGTCATGGCTTCCACACATCTGGTAAAGACACTTTCCTACTGCTGCACTGCTAATTTTAGGCACAGTTAGTCTCATAGACCTTCCAAACTAGCAAATAGAAATCATACATGTATAAATTTCACATGGCTCAATGCCAGCTACACAAATAAAAAAGCCTGACCTTGAGGCATTATTGACCCTTGGCACATTCACATCTGTAAAGATACTGAGACATGGCTTCAGTGTAGTGATAAAACTCCCACTATACCCGGTTTCAAAGCCTATCCCTCATTTAGATCATCTAGCTAAGAAAGAGGTATATACAAAGGGGGTGCATCCATATTTTTCCACAATTACATAACCTCATGGAAAGAAAGTAAGATAATAACCTTTTTACTGACATGGGTTTATTGATAGACACAGGTGTATTTATATAAACATGATTTAGTTATGGTTAAAGTGTTTTTAAAAGTTTTTAAATGTATGGTTTTGCACATTTTGTTAAATTAGGCACTTTATAGTACTTTATAGGTTTACAGTTTTAAATATGGAGTGTGGTTTCTTTTTAAGAATTTAATACAACAACTTTATATAAGGGATGATGTAATTAATTAATTATTAATAGGGGGAGTATATAAAGGTGAATTTAATGGCGGACAACTGATTCTGATGAAATCCCTGTGTAAGGGAAGAAAGCGCTCAATCCGTGTGTGTTTTTTTATACTAATTACTATAAAGGTTTGTTCAAGACCGTGGTGCAAGCAGTGTTTGCTTTATTCATTAAATATAATAACCTTGAATGCCTACACATTCTAATTTCAACAGAGAAGCCCAGTTATAATATCACTGTCAAATACAGAATCCCTTCTGCAACTCTTACTGCCCATGACACCTACCTCAACAAGCTAAAGTCTTTAAATGACACTATCAACCTGGAGAATTTAAACTACCCACCCATAAACTGGGGAACATGCACCACAAACAACAGATATGCACAATTATTCCTTAATTTTATTAATGCCAACTCAGTAGATCAGTTGGTACCCTATCTTTCTTGGAGAGTTAATTTTCTTGTCCTCCCCGTAGCATCATTCCAAACTACACCTAAAGTTTTCCCCTCCACGACCAAATCTCCATCAGAACATCATTACATTTTCCCACAATAACAGCCTAAGACTGCACCTAACCCCACAGTATTCTCAGATTACTCCAAGACAAGCCACCTAGCAACCTAAAAAATTAAAACGCTTTCCCTCCCCTAAGGATTTCATTAAAAATATGCACCTATGGCACCAACGTCTATATACAACTTAATTCTTGCAATAAAGCCCCTGCCCCAATTAAGTACAAGTATGATGAAAAAATATAAGAATAAGTCCCTATGGTAGAACCCTCGTATAATCCAGGTCTATAAAGTATACATTTTTACACCAAAGAATAAACTTAAATCCATTAATTCTATAAGTGAACTCAGACAGGTCTGTAAACAACTAAGGCATAAGACCGAAATGTATAAGCCATCTATAAGTTGAATATCAGTACCTCCTCAAAGACAACCATAAAGCATGTTAAATATCTTAAGAATGCCAGAAGTGACATTCAACAATGGACTGAGCTGATCTCTGATAGTAACCGCAGTTTATATCTTGATGACCTAGCCAACAAACTCACTGACAGTTTAGTTCCAACTCCTCCCTTCTGCTCCCCCCACTCTTTCTCTGCTTCACTCTGAAATTACCTCAAAATGCACCAGCTCTGTCAGTCCTTTCAAAACACCAAACTGTCTGCTACTCAACACCAGACACAGCCTCAAAGAAATAAGAAAATTGAATAGTTATGAAATATTATCTTTCTATATGTTATTTTTTTATAAAAATATTATTAGGAACAACAACTTTGAGACCCAAAAAGGTTATTTTTCCACTATATAAAACAATGGTAAAATCTGTGTTAGAGTATATTTATTTTGTACATTTCTAAAGAGGGAAAAGGTTACAGAATACAGTTTTACACAAAACTGATCACAAGAGTAGGTACACATCTAAAAAACACAGTGTCAACTAGTCTCCAGCAAATAAATGCCTAGAACAATGAAGATTCCCTTTCTTGTATTAGAGAAAACAGCCAATGGAAAAAAAAAACAGTGGCAGTATTCAACACCAGTCTCGATATAACCTTGAAATCATTTCCCTGGTATTAAAGGATTTGTTCAAAAGTCTTCCAGAGAAACGAGGTGCATAGGTGTGTAGTACTGGGCAGCTCAATGCAAGTAAGTACGAGGCTGTGCAATGTCGCTCAAAATAGAAAAAGTAAGAGTAGGTCACAAAGCCAAACGAATCATACAGTAGTGCTAACCAATTTCCAGAAAATAAATACACATAAACATACAGTTTCCCCTTATTTCATTTGAGAAAAAAGCTGTAAACTTCTTCTTAGGTAGTTACTAGGCTTGCATTCAGGGAGACCAATTATAGAACCAAGCCAAAATCCACAGGTGCCCTCAATCACTGTCCGATTAAGGGACTTACTCAAGGTCATACAGTAGGCAAATAAGAGCTGAGGGAATTGAACTCTGTACTACAGAGACTACAGCTCACAGCCATAACTCACTGTACCAACAGCCAGACTACCATTATTTGCAAATGATAGCAGTCAGATGAGAAAAATGGATATTAGTTAGCTTCTGAAGTCTGTGAGGAAGAGGAATCTGATATCTAATCACTAATTTTCTGCCGTAGGTTTGAACAGATTTCATGCAGAAGTAATTTGCAAACTGATTAGCCAAAGTCTCTTGCTCATTTTATAATTAGCATTAGAATATGTGTGGATCTAAAACATGATACCCTATTAGAGAACAGATATTCTGCAACAGGGTATTAATATACAAGGAGATGCCAGTATTAAGTCAATGGAACACTGCAACTTATAAAGTCACTGTGATGCATTAAAAAAAAGAAAATCGGCCAGCTTCTTGTTTATGCTCGTTAAATACAGACATTTTGAGAACATAAAAAGTAAAACAGGTAAATAGAAACAAAACTTAAAGCAAATGACTCTGTTAACAAAAGTAAATGCAACACAGTTACAAGTACTTGCCATTTTTTGTTCCCTATGCTAACCATGATTTAAAAAGTCAGATTTAGTGAGAGTGGAAAAATGAAACAAAAATACTGCAGTTTTACATGCGTACATGGATATGTGTCTACATGTACCTCTGTACTGAGAGACAGCGAGAAAAAGACAGTAATGGAGAGTGTGTGTATGTGTGTGTCTGTGTGTATGTGTCTGTGTGTGTGTCTGTGTATATATATGTGTGTGTGTGTGTGTGTGTGTGTGTGTGTGTGTGTGTGTGTGTGTGTGTGTGTGTGTGTGTGTGTGTGTGTGTGTGTGTTTACTCCTCAGCTTCTCTGTTCAAGAATCCTGAACAAGGCAAACAACAATGAGGTGGCAAAGACCAAAAATTTGGGACAATTTTTAAATATTACCTCAGTTCAATTAAAAAGTTAAAAGATCAGCAAGTTTTACATAAGCATCCTTTTTATTACAAAGTATGAAACTATAATGGCTTGATTCAGGTTCATAGGTATTTACTAGGCTAATGACCACAAGAGCCTTTTTAAGCCTAGCCAAGTATTTCAAATCTCTAACAAGTTCTGGTACCCTTGATAAGTGTAAGTAGGGGTTTGGGAGATGAAACATTTACAAGCAGTTGCCTGGAAGATAAACCATTTACAGGCTGTCTGTGTCCATTAGAGACATAGGTGCCAAACTAGAGATGAACTTCCTGTTCCCCATCCAATTGTCCAAGTAACCATTGAATTGGGTTACAGAGGAACTCTGCTTCACATGGATAGGGAGCCTGTTCCAGAGAAGAGGTAATCTCTAGGATACATACCTGTCTCTCCAGCAAGTCCTATGTATATCAAAGGCAAGGTTTAAGTCTTTGGAATAAGTAATGTTGTTTGTTTTGTGGATGTGCAGGAGGTCCATCAGGGTGGGGTTGGATAATGCCTTATATGTCAGGCATAGATCTTCCCTCAGCAGCCTGTAGGACACAGAGCACAGAGATAGGACCTTGAGGCAGTCTGTATAGGACATGTTACTTACAGCCTGTGTTCTTTTAGTGAGGATCTCTGTAGACATTCCAGCTGTTGGATGTGCGTGATTAGATACATACCAAAGGGGACATTATACTCAATGACAGGTCTGATGAATGCCAAATACAGTGGAACAATGATTTCCTTGGACCTAGATGCCATACCTTTGTTTATAAGTTACACAACAAAGAATGATTTTCTCACTACAGTAGACATGTGATGGTCAAAGGCTAGATTACTGTCTACGTGTGTCCCCAAGTCCCTGACTGCTGGGTCAGCTCTTAGTGGTGTGTTGTGAAAATGATAGTTACCAGGGGTGGATGACTTCCTGAAGGATAGTTCCATGGGTCTCAAACCACTTATTTGTCTGTGTCACTCCTTCCAGGAGAACATTTGTGTCAGTGGGGTTTCAATGACAGCTCCTGATTGCAATCATCTGCAGCTTTGGTCATCTAGAAACCATTATCACTGGCCTTGATTTTCAAGTCCCAGGACCAATCCCTGAGGGACTCCAGTTGTAACTAGCCTCTTTGTAGATCTGAATTCACCAATTCTAACTTCCTGGGTCCTGTCTGTGAGCCACTGAGTGACATAAGGGTTTGTACCTAACCTCTTGAGTTTGTTGGCCAGGTCACGGGAGGCAGTGTGAACCATTTTGCCCTAATCCATTGCTTTGGTGACCTTCTCAAAGAACTCCACAATGTTGAGTAGACATGATCAGCCCTTGTCAAAATCAGATTAGGTTGGGCCCAGCATCTGGAGGTTTCCTGTGTCATTACTGATTCACTGATCATTTCCATGATAGTTCTTGCCATGGCTTTGCATAGTAGACTAGTGAAATTTAAGGATCTGCAGTTTCCAGTGTCTGTAGATGGTCAACGTTTGTGCAGAAGGATTACTGTTGCTGTTCTCCATTCATGAGGCATGAAGCCTGTTTGGAGGCTACAGTTAAATAGCAATTCCAGATGATGTTTCAAGCTATTTAGAAAGCATCCTGAGATATTGTCTGGGCATATTGATGAAGTGTTCTTGGCCTTAGAGAAAACATTAAGGATCTTTTTCCTGGTGATAGTAAGGGAAGTTATATTTGGTGGTATTTTCTGAGGGAAGGTTGAGGGGGATGGTAAAGTTGAAGATTAATTTGTCGGCCAGTAGGTCTGCCATATCTTCTGGCTCATTATAGCTGCCTCCATTAACAATGAGCTCTGCATGCAATTGTGTATTGCCTTTGAGGTTGTGGACATGGCTAAAGAATGCCTTATGTTTATCCTTAGCCTGGGAGGCCAAATTTACCTGAAATTTGGCTTTGGTATACTTTATTTGTCCTTTGAGTTGTTTTTGTTTGATGAGAGTGATTTTATTCTGCTGGGTGCTACACCTCCTAATTTTTACCATGATTTTCTTATTTCTGTTATACAGCCTACTGATGTTGGGATTCTACCAGGGAGGTTTGCTTTTTGAGTTAGTTCTATACTTTTTCCTGGTGGGTACAGCTTCCTCTATATAGGTATTAACATGCTTGTATATAGTTTATGTGAACAGTTCCACATAGGCAGCAGTGTTCTTAGGGTTTATGGGCCTTGAAACTTTGCCAGGTTATAACTTAATGGTAGGACGTTAGCCTTAGAGCAGTTCCTGAATATTCCAGGATTAGCTTGGGTTTCAGATTTTATTTTTACTTCAAAGGAGACTATTCTGTAGTCTGAGTTTACCAAAGAAGACATTACACTAGGGGGTGTGCATCAGTCTCCCATATTAGTGAGGACCAGATCCAGGGTGTTTGCACCCCTGGTTGGTGTACTAGCAATCTGGTCCAGGGAGTTTGTGTTTACAAAATCCAGGAATCTCTGTGCCTGTATGTTTTTTTGTTATATAGGATTCCCAGTTAATAGTAGGGTAATAAAAATTGCCCATAAATATAGTATTGGGTTAGATGGTGAGTGTTTCCAATAAGTTTAAATACATGTTAAGGGATTTCTGGGTCATACAGGGGGACTTATAGCTTGCAAGGAAATGGTATAGGATTTTGCCTTTGTTGATTTGAACATGGAGAAGCTCAAGTGCATTATCTTGTTTGACCAGCTTTGAGGAATGTTTATTTTTGATGCTAATTTAGTCACCGCCACCTTTATTCTCTGTCTGTGAATAGCTGGTTTAAATGTGCAGAAGGCATTATAGCCTTTCACTGCTGGTGTGCTGTCTGTGACTTTAAACCATGTCTGAATGATTGCACACCTGTCAGCATTCTCTAGGATGAGTAGAGTTTGTAGGGAGTAGAGTCTTTTATTTAGACTCCTAGCATTGAACAGTAACATTTTTAGATTTTCTTGTTTTTGATTTGCTATGTCAGAAATACTTTCAGTTTGGCATTGCCTAAAAAAGGCACTGTGGGGAAGGACATAGTTTTAGTTAATATTTGAAAGCATACAGGGGGTGAGGTGCAGACCATCCCTGGTAAAGCAGCGTGGTCTTTTTAGCATCACCTTCCATGCTGACATATATTGCACCCCTTAGGATGACACCAGAAAAATACTATTGAATGACTTTTGTATACAATATAATGTATTTATCTTTAGATTACTGAATTAGTCCCACTATGCTAGTAGCCTCTTTTCAGAAGAGACCTGAGATGGTGTTTATACCATTAGGGGACATTTGACAGGGAACTTCCCCTACTCTTGGTAGTCAGGAAGGCTTTGTGTGTTACACATCCTGACTTCCTGTTTCCTGACCAGGCACAGAGACAGCCAGGAGGAACAGGGTGAAACCATGGCTGATTCAGCTTTTGCTGAAAATAGAGTGAAAGTTGCTGAAAATATAGTTAAAATGGTAAAGTTGCTACCAGAAGTTTTTTTCTGATGATGTGGGTGCAGAAAAAACATTGACATTTGAGGAAAAGGAGAATGTAGCTGTAACTGAGATGGATTCAGAGGAAACATTTCAGAGGAGATTATTTGAAGGAGAGAGTTACCTCTGAAAAATGCATAATTACAACCTTCCAGTAGGGGGGGGGGGTTGCAGAATGACTATTTGGAAGAAATGGTAAACCAAAATTAACCAGAAAGTGGATCAGCGATTTCATGGAGCGGCATCATGGAAAAAATAGAAGAAGAGAAAAGAAAAGACGAGACTATGCCAGAAAAAAGTTCCAGAGACAAAAACTTATACACAAACTGTTGGAGAAGGAGCAAAGAAGACAGAATAAATAAAATAAACAAAAAAGAAGTATAGAGTATGTGTGAGCAGTAAAAAAGAAGAAATTTGGACAGGTATGAGGTTTGGGACTCTGTTATAGCACCTCTGGGTGTCAAAGCATTTATTTTAGATAATAAAGAGATGTTTTGTGACTTGATATTTGAGACTGCGCAGACTATGGAAAATTGTTTGGATGCATATCAACAAAAGAATAATATCCTTGGTCATAATATGTGGTGCAAGCTGTTTATAGACAAACAAAAAAAAAAGAATAATGTTCCAGTTTAAACTGAAGTTGAAGCAAAAGAACTGAAAGAACATTTGTTAAGTATATGCAATAAAGTAGTGGACATTGCAAAAATATATGATGAAAGAGCACTGACTGGGGATGAGAATGTTGAGTAATACTGAAAACGGAAAATTATAAAGTTATGCATGTACTTAGTATTATTAACGTTCATGGTAAATAGGGGTTTTGTGAAATACAGGAATCAACTAAAGACTTGTTATTTTTGTGGACAAAATGATCATTTAATCAATGAATGCCATAAAAAATGTATTTATGTGGTAAAACAGGGGATAATCCAAAAATTGTTATTTAAAGTGCAGAAAATGTGGCAATACTGGTCATTCATGGCTAGAATGTGAAATGAATGTGCATGAAAATGAAAATGAAGTTATACAGGAGAACGAGATAGAAGAATGAGTTATACAAGAAAATATACAAAAATATGTGACTGATAAAGATCTTAAGAGGAGTATAAGTATATTACAATGGTGTGCTGCAGTACATGCACAAATTGTTTCAGAAGATATCAGATTATTAACAGAGGAAGAAAAAACACTGAAAAACTTTGGAATGGTGCAGTAGTTTGGAACATGGGGAAAGAAACATGCTCAGGCATATGTTTACTATGTTAAGAAAGCATTAAATTATTAGATGCAACTATAGTGGAACTAGGACAAATTGGGGTAATAGACTTGAGATGGAAAAATATGTGTATAGAATTATAACTGTATATGCATATGTAACAAAAAAAGAGAGGAAGGATGTTTAAAAATATTTTAAAGTCAAAGTCATGGAAAACTTTATTGTCTTTCAGAACTACACATCAGTGTAACTGAACAAAATTACAATGCTTCATTCTCAATGCAGGAAACAGTAGCAGATATAGATAGAGAAAAATAATAAAATTAATATTAAATTAAATTAATTAACATTAATATTAAAATTCATATTCTTTAATATATTTGTATGCATGAAATTAAATTAATTAAAATAATATTAATATTAAATAAATATTCTTGAATATGTTTGCGTAAATATGGACATTATGGTGGTGAGTGATTTTAATTGTAATTTAAGAAAAAAATAAGAGCAAGTGTGATGTTAAAATGGTTAAAGAAATTATTAGAAATGGAAAGTTAAGTGTATGAGAAAATAGCCACTGGACCTACAAAAATAATGCAATTAAGACAGAAAGTGATTATTTTTTAATACCTGATAATTTAAAAGTTAGAAACAAGGAATTAAGTATGCTGGGTTTTCAGATCATGTGGCTATATGGGTTAAAGTACAGGAAAATGAAGAATATATAAGAATAGGAAGAGAAATAATGAAAAAGGAATTAGATTTAGTAGAGAAAAAAGAACTTATGGAATTAAGGAAAAATTATATGAATATAAAAAAGTATTTTTAGAATGTATAAGGAAGAAAAGAAGAAAAAAGAGAGATATAAGATATTAAGTCAAGAAACATTTAGAGACTTAGTAGAGAAGAAAAATTCCTTTTATGAAAAAGAAAAATATATAAAATAAATCAAATTAAAATTAACAACTTGTTATACAAGCATAAATATTATTTACAAGGAAAGAAAGAAGAGGTAGCACCATATTCGAGTAAAATAATAAAAGAAGGAAACATAATAAGAGAATTAAAAAATAAGTAAGGTAAGCAAATAAAACAGCAAGAAGGAATATATGAAATAATTAAATAACATGTATTGGAATTATTTGTTAAAAGAGAAGAAAACATAGAACACATTTCTAAACGTGAAAATTTAAATAATGAAGATAATAAGTATTTAGAACAAAAATAACTATGAAAGAATTGAATGAAATTCTAAAAGATATTAACATGAATTCTGCAACATGATTGGATGAAATTGAATATGGTATGTATAAAGAAGTAAAAGTGTGACAAACATAATTTTTATAGAAGTTCTGAATGAATGGTTAGAATTAGGAATTAAAGAGAAAGAGATATGTACAGGAGTTATAAAATGTATATTTAAAAAAAGGAAAAAAAGAGTAGGTAAAAAGCTGGAGACTTATAACATTGAATAATATAGATTATAACATTTTTATGAGAATAATAATAAAAAGGTTACAAAAATGAATAGAATATATGACTAAAATGTATTCAGAAGAAAAGGAAAAGGAAGTCAAGAGTTATTATGGATAATAAGAGAAATCACTGATGATATCATAAATAAAAATATAGAAGCAAAGGTTATGATAGGGGATATAAGTAAAGCCTATGATAATATTCAATATAAATCATTATGGGGAATGTTGCAGGCACATAATGTAAACAAAAAATATTACATGCAATAACATTTGTTTATAAAAGGAACTACATGAAACTAAATGTAAATAGCTGGACTGGGGAAGAAATAACAATAGGATGTGGAATAAAGCAGGGCTGCCCCGCTAGTAGTATAATTTTCTCATTAGTTATGAATGTAATGTTGTTGTTGTGTCTTTTGGCTTATCCCAGTTAGGGGTCACCACAGCGGAACTCCGGTCCGCTAATGTTTGGCAGTGGATTTTTATGTGCTGAGTTACCAGCCCTGATGCACAACCTTCAATGAAGGTATGCCCATTCACGCATGCCTCCACACAGAAGACGCTCTAGCTGAGAATCGAATGGGACAATGTCTTGCTGTGAGGCGACAACGCTACCGCAGCACCACTTCCGCGGGATATTAGTTATGAATGTAATAGTGAATGAAGTTAATAAAATGTCAAGTAGTGGTGGATGCAAATAGACGAAGGAAGTGCAATTGCCAATACTGTATAATTATGGGGATGCTATTGTCTTAATTATTAAAAACAAAATATGGATGGAAAAGTAAATGAAAAATTAAGTATAAATTAAAAAAATGGTTTAAGTATAGATAAAGAGAAAAGTAAAGTATTTGATTTTGAAGGTATGATAGGAAGTATTGAGTTCAATGAAAAATATATAGATATATTGGGAATAACATTTAAAAGAAATGAATACAGACAACAACAATAGGATAATGTACTCAAAAAGGTAAAGGATATGCCTAACTTTTGGAAATCATATAGATTTTCATATAGAAAAAAATCACACTTGTTGAACACCATGGTAACTGAAAAAATTGCTTGTGTTGCTAAAGTCTATATGATTCCTATTAAGTATGAAAAGGAGCTAATGATGAATATATTTTCTTTTATATGGGGCTCTAGACTGAATCCAGTCAAGAGAGGGATTCTATATATCAATGAAGGGCAAGAAGGCTTTGGTTTAATAAACCCAATAGTACATGCAGCATCTTTAATTGTGTATAAGGTATTAAAAGGAATTATGAAGGAAAATAAAACCTTGATAGAAATGATACTATGTTCTAATACAAAGAAATGTGGGAAGGAATGGAAGTTAAAAAAATAAGTAAAAGCATTGTGAATGAAGAAATGAAAGAGTATCACAACAAAATTGTGTTATGGAAAATAAAAAAGAATATATGTGTGAAAAATAAAAAGGAATTGCACTTAAATATTATGAAAGTATTTTATTGCATTGATCCATAGAAAGCTTTAGAAGTAGATAAGAAAAAAGCAATACTGATGAAATGCAATAACTATAAAAAGATTAAAGAATGTAATGATTTTTATGGAGATTGTCTATTAAATAATTGATGGTTAAGTCAAATATGGAATACAAAAAAGCAAGGTAGAATAAGTAATAAATGTGGGGAGTTTGAGACAACTGACATGTGTTTTTGAAATGTGAAAGAGTTAATTTGTGGAAATAAATATGTAAATATAATAGGGTGAAAAGTTTGTTAAAATTTGAGCAAATAAATAGGGACATAATAGAATCTGGTTATTATGGTGCATGAAAACAGGAAGAAGTGAAGAAAATGGACAGAATAATATTTTATGTTTCACAGACTATATGGAACAAGAGACTAAATGAAATTACATACAATGGAAAATGGACATTGACAAAGATTTTGGAGAAAATAATGCTTTGGTTATGGATAAAAGAGTGGGGAAGGAATGCTTAAACTGAAGTTGATTATGGAGATTTGTAAATAGTTATAAGTAATGTAAACATGTAAATAATATATAATGTATATATCAATAAAAAAAACTACTTGTCATTATTGTGAGTGGGACCCATTTTGGAGGAACACTTCTTGTTTTATTTCTAGGTGCAAAGGCAACCTGGAGAAACAGGGAGACAGATGGAGAGAGAAGTAGATGATGAAGTGTTGAAAGAAATAAAGGAGAAAGCAAATATCAAGACCAGAGAATGTATGCAGGATTCTGACGAAATATTTCAAAGAAACCTGTTTGATGGAGATAAGTCAGCAAATGATGGGTGTATAATTACAAACTTCCAGTTGGGAGGGTTGCAGGATGATTTACTTAAAGAAATGGTGGTGCAAAGTGAGACAGAAAATTAAAACGTTGTTTCATGGGGGCATTATGGAAAAAATACAAAAGGAGGGTGCAGAGACAATCTTGAAGAATAGTGGTGAGATGGAAAAGAACACATATGCAGAGAAAGTAAAATAAGCCAAAAATGGAAAGGCAGAAAACAAGGGAGAAGAAATAAAACAATAGAAGTCTGTGGGTTCAAACTAAAGAAGACAAAGAAATGGACAGGTATGAAGTGTGGGACAATTTAATAGTTCATTTGGCTGTAAAAGTACATGAGGTAAAAGCATTTATTCTAATTAACAGAGACATTTTGCGACATTATATTTGAGACTGTTTTTTCAATGAAAAATTTTCTCAGATAATAGGAAAAAAGAAAGATTGTAACCCATGGACTCTTTATGTGATAAAAACTTATAAGAGGGAAAGAAGCAAAAAAGATTCATGTACAGGTTTGAACAGAGGTAGAAAAAGAGACTTTGAAAGGACATTTGAAAACGTTATGCAAAGAAATACTGGATATTGAAAAAGTTTATTACAAAAGGGATTTACGGACTGGTCGCTGGGATTGTAATATTGTGCTAAATATATATATATATATATACAAAGCATAGTAAATGTGGAGGGGAATAGGGGTATCATAGGGGTATCATAAAATACTGGGGACAATGCAAAACATTTTTTGGAAAAGAAGGACATTTGATAAGTGACTGTGACAAAAGCAAATGTAATATTTGTGGAGAAATGGGACGTTGCAAAAAATGTGAAATAAAATGTTATAAATGCAACAAAATTGGATATTTATGGATGATAACAAAATGAAAATAAGTGTAAGGAAAAATAAAAAGAAAGAGGAAAATTAAGAGAATACATTTTAGAAGTAGTATAAATAGAAGGAAAAATAGATAAAAAACAGTAAAGAGGACACAGAAGAAGGTTCTGAAATAAGTGATGGCGAAGATATAAAGTTGGAGGTAGGAAAGGTAAAAGGATTAAAGACAGAAAAAAAATTTAAAGGGATACTAACTAAAAAAGTGAGTGGTTACCACTAAATTAAATCTAAAGGGATAACTACAAAAGAAAAAAAAATGGGTGATGTAGATGTAATTATATTAAGAAGACACATGATTTTTAACAAATGAAGAAAGATTGCAAACAAAGAAACTATAGGTAGGAAAGAAAATCTGGAATTTGGGAAATGAGTGATGTTCTGGAATCGCTGTATTCTGTAGAAATACAGTAAAGATATTAGATGTAACTTTAGCAAAAAGGGGAAGTTTAACCATTGTAGATTTAAAATGGAAAGAACAAGTATATTGAATTATGATTGTTTGAATTTTTTTGATTGTTTTTCTCTGTTAGCTACTAGTATGTTAATGGAACTTTTCTCCTCGGGCCTCTGCTGAAAATGGACATGCATCCAGCCAGACTAGCCCGGTTAACAAATGTAAAATAAAATAAAAAATAAAATAAAATAAACAGTATATTCTTATACTAATTGTAAAGAAAATAAAAAGGTCACACAGACAGACCAGTTAGCAAAAACTACAAGAAAAACCTAACAAGCTAGAGTTTTCACTGCGTGATACCTTAAACCTCCTGTAATAGAGGCCCATGGGATATATGCAAATGACCCCTTAAGGGCATCAGGTGTTCCGGCTATATAACTTGTGAATGTCCATGAAATTGTTTGAAAATAAACTTCTTAAGTACAAAATGCTACAGCTTGATAATGTATATTTAAAAGAGCGTGTTTCACAGGGAAGGGTTACAAAAGGATAAAGAGTTTGGAAATTTCCAAATGGTGTTTTGAAGGACATTACATTGCTGAAAGAACAGATTACTGTTTTTTGATGAATGTGGCTGTAAAATTATACACATTATTAGATTTAATGAACAGGAAATGGTTAAATTGTTGGATGAACTACATCTTTTGGACAACTCACTTAAGTGTGACTTATTTGAAGTAGAATACCCCATTTGGGCATTGCTGACAAACTCAAGAGGTTAGGTACAAACCCGTATGTCACAGTATGGATAGCCAAGTGGGTCACAGACAGGACCCAGGAAGGTAGAATTGGGAGGCCAACTCTACAAAGAGGCCAGTAACAAGTGGAGTCCTTGGACCCCTCTATTTTGGCATTTGATTCTCTGAAGTCAAGGCTAATGTCAATGGCCTCTGGCTGACTAAATTTGCAGATGATTGCAAATTAGCAGCTGTCAATGAATCCCACACTGACACAAATATTCTCTAGGAAGGGCTGATACAGACAAACAGCTGGTGTCAGAGCCATGGACTAAAACTAAATGCCAAGAATTGCATAATAGTATCAGGAAGTCATCTACCCCTGATAAACTATCATGTTGACAACATATTACTTAGCATTGATCCAGTAGTCAGGGACTTAGAGACACACAGACAGTAATCTAGCCTTTGACCATCACATGTCTACAGTACTGAGGAAATCATTCTATGTTGTGGAACTTAAAAAAAAAAAAGGTATGGTATCTAGGTCCAAGGAAGTCATTGTTCCACAGTATTTGGCATTCATCATACCTATCATTGAGTACAATGACCCCTTTGGTATGTACCTAACCAGGCAAATCCAACAACTGGGATGTCCACAGAGGTTCCTCACTAAAAGAATACAAGGTATAAGTAAAATGCCCCATGCAGACTGCCTCAAGGTCCTATCCCTGTATTCTGTCTCCTATAGGTTGTTGAGGGGAGATCTATGCCTGGAATACAGGGTATTGTCAGACCCCCATCTGATGGACCTCCTGCATATCCACAAAACAAACAGCACCTGAGTTACTGATTCTAGAATCTTACCTGTGATATAAAAAGGGCTTGCTGGAGAGACAGGTATGTAGCTCAGAGATTACCCAGTCGCGGGAACAGGCTCTCCATCCATGTGAAGCAGAGTTCCTCCCTAACCCAGTTCAAGTCTAAGCTAGATGGGGAACAGGACATTCATCCCTGGCTTGGCACCTATGTCTCCAATGGACACAGGCAACCTATAAATGGTTAATCTCCCAGGCCCCTGCTTGTAAGTGTTTCATCTCCCAAGCCCCTGCTTACACTTATCAAAGTTACAAAAACTTGTCAGAGATTTAGGATGCAGGACTAAGCTTAAAAAGGCCCTTGTGGTCATTAGCCTAGTAAACACCTATGAACATATGAACCTATGATTATTGTAATTTATTTAAGAATGTTGACAATATGTTAGAAAAATGTAAAAATAAAAAAAGTAACAAGCTTGTAAGAGATGAGACAGAATACAAGGATGGTGTAGCCTATATATTACAGAATTTTGATAGCAAGTGGATAGGAGCAAAGCTGGACAACACACAAATGTAGTTCAAATCCAACACAAAGCACTTCCAAGTAAATTTCAAATATTCCAAGTAATCCAAATAGAACCACCAAGTCCTGTGGTATATATATTTTCTTTATTCGACAGACAAGCACTTTCGCTGAGTACAGCTTCTTCAGGTCAATTCCAAAAACAAAATCAAGTCCCATAATATATAGGTAATCCAATTAAATAACAACAAAATCAATTAAACATTTAAAAGGGAAATGTAATGTTAATAAAAACATATAAAATATTGTTTCAAATTAAGACCTCTAAAACACTTATGATAAAAACATGTATATCAGAACATCAGAACATGTTTTTATCATACATGTTTTTATCATACATGTTTTTATCATAAGTGTTTTAGAGGTCTTAATTTGAAACAATATTTTTTATGTTTTTATTAACATTACATTTCCCTTTTAAATGTTTAATTGATATTGTTGTTATTTAATTGGATTGCCTATATATTATGGGACTTGATTTTGTTTTTTGAATTGACCTGAAGAAGCTGTACTCAGCGAAAGCGCTTGTCTGTCGAATAAAGAAAATATATATACCACAGGACTTGGTGGTTCTATTTGGATTACTTGGAATATTTGAAATTTACTTGGAAGTGCTTTGTGTTGGATTTGAACTACATTTGTGTGTTGTCCAGCTTCGCTCCTATCCATTTGCTATCAAACTTTGTTTATTTTATTCCTGGATAAGGAGCGTTTATCTGCAAGTGTTTCTCTTTACATGTTGAACATATATATTACAGAAGACAAAAGTTGTGCAGTAATGTTTTGAGGCTAATATGGGTTTTGACAGAGAAGCTAATTTTGGTAATGTTGAATGTTATGATAGCAAAAGAAACATTTCCAGTACACAGATGGATGATAAAGCTAATAACACCTTTATAAAGAATGAAAAATGTATAAACCCTGCACAATCTCCCCTTTGGCATTCAGAGAGAATAGTCCAGATGGTAAGGAATATGAACATGGAGCACAGGAATTATCCTGTTCATCACAGTTCGAACTATGTACATGGAAATCAATCCAGGAAGTTCAGACAATAACTGAAAATTGTGGTTTAGTAGACAGTTCTTGCAACAATAAAAATGTTGACATTGTTAATTATTTTGCCTGCTATGATGTACCATCACTTGTTATAAATAAGTTTGTTTCCATTGTATATGAACATTATGGCTTACTTCTTTTAGCTTCTCCTGCTAGGGATCGCCACAGTGGATCATCTGTTTCCATTTCTTCTTGTCCTCTGCATCTTGCTCTGTCACACCAACCACCAGCATGTCCTCTCTCACCGCATCCATAAGCCTTATCTTAGGCCTTCCTCTTTTATTCTTACCTCGCAACTCCATCCTTAGGAACCTTCTCCCAATATACCCAACATCCCACCACAGCACATGTCCAAACCAAAGCAATTTCACCTCTCTGGCTTTGTTCAGTTTTTATCTTTTTATTGGTTAATTTGTTTAAATCAGTTTGCTGATTTGCTACTGTTATATAAAAAGAAAATACACTTTATATATCGTCGCTAAAGTCTGCTCTTCAAATTTTCCCTTAGAACTAGCCATTTTTTTTAGTTTTAGCACTCAGATCTGTTTCTTTGAGCTCAGCACTTGCTCAGAACTCATTGTAAGCACTAAATAAGCTACAAATGACTACAGCACTCAACTTTCCTCACTTATCTAGTGGAAAACAGTTTTTAGTACTTAATAAATAAGCACCTATCTAGGCATGTCTAAGGGTCAGCTCCTGGTGTTTTCTCCTGTCTACTTGATGAATCTGGGCATCTTGGGGCAATGCAGCAATTGTCTCATGTACACAGACAACCCTCTCCTCCTACCACCCAACACTACAACCTGTGAGAGATGCACTTATATGGCCAAACTGGAAGCAAAACTCTCTTCACCAAAGACTGGACTAGTCAGTCAAGCAGAGAAGGTAAACACTTGCACCACACCACACTCCTCACATGGTCCCTCAAAACCTACACCACCAAAGCACACACACAGAAACACAAAACACACACCTCTACATTCATGGAGGCTCTCAATAAAAATTTGCTCAAGCAACAGAGTCCTCCAAAGCAGAAACACAAGCAACCTCCACCCCCCCCCCAACACAACTCAAATGACACATAGCCCGCAAACTCAGTGTGCCACTCAACCACAGCACATAAAGCATAACAATGTACCCAACACTCTAGTCATAGGTGACACTATAGTCGGGCACACTGATGTTCCACTCACCAGGCTAAACAAGGAGAAAGTTACTGTCAGCTGCCAGTTGGGTGCCAGGATCTGCCACATAATGCACACTCAGTTCACTCCACAACAAGTACAAATATGACTCTGTCATTGTCCATGTTGGTGTGAATAACCTGAAACATACCTCCCTGGACTACATGAAAAGAGACATGGAATAGCTCTCCGATATTGTAGCTCAGGTAGCTATGACCCTAGCCCTGCGTAGCATCCTGTCATCACCCAGAATGATACCACAGTACAAGGACAAAATGATTGACTTCAACAAATGGCTAAGCTTCTGGTGTCATTCTAAGGGGATTCAGTGTCTGTCTGCCTGGGATGACATGATCAACAGACCTCGATGCTTTGCCAGAGATGGCTTGCACCTGTTGCCCTTAGGATTCTGGATACTAGCTAAGGCTCTTGCCACCCCTATAGTGTCTTTTTTAGGCAAGGTTCAAATGAGAAATTCACAACCGTAACAGGTACAACCAAGCAAAATCTGAGGGTAATGCTACACAGTGCTAGAAGTCTAAATATCAAAATGCACTCACTCGGGGCACTCCTTAAATGGAGAACATCGACATCTGTGCAGTGACAGAGACCTGGTTCAAGGCTCCAGAGAGCACCCCTGCATTACCAGGCTATAATTCATACCACACCGTTCAGCCACCCAACCTGGACCAAAACACTAAAGGCGGAGGCATGTCCATATTCATTAAGGATATTCACACCTCCAGGCTAGTTGCTCAGCATAATGCATCTGAGATTATCCAAGTGTAACTAACTCTGGGCAAGACCGCAATGCAAATTGTAGCTTGCTACAGATCCCCCACCGTGCCCCAGGATTTCCACTCCTCATTTCTTGATACACTGGAAAATATTAGGGTACAACCCAACACCCTAATAATGGGTGATTTCAACTACCCCACCATTAACTGGGAAAACTACTCATGTACCAACTCTGCTCACCATTTTCTGGAATTCATAAATTTCAATGCCTTGGATCTAATTATCCACACCCCCACGAGGAGCAGCAATATCATAGACCTGGTCATTACCAACATGGGCGACTGGTGTTTCACACCAGAGGTTAATTCCTCATTGGTTAGATCTGACCACAAGCTAATCACCCTAAACATCCACATCCCGCCCCCACCCCCCCATTAGGGAAACCACTGTTAAAAATTTCTCCAAAGCCAACTTCACGCTTCTTAAGACAGAAGAGGCAAACTTCACGAAACCCATGCAGATGGACAATAGAGGTACGACTGTTGAATCCTACAGACATACACTTTATATGCACTTACGTGTGCATGGATCGTACTTTCCCTAACAGAACCAAGATGCTATCCTCCAAAATAAGGAAACCAATCTGGTGGTCCCCTGCCATAAACAAACTCTACAACAGAAGAAACTGTTGCAAAAAAGAGTAAAAATCCCATGATTGGAGGAACTCCCTGGTCAGCCTCAGTAAGAAGCTGAGATCCCTCATAAAATCCTCCAAAGCTAGTTACGAAAACAAAATTGCCACTGATTCTAAAGACAACCACAAAGCATTCTATAGTTATGTCAAGAATCTCAATGGCAACACTCAGATCTGCTCTGAGTTACAGCACAATGGCACTAAATATACAGAACCAAGTGATATTGCCAACATCCTGGCAGATAGGATAAGTGCTAACTTTACCCCCCCCCCCCCATCCCTTATAGGGCCCAGCTTTATACTGGAAGAATGCAAAGTTTCTGTAATCCCAGCTGCACAGGTAAAAAACACACTCTCCAAAGCCAAGAACACAACATCCATTGGACCTGACAACATCCCAGGCTGCGTTCTACATGAACTACAGAACAAACTGGCACCCCACCCAAGTACTATGTTCAATCATATCCTCACCTCAGGCTTTGTGCCCACTGAATGGTGCACAGTGACAGTTATCCCACTCCACAAAAGGGGAGCAACCACGGACCCCGGGGACTAACACCCTATTAGACTGATGGCCTGGTCTGCAAGGCCATGGAACGTATCATCATGGAACTTATAAACAAAAACATTGGCAATCTCCAAACTCTGGACCCCACCCAGTTTGGGTTTGTAAAAGGCAGATCATGTCTCCTAAACCTGATAGACTTCTTTGAAGCAGTCACCAAAGCCATAGACGAGGGTAAGGTGGTTCACACAGCCTATCTAGATCTCGCCAAGGCTTTTGACACCATCCCCCACTCTGGAATCATAGATAAACTCACTAAACTAGGTATAAATCCCTATGTCACAAGATGGGTTGCCAACTGACAGAACCCAGACTGTGAAAGTAGAAGACTCCAAATCTGACTTCAGACAAGTGATAAGTGGAGTACCACAGGGTTCAGTCCTGGGTCCTCTCCTGCTTGGTATCTACTTCTCTGAAGTACAGGCTAATACAGAAGGTTTTTGGCTAATGAAGTTCACAGATGACTGCAAACTAGGAGCCATAATCGAAACTCCTAATGATGTGGACATCCTACAAAAGGGCCTCAGTGAGACAGATGCCTGGTGTCAAATCCATGGCCTCAAACTCAATGCCAAAAAGTGCATTGTCATCCCCTTTGGTAAAAGCTCTGTAACCATGAACTACCACATAGGTGGTAGTCTACTTAACACTGAAAGTATGATGAGACCTTTGGACACAGGTGGACAGTAGTCTCTCCTTTGATAGTCACATTGCCACAGTAGTCAGGAAATCCTTCTCTGTGGCACACCTCATCACAAAAGGTTTCTCATCGAGGAAAAAAGAGGTCATTGCTTCCTCTCTACTATTCACTCATTAGACCTATTATAGAATACAATTCCCCTTTTGGTATTTACCTCACAAGACATCTACAACAACTGGAAATGCTGCAGAAATACCTCACAAAGGGGATTACTGGTCTCAATCAGATACCCTACACAGACCATCTCAAAAAACTCCAGCATTTCTTCGTTGCATATTGCCTACTCAGAGGCGATCTCTGCCTAACATACAAAGCTATGTCAAACCCAGAGCTGTTGGACATGCTCCACTCAAAGAAATCCCAATCCCTCCGAGCTACATACTGTAGGGACCTAAACCTTGTCACCACAATAAACAGAACATGCTGGAGGTATAGATTCCTGTCCCAGAGACTTCCCATACTCTGGAACAAACTACCTATCTCTATCAAACAAAGCTCCTCATTAGCACTCGTCAAGAAGAATCTTAATGATTGGATGGGAAATAGGAAATTCACCCCGGAGATCACTTCTGTAGCTCTGCTCGACAGGGGCACAGGAAAATAATTTTCTTGGGTGGTGAAAGCCGGGGTACCTTTTTGGCTAGGCTTATATAGGCCCTAGGGCCAATAGCCTTGTACCTACCTATGAACCTATGAACCTATTTCTAATCCTGTCCATCCTTGTCACACACAATGCAAATCTTAACATCTTTAACTCTGCCACCTCAACTCTGCCTCCAACCCATATAACATAGCTGGTCTCACCATCTTGTAAACCTTCTCTTTCATTCTTAGTGGTACCCATCTGTCAGAAATCTCCACTCACCTTACCCTGCCTGTACTTTCTTCATTTCTCTTCCAACACTCACCATTACTCTGAACTGTTCATCCCAAGTATTTGCACTCATCCACCTTCGACAACTCTACTCATCCACCTTCGACAACTCTACTCCCTGCATCCTCACCATTCCTCTGTCCTCCTTCTCATTCACACACATGTATTCTGTCTTAGTCCTGTTGACCTTCATTCCTGCCCTCTCTAGAGCATATCTCCACCTCTCCAGGGTCTCCTCACAATGTTCTCTACTCTCAATACAGACCACAATGTAATTCGCAAACACCGTAGTTCATGTGGATTCCTGTCTGATCCCGTCTGTCAACTTGTCCATCACCATTACAAATAAAAATGGCTCAGAACTGATCCGTGATGTAATCCCACCTCCCCCTTGAATGCATCCATCATTCCTGCCACAGACCTCACCACTGTCACACTGCCCTGGTACATATTCTATACCAATCTTGCATACTTCTTTGCCACTCCTGACTTCCTCATACAATACCACAACTGCTCTCTAGCCACCCTGTCATATGCTTTCTTTAAGTCCACAAAGACACAATGCAACTCCTTCTGACCTTTTCTATACTTCTTCATCAACACTCTCAAAGCAAACATCACAACTGTAGTGCTCTTTCCCAGCATAAAACCATACTGCTGGTCACTAATGATCACCTCCCTTTTTAACCTAGCTTCCACTAATCTTTCCCATAACTTCATGCTGTGACTGATCAGTTTTATCTCTTTGTAGTTAATATGCCTTTACACATCACCCTTATTCTTAAAAATCTATACGAATACACTTCTTCTCCACTCCTCGGCATCCTTTCACTTTCCAATATTTCTTAAACAATCTTTAATTCAATCTTCAATTATAGCCAACTGAATATAGATAAATGACATTTTAGCTTGTTTACTAAGGGGTTCACTTTTGTCCCTAAACTTAACATGGCCATAGCAGATATTCTTGTGGATCTCAAGCTTTATGTGAGAAAACTGAATTTAAAGATTTTGCATCATGCCAAACTTAGTAACAGTGACAGTGGGAACAATTTTTGCTGAAGTAGTACATTTATCCCACCTTTGCATTCTACACTGCACTTGTTTTAAAAATCCTGTGAGAAAGATTTGAGGAAATGGGTGCAGCAGCAAAGATTTACTGCATTTGCTTATTTGAATAATGATGAGTATTGCTCAATGAATGAACTAATAAAACAACATGAAATTAGAATAATGAAGCCTGATAGAGGTGGTGGTGTGGCTTTCATGAACAATATGGATTACAGATCTAGAAGGTATAATATACTCAATAATGAGTTACAGTATACTGGAGGTTCAAAGAATGAGATCAATATCTCTTACCACAAAACTGATTTATATTTAAAGGACTTATTTGATCCAGATGAGATTGAGTTCAAATTATACAGGTTCTTAAAAGTTGATTATCCTTTAATTCCGGCAATATTTGGCATCATATGCACCTATGTGACCCATTGCAGCAGCAGCTGGATCCAAACCTCATCATTTCGCCGTATACATCGATGGAATCTAAAACAGTTTCTAAAAAAGCACCCTTACATTTTAAGAGATTCATGGGATTTTTTTAACTCAAATTAAACATGAATTATGCTACAATGAATGTCTTTTAGTCGATATTGATGTAACTAACTCGCATTCATGCATACCACATAATACAGGTATAGTGCTTCAGAGAGTCTCGTCTTAAAAGTGACACCTTGCAAAGTAGGGGCATTAATATAATAGATAAATTAATGGAAATGGTGTTTTTTAATAATTTCCTCTATTTTGTGGGAGGATATTACAAGCAGGTGGCAAGAGTTGCAATGTGGGCAGCATGTGAACCCTTGAATGCCAACTTAGTATTGTGGTACTGGGAGCAATAGCAGGTGTTCAAATCCAAGCATATGTGCCACATAATCACATTTTTTGCATTTTCTGGATAACACATTTGCGATTTTGAAAGGCAGTGCATTCCAGTAGAGATTTTTATAACACATTTAAACTCAACTACTGACTTTCTGAGTTTTACCTTGACATACTCTATAGAAATCATTAACTACCTGGATGTAACATTGCGAAAGGATTTTCAACATCAAAAATTTAATTTAAAATTATATAGAAAGCCCATGTTTTTAAACACGTTTATACATTTTGCCAGCAACCGTCATTTTATCGCAATAAAAACCTTGTGTGTGTGTGTGTGTGTGTGTGTGTGTGTGTGTGTGTGTGTGTGTGTGTGTGTGTGTGTGTGTGTGTCTGAGTGCTTTTGTTTCTGTGTATATGTGGTGAGTCTGTTCTACGTGTGTAGCTTTGCAGCTGAGTTTCTGCGTATGTGTGAGAGCCTGCCTCTCTGTGTCTGCATCTATTAGTATGTGTGTGTGTGTGTGTGTGTGTGTGTGTGTGTGTGTGTGTGTGTGTGTGTGTGTGTGTGTGTGTGTATATATATATATATATATATATATATATATATATATATAAAACACTGTGTGTGTGTGTGTGTGTGTGTGTGTGTGTGTGTGTGTGTGTGTGTGTGTGTGTGTGTGTGTGTGTGTGTGTGTGTGTGTGTGTGTGTGTGTGTGTGTCTGTGTAGACATTAAATACATGATGTATACGTGTCAATTTTGGATACAAAATATGCCCTTCAACAACAATTAACTATGAGACTTGATGCAGAGAACTTTTTTACATTAAAATATATTAAAAATATGTATATATAAAAAATAAAACAACTACAAAACTGAGTGCATTAGGGAAATAATAGACCTCCCAGTGGCAGATGCTCATACTCCATTCTGATGTACTCAGTCTCCCCTCTCAGATAGTCATTGGTGTGGATAGATTATGCAGGTTGTGTTTATGTATGTCAGTGTGTGTGTGTGTGTGTGTGTGTGTGTGTGTGTGTGTGTGTGTGTGTGTGTGTGTGTGTGTGTGTGTGTGTGTGTGTGTGTATGTGCCTGTGTGTGACTGTGTCTTTGTATGC
Organism: Protopterus annectens; assembly: GCF_019279795.1. Lineage (NCBI taxonomy): Eukaryota > Metazoa > Chordata > Ceratodontiformes > Protopteridae > Protopterus > Protopterus annectens. Next base: position 750,058,247 of record NC_056737.1, on the reverse strand, counting down.
ATGCTTTGTGTGTGTTTATGTGGATGCCTGTGTGTGCAGGGTGCTATGGTGCAGCTGATTTTAAACTGCTCATTTGACCTTTTCATAGACATACATATTAGTTGTTAATGAGGTTCTGCACCCTACAGATCTTCCATAGCTATGTATCTTATAGTGAGGTGAAGCAGTCTGACTTAATAAAGCACACTGCTGCAATGGGTTCTATTACGATCATGCTTGGTCTCTGGGTTGTGTCTGTAAAGATATTTGCCTTGATGGTGTTTACTACTCTGCATGCTCAGAGCTACTTACTTCTTGCATGATGCCTTGCCTTTACACTCTGTACTCTTATCTTTTTCTGGGAAACTGATTCCTATACATTACAGGTCTGTTCAGAGTTTTGTTTATGGCATTTTAGACCTGAAACAGATTTAAACCATTTTCAGTGGTGCCTACTTTCTCAGATATTTAGCTACTTATTTCAGTAGTAGGGAACTGACCTGCTGATATGCTCTTTGGCCTACTTTTGTGGTTTCTTCAAATGCACAGGTATTGCAACACTTCTTATGGAACTTGCTGTTTAGACATGGAGCTCTTGTAGAGCTAGAATTTTGGTAATGTGCTTTACTAATCATTAACAATTCTTGTACATGTGCTTACTGTGCTAGTAATTTCAGCGTTTTGACATACTTTGAAATGATACTCATTCAGCAACACAATTTTTTATTCAGAAAATGAGAATATTAGGAATGAACTGATATATGAGCTAGTGACATTTAAAGAACAGGTAAGTGCCATACGTCTGACCACACCCCTGTTCAGATTAAAAAAGATGTTTCCTACTAGGCATTTTTTCTGTGTTTGTGTAAACGTTCTTAATCTAATGAAAGGCAGTATTCACAAAAAAGAGATAAAACATCTCTCAAAAGTCCTTACTAACATTTCATTCCCCAGAATAACTGGTTAATGCAATTATTGCACAGGAGAAGGTATTCATAAGCAATGAATGAAAGGGAAACTACAGAAATAAGATATACTGTCTGAGAAGTAATGTGTAGAGTCAGGAGTTCCACTTCTCACACCTCTTTGATTGTAAGTCTGCCTACAGGGACTTTTCTTAAAATAAGCAAACTGAAACTGATTTCCAGAATCTAGTTACAGAAGGTCCATTTAATATAAATTAAGCATTTTACTTACTCCATGTGTGCCTTCTTTAGGGACTGGATTTAAGATATCTAGCTCAGTTACTTTTCATTTGGTAAAGCAACTTTGTTTACACATCCTAAAGTTTACTACCTAATTACTGTGTTTAGTCGGTTCCCTTGAATGATTTTTATTCCCTCCTTGCAGTCTGCTGCTTCAGTCTTTCATACAGATTCAGGCACCCCCATTTCTGCTTCTTCATGAATCCTTTTTCACTTAGTTGCTTAGCATCAGCAAGTCCGATTCCAGTCTCAAAGGAATTCCACACATTACTCTGCCATCTGCGAATACAAAACCAACATCACTCTCACTTTGTTTTCTTCCAATTAGCCATGTGTTTATCCACTTTATTGAGTTCTAATTAAACACTGTATTCTGCTCATTTGCTAAGAATGCTTTTGTATTCATTTTCATGGAAAGTCTGTGTAAGTACATCTTCTGGTAGTTTTCCATTTCATGTTTACTAATCATCAGCTGTAGTGAAGTCTCGAGATACAAGGCTAAGTTTTTACAACATCTAGGGTTAGAATATGACTGACATGACTCTTATTTCCATTTCAAAACCAGAAAGTCCAAAAGATCTTTCCATATCTTGCTAAAATACTTTTAAAACCATTTTTTGCTTTGCATCATATCCCTATGTAGGAGGCTTCTCCCCCCTACCCATATATTTTATTAAATGTAATTAACTCCAAAGTCAGTGCACCTTTGAAGGATAGGAGATTCATTCCATAAAGTATGCAACATGATTAATCACACATTAATTAAACAGATGTCCACAAACTTGCGCCATACTCCAGTTTTAACATTTGTACATCTGTTTGCCATGTCAACACTAAGCTTCTGCTTGCTAATGTAAGTTGGGTTTATATTGTCTATTGTTTAGTTTAACAGTTAAGCCTTTTTGCAATAGTCTGCTTGAATTGCATACCTGCTTTTTGTTTTTGATTCAGCTGCCAATGCATTATCTCTGCTTTGGGTTTCCTGTTTGTTTCTTGCTGTTCTATCCACTATACCAATGCAAAGTGAATGCTCTACCACTCTAGCTTAGATCATGTCCAGAAAAGTATACTTTGATTCTACCCGAATAGCAAACATATTGCCACACAAAATCTCAGGCTCATAGGATTAGCAAGTTAGTCAAATTCACCTTACTTTTGAGAACGGGCAATATATATATATATCAGTACCCTATTGGAGAATGAAAGCTTCCCAATAGGGTATTAATGTACAGATATCACCTGGTAAAAAACTTCAGGGAAGCATATTGTGTGCGTGTGTGTGTGTGTGTATGTGTGTGTGTGTATGTGTGTGTGCACGTGTGTGTGTGTGTGTGTGTGTGTGTGTGTGTGTGTGTGTGTGTGTGTGTGTGTGTGTGTGTGTGAGGGGGAGAGAGAGAGACAGAGAGAGACAGAAAGAGGCAAAAGAGAAGCAGAGATAATACATACCTGTCAACTTCTTTGCTCAAGAATTCTGTCAGGGACAGTTTTTAACATGCTTCTAATTCACTCAAAAAGGAAATGCAACAAAAGTTTTTATATCAACACAAATAATCTGAACAATTAAAAGTATGAAACTATAACGTCTGGCTTTATTGATTGACTTTTTTATTTATCGTTTTTATTGAATGATTTATCTGTATAACCTTTTTACCCTATGCTTAAATGCTTTTGGGGTTATTTTGCAGGCACTTTAATGTTTATGGGCATCAGAATAGGTTTTTAAACCCGTATTAATAAAATATAGCCAAACAATCAACTTATGCTGAACTGATGAGGTCAAAATAGTCTAAAACATGGCATGACTACAGCTGCTAATGGGGTTTGAATTTACTGGCCTGACTGCACACTTTAAGACTTACAAAGTAAAAAGTAAAATATGTCTTCATTATAGGCACTGGCGTAAGAGAGTTAGGCGTATATTAGTGTAGTGCTTTAGTTGTGGAGATGTATATTTATGATGTTTTGTGGATATATTTATATTTTACAATGCTATGTAGTTATAGTTCATAATGAAGTATGGAGAAGTTTACTGGGCTTTTCTTTTGTTTCAGATGACTTTCTTTTTAGTTGCTTGTGATCACAAATCTAACAGTATTGCTTACATTCGCGATCATTGTTTTATGATCTTCGTGCAGTTCAATGTATGTGATCATACATGGAATGTTTCAGTGTATTTTGCTTTGATCCGTCATAGTTTCATCTATGATCCTCAGTAATACACTCATATAATTTATTTATTTATTTATTTAACACAGAAGTCTGACTGGGCCAGAAACCCATTTTCAGTGGTGGCCCAGGAACAAAAGCTTCACAGAGATATAAGCAAAATCCAATAATTAGATAGTACAATAGTATACATATAATGACATGCAGAATACACATCATCTAGTTAGTTTATACAAAGAAATATTCAATACAGTTTTCTAGTAGATATAAATTCAAAAAGAAAAACACACAAGCATTTCAGTAATGGTCACTGTGAGAAAAATAAAATTAGTACTGTGTATTAAATAATGGCTATGAACAATTGAGATTTCATATATATATATATATATATATATATATATATATTTTTCTTTTTGAGTAGTAATAACACTGAGGAGAGGGAGAAAAATGAGGTAAGGGCTGGGCAGTGTGATGACAGAGTTATAGATATCTTGTCAGTTACGTTTGGCACAGGAGCAATGCCACCTTTTGGATAGATGTTCAAATAATAGTTGAAATTGGTAGATTCAGGTATGTTTTGGAGGGTGTGGGGTAGAGAATTCCATTATTTGGCTATTTGATTTGAGAATAGGGTTTCACTGTGAGTGCTGTTAGTTTTGTTTACTGCGAGATAGGTTCTGTCTGCAGATCTTAGACTTCGTGGGCATGAGTAGGGGACAACAAGTTCCTTGAAGGATGGGCAGCTGTCAGGATGGAAGATGATATTGTGTGTGAATTTAAGTTGGTGAATTTATGTAGAGCAATAAAATGGTTTATTTGGTGGGGAAGGTTGGCTGCAAAGTGACCTATTTTGTTGTAGCAAGTTTCCAAATTGGTTAAGTCTGATTTTTTAAGTTGGTAAAGAGGGGGAAAGTATAAAGGTGCATAGAGAGGAGAAAGGTTCTGGATATGGCTAGTCTGGTTTTGTCAGTGAGGAATGGCTTGCTTCTGTACAGGGAACCAAGTTTGATGTGATCTTTCTTAATTGTGTTGGCTATGTGTTGGTCAAATCTGAGTTTGTTGTTGATAGTCACACTGAGGAGTTTTGTATGCTTAACTGGATGGATGACTGTGTTGTTTGCTGAGAGAATGGTGAAAGGAGGGGGTGGTAGGGGATTGTTTGCTACTGGAAAATAGCATTAACTGTGTCTTTTTGGGATTGAGGATTAGTTGTGATTTGTATATGTTTCTATATCATTAAAAGCTTAGGCTATGATTTGGAGGACTGGTAAGGTATCTGCTCAGCAGATTAAAGCTGAATTATCTGCATACTGAATTACTTTAGCATGTGTTGTGGATGAGGCTAGATCATTAAAGAAGATGGAGAAAGGAAGGGACCCTAGTATGGATCCTTGGGGGACTCCAACTGAGACAGGCAGAAGTAGTAAGAGCTCAGATTTCCATCATACTGCTTGTTGTCTGTCAGAAAGATAGCTTAGGAACCAGGAGAGGACGTCTTTGATAGGTTTAGTGAGGCAAGAGTATTAAGGAATTTCTGATGGAAGACAGTGTGGAATGCTTTTGACTTGTCTAGGAAGATTGATGCTACTTTCTGGTTTGAATTTCTGAGTTGGTTGATGGTGTTAGAGAAATTAATTAGGGCTGTAGTAGTGCTGTGTTTTGGTCTGAAACTGTGTTGCGATGGAGATATAAGGATGTGATATGGCAGGTACTGTAGTAATTGAGCATGTATGCATTTTTCCAAATTTTGACACAGGGGGAAGGATGGCTATAGGTCTGTAATTGTTTAATTCTGTTGATGATCCTCCTTTATGTAGAGGGATGATATGGGAAATTTTCCATAATTTTGGGACATATTGTTCTGCTATAGGTGTATTTACCAGACTGGAGATAGGCAGAGCTATGGTATCAGCTGAGCTGAAAGTTTGAGGTACTCATTGGGGAGTTGGTCAGCAGCTAAGGAAGAAGGGTTCAGTTTTTTTTGTATCGTTCTTATGGTGTTAGTTGGGACAGTTTTGAGGTCAAAAGAGCTGTTGTTAGTTTCCACATTCGGTGCAAGAGATGGTGGGCTGGAATTGTTCCCTGTAACTAAGAAGAGGATGTTGTTTATAATAGGTGTTGATTTATGAGGCAATACTCATGCTTTGGTCATTGGTTGCTGGTTCTGTAGTTGTGGCTTTTCCTGGGTGGAGGAGTGAGTTAATTGCCTGCCAGAACTTTTTGGGATTGTTTTCATATTTGTTTTTGCATAGATGCATAATAATTTTTTTTGTCTAGTTTGAGTTGTTTTTTGTTTGATTTCAGAGCTGATGGTATGCTAACAGAGTTTTATAGTCTTTTTGTTTTCTGGTATTAAAACCAGGTTTTGTCCCTTAGTTTTTGACGTCTAATGGTTTCTTTTGATAGCCAGGGCAACCTCTTATTTTTAACATGATATGTATGAGTTGGTGTTAAGCTATTTAGAGTAGCTAGAAATGTGTCATTGAAGTATGTTACAACCTGGTAGAGTTGGAGATAACGGAGTGGTGTCCAGTTACATTTATCGAGCACGTCTAAGAATGCTTCATTGGAGAAGTTTTTGGTATTTTGTATGACTTTGTAAACTATGGTTCTGGGAGGGTTGAGCTGATGATGGATTAAGTAGGTAGGTCTATGGTTACTTAAATTATTTGGAAGGCATCTGGATTGATAGTTTTGAGTGGTACTGTAATAAGTGACTAGTCTAAGATAGATTCCCTTTTGCTTTGTTTATCTATTCGACTGGGAAAACTGGATAGTTTGGGAGAAACCATGTAGATTTATGAAGGTGGAGGGGTTATCACCAGTGCAAGTGTTCCAGTCTAAGTTGAAGTCGCCTGTGATAATGGTTTCATGGGTGTAGGTTGAGGCTGTCCAGGCTATGAGTTCTTCAATGACAGTGGGAGTATTGCCGGGAGGTATGTAAGTGGCAATTATGGAAATATTTTTCTTTGGGTTGATTCTGAGCCGAGTTACTAGGACTTCAAAGTTATCATAAGGGTATTTGATGGGTAGGTAGTCTATGCTTAGGTTATCTTTGTAGAAGATTGCAACCCCGCCTCCCTCCTTCCTGATCCTGTCTAACCTGTGTATGCAATAACCTTATGGGAGTATGTCTGGGTCTCTTATATGGGGTTTTAGCCAAGTTTCTGTTGCCATAAGAATGTCTGGTGAGTATTGTGCAATGACTGCATGAAAGTCTGTGATTTTGTTAACGAGGCTTGTAAGGTTCATGTTAAGAATGAGAAGGTCTGAAGTTTTAATGTGAGGAAGGGGTGGAATGGTAGGCATGATGGTATATTGTGCAGTATGTGGCCTGGGATTGGGGTGCATATCACCACTATGGAGAATCTGTGATAATATACGTGCATGTTTGTGTGACAGTTTGATGAAGTGGTTAGTGGTATTGCTGACAAATACATATTTGAAGTAGAAGTATGCAATAGGTGTGTTATTGTAGAGTTGGGAGGTGATGGCAAGGTAGGAAAGTGAGGAGTGGACGGTATTAGTATAATATAGCATGGGGCTATGGACATGTATCTGTAGGTAAGTATAGGATGTTAGATAGTATGCAGATAGCACTAGGGTATAGAGTGTGGGCAGGAGAAAGAGCATGGTGGTTATTCTTTGTTTTGGAATGTTAGGTTAGCTGGATGGTGTGATAAAAAATGTAGGTACAGAGGAATGTTGGTTTAGTGTGGTGGGAGTAGAGTGATTAAGGACAGTAGCAATTAAGTTGTGTGAGGGGAGGGAGGAGTGTTACAAATAGTGTATTGGTTAATTGAGGTGTGACTGGCGGATGGAGGGTGAATGTGAATTAGGGAAGTTAGGGGGCGTGGTTAGTGTTTGTATAAGTTTAGGTGATTCAGGGATGGTAGGGAATGGGGGTAGGGTAGAGGAGTGGAGTGAGCCTGAGCGCAGCAAGGCTAAATAGAGTGGGGTGGCCCCTCTCAGAGAAAAGTGCAAAGAAAAACAATCAGTATGAGAAGTGGAAACCTTGGAGTTGTAAGGTAAGTGAAAGCAAGGAAGAGGTAGATGCAGAAATGTAAGAGTATAACCAGATAGTTACATAAACACTACTTTTATGGCCTTGGTGTGTAAGTAAATCAGCAAAGGAAGGCAAATCTATCTGGGGACAAAATGCACCAAATAAATGGTACTAGCGTTACTTTACAGGAATTCCACTAGGGAGGCAGATTTATTTGGGACAAGATACCTAGTGGTGAGAGAGCTGTAGTTGCCTGGCATGGGGAGAAGCCCTTGCAGATGTGCATGCCAGCTGAAACAATGTTGAAAAAAATAAACAGTAAAAGTACTGTAGGGAGAAACTGGGCTGTAGCAGTGGTTTTATTTGGCAATGTTGCGGGGGGGGGGACCAGAGCTGCGATGATAAAGATAGACCAAGTGTGCTCTATAAAAATGGGATAATAAGTCATGTTAGGAATATGGCTAGTTGTGAAGTGCACAACACTTCAGTGAGCAGTAAAGTAAGAGCAGTGAGGGTGAGCTGACTGAGTGCGGATGTGTGTTGTTAGGAGAGGTATAAAGGAACTTAGAAAGGCTGTAAGAGGATCTGTGGTGTCTGTGGAGTGAGCGTGCAATGACTGAGAGAGACAGAAGTTCAACAGACATAATGTATGGACTGCTGACCTCCGGGCTTGTAATGGATTAGATATCAGGTAGAAATCATACAATAGTAACAATAAAACATACACTTATTTTTATTTTATTTAACATTTGTTAACCGGGAAAGTCCGACCTGGAATGAAGCCAATTTTCAGCTGAGGCCCCGGGAGAAAGTCTCCAGATGCATGTCTTTGTAAAGTGGGAGAAAATTGGAGCCCCCAGAGGAAACACACATGAATGGAGAGAGGACATGCAGACTCCACACAGAAGGGTCCCCAGCCGAGAATCGAACCGGAAAACCTCTTGCTGTGAGGTGACAGCACTACCGCTGCACCACTGTGCCATCCAACTTTAGAACTTGTGCAGTTATCATTTCTCAAAATAACAGTGCAGTAGGTAATAATTGGTTAGAGCACATTTAAAGATAACACAGAACACACACTTGTGCAGACCCTTAATATTAAGTAATACAGAATAGCACTGATCAATAGAGGCTGAAGAAGCTTGCCAGTTGCCAACAGGGAACAAGCATTTCCATCTCTGGCAACTTAAAACACCACTTTAGTAAATGGACCATTTGCAGTTGAAGCTTCTAAAAATAACTAGTGAAAGGATACTGTAGGCAAGTACACAAAACGGTCAAAACAAGTTAAGGAGCATTACATTACATTACACAAGTCTCCAGCCAAAATCCATTGTAAGCATAATAGCATATGTAACAGCAAACAATTTCTGTAGTAAAAACAGTTAGTTCCCTAGACTACATATAGTTGTATAAGTACTTAAATTGGAAAGCATAAAAATGCCTATTGACCCAGGTGCACAACGTATATTTGAGAATAGCTTCAACAATTGCAGGCACTTACTTGCAGGCCTGCACACTGAAAAGGGAATGCTGAGAGCTTCCTCACCACGAGCAGGCCAAAAATAACTATTTAAAAATGGCATTGCTCAAGAAGACCAATTAATATAGGCTAGTCAATGTGAATAGGGAGGGGGGGAGTTAGAGGAGGGAGATACAAAATGGGGGAAGGTAGAACCAGAAAAAGCAGGTAGAGTTATGTCCCGCCCCCTCAAAGTAGAGTGCAATGAAAAACAATCAGTATGAGAAGTGGAAACCTTGGAGTTGTAAGGTAAGTGAAAGCAAGGAAGAGATAGAGGCAGAAAGGTAGCATATTTATTTTGGGAAAGATACAGCAAGTATATTGTTAGCTATAGTTGCCTGGGATGGGTGGAGCCCTTGCAGGTGTGCATGCCGGCCTAAACAATATTTAAAAAAAAAATAGTAAAAGTACTAAATTTGCTATAAAAAAAATTGCAAACATCCAATTACAATGTTTAAAAAGTAATTATTAAAAGACCAGATTTGCTGATAATAAGAATTGTAAATTGTATTTAAAAAAAACTGTGTGTGTGTGTGTGTGTGTGTGTGTGTGTGTGTGTGTGTGTGTGTGTGTGTGTGTGTGTATATATATATATATATATATATATATATATATATATATATATTGTGTACTTCTATGTATTTGCATATTCCCAATGTACAACACTCCTTGTTTTTTTCTTATATAACATGTTATTTAATAAATACTCTCTTATTATGCTTACGGTGGTGCAGCGGTTAGCATTGCCACCTCACAGCAAGAGGTTCTCCGGTTCGATTCTTGGCTGGGGTGCCTTCTGTGTGGAGTCTGCATGTCCTCCCTGTGGTCGCGTGGGTTTCCTCCGGGTGCTCCGGTTTCCTCCCACATCCCAAAGATGTGGGTGGATTGGACACTCCAAATTGGCCCTAGGTGTGAGTGTGTGTGCCTTCAGTGGAAGGTTGGCACCGGGCTGCCAGCTCAACACTGTAAAACTCCACTGCCAATCATGAGCAGACAGGTGATCCGATGTGGCGACCCCTAAAAACGCCAAAAGACGAAGAAGACTCTCTTATTATGCTTACTGTGCAATGATCATTTTTAATTACCTTTAAAGCTACACTCAGTTTATCTTTGGGTTTTTACATCATATCAGATTTGTATTGAGATTCAACACAGATTTCTATGAATGCAACTTTTTGGACTTTAGTATTATAATCATCTCTCAAGCTGTCCATATATATGTCTGGTTTCTTCAATGGACTTTCAAATCTAGGCTGTTTCACGTGACAATTCTTTCAGAACTTCTGACCTTGTGAAGAAATAACAGAAGTATTTTGTTCATGCAGAACTACTATCTAATGTGATTCCTGTGCATCATTGTTCTTTACTGCTTTTTTAGCTTGTACATGACTCTTTAGACTAGATATAATTGAACTCAGTTTCTTTAGGCTGTTGATCCCTCACTGATTGATGTTTTTTCACTGTGTCTGATCTCTGCTGTCCTGAGTATCTTTTGGAGGACTTCTCATAGTAATATTTCTGCTTTTGTTGATTCATTTCTAACATCTGTTTTACCTTATATTAATCTTCTGCCCATTATCATACGCACAACTAATTAATCTTCTTCCCATTATCAACCTCATAACCCCCTACTCTAATCTGAACTCCCTCCGTTCATCTAGTAAGCTGCTAGTTACCTTAACCAAATCCAATAACCTAGCAGGTGATTCCCTTTTCTCTAATACTATTGGAAAACACTGAAATCAACTGCCTACTGAACTTACTTCCATTGCATCTACTGTTCTGTTTAAACAAAAGCTCAGAATTTACCTTAAAAGCCATTGGATGTGTCCCTGCTCTAATCCTGACTGAAGTAATTTGCTCCATCTAATCCATCTTTCTCTCCCTACTTTTCTCTCCATCCTGCTTCCTCTCTTTATCTTTCTATCTCTACCTCTTTAAACTCCTCCTCTTCATCTTTCCTCCTTATGGCTACAAATCTCTTTCAAACAAGTATTTGTCTCTTTATTTTTGCTCTCTCTTTTTTTGCTGCTTTTCTCTCCTTGATCTTTAATCTCTCTTCTTGGTATTAAAACATGTTAGTATGTTCATCTTGATGTTACTTATTCCCTAGAAAGTCAACTTCCTCTTCTTTCTTTTGACAACTTTCTTTCATTTCTCTTGCCCTGCTCTTACTCTTACTATTCTTGTTTTAGAAATAGGTAATAATGTGTATTATGATATTTGTGCTTAAAATGTATTTCCTTTTGTTTAAATGTGGAGCTTTTCTCCCCGGGCCTCTGCTGAAAATGGAAATATATCCAGTTGGACTAGCCCGGTCAACAAATGTAAAATAAATAAATAAATAAATAAATAAGCACAACTAGGGTAGGGAAAAAAGTTAAGCTACATTGGGTACAAGGTGTTAGGGGGTACAACCATAAGTGTTGAGAACAGCATCTCTAATTTTTTTGTTTTTGCTCCTCACTCCTCACATCAGTGTATGGACCTTACAGAGGTAATGTGGCACTCCAAAGAGGAGTGTCTCATCAGAGAAGAGTCATTTTTTTCTCTCCTCATCTTAGTTTTGAGGCTGCCAGATCTGGCAGTGGCACTGTGAAGAGCAAATAATAAAGGTGGTGACTGAAATGCTGACCTGGTCATACTACAGTTTAGCAGTTATAGAGAGAAGGAGGTAAATTAACTTATACATAATAAAAGAAATTACATTAATGAAAACTGGTACTGGTGGAAGATTAGTCATCATGTATAAAAGTGACTATATTCACAGTATTTTGAAGATGCTACATAATACTAATTAATATTTAGAAGGTATTTTATCAGGGATGCATCATAAGTATATTTATATAAATGATGTTTTACTTGATTTATTGAGTTGGGTTTTCTTAGTCCTGATAAATATGAGTTTATATTTAATTCTAAACCAAAATTGTATATATTATATGGCATCCCTAAGATGCATAAAAATGAAAATATTTCTCCCTATTGGCCTACAGTGGCATACAGTGGTTCCATCCCTGAGGGGATGTCAATATACTTAAATCAGTTTTTAAACTCAATGGTACAAAATTTACCTACTTATATTAGAGATGCATTGGACTTTTAAATAGACTTAGAACTTATAAGGTAGAAAGGAATAACATAGTTTTATGTACAGCTGATGTGAAATCACTGTTTACTAGTATACCAATTATTGGGGAATGGAATTTATTAGGAACTTTATTACTAAATATACTAATTGGTCTAGTACTAAATTTAACTATGTACATTATTGGATTTGGTAACGAATAATAACTTCTTTGTTTTTTAGTCCAGTTATTTCCCACAGGTTAGAGGTATAGCTATGGGGGTGGCCATGGCCCCTGTGTTTGCTTATTTAGTTCTAGGTTGGTGACAGTACTACCTTTATACAATAGGACAAGAGTCTACATCAGGTTTATTGATAATTTTCATTTTATTTGGACTGGCACTAAGGAAGAATCTAAGAATTTATTCAAAATTTTAATAAGCTACACATTTTTTGGAATTTGCATTATGTGATACATGTAGTTCTGTTAGCTATTTTAGATGTACTGGTTAAGGTTATCAAACAGAATAGTCAGTTAGAAACACAGGGTTTCAGAAAACCTACAGCAGTTAATAATTGTTTTATACTAGTGAACATCTGGTATTTATTGAAATAATATACCTTAGGGACAATTCATGAGGGCTTCAAGGATGATTAGTTATGACATAAGATTTTCAAAAGAAGTGAAAGCTATAAGAGAAATGTTTGTGGAGAAAGTGCATGATTGGGGAAATTTTGAAGAGACAGCTAAATATGTTGTTAATAATAGGGAGAAATTATACCCTCCCGATAACTGTGAATGGTTTGAATCAGAGAAAAAAGATAAACATGCAAAATTTAATAAAGTTTTTTTTTTTTTGGTATGGATATTTCCACTGATACTAACGCTATTTATACTAAAGCATATTTTAACAAATAACTGGAAAATAATACAAGGGAATATAGAGATATTTAAAATTGCAAACTACCACATCAATAACAATACTCTAAGCACACAGTCAGTGGTGAGAGATTTGGGCACATAGGTCGACAGCAACCTTAATTTTGATCACCATGTCTCCACAGTAGTAAGAAGGGCATTTGATATTGCTTATCTCATAAGTAAGTGCATTGCCTCCAGAAAAAAAAACCCTCTGTACTCTTCCCTCATCAGGCCAATAATAGAGTACAACACTCTGTTTGGTATGTTTTTTTCCAAACACCTGCAGCAATTGGAGAGACCACAAAGATTCCTTACAAAGAATATTCAGGGTTTTCAAGAGCTGTCTTATGCAGACAGACGGAAATCATTGTCACTTTACTCTATGTCTTACAGACTGCTTAGAGGTGACCTGTACCTTGCATATAGAGCAATCTCTGACCCAACTTTAATGGAAATGCTGCACATTCGCAAATCAAATGGCATGTGGGTCACTCGCTCAAAGGACCTTAACCTGGTATGTGACATTAACAGAACTTGCTGGAGACACAGATTTGTCTCACAGAGGTTGCCCCACCTTTGGAACAAGCTTCTTATTCATGTTAAACAAAGCCCCTCGTCGGTCCTATTTAAGCATAATTTGGACGATTGAATGGGTAACTGGAAATTCTTTCCAGGGGGTTCCACCTGTGTCCGTCATGGACAGGGGTATTAGGTGCTGATTTTAGTGTCTGCTTGAACAAGGCACCCTTGGGAACATGGATTGAACTTGGCTAAGCTTGTAAGGGCCCTGGGGTCATTAGCCTAGTAACCTCCTATGATCCTATGATGATGATGAACTACGAATTGTAGGAGATAAACCAGAAGTAATATGTAAAAAAGCAAGAATTTAAAACAATTGTTAGTAAATGGGTAGTAATTTAATAAATATGGAACAGAGTAATAAAAAATAGGCACTTATGGTTGTTGGACATTTAAGGCTTTAAGTATATGGTTAATGGGAAGTTTAATTTTATTCCCTCCATTAATAAAATATTTATGCCAAACAGTAATTTATATGTAACAACAAATAAATAATCTATAGTGTGTTGTGTACCTCATGTCAGGGTTTTATGAAGGAATGACAACAAGGACATTTGGAAAATATATTTTAGAGCTCCAATATGATATAAAGCATAGAGATTTATGCATCTCTTTATATAAACATATGGTAGAAAATCCTGAATATAAAAAGCTTTATTTTTTGCTTTATATTTTCTTCTTCCAGATCATAGAGAAGGCAATGATAAGAATAGATTGGAACAAAAAAAAGCTATGTAGCAGATTAGATTGCAAGCTGAGAGATATCCGGGTTTAAATAGTACTTTGAATTTAAAATGTCTCTTAGAGATGAAAACATTTTAAAAATAGCGATATCTTTCATTATTTATTATAGATTTTAAATAGTGATATTTTAGGAATTTAGCATTTAATTATGTGCTCGTTAGCTGATTTAATGAGTATCATGTGATTCTAAGTTGCTGTATAAGGATGAAAATGAATGAATGTTATTCTGAACAAGTCCTGTATAGTGGATGAAAGTGCTAAATTAAATAGTGAAAGTGCCGGGGCCTTGGTGTTATTTTTCAGTTTTAATTTATTAACTGAGTTAGTGATAGACTGAGAATTCACAGCCAAGTATTCTTCTACTCTATCCTCATGGCTACTGCTACACTATAGCATCGTGTGTTCACCGTTTGAATATTTCTTCTAACATAGTCTCAAAATAGGGACGCCTTTGACTTGAAATCATAGGCTTCATCTCCCATTCACATTCAGAGATTTGAAATGCCATGCTCTTAACTGTCTACCATTGTCTTCTGGTTTACCTACATTTCAATGCAGTTATCATGCTTTTACTCATGGTGTCTATTCATTTAATCCCTTATGCTACTTCGAGTAATTATTCACATATTTTTATGTACAGGATTATTACAGATCTGTACCCACTCAACTCCAGGGTCTGCTCACTACTGTGCAAAGTGAACTATTCTGGATTATTGTTGTAGTACTTATTATACATATAGTTTTGCATCACTGTCTGTATCTGTACTAACATTTCTGGCCTGTGCTATTTCCTGTTTTTCATTGCATTCCATGATTACAAGATGTGACTCATTTATTCATAGGTTCATAGATTCATAAACTGTTACTAGGCTAATGACCAGGGGGCCTTTCTAAGTCTAGCTAAGTTTTTCTGAAAGAATAATGATGTCCTGCATCCAAATAGGACATTGAGGACCAGGCATTTATAAGCTACCTCTGTTCATAAGAGACATGGGTGCCAGGTCCAGTGGACATTTTCTATTTCCCATCCACTTGTCTAGGTTGTGTTTAAACTAGGTAATAGATAAACTCAGCTTCATATGGATGGGAAGCCTGTTCCATATGCAATGCAGTCTGTGGGACACATATCTGTCTCTCCAGCATATTCTGTTTAAGTTACAGACAAAATTCAGGACCTTAGTCCTTGTATTATTGGTACTCTTTGACTTACGAATATGTAGGAGATTCATAAATGTGGGGTTTGGATGCCTTGTAAGTCTGACATAGATCACCCCTCAATGATTTATAGGAGTCTGAGTAGAGGGAAAGGGCTTTAAGTTGCTCTTCAATATGCAGGTTTGTTACACCTTGTATTAATTTTGTAAGGAACCTTTGAGGTCACTCTAGTTGCTGCATATGCCTGGTCAAGTATATACCAAAGGGAGCATTGTACTCTATGACTTGTCTGATAATGGTGGAGTACAGTGGGATAATCACTGCTTTGGACCCAGATGCCATGCCCTTACTTATAAGTTCATAGTTTCATAGGTTCTGAGGTTGGTACTAGGCTATCAGCCCTAGGGCTTATACAAGCCTAACAATTCCCTGGCTATTTCTTCCCACACTATTTACTTCCCTGGACACCTGTCTAGCAGGGTGACTGACGTGATCCCCAGGGTGAATTTCCTTTCTCCCATCCAATTGTCAAGGTCCCTTTTGAAGAGAGTTCTGGGTATGTTTGAGGAAAGAGGCTATCCACAGGATTTAATGCAGGAAGTTTTTGAGGGGGTTTTCCATGGGAGAAAAGGTAGATTTGCCCCCATTTTAGGGATGGGCATTGAAGCGTCAAGGGACAATGATGGGGTGACTATTCAAACCAACAATTGGGAACAAGCATTTGTTTTAGATTATACAGGGGACTCCAAGGTCATCAAGGAACTTGTATCCAGGGAATGGAAAAGATTTGTGGAAATTTCAGATCTGAATTTAGGAGGTCATCAGCCTCTGAAATTTATTTACGGAAGGATTTAAATTTCAAACAATTATTTGAATTTGGTGGATCTTGTAGTAAAGAAGAAGGGGGTTTACAGAAGAAGGGCTCTTTTAAATGTGGTGCCTGTTCACAATGTTCTCATATAGTGAACAAAAATGATTTATACATTTCAGCTAGGGACATCTAGGGACAGGCACATTTTTAGCAACAGTTATGCCAACTGTAACACCCAAGGTGTGGTTTATATTGTTACTTGTAATCAATGTGCATCCTTTTACGTTGGGAAAACTGAAAGGAAATTGAAAAGTCGTATGTACAAACATTTTTATGAAATTAAAAAAACAAAATAGTAATAATGCTTTGTTCCGTCATACTATTGACTGTCCACAGGCTACTTTTTTCTTTTTTGTATTGGACATTGATTCTAAGAATATAACGAGTAGTATGTGGGAAGCCAGGTTGGAATACAGGGAATTGTTTTGGCAGATTGTCTTGGAATCTATAAAACGCCCTGGCTTAAATGAGTTTGTGTCTATTACCTCTGTTCTTCAGCTCAGAGCAGCAAAACTTTGATGTAATTTGTGTAAAGATACACAAGGTGGCAGCATTACACAACCGTTTGGAAGAATCCAAGGAACTACTTGGTTTTTTAAAACATACATTTTTTATTATTCTAGGTTTTAACATTTAGACAATTAGGAATTTTATATTCAAATGATATAAATCATTTTTATTTTTATATAACAAACAGTAATTTTGTATTTATCACGTGTATTTATGTTAATAATTTCAAAGTTTGTTTTTGTATGTGAATGGGTATTTTTTTTCACTTTTTGTCACTGTGCATTCAAGGAAATTGTCTTAAGGATTTTTATTGGACAATTAATCAATTAAGAAATAGAGAAAAGGTATATAATGTGTTTAGATAGTGGTAGTCAGTGTGTTTTTTCTGAAGAAGACTTTTCACTTGTGTCGAAAACATATTGTTTTTTTGGCGTTAATAAAGTGGATCAATTTTAGGTTTCTGACCCTCATTTGGTCTCTCCTAGTGAACTTGTTTTCAGTTTTCAGTTTTCTTTGGTTCGCTATCATCTCCATTCAGTGGTTCCAGTGTTTGTGTGATATGGCGGAGATTCCAGGGGGTGAAACCGAACATCAGATAACTAACCACGACGAGAAAGGTGAACTAAGAAAAGTTATTGGCCAACTATCACAGTTGGTCGAACTGCTGACACCAGCCTGCCAATCCATTGTGTTTCTTGCTTCCGGTTCTAGTACAGGCTCTGAGCAATTGCAAAAGATACGGAACAACGTTCCAACGCGTATACCATCCACTAAAACTATTCCTGGGGGCTCCAATGGTTTGAAACAAGATTTGAATGAGGATTTTACAAATTTTCCACGTTTACTACGTTCCACCACCTCGGAGCCTCGTGAAAAAGAACAAACGCTACCATCTAATGAAAAAGAATCTAATTCTCATCGTAAACAAGATGACTTTTCTACATTTTCCCAAGCCTTTGATTTTCAGGCATTTGCGGATAAAAACTATTCTTTCAAAGGTGCGTCTTCAAATTCTAGACAGAGTAACTGTGCAGTCAAAACCTATAAGGAGAATTTGGACGACCTCTATTTTTATTTAGAAAAGTACAAACGTTTGGGTTGTGACTGTGCATTCCTTAGGGAATGTTTGGACAAAAAAGTTGTCCCTAAAGGGCTAAGAATTAGTAAATTTCCGAACAAAGTAGTGGAGGGTTCAGAGTTTCATGCAGAATTACTGAACATATTTGACAATTATGGTTTTGAAGTAGTTAGAGCTATATTAAGGGAGAATGAAAGAGTTAGGACAGTTACTCTTGAACAGATTGAATGTATTAACACTGCTATAATTAATGATCTTTTTACTGTTGAAGCTGAGAAAAAACATTATTTTAACATTTTTTCGGACATTGAGATCAAATGTATTGCCAACATGAAAGGAAAGCAAGCTAAGTTGGCAAGAGACCTTAGAGATTACAGGGCAGGTGAGGCATACCCTAAACCTAGACCTGTCAATTATAGGGCTAAAGAAGTTCCTTTTAACACAAACAAGCAACGGGTTGAATGTTTTGTCAATGAACCTGAGCATGATGGACAAGAGGTTTTCTACAATAATGAGGACAGGTTCCCTTTAGATTATCCACCCCTGTTGCGACGGTCCGACAGGATCCGCAACAAGAATCCAGTTTATTACAATTCCCGCAACCGCCGACCGATTTACCAGTGACCACTGATTCAGATATAAATCCTCAGATTGTACAACAGGGGAATATTTTTGAATTTAATAACTACAAAATATTTAACTTTAGTAGTTTGTTGGTCAATTTGGACCATTTTAATTTGTTCTCCAAGGGATTTAAGTTCATTCCTATCAGGAAAGCAAGTATACCAAGATCTATAGTAGATTTAAAGTTATTTTTACGAAAGAAGAACTCAGCGCTGTTATTTCAAGATACTTGCAATTCTGGTTCTTGTTCAGTTTCCTTAAAGAAAAAAAGCACAATAAGTCCCCCTTTACATCCACAGCTGAGAAATCTGGAGAACTTGCTAGAGAGGGAAATAAGAGAGACAATAGTTCATCACAGAATTTTTCCAAATTTACCACATGAAGAGAGAAAATTACTAAGTGAATTGCAGAATAACAGTCATATTAGAATAATGCAACCAGATAAAGGGGGTGGTACGGTCCTTATGGACACCATATTATACTTATCTAAGATGAAGGATTTGCTTTATGACACTACTAAATATGCAAGAGCCTCAATTAATGAAGTTAATATAGCAAATTCCAAAATTAGTTTGCTTTTGAAGGATTTACTTCTAGATGGTTCCATCACCGGGGACTTGTATAATTATTTAATTAATTTACACCCTAAAGTTCCTTCAATGTTTGGTATATCAAAGGTGCATAAGGATTCACAAGACCCCCCTCTACGAGTCATTGTTTCTTCTGAGGGATCAGTCACTACACCATTGGCTAAATTTGTTAATGACAAACTAAAGCAACTCTCACATAGGGGTGAAGCAGTTCTCAGAGATTCATGGGATTTTCTCAGGTTAGTTCAACCACACTTATTCTCTTCCAATCTTTTATTTATAACAATGGATGTTGCGGACTTGTTTGGTTCCATTCCCCACGAGATAGGACTCCAATGGTTAGAAGATAGTATGAGAGAAAGTAATCTTTTTACCCAGAATGATTTTAGGAACTGCTTGGTTTTTATGGAGACCATTCTTACAAACAACTTTATGTTTTTTCAGGGGGAGTTTTTTAAGCAAACCAAAGGAGTAGCCATGGGGGCCAAATGTGCACTGACTTATGCAAACATAGTTTTAACTAGGTGGGAGGAACTGTTTGTTTTACATAGCCCCTATTCTAGTTGTTGGAGTTTGTATAAAAGGTTCCTTGACGATATAGTTATTTTTTGGACTGATTCACAAGAAAAATGTTTTTAATTTTTGGATTATATAAAGAGTACCACCGGCTTCCTGGATTTTACTTATACTCTTAATTCACAGACATTAATATATTTGGATGTTTCTTTAACTAAAACAGGGCAAGGGTTTTCATCTAAAATACGTCGTAAAGAAACTTTTTCCAATGCTTATCTACATTTTAAAAGCGGCCACCCATTTTATCAGAAAAAGAATCTTGTTAAGGGGCAGTTGGTCAGGGTAAGCAGAATGACCTCTAAAGATGATGAATTTTTGGCTGAGGGTAAGAAAGTTCTGGGTATGTTTGAGGAAAGAGGCTATCCACAGGATTTAATGCAGGAAGTTTTTGAGGGGGTTTTCCATGGGAGAAAAGGTAGACTTGCCCCCATTTTAGGGATGGGCATTGAAGCGTCAAGGGACAATGATGGGGTGACTATTCAAACAAACAATTGGGAACAAGCATTTGTTTTAGATTATACAGGGGACTCCAAGGTCATCAGGGAACTTGTATCCAGGGAATGGAAAAGATTTGTGGAAAATTCAGATCTGAATTTAGGGGGTCATCAGCCTCTGAAATTTATTTACGGAAGGATTTAAATTTCAAACAATTATTTGAATTTGGTGGATCTTGTAGTAAAGAAGGGGGTTTACGGAAGAAGGGCACTTTTAAATGTGGTGCCTGTTCACAATGTTCTCATATAGTGAACAAAAATGATTTATACATTTCAGCTAGGGACAGCTAGGGACAGGCACATTTTTAGCAACAGTTATGCCAACTGTAACACCCAAGGTGTGGTTTATATTGTTACTTGTAATCAATGTGCATCCTTTTACGTTGGGAAAACTGAAAGGAAATTGAAAAGTCGTATGTACGAACATTTTTATGAAATTAAAAAAACAAAATAGTAATAATGCTTTGTTCCGTCATACTATTGACTGTCCACAGGCTACTTTTTCCTTTTTTGTATTGGACATTGTTTCTAAGAATATAACAGGTGGTATGTGGGAAGCCAGGTTTGAATACAGGGAATTGTTTTGGCAGATTGTCTTGGAATCTACAAAACCCCCTGGCTTAAATGAGTGTGTGTCTATTACCTCTGTTCTTAAGCTCAGAGCAGCAAAACGTTGATGTAATTTGTGTAAAGATACACAAGGTGGCAGCATTATACAACCGTTTGGAAGAATCCAAGGAACTACTTGGTTTTTTAAAACATACATTTTTTATTATTCTAGGTTTTAATATTTAGACAATTAGGAATTTTATATTCAAATGATATAAATCATTTTTATTTTTATATAACAAACAGTAATTTTGTATTTACCATGTGTATTTATGTTAATAATTTCAAAGTTTGTTTTTGTATGTGAATGGGTATGTTTTTTCACTTTTTGTCACTTTGTGCATTCAAGGAAATTGTCTTAAGGATTTTTATTGGACAATTAATCAATTAAGAAATAGAGAAAAGGTATATAATGTGTTTAGATAGTGGTAGTCAGTGTGTTTTTTCTGAAGAAGACTTTTCACTTGTGCCGAAAACTTATTTTTTTTTGGCATTAATAAAGTGGATCAATTTTAGGTTTCTGACCCTCATTTGGTCTCTCCTAGTGAACTTGTTTTCAGTTTTCAGTTTTCTTTGGTTCGCTATCATCTCCATTCAGTGGTCCCTTTTGAAGAGGGCCAAAGAGGTGCTCTGCTGGACATGTATGGACAGTCTATTCCAGAGACTGGGGAGTCTCTGGGTCAGGAACCTATCCCTCCAGCATGTTTTGTTTATTGTGATGACAGGGTTTAGATGCCTGGAGTGTGTGGCTCTGAGGGATTGGGATTTCTTTAAGTGTAGCATGTCCAAAAGCTCTGTGTTTGACATGGCCTTGTATGTTAAGCAGAGATCGACTCTGAGTAGACGATATGTGACAGAATATAGCTGGAGTTTTTTAAGATGGTCAGCATAGGGCATCTGCTTTAGGCTTGTGATTCTTTTAGTAAGGTATTTCTGCAGCCTTTCCAGTTGTTGCAGATGTCTTGAGAGGTACATACCAAATGGGGTGTTGTATTCTATAATGGTCTAATGAGGGATGAGTACAGTGGGACAATGACCTCCCTTTTTCTGGATGAAAAGCCCTTAGTGATGAGGTGTGCCACATAGAAGGATTTCCTGACTGTTGTGGCGATGTAGTTATTGAAGGTGAGGCCACTATCCACCTGTGTCCCTAAGTCTCTTATCACACTTTCGGTGTTTGGTGTACTACCACCTATGTGGTAATTCACATGTACATGTTTTTTCCCATAGGGGATAACTATACTTTTCTTGGCATTGAGCTTGAGCCCATGGCTCTGGCACCAAGCATCTGTTTCTGTAAGGCTCTTTTGTAGAGTATCCACATCATTTGGGGATTCAATAATGGCTCCCAGTTTGCAGTCATCTGTGAAATTTTTTAGCCAGAGTCCCTTAGTGTTGACCTGAATTTCAGAGAAGTAGATGCCAAACAACAGCGGTCCCAGGACTGAACCCTGAGGTGCTCCACTTGTCACTTGTCTGGAGCTGGATTTGGAGTCAGCTACTGTTAGAGTGTGGGTTCTGTCTGTAAGCCAGTTGGCAACCCATCAAGTGATGTAGGGATTAATTCCCAGCTTAGTAAGTTGCACAACATAAAAGGACTTCCTATTCAGAGATAGACCTTCTTGAAGAATGCTAGTGTCTGCAGGGAAGTTGATGATAACTCCCAGCTTGCAAGCACCTGCAAAACCTTAGTCAGCCACTAACCTTCAGCATTTGCTTCCATTTCAGAGAAATAGATACCAAAAAGGTGCAGGCCCAGTTCTGAGCCCTGGGGGACTCCACTAGTGACTGGCCTCTTAGTGGAGGTGGCCTCACCTCTTTTGATCTCCTGGCTCCTATCCAGTGGGTAATAAAAGGGTTTATACCTAAATTAGTGAACTTGTTTATAATACCTGAGTGGGGTATTAATTATATCAAAAGCTTTGACCAAGTCAAGGTAAGCTATGTGCACAGTCTTACCTTCATCCAGTGCTTTGGTGATCCTCTCAAAAAAGTCCACCAGATTTAATAGGCATAACCCACCTTTAACAAAGCCGAACTGTGATGGGTCCAGCATTTGCAGGTTACCTATGTCCTCATGCCCATGATGATTCTTTCCATGGCCTTACATATGAGGTTGGTAAGACTTATGGGCCTGTAGTTACCTGGATCAATGGTTGGACCTCCATTGTGCAGGGAAATGACTGTAGTCATCTTCCATTCATTGTGCACAAAACCTGAAGTCTCCAGTTGAAAAGTTATTCAAGTGGACCAGAGATCATGTTTCATGCTATTTATTAAACATCTCAGGATGTTATTATGGCCCATCGATGCAGTGTTTTTGGCCTTGGGAAGTACATTAATGACCTGTTCTCTAGTAATGGTTGAAGGATTATGTTATGTGATATTTCCTTTGGACTGTCAGGGGAAGGAGTGGGGGGAGAAATCTGACCTGAACCTGTCAGCCAAAAGGTTGGCAATGACCTCCACTTCAGTGTGGGTGAGGCCATTTACAATAAATTCTGTGCATTCTTTTGTATTTTCTTTGATGTTACGGACATAGCTGTAGAGAGCTTTGTGGTTGTCCTTTGTCTGAGAAGCTTTTTTTTCTTCAAATTTACACTTTGAAGTATTAATTAACCCTTTTAGCTGCTTGTTTAGATTGGTCAGGGGGCTTTTAGTATGTATGGCTTTGTTCCTCCTACACTCGGCCAAGATTATTTTTCTTTTGTTGTATAACCAATTGATATTATGATTCCACCAGGGCGCCTTATCTTTTGAGTTTGTCTTATTCTTAATACAATTGGGCACAACTTGCTCTATACAGCTATCAATACAGCTGTGCAGATATTTTGTAAATAGCTCAGTGTATTCTATGGTGTTTACTGGGTTTATGGTGTTTGGAATTTAGTCAAGGTGCTGCTTAGTAGAGAGAGAAGTTATCCTTCAAATAGTTCCTAAAGGTTTTTGGTTTCAATGGATCACCGGATTTAATTTTTATTTCAAGTAATACTGACTTATGGTCAGATCTGATGAGCAAAGATATTACATTGAGTGAAGAACATTGGCCCCCCCATGTCCATCAATACATGGTCAAGGATGTTTGTACCCCGGTAGGAGAATGGGCCAACTTTTCCAGGATGTTGGTATTAACAAAGTTTAAGAATTACTGGACTTGTGCTTTAGAAGTGGTGTAGGATTCACAGTCTATAGAGAGGTAGTTGAGATCCCCCATGAATATCATATTTGGTTCAATGGTGAGGGCCTTTAGTACATTGAGATAGGTAGAATGGGTTTCCTGAGACATTAAGGATGACCCATATGTTGCAAGAATGTGGAATAACACATTGTTTATGGCAAGATGCATATGTATGAGTTCCAGTGGTTCATACATTTTAACTAGTCTGGATGTCAGATTAGTCTTAATATAGACTGACACTCTTCCACCTTTAGTTCCCTCCTGTGCAATAGCTGGTCTAAAGGTGTGAAAGGCATTATAACCTTGTATTGCTGAGGTGCACTCAGTGACTTTAAACCATGTCTCCACTACTACACAGATGTCTACACTTTCCAGGGAGAGGAAGGCTTGCAGGGAGTAGAGTTTTTTGTTAAGACTTCCAGCATTGAGCAGTACCACCTTCAGATATTCCTTCATAGGTCCAGTTAGGTTGGTAGGTTTGTCAGTTTGGCATTGCCTAAAAAGGACCTATGGGGCTGAAAAAGATCTTTGCCAGTACCCAAAAGCCTAGAGGGGATAAGTGCAGACCATCCCTGGCAAAGCAGAGTGGTCTGTGAAATGTGTCCTCCCAGGCTGTCAAATATTGTGCCCCCTCCCAGACTGACACCAGATCTAAGCCAGTTGTTAAAATCAATCATTTTCTGTTGGTAATGAGGCATCATCCTTGGAGAAAATAGTATGCAGCACAGTGCTAGTCTCATACTTGCCTGAGGCACATAATCAGAGAGCACAATCATGACTCACTTCCCTATAGTCAAGGGAGGTATGTCTCAAGTCATTATCACCCACATAGACTATGACAGAGTCATATTGGTACCTGTGGTTCGATGGCCTGAGTGCCAGTGTGACTTTACGGATACTCAGTCTGGTGAGAGGGTCATTGGTGTGCCTCAATATAGAATCACCAAAGACCTGAAGATTTGGCTGTGTGCTGGTTTGCCTTGAGGGCTTAGCAGTGGAGGCATTGGATACAGTGTTAGTATATGTAGCTGTGTGTGGTTTTTTTAACAGAGTGTTTATGTGATGGCTGAGGATACCTTTTGATTATACTGTGCAAGAGGTCTTAGTGTTTTAAGAAGGTAATCTCTAAGTGCCTCCTCATAAGAGGTTTTCTATATAAGGTTTTTACCCTGTGCCATAAGCATGATGCAAGTGTCACTGACAACTTCTATAGGATTTCTTTGGTTTTATGAAAGAATTTTGCTTCCAGCATTAGAGTGTATTTACACCTCTTGCATACACTATTTGTTTTATTAAGAATGAGTGGGTTGTCAATGTACATGAAGTAACTGAGACAATGCCTCAGAATACTCATCTCAACACTGGCCACAGAGAGAGTCAGGAAGTGGATATCCATGGCCACTTATCTACTAGGAAGGAGTGAGGAAAACTTAAATATTGAACAAGTCAATAAGACAAGCAACTTGATGAGCAACAGTCAGCTATGAGCAAACTAGATGGTCTAGTAGTTAAAAAAATCTGTCTAAGCAGCAATGCCACAAGACAGCAGACCACAGGCCAAAACAAAGAGACTTAGAATAACAGGCACAATAAGCCTTCACCAGCAATTCCCAGCTCAGAACAGTCAAGGTTACTTACTCCTCCTACAAGGCTACCCTCTCCTCCCACAGGCATGTAGACCACAAACCTTCCTCATGTAAAATAACTGGTTTGGAACCCAAGTGCTTAAACCAGAAAAAGACACAGAATATTCTAACAGGCAGAACAAGCCTTCACCAGCAATTAGAAAGACATGCGTATGGAGCATTTCTCCCTGGGCCTCCACTAAAAATTGGCTCGTTCCAAGTCAGAATTTCCTGGTAAATAAATGTTAAATAAATAAATTCCCAGCTCAGAAGGGTGGAGGATGCCCTCTCCTCCCACAAGAGTGCAGGCCACAAACCTTAATGTAAAATCACTTGTTTGGAGCCAATGTGCTTAAACCAGAACTAAGGCACTTTTAGAATAACAGACACAATAGGCCTTCAGCCAGCAATTCCCAGCTCAGAAGGATGTAGGCTATCCTGTCCTGCCTAAAGAGCATAGACCACAAACCTTCCTAATGTATTATTACTGGTTTGGAGTCCAATTGCTTAATTCAGAATGAAGACACTTATAACAGGCCCAATAAGTCTTTACCAGCAATTCCCAGCTCAGAAGGCTGGAGACTACCCTGCCCTTCCACAACAGTGTAGACCACAAATCTTCTTTTGTAGATGAGTACTAGGCTAGCTGCCATTTTCCCAAATGTGAGAAACAAGCACTGTACCTTGTGTCTGTGAGATAAACACCATAACCATTATGCCACCCCAACCCTCTCAATCATCTGACTTTTCAGAAGATACATATAATAATCTTATGAGCTTTGGACCTTAAGTCCTGGACAAAACTAGCATTCTCCCTGAAATAAAAGTAAGACTGGATTTCTTTTCTGAGTTGTGATCTTGCTCTTGCTATCTCTTTGTTGTCACTTCTTTTATAACTATATTTCTAAAACAGTAACAGTACATCTCTGATTTTTTTTTTATTTGTTTTTCTCCCATTGGTAACTGTTGTATTATTCAAAAAACCTATAGTCCTTCTGTTAGTGACACTTAATTCAGGTAAATATGCCCCACTGAATGCATTTGCTACATATATCAATATGCCTGGTGTGTACTTTACAGGTCGTACTACCGCACATTCTCCATAACCTTGAAGGTATCTTGTAGAAGAGCTTCTGGACAAAGGCATAGCTAGTGAAAGGTGAAATGGGTAACCACCCCAAGTACAAGGTGTTAAGGGACATGATCAGCAGATGCAATTCAGGATCTAGTGCAGTACCTGCATCCAGAAGTGAATGCTGATATTGTGTGTGTTGTAGGGCTGAAAAGTTACAATACTCCATGTGTTATATACCTGTAACAAGCCACATTTTAGATATGTAGAAAGTGGTTTGCTAAAAGACCTTTTTTGTTCTTGGTGCAAAAGGATCTTTTTTCAGTCTTCAGCTTTGAGTTGAAGAGGGCCCCACATCAAGGAACTACAAAATGATGGATTAGTTAGCTATGGTTCTTCTTTCTGAATATTTTGTAAGGTTTATGATCTGTTTTGGTTGAACTTGTTTGATGTAATTATACTTATGGAATTTCTGAATTACATGGACGACTGCTAACAGTTTTTTGTTTATTTGAGCATATATCTTCTTTGCTTCTGCAAATAACCTTGACTCAAACAACTGGTCTCTTTTACTTTATGGACACAGATTATGCACCATTATACCTAGCATCTACTTGCTATGCAACTGTATTATCTGTGTCATAATATTTCAGTATATGGGGTTTCATTACTAGTTTCTTCAGCATTCAAAACTCTTTTTCATGTTAATTGCTCCATAGTCAAGCTATATCTTATTAGAATATATATTCTAAGAGGCATGTTTATGTTATAAGTGCTTGGCTTAGTGTTATAATTTCTACTCTTGGTATTTGTTCTATTTCACTGTGTTTATCTTGGTCTGGTTTTAGTCCCTCTGATATTAGAAAATGGCCTACATATTTTAGACTGCTCATACTTATTCAACACTTACTCATTTTCATTTTAAATTTATACTGCCTCATTCTGTTCTTCAGCTTTATCCATCTCTTCTTGCTCTTGTATTTGACCCCAGTTATGCTAATAACATCTTGCAAGTCTTTATTTACTTACGCAGTTAATCTTTGAAATACCTCTGGTACAGATGGGATACCAAATAGAAGTATCCAGAATCTATATCTTTGTAAAGGCATATTGAAAGTACACAACTTCAACAAATTTCTTCATGTAGATTTGACTGTCAGCATACCGGTTTTGCACCTAATGTAGAAAACAACTTAGTATTTGGCATAGTTGAGACCACTTCCTCAACATTAAAGAATAGGCAATGCTCTCTTTTAACCACTTTATTCAGATATTCTGCATCAGCACTACTGTAAATCTTTACAGCAGTGATCATCTAGTTTATTCATTCTGTAGGGTTCTGTCTTTTTCCTAATGATACCCAAGTTACTTGTATCACTTCCTGCTTATTTCAACTCCAGAGAGCTGCTGCTTCTTTACTTGGGGCATGTATTATGACAATTGTATCAGAACTTATCCGGATACAGAAAATATTTGTTAAAACTAGAAAAACGTTCTGTCTCTGCCCATATGTTATTGACCTATACCTTCTTCACATTTCAGACTAGTTATCAGGTGTCTCTTTTATCTATTTTGAATATGCCTTTTATACAGAGGATCACTCCTTTCTCATCAAAAACTCAACACCCTAGAATTCATACAGAAATGTAGCAAAACACAAGCCTCTTAGCTTCCCTTAAGGACTCCTCTCGAACCTCTTGTAAAAACAAATCCAAAAACAAACGAAACAGAGTCCAAACTGGCCGTAATCTTTTATCATAAAATGTAAGCACTTTCAGGTTAAAAAACCCTTCATCAGAGAAACTTCACATAATCATGACAGTCTTTAAATATTAAAACATTTTTAAAAGCAACCAATTACTTCCTATACTTGACCCGCCTTTTCTTTAAAGCTGGTTTTAAAGGTACAGAACTATTGTCAGCAGCCAACTATATGATTCATCTTAACTCTGCATACTCTATATCATTGACAATGCCCCCCCCCCCTTTTTTTACCTGTGCAACATACAGAACCATAAAAACAAAAGTATGATCTGGAAAGCTGGAAACATGCTGGTACAATGCATTATGTGTGTCCTTCTGTCTAATAGATGACAAATGGTGCAATATTCTTGTTTTTAACTTACAATTAGTTTTTCCAACACAAAAACTCGAACATGACTTGCGGCATGCCAAGTAAACCACATTCTCTGTATGGCAATTTCAATAAACTGAAATGTGTATTTTTTTGTTTGTAACAGGATGTATAAAGTAATTTAAACCATTCACATTTGAACATGTTTTACAGTGCCTACAGGGAAAAGTCCCTGTTCTCATGTGTGCAGAGGAAACACTGTTAGCCTTCTTATTATTTTTACTTCTTCTTTTTTTTTAATAATAGAAAAGACATGTTATGCATAGAACCTGGTTTAAAAAATAAAAATATAAGAAGTGAAGTTTGTCTGATGAAGGTTTTTTTAACCTGAAAGCGCTTATGTTTTATAATAAAAGATTACAGCCAATTTGGACTTTGTTTAGTTTGCTTTTGGATTAGAATTCATACAAAATGCATTGTCATAATCATGGTTTAGTACTGAAATGGGCCTGTATGAAGCTGGAACTGATGGATCCTTACCCTCTTTAGGTATAACAGCAACCACTGCTTTCTTCCAGGATGATGGAACTTCTCCTCTTCTTAAGATACTGTTAAACAAACCTTCCAGATCTTTATCATTTTTTTTTCCTCCTAGCATCCAAGCTTCCATAGGAATACCATCTATTCCTCGGGACTTTCCTGTAGATCGGTTATACATCACAATTTTTATCTCACCTCCTCCTTAGCATATTTAATTCTTCCATAAACATTTCCATTTGCATCTTTTCTTGATTTTCATATTTCTTTGCTTTATAGAGACTCTCATAGAATTTCCAAAATATTTCTAATAACTCTACAGGATCTCTTCTTACCTTCTTTGTTATAGGTTCCTTAAGTTTGGCTACAGTCCTTTCTACTTTCTGTGTTTCATTGTGTTAAAAGTTTTTGTGCTCTAGTGTTATTATTAAAAAACAGTTGCTTCACAGCAATCTTTCTAAGCTCATGCATATTATCGAGGTAATCCCATATTTTCTGATTAGAACTCTGCAGTTGATCCTGTTCTTGTTCTTTGAGATTCCCCCTGTTCTGCAATACTTAACATTTGTCAGTCCCACTAAATAATTCTTGTTCCTTCTTAACCACAACTCCCTTTCTTTTATTTCCATACTATTTTTATACTCCACCTTAATTTTATCCCACTCAAAGAACTAAACCAACATGGGAATGGAGAAAGATTGTGCCAATAGGGATGGCTGCAATACAGCCAATAGGATACAGACAATAGGCAAGAGGGAAACAGAATTTATTGGAGAAAACTGGCAAAGGAGCCAAGATATTGGGAGCAAATATCTAGAGAGGGAAAGATGATAGAATGGGAAGATGGCAAGAATTTATTTGGACTGCAGTTAGAGATTGCCTTCCCTATCAGGGACTGATATCAGAGTATAGGCAAACAGAAAGAAATGGGGGGGGGTCCTAAATGAAAGACCAGCACTGGTAGAGTTTTTAATAGAATCTAGAACAGAAGCTGCCATTAAAAAAGGAATACTTAATAGAGCATATAAAATATTGTATGATAACTATAAAAATCAATCAGAGGAGGTTAGAAAGGATTGGGAGGAGAGACTGGATAAGCAATTCAGAAAGAAACAATAGAAGGATATATGTATGTCTCCCAAATATGCAACAAAATCTAGAAGATTTAGGATTTCTGCCTGGAAATGTTTCCATAGATATCTTTATACCCCAAGTAGACTCCAGAGAATTTTTCCTCAGGCAGATAGTAAATGTTGGCAATGTGAAGGGAAAGAAAGAGGTAATTGGGAACATAATTTCTGGGACTGCAGTGAGTTGGCAGACTTTAAGGATTCCCTGTGGGATGCACTGTTAGAGATGCTGGGTGGGCAAATTGGTCTGACAAGGGAGATGATTTTTCTGAGCTATGATACAGAATTGGAATTGCCTAGACATGGTAAGGCCTTGCTGTGTCTAATAATGGTGGCTGCCAAAAAAAGCAATTACTAGAAAATGGAAATCAAAACCTAAACCAACTATACTAGAAGTAGTGAATATAGTAACAGAGATAAATTAGCATAGAAAAAATGTAAATTGTGGGAATAATACATACAAGGAAGGAATGAGGTCTAAAAGGTGGCAGGACTTGAATGAGCTATGTAATGTTTGAGTGAGAAAGATTGGGTGGGTTATAAGTAATGTATAATGTTTGCATCTGGGAGTGGGTCAGTATGATTTGTGATGTAAAATGCTTGGACTAGGCTTGTGTTGCTGTGGTTTGTTTTCGTTTATATAAATGTATGATTGTCTATGTAGTAAGTGACGGTTTAATAAGGATGTTTCTTGTTAAAAAATGGCAGGGAATGAATAATTTATGTAATATTGCTTAGGTTATATGTTGTATAGCAATATATGTGAAGTATAATTAATATAGTTTGATCACTTTTATATGAATGTAAATTTGCCTATGTAACAAGTGATAATTCAAGGTTTTTGAAAAAAAAAATGCACTGTCATAGTTTAAGAGCTACCTTGCAAAAGAATCTGTTATGTCCAGGCTAGAAATCACATCTCTGAACCAAGAACATTTGCAGCTAGAGTATCACAGAGCTGAATGCTGGGCAACATAATATTTTCCATATGTAGCAATGCGGTTATGGCCTCTACCCACCACCAGCAATAACCCTAACCATATTTGACAATAACACAATACATTGATGCTATACAACTACTTATAAGCTCTGGCAACCTTCAATATTGAGAAACAACTCCAAGGAGACTTCAACATGGTATACCACTGGCTTTTAAGCAATACATTTCAACTCTGTATCACAAACAGCCATCATGCTATTTGGAACTAATAAAAAGCTTAGCACTCACTAAGTATCCCTGAACCAGAAAACAATAAGATTGTACATGCACAACAATATAAATACTTAGGACTACTTAAATACACCTGCCTGGCATTTTAAGCCTAATATGTAGCATTCTGTGGGCAAATTATTTACTCAGCATATGGCATGTTATTTAATATGCAATCATTTTATCCAAGGATTGAGAGGAGCCCTGGCCATGGTTCTCAAACTTGCCTACAGTCTTTCTATTATTTCATGAAATTTAGGTTAGAACACTAAACTCATGTGAATAAGAATAAATAGACTATGCAGGTTAACCCTTAAGTTTGAACTTCATTGTACTTCTACTCATAAAGTTAACTGGCTATCACTCCCAGCCAAAGCCTCACTTTGTATATCTACCACTACCTTTTGAGTTTCACACAAAAAAATCTTCTCTGTAGTTGCCGGTAAAATAGCTAGAAAGTTGACTTCTTACAGCCTGTGTCTAGACCCTAAAAGCACTCTCACATTCCAGAGCAAAGACTAAATAAATACATTTCAGGAACTTGTCTCTGCTATAGGAATTATTTATCCACAGGTTCTCAGAATGAAACAGCATACTCACAATTTAGA
Organism: Protopterus annectens; assembly: GCF_019279795.1. NCBI lineage: Eukaryota > Metazoa > Chordata > Ceratodontiformes > Protopteridae > Protopterus > Protopterus annectens. The sequence goes on along the minus strand of NC_056737.1, from coordinate 750,026,116 downwards.
GCTAAACTGTTATTATACATCAAAGGCACATATTTCTGTAACTGCTTTTCTGATAATGGTTAATAGCAGTGACTCCAGCAACACATCCTATTAAGTAGCTAGCCAAAAGAGCCACTGAAATAGTTTTTGTTCTGTAGTTAGCATATCCAGTCTGTATCTATGTAAGTAGCAAAAGTATACATAACACAAGGATTCTGTCAATTTAAATTTACCATATATTGACCATAAAATCTCTCTTTTCAAAGATTTTAACTCACAGAGTATTCTGATGAAATGTCACCATAACATATTGAGATATTTTGAATACCTACTTGCTAACACTGTCTCATGTTTCTTTCACAACAACTATAAATGTGTTCTCACCTGACATGCAATTCAATTTCCATTATTAAGACTACATGTAAGTCTTTTTATTATCACTATATATCTGATGTTCTGCTCTTATCTACACATTCATATGCTTTATATTTGTATACAGATTCATGGAATATAATATAATATAATATAATATAATATAATATAATATAATATAATATAATATAATATAATATAATATAGATTGCAGGCAGGCTACCCGAGTCTGTAAATAAATTGCATATGCATACAAGATAGCTTTACTATGACCCGATATAGTATTCAAGATGCCTCTATAACTATTCTGTATATGTCCATCTGACTTGCTATATTCACATCAGTAATTTCTATCCACAGACTTTTACCTGGTATCCTGAATAAATCAATAATGTGCATTCTGCTTTGCTTTCAAGTGCCTTTCAGTTGCAATGCTTTAAAATCACATTCTGGCAATTACTTTGCAACTGTGTTTAGTTTAATTTCAACACTTTATTCATCATGAGCTTCTGTTGTTATTCTACTTATCGGCATTGCCTCCTCATTTTCTGATTTCACAGTGAACTCTTTTTATTTTAATATAACTGGTTGCCTCAGTAATTTTCAAATTCATTGAAATTGCTTTATTTTTCTTTTCCAAATGTTTTCAAAATGATTCTTTCTACAACAGCTTTTAAACTGATTAACTGTATATTTCTTCCTTTTGTGTTTATAGCATGAAGCCAGACCTCAAAACTATACATATTTTGGAGGAATGTTCCTAATTTCAGGATTGATTTACTCCTGCACAGTATGTCCCTATGTTCAGGCTTGATTTACCCCTTCACACAATTTTCTGAATCTCCTTTATCATATGATTTTTCAAGCTGCCTAGTACACAGAAAACCACACCACATCCAACATACCAGTGACACTGATAATTTAAAGAAAGAAAACACAGATCATCCCCAGGATTCAATAAATGTATTTTTTGATGCAGGAACAGCTCCTGCATGGAATATGGCTGCCGAGCGATCCAGTAAACTAGTGTTTTGACGTGCATGAGCCTGCCTACACTATTCCTTCACGGAAACCAGTGCCGAATGCTAATTACTTCATTTGCTGGTGAAAACCATGTAAATGAGGTGAATTAGTGATTCAGCAAGCAGGCAAGTATCCATGCAAGAACAGTGTTAGTTGCAGAAATGTATTCGGCTACTAGCCGAATACATTTCTGCAAATAACAAAATGGAGGCATGACAGCTCAAAAAAAAGGATGTATTATACTCTTTAGACATGCCAATAGCCAAATATATGGCCATTGGCATGGAAACATGCTTAATTTTTATAAAAATCAAAGGGTTTTTTTGGCTGATCTCAGCCGTTTAAGCATAGAGCAGCGGCGCTCAAACAGGATCGGCCCGAAAATAAAAAAAAAGTGAAAACTCAATTTTAAGGGAAATCTGAATTTTGCCATTATAGTGTATGGCATGCAGAATCAAAACAATACCAGGAAACAGTGGTTGTCAAGGGGAAATGCTCTGTGGTAGTGCAGTAGCTATGGACTAAGACAGTGGGGTATGCAAATGAGGGGAAATTTACTGAATCACAAAAATCTTCTAGGTGCCAAACTGCACCTAATTGTGTAGGTGCTATAGCATGATAGTGTAACTAGGAGGAGCAACAGACATGAAAAGGGGACGTGTTAGGCATGGTGTAAGTACATTGGAGCCCTATGGCACACAAATAAGCTTAGCTAAGCACAGATAAGCAGGAGGATGTGTCTGAGGCTGTATTGACTTATTCCATGAAATGAAGAGCATGTTCGCATCCAGAGAGGGCCATTTCTTTGTGTTTACATTAGTTAAACAGGTGTGAGTGGCACATAACCAGTCTAAAACAAACAAGCAAATAAAACCCAGAAATAGCAGGACTGTTTACATTTGGGCACCAGGTTTGTGTGGCACACTTTGGGGCTTAAAAGGGGAGGAAATGGGAAGGGAAAAAAGGAAAAAAAGTAAAATATCAGAATAAAAGCAACCAAGAACAAATTACATAGCTAGCAGATGGAATGATTCATAGTCAGCCAATCATACAGTCAACATCTGCAGCACAACAGTATAAACTATGGAATCACCTTACAGTCTGTTTTTTCCCACAAGCTCTGCACCATTGGTGTATACATGCGGGGCAATTTTAACTGGAAAAATGTTAGGGGCTGCCATTGCTTTGATCCATCAGTATGTGCTTGAGGCTGAGAGCAGAGAGGAGGATAATGCTGACAACCACCCACAGACCGAGGAGGAGGAGAAGAGTGTTCAGACCCAGGGTAACTTACCAGGGGCTACATGATCTGGAGATAGTAGAGCACTACAGGGTGGACAGAGACATACTTCAGCAAATCATCGAGCTGTGCTGGCCTCAACTCAGACTTAGAGCCAACAGAGGGGAACCCATCCCAGTGGATACCAAGATATGTGTAGCCTTAAGAATTCTAGCTACAAGTACTTTCCAATGACCTTCTGGGGACATCATGGGGGGGTCTCACAGGCATCTGCATCCAGGGTACTCCACCAAGTCCTGGATGCCATGCTACCACATGTTGGTGAGCACATTTACTTCCCCAAAACCCGTGAGGAGAGGACCAGCAATATGTGTCTCTTCCACCATGTAGCAGAATACCCAGAGGTACTGGGTGCCATAAACTGCATGCACATCCACATCAGAGCACCACCCGGTGAACAGGGTAGGGTCTACATAAACCATAAGGGATTCCCCTCTATCAACTGCCAGGTCATGTGCAATGCCCAGGGTATTATCATGAGTGTGTGTGCTGGCAGCCCTGGAAGCTATCACAACTCCCACATCTGGCATTTGTCACAGCTGTACCAGGCATTTGCCAGTGGGGGAATCCTGTATGACCATCTGGTGGGTCATGCTGGCTATGCACTGGAGCCGTGGATGATGACACCCATCAGAAATGCACACACACACCCACACAAGAATGCCACAATGAGGCACACGGACAAACCAGGATCATTATAGAGCATGTGTTTGGGATACTCAAGTCATGGTTCTGGTGCATTGACATATCTGGTGGAGCCTTGCAGTACTCTCCAGCCACAGGTGCACACTTGTTCATAGTATGTGGCATGCTACACAATATGATTCTGAGGAAACAGCTGCAGCAGAAACATGGGGAAGGGCCACATATCTCACCACCATTGCCATGGTCCCCACAGGCACAGAGGGACTCAGAGGAGGAGGCCCCTGAGCTGGCTCCTGTATGCAGATGAAGGCATGCCTGGTATGCTCAGGCCTTGGCAAAGAGGCAATATGTAGCATACACACTGACACTGTAGGGACCCCAGAGACTGACAACTCTCTCTGACTCTCACACACAGTAAAATGGATGACACACACATCACATTACCTATAACTTACCATGTATAGGCAGCATACTGTGTGCATCCAACATAGGTGGCCCTCAAGGACCATTCTCACAACTGCTGCAGGCACAAGGTAAGTCAGCCTTCTTAACAAAAAATGAATGGATTAGCATGTTTTGGTAGCATATCTATGGTAATGCTGCATGCATGCAAAGGAATGGGGTGGCCTACTGGGATAGCAGCACACAACTGACAGCTGTATGGGCGCCAGGAAATGTCTGGCCAAAACTGGCCTTCAAACAATATGCGGTAGTACCCAAGGTGGCAAATCCCACTGCAGTATATGTGTGGGGACAACTAACTCGGGGATCATAGGTCACAGGCATGGATGTCAATGTGGGGTCCCATACAGACAGCAAGTCAGCTATAGAAAACCAGAGAGAAATGTCTGGTAAAGGCACCACAAATGGTCCCAATGTTGAATTACCCCCCTACAGACTTACACAGTGATAGCACAGCAGGACTCGCAGTTGCAGTAAGGCTATGAAGGCAAAAAAATCTGAAACGCAAATGTATACCATTACAATCTCACCTCTGCTCTTTACTGATATGCCTCTAGTCCCCAAGACAGGGCACAATAGTATGGTAAATGGAACCAAAATGCAAAGCAAATATCAGCACAGTCTGTGCAAATGTGTACAGTTGACAGGTGTGCTCCCCCCCATTTACCCACAGAAATACAATAACATGTATGTTTGGAGGGAAATAGCAGCAGAGCACACATTGGCAGGGCTATACCAATATACATGAAAACATGTTGCCTGTCCACAACATGCAGGGGTCAATGAGCTATGTGTATGTGTGGTTAATACTGTCTGGATCTGGCCAGCATGTTCTCCTGGCAGTTGTCTCGTAGTGCCCTAGGTACAGTGCTGTATTTGACAGGGCCATGTGCAGATAACTGCAGTGCCAACTGTTATGCATGTCAGTGACACCCACTGCTCTGCCATTGAAATACCTGGAAGTCACAGTGCTATGTGGAATACACTACACATATAATGGACATCTTGAAGGATGTGTAGCTGAGTTGCCAAGGCTTTTGTGAATATAAGTGCTTTTTGGTACTGTTGCCAGTGGTTATTCTCAATAATTCCTTTTTCTTATGTCTGCTTTTACATATAATGGACATGCCTGCACAGCAGAATGCACTCTGTGCCCACACCTATAACTCCCAACCTCTGACAGCAAGATATCTGGACAAGGGCAGAAATAAAAGTGAAACAAAGGCACAAAGATATGCAATTGTCTACTTAAAGTTACTTTTTAGTCGAATTTGATCGAAAGTTTGTTTGTTTGTTTAATTTAACTGTTGAGGCTGCCCACTAAAGTGTGCTAGCCTGTGTAACTGATTTCTGCATTTTCTGTGTGTTTCTATCAAAAGAACAAAAATCAAAAAAATAATCCTTGTTTTCATGCCTCTCCTCGACTAGTTTAGATCAGTTTACAGGCATTGTTGTATTCTGGGCTGTGGTAATTGGTTGTTTTGGACCATTTCTAGCTCTTTTGTAGTTCCCTATTTAAAATCCGCATCTGGGCATTTTTTTCTGGCTATACTACTCAGACAAGCTCCTCGTGGTCTTGCAGAGTGGTCCTAGCTACAGAGAACTCAGAAAAGCAACTACTTTCTGGATTTAAGTATCTTTGCTGTTTTTTGCTTGGAATAGCTTCTCTAGCTTACCCTTAACAAGCTTAAACTGTTTTCTTTTAGCTGTTTACTGCATTATTTTAAAATCTGCACTTAAAGTTACTTTTTAGTTGAATTTGATTGAAAGTTTGTTTGTTTGTTTGTTTAATTTAACTGTTGAGGCTGCCCACTAAAGTGTGCTAGCCTGTGTAACTGATTTATCACTGTTTCTGCATTTTCTGTGTGTTTCTATAAAAAAAATAATCCTTGTTTTCCCGCCTCTCCTCGACTAGTTTAGACCAGTTTACAGGCATTGCTGTATTCTGGGCTGTGGTGTAGTTCCTGTGTTGTCCATTACCTTACTTGGATAGAAGGAAGTTTCTTTGCTCACCAGTGGGAGTGGGGAGCCTTGAGCAGCCTACCTGTCCCTGTAGGAAGTGACCTCAGCACAAGAGCTGTAGTAATTGGTTGTTTTGGACCATTTCTATCTCTTTTGTAGTTCCCTGTTTAAAATCCACCTCTGGGCATTTTTTTCTGGCTATACTACTCAGACAAGCTCCTTGTGGTGCTGAAGAGTGGTCCTAGCTACAGAGAACTCAGAAAAGCAACTACTTTCTGGATTTAAGTATCTTTGCTGTTTTTTTTTGCTTGGAATAGCTTCTCTAGCTTACCCTTAACAAGCTTAAACTGTTTTTTAGCTGTTTGCTGCATTATTTTAAAATCTGCTCTTAAAGTTACTTTATAGTCGAATTTGATTGAAAGTTTGTTTGTTTGTTTGTTTAATTTAACTGTTGAGGCTGCCCACTAAAGTGTGCTAGCCTGTGTAACTGATTTATCACTGTTTCTGCATTTTCTGTGTGTTTCTATCAAAAAAACAATTTTTTTTTTATTTATTTATTTATTTGTTTATTTTACATTTGTTAACTGGGCTAGTCCAACTGGATACATGTCCATTTTCAGTGGAAGCCCGAGGAGAAACGCTCCGCTATCTAATATATGGTAAAAAAAGTATAAACACAATACATAAGTCATTTCAAGCACAAAAAGCATATACACAATACATAAGGCATTTCAAGCACAAAAATACTCAAGGCATTTAAACCACAATATGAGTAAGTACAGAAAGGTAATAGGAGATAAAGCTGATACTTAAGTACTGGAATGTGTAGTATGAAACAGCAGAAATTAAGATGTTTAAAAGTTAGCAATAGAATGTAGAGAAGAGTATAGTTGATAGATATGAGACAGCATTTCTAGTAGAAATGAAAACACTGAAAAAAAGTGGAGCTGGGAGAAAGTGTAAAGGATGGAGGAGATGTGAGGAGTTGTAAAGATCAGCTTGGGTTGTCCAAAACAACCAATAAATAATCCTTGTTTTCCCGCCTCTCCTCGACTAGTTTAGACCAGTTTACAGGCATTGCTGTATTCTGGGCTGTGGTGTAGTTCCTGTGTTGTCCATTACCTTACTTGGATAGAAGGAAGTTTCTTTGCTCACCAGTGGGAATGGGGAGCCTTGAGCAGCCTACCTGTCCCTGTAGGAAGTGACCTCAGCACAAGAGCTGTAGTAATTGGTTGTTTTGGACCATTTCTAGCTCTTTTGTAGTTCCCTGTTTAAAATCTGCCTCTGGGCATTTTTTTTCTGGCTATACTACTCAGACAAGCTCCTTGTGGTCCTGCAGAGTGGTCCTAGCTACAGAGAACTCAGAAAAGCAACTACTTTCTGGATTTAAGTATCTTTGCTGTTTTTTTGCTTGGAATAGCTTCTCTAGCTTACCCTTAACAAGCTTAAACTGTTTTTAGCTGTTTGCTGCATTATTTTAAAATCTGCTCTTAATGTTACTTTATAGTCGAATTTGATTGAAAGTTTGTTTGTTTGTTTGTTTAATTTAACTGTTGAGGCTGCCCACTAAAGTGTGCTAGCCTGTGTAACTGATTTATCACTGTTTCTGCATTTTCTGTGTGTTTCTATCAAAAAAACAAAAACATTTTTTATTTATTTATTTATTTATTTATTTTACATTTGTTAACTGGGCTAGTCCAACTGGATACATGTCCATTTTCAGTGGAAGCCCGAGGAGAAACGCTCTGCTATCTAATATATGGTAAAAAAAGTATAAACACAATACATAAGTCATTTCAAGCACAAAAAGCATATACACAATACATAAGGCATTTCAAGCACAAAAATACTCAAGGCATTTAAACCACAATATGAGTAAGTACAGAAAGGTAATAGGAGATAAAGCTGATACTTAAGTACTGGAATGTGTAGTATGAAACAGCAGAAATTAAGATGTTTAAAAGTTAGCAATAGAATGTAGAGAAGAGTATAGTTGATAGATATGAGACAGCATTTCTAGTAGAAATGAAAACACTGAAAAAAAGTGGAGCTGGGAGAAAGTGTAAAGGATGGAGGAGATGTGAGGAGTTGTAAAGATCAGCTTGGGTTGTCCAAAACAACCAATAAATAATCCTTGTTTTCCCGCCTCTCCTCGACTAGTTTAGACAAGTTTACAGGCATTGCTGTATTCTGGGCTGTGGTGTAGTTCCTGTGTTGTCCATTACCTTACTTGGATAGAAGGAAGTTTCTTTGCTCACCAGTGAGAGTGGGGAGCCTTGAGAAGCCTACCTGTCCCTGTAGGAAGTGACCTCAGCACAAGAGCTGTAGTAATGGGTTGTTTTGGACCATTTCTAGCTCTTTTGTAGTTCCCTGTTTAAAATCCGTGTTTGCGCGGCTTTACGCATTTGTGCGTATAGCGCAGTGCCGTTTAAACAAGGTTAAACTTCTTCTGGCTCCGCCAAGTCTGCTCTTCAGATTTTACCTTAAGGAAGCTCTACTCTTAGTTTAATCAAACTACTCGCTATATTATAAGCCTAGCACTTATTCTCAAAACTTCTCTACTAAGCAAGCACTCTCGTACTAAGTAAGCACTACATCCACCTACCACCCCTGTGAATATCCACTTCCCTTAAAGGCACAGCACTCCCTTATACTGTTCTAGCATGTCGAGTGGTAGATTACTGGCGTCCTCTCCAGTTCAGCTGGTTAATCTGGGTATCTTGAGACAATGCTACAATTGTCTCATGTACACAGACAACCCTCTCCTCCTCCCAACAAACACAAATACATGTGAGAGATGCAAATATATAGCCAAACTGGAGGCGGAACTCTCTCAACTCAGGGCTGGCAGGACCAGACAGGAGGAGATGGTAACCACACACACAACAAACCCAGTCCCACATAGACCTACCACAACTGCAAACCAAACACATAAAACACAAAGACATACTCAGAGGCTCTAATAAAAAACTTACCAAAACAACAGAGGCTCCCAAAGCAGACATCCAAAAATCCACCACCTCAAAACAAAACACATGCAACACATACTTCAATAAATCAGTGTGTCAACCAATCACAGCCCTTAAGGCCAAACACCATGCCTGATACACTAGTAATAGGTGACACTATAGTCAGACACACTGATGTCCCGCTTACCAGGCTGAACAAGGAGAGGGTGACTGTGAGCTGCCTATCGGGAGCTAGGATCCACCACATAACACACGCACTCAGGTCACTGCAAAGAAAGTACAAATATGATTCCGTCATTGTCCATGCTGGCGTGAATGACCTGAGACGTACCTCCCTGGACTACATGAAAAGAGACATAGAGGAGCTCTCTGATTATGTAGCCCAGGCTGGTATGACCCTGACCCTGAGCAGCATCTTGCCCTCACCAAGAATGATGCCACAATACAAAGACAAGATGATCAGCTTTAATAATTGGCTTAAGTACTGGTGTCATTCTAAGGGGATGTCTGTCTGCCTAGGATGACATGTTGGACAAGCCACGCTGCTTCGCAAGGGACGGCTTGCACCTGTCACCACTGGGCTTCCAGATATTGGCCAAGGCTCTTGCCACCCCCATAGTGCCTTTTTTAGGCAAGGCTCAAAAGACAAACCCACCTCCTTAGAAAACAAAAATGAAAAAAAACTAAGGGTAATGCTGCTCAATGCCAGAAGTCTAAATCTCAAGATGCAGGCACTCGATGCACTCCTCAGTATGGAGAACATCGACGTCTGTGCAGTAACTGAAACCTGGTTCAAGGCTCCTGAGAGCACCCCAGTGCTACCAGGCTATACCTCGTATCATGCTTTTCGTCCCCAAAACCCAGGCCGAACCACAAAGGGAGGGGGAGTGTCCATATTCATCAAGGACACCCACACCTCCAGGTTAGTAGCAAAACATGAAGCATCAGAGACCATACAGGTGCAACTAACCATAGGCAAAACTACTATACAACTGGTAGCATGTTACAGACCACCCTCCCAATCTTAGGAACCCCACTCAACCTTCCTGAAGACATTGGAGGATATGAATGTATCACAAAATACCATCATTCTGGGAGACTTCAACTACTCAAACATAGATTGGGTACATTATTCTAGCCCTAACACCCTAGCCCAAAGGTTCCTGGAATTCATAAATTCAAATGCACTGGAACAACTAGTCACCTCTCCCACTAGAGGAGATAATATACTAGACCTGATCATCACAAACATGGGGACAAAATGCTCCACACCGGAGGTATACCCCTCACTAGTGAGATCTGACCACAAACTAATCACCCTGGATATACATATCCCACCTCCACCCCAGCACAAAAGACCACAGTGAAAAACTTCTCAAAAGCAGACTTCACTCTTGTTAAGACTGAGATGGAATCCTTTAAGCCCACTGGGCCAGTGGATACCACATCCCACAATGCCGAATCCTTTACAAATGCTTTCTATGGACATCTCCAAGAATGCATGGATCATGCAATCCCAAATAAATCCAAGTCCATCTCCACCAAAGGCAAGCAATCTGTCTGGTGGACCTCAGCCATTAACAAATTGTATAACAAAAGAAGGAAGCTACTGCACGACAGAGCAAAATCCCATAAAGGGAAGACATCTCTGATCAACATTAGCAGAAAACTACATTCTCTCATAAAAACATCCAAGGCCAACTTTGAGAGAAAAATCGCTAAGGACACTAAAGATAACCACAAAGCCTTCTTCAGCTATGTTAGAAACCTGGGCAGTAACCCTCAGATATGCTCAGAGTTAGTTCACAACAACAAAAAATACACTGAACCCACAGATATTGCCAACATTCTGGCTGACAGGTTCAGTGCAAATTTCTCCCCTCCCTCAACCCCAAAAGAAGAAATACTTATCCCAGCTGAATGTAATCTCCCTGTCATCTCAGATGTCCAAGTGAGAACCGCCCTCAACAAAGCTAAAAACACAGCATCAATGGGACCTGATGGTATCCCGGGTTGCGTGCTACGTGAACTCCAAGAGGAGCTAAACCCACACATAAAAATGCTATTTAACCTTAGCCTTACTACAGGATATGTACCTGAACACTGGCGTACAGCAACAGTGGTCCCACTCCACAAAGGGGGTACCTCTACAGACCCTGGGAACTACCGCCCCATAAGCTTAACCAGCCTGGCCTGCAAAGCTATGGAAAGAATCATTATGGAACTCATAAACAGAGACATAGGGGACCTACAGACACTTGACCCCACCCAGTTCGGCTTTGTAAAGGGCAGATCCTGCCTTTTGAACCTGGTTGACTTTTTCGAAACAGTCACTAGAGCCATTCATGAGGGCAAAGCAGTCCATACAGCCTACCTGGACTTGGCTAAGGCCTTCGACACAATACCCCACTTAGGCATCATAGATAAGCTCACCAGCTTAAACGTAAACCCTTATGTCACTAGATGGGTTGCAAACTGGCTAAAGGACAGAACCCATAAAGTTAAAATCGCTGGAGCAATGTCAGACTCAAAGCCAGTCACAAGTAGTGTCCCACAGGGATCTGTCCTGGGACCCCTCTTGTTCGGCATTTATTTCTCAGATGTTAAAGCAAACATGGGAGGGTTGTGGCTGACAAAGTTCACAGATGACTGCAAACTAGGCGCCATAGTCGATACACCAGCGGACACATACATCCTACAAAAAGGCCTCACAGAAACGTTCAAATGGTGTCGGAGTCACGGCCTTAAACTGAATGCCAAAACATGTATAGTCATCCCCTTTGGGGAAAAACAAAGTACCCACAAATTATCACATAGACAGCAACCCACTGAGTATGGAAAAAGTAATCAGAGACCTAGGGACCCAAGTTGACAGCGACCTCTCATTTGACACCCACGTTGCCAAAGTGGTTAGAAAAACATTCTACCTTGCACACCTCATCATGAAGGGATTCACATCCAGATCCAAGGATGTCATTCTGCCCCTATACTCCTCCCTCATCAGACCCATGATTGAGTACAATGCCCCATTTGGTATGTACCTCACCCGGCATTTGCAACAACTGGAGAGACCACAAAAGTACCTCACCAAGAGGATCAAGGGTCTCCAACATATGTCTTCAGTAGCATACCACCTGCTCAGAGGTGATCTATGCCTGATGTACAAGGCCATGTCCAATCAGGATCTGATGGATATGCTGCACCTCAAAAAATCCAAATCCATCAGAACCATGAGAGCTAAAGACTTAAACCTCGGCACAAGTATGAATAGGACATGCTGGAGAGATAGATTCATAACCCAGAGGCTTCCCATGCTTTGGAACAAGATCCCAGTTCATGTTAGGCAGAGCCTCTCACTGACTCTCTTCAAGAGAAATCTTGATGAGTGGATGGGAGATCGTAAGTTTACCCCAGGGGTCACATCTGTGTCACTGCTAGACAGGGGCACAGTAAACTAATTCTATTATATAAGGGGCCCTTCATTGTGTCACTACTAGACAGAGGCACAGTATTCTAAATGTATTCTGTGCATTTTTGTGCATTTTTGTACCATTTCATGCGGTGGCGAAAGCCACATCACTATGGCTAGGCTTACAAATGCCCCAGGGCAGATAGCCTAGTACTAAACTATGAAACTATGAAACTATGTAGTCTGAAACAGTAATGTCTGTCATTATTTTGTAACATCACTCTACAATTATATGTAACTAACTTGCCATAAAAATACAAGTTTACGTACACAGAATGAAACTTCTAGCCAAACACCTGGACAACCTACCAAAAAATGTACAGGTGAGAGGTATGCCCCCACAAGGATATGACATCTCAGGTTAGAAAGATACCACACAAGCAGGAGATCCCTAGCCAGTATATCACCAGGTTGCTGGACTGCTTACACAGCACATCATTACTCAGCTGGCTGTAGCCACACCTCACAAATGGCCTTATTCAGCAAGAATGTACATAGCTGCCATCATAATATTGGTCTATGCATCATACAACTAGTATTCCTCTGGTTGTGATGATCTGAGGATGTCTGGCACTAGGTAATGTCACAATACATTGCCATGTCAGATGTCAGATGTCTGCTAAACAAACCCAGTAACCTGATAAAAGTCCTGTGTACTCCTGAGAGGTATGGCTATAGCACACAAAACACTGGACTGGAGTACACCTATCTCTGGAATGGAGTCCCACTCTAACTATAGAAGGTCACACTGGGCATGCTCCAACACTTAGAGAATCACAGGGCATGTTGGAACCCACATCGGAATATATGACTGTATTGTGTATATATGTATTTGCATAGAAACAGCTATGTACACCTCAACTGCCCCCCCCACACACACACACAAACACATCAGACAGGATTACCCTCAGCTAGCTATAGGTGGCCCATATGTGATATATCTGCATCTGTTGCATCAGATACACACACACACACATATATATATATATATATGGGCAATAGATAACATATGTCAAACATACACAGACATAGATGTGGGGAAATGAGAGACAGTGATAGAGAGAGAGACACACACAGGGGGACACAGACAGAGTAAGTCACACACATGGATACCCTGAATGGCATACAGTGCTGTCCTGCTGTGGACAGTGGCATACCAGTTGTAAACAGCTGCACATGCCAGCATAAAAGGTGATCCCCATTATGTAACAGTACTGACGTTGGGTTTATAATATCACATCACCTGCCTGTGTGTGTGTGCCCATAGGTCTAAGTATTAGGAGACTGTTCCCACTCAGTATGCTTCACATTGGCCTACTTCAAAAGATCTGCTGCTGTCATTCACCTTAGAAGTACCATTGGGCACCTTGATAACTGTGTAACACTATAGTACAAATAACTAGATAGAAAGGGATTATAATATCAATACTGGCAAGTGTGTGTGTGTGTGTATGTGTGAAAGTGAGGGAGTGTGTGTTTGTTTATTTGTAGGTGAAGCAATTTTAGGCCATTCCCACCCACAACACTTCCCAGTGCCCTACTTTATCAGTCCTGCTAATGTCATTCCTCTTATCAGCACATTTGGCCAGTTGTCAGCCCAGTAAGCTCTGTTGCATGTGCAATAACTGTGTAATACTATAGTACAAATCACTGGATAGGCACTGGTTCTACTCTCAATACTGGCAAGTGTGTGTGCTTGTGTGTGAGAATCATATAATGTGTGGGTTGTACCATTTTAAGTTGTGCACCACTCTGGACACTTCCCATCATCTTACTGTATAAGGCCTGCTGATGTCATTTACCTTAGAAGTACCTTGGGACAAGGTGAATTCATATAAGCTCTGTGGCATGTCTGATAACTGCATAATGCTATAGTAAAACTAACTAGAAAGGTAGGGGTTCTAATCTCAATACTGGCAACTGTGTGTGTGTTTTAGTTGAGAATCATATCCTGTGTGAGTTATATCATTTTGAGTTGTGTACCACCCTGTACACTTCCATCACCCTACTCTACAAGGCCTGCTGATGTAATTCACCTTAGAAGTACCTTGGGACAAGGTGAATCTGTATAAGCTCCGTAGTGCGTCGGATAACTCTGTAACACTATAACAGAAATAACTAGTTAGGTAGAAGTTCTAATGTCAATACTGGCAACTGCATGTGTGTGTGTTGAGAATCATATCCTTTGTGGATTTTACCATTTTGATGTGTGTACCATCCATGCCTATTTACCACCTCTTGATGGCATTACTTTATATAGCGTGTTAATGGCATCTGCCTCACATGCAGCATGTTAAACCATTGTACAGGCCATTGCAGTCATCTGTATAGATGTCTACAGAATATCTGAATGTTTGCAACCCATATCTGGTCTGTGTCTCTTAAAATGGCCATGTATGTGATGTTGTTACCAAATAGGTAACAGTTATTGTTTTGACACACATCACAGCATCAGATATCATACCTGACTGAAACATCATGCTGATACAACATCTGTTACCCTATCACTTGTCCAGACTTGTAGGAGCAATAGATGACTCCATTTACTGTTTCTGGTGGGTTATCTCACCATCCATGAAGGCATTCACAACATTACGTGTTGTAAGAGGTAATGGGTTATATCCCACACATATAATCTATGTGGCACATGTCATGTGTATGTAGCGCTATAGTACATTAACGTGGATATGTAGGTTTATGAATCTGTCCATTGCCAACTATGTTTGTGTTACTGTATGCACATCCCCTGTGTCAGTCTTTACTGTGCATATTCAAAGGATATACCATTTTGTCTCCCTGTTCCACCCTGTGAACTCAGGAATTCATACCACAAACCTGTCATACACAGTACCATGCATGCCCTCACCAACTGCATCAGGGTTGAGTGTATGGGAAAGAAATGGCAGGAGCAACAGGTGCTGATACGTGAATCTGTTGCCATCAATATAATGGCTAAGCTGGTGAGGGACCTACTGACAGTACTGCAATAAACTGTTCCATATGTATGAGCCTGTGGTACTACACAACACTGAGGTGACATGTCTGAAGGCTACCTGTCTGTGACAGGGGCTATGTACGCAAGGTCACACTGTCTGACAACAGTGTCTATCACACACTGTTGCAAGCATGCACACATGGTAAAAGTCCATATAAAGCTGTACCTTGGTTATGAAACAGTCAGAGTATTTCCACTCTGCCATACTCCGCATTGGTAATGTTTGCAGGGCCACAGCCTGCAGACATACAGACATCTGCAACACAAATAGAATATAGCATTTCTGACTACATTCAGTCAGTGGTACTAATAGCAATCAAAGAGTCTCTGTAATTGATGGCAGATGTGTAACCAAGAAGATGTAATGCTGTACTAATATCAAAAGCTGCTTCAACACACTTTTAGCTTCAGCCTGTGCACATGTATGCATCTAACTTCTTGTAAGTTTTTTATGTGTCATAATTGTTCCCCTACCAGATTTGTTTGTTTTACAATTGGATTGTACAGGTTATAGGTCACATGAAAGGTTGGAAGTGTTTGGAAATGTGTTATTGTGCTCTCATTTTTGTATTTCACAAATACCTGGCATTCTATCAGGTGTGTGTACACCATTTATATGCACGGTATAACACTAATTTATAAAATATGACCCTAGTTTTGGGCCTTCGTCCCCCCATTTTGTCAGTCTTTGTCCAGATTTTCTGCAATGAGAGGTTGTGAGGTATGCTACAGATATGTGACATCTCCTGCAAATAGGCCCCTGTGATGACCACTGTGATGCAATGCAGTTAACCCCACCACAAGTGAACATGCAGTTTTTCCAAAATAGCTGAGAGTAACAGTTGTGTGCATGGTCACATGCATGACCTTAACATTCCTGGGGTACTGGTGAGCCATGACAAGAAAATCCCATACTCACTGGCTTCAGGCTGCTGTCCCACATGCAGACCAGAGGTACCAATGTACTTGTGGGGGAGAGGTATTGTCAGCAGACCCATATTTGGCATTGGTACAAGATGAATGCTACCTGTCTGAACAGGTACAGTACGAGCTATGACAGTACATAATTTGCTGTCCGTTGCCATAGATATGCACTTGTGTGCTTTACCAAACCCCACCCACAAAGGCAGTTTGAACTGAAATATGCATATAGATACTCTATTGAAGACAGTATGACTGCTACATGATTAAATTGATGTGCACTGTGGCCTTACCTGGATGCTCCCCGCCTGTTGCTGGGTGCCACCTGCCTCCACGGCTGGTTTCATATGTTGGTTGTTGTGTGGGGGCTGCCCCAAGGTTGGCAAATAGCTCCTCCATTGGTGTAAAGGTGGCCTGCATAGCAGGACTCCCACCTGTGGTGGAACGGTCCCAGGCCACCGCAGCAGCCCTTTGCTGGGTATGACGTATCAGGTCAGTTACCTGATACCTGACCTGATCATATGCACGGCCATGGTGGCCCAAGTGTTTACTCTGTGGATAAGATCATCCCACAGGGCAGTCCACTCCTGCAGATTTTGTCAGCTACAGTCGAACAGCACCGCATGGTGCTGAAGTATTGCTTCTGTAATGGCTGCATTTCCCTCTGCAGTGTATGCAAGCTGATGCAGCATGGCACCTGGAAGTCATAAACAGGAAAACACATCACAGGACTTCAGACATTGCCCACAGTTATTTACAAAGCCAGCACATCAATATTGCCTATCATTAGCCACCACTTACAACCACATCATACCCCTGTCATCTATCAGCACAGTATGAACCTGCATTGCACTCCTGGTCCTGACGTGTCATGTTCCCCCCAATGAGGGCCAGTACATTGCATACACCACCATTCATCATTCACATTTATGTAGAGGAATGACAGTGGCCATATTCCTTGCAGTCCTTGCAGATGAGATGTCAATTGTGCTCAGGCTTTGTTTGCATACAATGTGCAATGGAGTTGGAAGCATATGCCTGAGTTCATGTAGGATGCAGACAGAAATGTTCTCAGGTCCCATGGAGACTTGCTTTTGTTGACTTTGATTAGACAGTATGCACCTGCTCCCTGATGATGTGGGAGGGTGCTGTGCATATCCACCTACACTGATGGTGAGCCAGGGGGGTGATGTTCACCTTAAACCTGTCTGCAGCAGGTTCTCTATACTATGGTGTGTGTATATGTGGTGTGATTGACCACCATTACAGGGTGGATTGTGTTGTCACCTCTGAGATTGCAGACATATGTGAAGATGGCCTTGTGATTGTCCTTGATTTATGTGTTAAATTTTTACTCATAGCCTTACAGTAATCCACCTGGGACCTTATATGCTCATTCAGACAAAGGTTGACTCACTGCCAAGTTGGTGCCCGCTCCTACTCTCACCTGTACAGCTGACATAGCGATCAATTATGTGGTTTGTGTATTGCTGCTGTCCAGCAAAGGGGATTACTCTACTTTGGTGGAAACAGGTTTTACAGGTAAGGTATTGCTGAGTCATTACAGCTATGTCAGTGGTTATATGGCTGTTTGTAGTAGACATGGACACGAGGTCATAACATGGTTGGACACCTTTGAAATTTCAATCTGATAATCATGATTATTCTAGTACCCGTCTCTGTGTCAGGGCAATGCAACAACCAGTAGCTGTAGAAATCTAACTCTGTTGGATGCACAGAAATTATTGAGATTACACATGTGTACAACATGTACATCTTATTTACCTGATATTTTGCACCCCATGTCTGTTGTTATGAGACAGCCAGGTACAACCTTCTCATACATAGATGTGCACAGGTAATACCTGATATACATTTCTGTTCTATCTCAGTATGGCACACTATATTTACACTCTTGCTGCTCAGTCATTCCTGTTAACCTGTTAGAGCAGGACATCTGGAGGGTGCCACACATAAATGAGGGGTGATGGGCCAAAATTAGTGACACTTTCTTAATATTGCTGTAACACACTTAAGTCATTTGATAGCACAATAGCCTTTGCATTCACAGACATACCCCGAAGGATGTCCGATGCTCATATGGCAGGAATAGAGGAGAAAGGCTAGGAGTGTGTTAGTAAGGGTAGGAACTTTTAATGTTGGCAGTATGACTAGTATGGGGACAGAGCTAGCTGATATGATGGATAGAAGGAAGGTTGATATATTATGTGTGCAAGAGACCAGATGGATGGGGTGTAAGGCTTGGTGTATCAGAGTTGAGTCCAGATAGTTCTGTCATGGTGTGGATGGGAGGAGAAATGGTGTAGGGGTTATCCTGAATGAACAGTATTGCAAGGGTGTTTTTGGAGTGAAAAGAGTGTTGGATAGAGTGATGTTAATGAAGCTGGACATTGATGGTGTAATGATGACTGTTGATAGTGCATATGCTCTGCTAGTTGCATGTGCAATGGATGAGACAGAAAAATCTTGGAGTGAGTTGGATGAAGTGGTGATGACTGTACCTAAATGTGAGAGAGTGGTGACTGGAGCAGATTTCAGTGGGCACGTTGGTGAAGGGAACAGAGGGGATGTGTAAGTGATGGGTAGTATGGTGTTAAGCAAAGAAATGCAGAAGGTGAGATGGTGGTGAAATTTGCAAAAATGATGGACATGGCTGTAGTGAATACATATTTTAACAAGACAGAGGAGCATATGGTGACATACAAGAGTGGAGGAAGATGCACACAGGTGGATTATCTCCTATGCAGGAGGGCCTGTTTGAAGAAGATGGAGACTGTAAATTGGTGATGGGGGAAAATGTAGTTAGACAGCATGGAATGTTGGCCTGTGGAATGATGTTGGTGATCAAGAAGAGGAGGAGGAGTGTGAGGGCAGCACCTAACATCAAATGGTGGAAACTGAAAAAGGGTGATTGTGAGGCTGAGTTCAGGGAAGAGTTAAGACAGTCAGTGGGTGGCAGTGAAGAGTTACCAAATATTTGGGTAACTACAGCACAGCTAGTAAGGGAGACAACTAGAAATGTGCTTGGTGTGACATCTGGACAGAGGAAAGTGGACAAGGGGACCTGGTGGTGAAATGAGGAAGTGTAGGGGAGTATACAGAGAAAGAGGTTGGTGAAGAAGAAGTGGTATTGTCAGAGAGATGAAGAAAGTAAACAGGAGTATAAGGAGATGAGGTGCATGGCAAAGAGAGAGGTGGAAAAGGCTAAGGATGAGTCCGATGAAGGGTTGTATGAAAGGTTGGACACTAAGGATGACGAACATGACCTTTTCCAATTGTCTAGGCAGAGGGACTGAGCTAGGAAGGATGTGCAGATAAGCGTGATAAAGGATAATGAAGGAAACATACTCACAATCGAGGAGAGTGTGTTGAGCAGATGGAAAGAGTACTTTGAGGGGCTGTTGAATGAAGAGAATGGGAGAGAGAGTAGGTTGGATGATGTGGGTATGGTGAATCAGGAAGTGCAACAGATTAGCATGGAGGGAGTAAGGATAGCTATGAAAAGGATTAAGAATGGAAAGGCTGTTGGTCCAGATAACATACCTGTGGAAGCATGGAGGTGTTTAGGAGAAATGGCAGTGGTCTTTTTAACCAGATTTGTAATGTAATCTTGGAAAGTGAGAGGATGTGTGAGGGGTGGCGAAAAAGTGTTTGGTTACCGATTATAAGAATAGGGGTGATGTGCAAAGCTGTCATAACTACAAAGGGGTAACATTGATCAGTCAAAGCATAAAGTTATGGCAAAGAGTAGTGGAAGCTACGTTAAGAAGGGAGGTGAGGACTAGTGATCAGCAGCATGGTTTCATGCCAGGAAAGAGCAGTACAGATGTAATGTTTGCTCTGAGAGTGTTGATGGAGAAGTACTGAGAAGGTCAGAAGGAGTTGTGTTGTGTCTTTGTGGACTTAGAGAATGCATATGACAGGGTGCATACAGAAGAGTTGTGGTATTGTATGAGGAACTCAGGAGTGGTGGAGGAATCTGTAAGAGTGCTACAGGATATGTACAAGGGTAGTGTGACAGCAGTGAGTTCTGTGGTGGGAGTGACAGGTGCATTTATGGTGGAGATGGGATTACATCAGGGTTCAGCTCTAAGCCCTTTCTTATTGCAGTGGTGATGGACATGTTGACAGACAAGATGAGACAGGAGTCTCTGTTGACTGTGATGCTTGCAGAGGACATTGTGATCTGTAGTGAGAGTAGTAAACAGGTTGAGGAGTCCCTGGAGAGGTGGAGATATGCTCCACAGAGGGGAGGAATGATGGTCAGCAGGACTACGACAGAACATATGTGTGTGAATGGGAGGGAGGATGGAGGAATGGTGAGGATGTAGGGAGTAGAGTTTGCAAAGGTGGATGAGTTTAAATACTTGGGATCAACAGTTCAGAGTAATGACGCATGTGGGGGAGAGGTGAAGAAGAGAATACAGGCAGGATGGGGAGGGTGGAGGAGAGTGTCAGGAGTGATTTGTGACAGATGAGTACCATTAAGAGTGAGAGGGAAGGTCTACAAGATGGTAGTGAAACCAGCTATGTTATATGGGTTGGAGACAGTGGCATTGACAAAAAGACAGGAGTCAGAGCTGGACGTGGTGGAGTTAAAGAAGTTAAGATTTGAACTGAGTGTGACGAGGGGGGACAGGATTAGGGATATGTATGTTAGAGGGTCTGCCCAGGTTGGATAGTTTGGAGACCAAGACAGAGAGTTGCGGGATTATATTGGTTTGGACATATGCTAAGGAGGGATGCTGAGTATATTGGGAAAAGGATGGTAAGGAAGAAGCTGCCAGGTAAGAGAAAAAGAGGAAGGCCAAAGATAAGGTGTATGGATATGGTTATAGAGGACATGCAGGTGGTTGGTGTGACAGAGCAAGATGCAGAGGACAAGAGGAAATGGAGACAGCTGATCTGCTGTGGCGACTTCTAACGGGAACAGCCAAAAGTAAGGGAAGGAGATGTTGCATTGTCAGTCTTCACAGGTTGCCAATGATTTGCCAGACATAACACAACTCTATATGAGTAAATGACTACAAATATGAGGCACATGTCAGTCTTCACAGGTTGCCAATGATTTGCCAGACACAACTCTATATGAATAAATTACTACAAATATGAGGCATACATATAGTCAATGTGCATAACACTAGACAGTTGAATGGTATGAGCTCAGTATATCACATACAGTTCAACACACACATCTGAAACAGTATTTCACTATGCAAATACCTTGTATAGGTCTCTCACATTTCTGTGACAGACATGTTTATCATAGTTGTATTCGCAATTAACATATGGATATCTACGACATCCCATTTGCTGGCCTAGCAGTGTCACAGTCAGCATTGTTCAACACATACTCCAGCAGTAGTCATATGTGAGCCATCCTTTCCTGGGGTGACTCAAGGGCCTGAGCTGTGATCTATGTCACTTCAGACAGACCCAGTTGCTATGGCCATAGGTTCTGATCAGCAATATATCAGTACAGTAAGTCTTGTTGAGACATATTTGTTGAACTTCCTATTTCCCATGATTACATACCCCCTTCTGCATTCTATTACATGCTTACTTGTTTGACATACCTTTTTTTTCCTAAGTATGGTTAGCTTTATTCCACTATATGTGGCTTGGTTTATTGGTCTGTGTCTCTCTCTCTCTCTCCCCAGATGTAGGGCATACATCTGTTTTGCACAGGCAACAACTTGCCTTTTGCAGGTAATGCTCATGAGCAACTGGTGGCCTGTGCACCAACTGGTGTTCCCCACTTGCTAACTGGATGCAGAACAGCTGTGGTGCTATTCCTATAGCCAATAGCATGGCAACACACTCCTATAATTGAGTACTTCATGTGGGTGTTGCCCTTTTTCCTTGCCTGTAAGGAGGACTTCATGGAGGTGTGTAAACAACAGCATCACAGAAGGTAGTTGGAAATACCTCTTACAATGAAAACTGTGGAGACAGCCCAACAAACTGGGGGAGAACATTCCAGACATAAGGACAGAATGTAAATATTGCTGTTATACAATTGAATTAATTCAAGTTTAACAGGGTTTGTGTGGACATGGCTTTTCTGTGTGATTTTAAGTCGGACAGTGTTATGTGGTTGACATAACTCTCATCTGTAGGGCTATCTGCAGAATGTCCAGATTTTGGACTCTCATGTTTGGTGTGTTCCTCAGACATTTTTGTCTTTGGAGAATCAGTAGCATACTGCGTGGACATCCATTTGTGTTTCTGGCTTCATATCCCTCAGAAAAGATATGTTGCAACAAACCCTCTTACACCAGCAACTGTCTCAGTTTATAACAGCAACATTTCACATATGCCCCTGTTTTTAGACCTCTGTCCCCCAAGTATGTCAGGCTTTGTCCAGATGTCATGCAGTAAAAGGGTGATAGGTAGGGTATATCATTATTTAGTGCCTTCATTCCTGATAGCATCCCAGTGATGGATTAGACTGCCAGACATGCTATGTGTAAGAGGCCTTATATATGAGGATAAAGCCTGAACATTCTGTGGACTCTGAACAGTTGAGAGGTCTGTGTATTTCTGGCAATTGTTGACAGACTGTCAGGATTGTGTAGCACTGCAGTGTGTCAATGTTATTTGGCCTGTGTAGATGGGGGGGGGGGGGTAGATGTATGTGTTATGGTTCCTTTTCTATCTGCCTGTGCATGCTGCTGCATTTTTCTGTGATCTGTCAATGGTATATGTTTGTAGGGGCAGACTGAGACATGTCCACACCACTGTTAGGCATCATACTACACTGAACTGGGCCAGTATATGTAGGGGTAGTGTGTGAGTGGCAAACATGTTGAGATGTTTTTGTTCACACAGTCTTTATACTGTACTGTTCCTTTGGCTTACCGGTATGTCACTGTGACTGTGGTGGAATTGATTGTGGGTATGCACTTTCACACTGGTGTCTGTTTTCAGTGCTGCTACATCTCTGTAGTGCCTGACATATTTGCCAGTACATGTGTAATTCCCCATAGTGGATTTGGGTTAGTGTTGTGTCAGTCTGACTGTAGTTTGGACAGTGCTTGGTGACATGCTATTTGGTTGACTATTGCATCACATTTTCTTTGTTGCACTCACACTTCTACTTACTGAGATATCTGCTATAGAATTGTTTGTACTTTTATTGCTCACGCTGAGTTTGCTGCTATTTCTTTACTGTTGACAGTTAACTGGATCATTATTGAACTGTTTCCTTCCACAGAGCTATTTCCTGCTGTTAAATAGCCTACCACTACCCTATCTTCCAATATCTATCCTACACTACTCCTCCATGACTCCTCCACACTATCTCACCTCATTTACATGTCTTTCATTCTCACCATTCTGTATAATGCATCTTCTTATTCCAATACCACACTACCCGCCTTTTTCACCCCACTCATCCTCCACTATCTCCTTCCACATCCTTCATCCCTCCATTTTTATTTGATATCCTCCCTCCTTCAACCAAATCCATTTCATTACTTTAAACTAAAACACCATACACTCTACAAAAAGTCTCCCACTTTCAAATGTAAATTACATCTCCCTTTTACTTTACTCCGCAATCTAGGTTTCAACTCCTCTACTCCTTCTCTTGTCTTGCTCTTGCAGGAGATGTCCATCCTAACCCTGGGCCAACACCAACTAACATTCTCTCTCCTACTACCCCACAAATAGGCACAATAATAAATACCTTAAATTTATTACCATTAATACCCAGAGTATTAATAACAAAATAACAAACTTTCATGCCTGGCTAAATATAACTGAACCTGACATAGTAGCAGTAACAGAAACCTGGCTAAAACCTCAAACTAGTAACTCTGAAATTTTACCACCTGGCTACCAAGCACTCAGGTCCGATCGCCTAAACAAAAGGTGGTGGTGTAGCCTTAGTCTACAACTGCCTGCTAAATCTTAGCCCATACCAAAATACCATTCCCAACTTTAATAATGCAGAACTAGTCATAGGAATCCTCAAAATAAACAACTTCAAAAGTATCTGTATTATAACCATCTATATCCCTCCTGGAGACAACTCCTCCACCCTAGAGAATATTCTCTGTTGGGCCTCAAACAATATTAAACAGGAAACTTTCATTCTAGGTGATGTAAATATTGATTGGAATAATATTAATAACAATACTCCCCTTCAGTCTATCAATCTTTATAATTTTACTCAACTAATAAACAACATTACCAGACCTAACAAAACCAACCCTCCAGGGTCCATCTTGGACTGGATCCTAGTCAGCCACCCTAACAATATCGCCAACTCAGGTACCTTACCAGACTCATTAAGTGATCATCTCCCAGCCTTTATTAACCTAAAACCCAACAGCTCCCACACCAACAACAATATGCCCACTCTGCAACCTAACTAATTTTAATCCTTCAGTATTTTCAGAAACCCTTCAACTAACAAACTGGGATTCACTAAACACTCTTCCCTAGATGAAGCCCTAGAACTCTTCAATACTACCTTCCTTAAAATCCTAGATTTCCAAGCCCTCCCGTGACAAAAAGGATAAAGTTCAACTCTGCCCCTTGGCTAACTAAAGACACTAAAACTCTAATGACAAAGGGACAAAACATGGAAACTATACAACAAAATAAAACCCAGCCTCTTTACTGCAATTTAAGCAACTCCAATCTTGCTAAAAACTTATTATAAAGGATAAGAAATCTTACTACGGCAAACTTCAGTCCTCCCTCACAAATAATCCCAAAAAATTCTGGAATTCCATCAATTCACTCTTACATCCAGGTAGAAAATCCAATCCCTGTCCAGACAATAATAAGACTGACACTGAAATAGCAACTCTCTTTAACTGTTTTACTGGCTCAATAGCTGAACTGACTAAATCCTTCTCCTCTTCCACCCCTACCCTAACCCAAAGCATCCTTCTACACCCATCCCTCACTCCAACTCTCATAACCCACCTCCCACTTTCATTCTACATCCCATGTCTACCACCAGTATCAAACAACTTCTTCAAACTCAAACCATGCTCCAATGCCCTGACAACATTCCATCACTCTTTCTCAAGCTCGCAGCAAATGGCATCGCCATACCTATCAGCATTCTCATCAATAGATCCATCCAAGAATCTTATGTTCCCAAACTTTGGAGAGCTGCCCACATTCTGCCCCTCCATAAAGGAGGCAAAAATAACACCATCTCTAACTTCCGCCCAATAGCAATTCTTTCCCCAATCTCAAAATTCTTGAAAATGCATACACCAGCAACTCATGCCCTACCTTCTCGATAACCATCTCCTCACTCCCACACAACATGGGTTTCGCCTGGCCACAGTACCATAACCGCTTTCATTCCTTCCTAGAAATTGTCAACCAAGCCCGTGACTCTGGAAAAATTGTCTCCACTGTTCTTCTTGACCTTTCTAAGGCCTTCGACACTATATCCCACACTCTCCTTCTCAACCACCTCTCTAACCTCAATCTCTCCCACAACTCTCTTTCTTGGTTCAGAAGTTATCTCTCTGATAGATCCCAAGCTGTGAAATGGAATACTGGTACCTCAAAATTCCTACCTACCCCTACTGGAGTCCCTCAGGGTTCTATTCTCGAGCCTTTGCTCTTTAACATCTTTATCAATGATCTCCACTCTTCTATTCCTCTTGCTCAAATAGTACAATACGCAGATGACTCCACTGTTATCTGCTCAACCTTCCCGAGCACCAAGCCAAAACCCAATTGGCCTTCACAACCATAGAAAATTGGATGCTTCAAAATCATCTTTCCCTCAATGCTAATAAATCCCACATCATTCTCTTCTCCCCCTCAAAAGCTCTGACTCCTGATAAGTCATCCTTCATAATTTCCAGCCTCTCCCAGTCCTCAATAGAAGTTGTTAGTAGTGCTAAATTACTCGGAGTAACCATTGATGAACACCTGAAATTTAATAATCATATTCAACTAAACATAAAGAAAACTCATCAGAAGCTCGGTATGCTTTATAGAAATGCAAACTTTCTTACTCCATCTTCAAGACAATCTCGCCACTACCTTCCTTCTCCCTTCTCTACTGTATGGTGCTCCTCTTCTATCCAATCTCCACTTCTATCTCCACAAAACTTGAAAGTTGCTACTACAAAATTGCCAAATTGCTACTAACTCCACTCATTCTACACACCACTGCATCTGCCTCCGTAGTCTTCAATGGCTAGAACTCCCTAATCAACTCAATTTCCTCCAACTTACTACTGCATACAAACTAATCTTTAAACCCACTGCTTGCCCAGCATTATCTAATACCTTCACCATATACAATCCTCCAAGGCCCCTAAGATCTAGCCACCAAAATCTTATTTCAGTTTACAAACCCAAACGACCCCCTGGCCAACTCCTACTTTCCTATACTACAGCAAAAAAATGGAACTCACTTCCTTCCCTTCTAAGAGCCACTACAAACTATGAACACTTTAAATCTCTTCTTCATTCTCACCTTTTCCAAAATTGGAAATGTAATTGTATACTTCCTATCTAGATCTCAATTTATCCTAGTTCCATCTCACCCCCCTGGTTCCCCTTCTTCTGACACTCTCCCTAGCTCCCCTCTCTTCTTCATTATCTCCTCCTTCCTCCCTGAATAAACCCTTTATTTTCCTTCAAGTGCTATGCTTACTCTCACCTTAAATCTTTTGACTTTTTTCTCAAGGTGGTCTCCTGGACTCAACCACAATTTGAACATTAGTTATCTGTTCTTTTTCTATCCTCTTCTGACACCTCTCCTTTAATTTCTTTGCTTCTTCTTCGTTTCTCCCATGCATCCCTGCTCTTGCATTCAAACTCTATCTATAATTTCCTTTCCTTTCCTACTTTACTAACATTCACAGTTGCACTAATATATCTTTTTCTTATGTATAGTGCCCAATGCACCTCATTCTTGTTTGGAAATTGTTAAAGTATTATGCTATTAGAACAGAGTGTGTTTTTGTGTGTATTAGTTTAGATCTGTTCTGCTGTATTTTTGTGTGTAATGTATTATCATGGAGCTTTTCTCCCCGGGCCTCCACTGAAAACGGGCTTTCGGGCCCAGTGGACTTCCCCGGTTATCAAACTGGAAATAAATAAATAAATAAATAAATATTTGTAGGATGTATTGTTGCCTGGCCCCCAAAAGTGTTGTGTATTTCTGACACATCAGTGGGATGATGTGAGGATTTCAGTAACTAACTAGTGAGAAATAATTGAGTGTTGGACTTGTGCTATTTCAGTCAATATATGTTAAGACAGACATGAAGGTGTTACAGCAGCAACTGTGTCAGCTTATCTACTACAGTATTTCAGATATGTCCTATTTTCATGGCTTTCTCTCCCCACTTTGTCAGGCTTAGTCCAGATTCGTTGCACTTAGGGGTTCTGAGCCTACCTCTCAACTGGCTGGATTCTTGCAGAATGTCCAGGTTTATTGCTCATATTTCTGGTCTGTTCCACAGATTCTTTATTTTTATATTCCTGGTAAATCACTGTGATGATCTGAGGATTTCTGACAGTAAATGATGACATACATTTCAGTTTCAGAACTCACATTCTTCAGAAAATGTATGCTGAAACAAACCCTGTCACTCTGGCAACATTCTACATTTATAAGAGAAATATTTATATGGCTTCACTTAGCATCGTGCAAACTTGTGTACTCTCACTTACTACCACTTACTGACATTTACACCCACACTAATTTCTTTAAAAGAAAAGGAAATGGGTGATAGGAAAGTGGTGAAAAAGGGGCATGCAGAGGGAAAAACAATAAGAAAGAAAGCTAGAGCTGTGCAGGATGGGTTTAGGGAAAGTCCATAGCTGTCCTTTTCTTATACAGCAACAGCTGTGCATGTGTACAGAATTTGGAGGTGAATTTGGAAACTCAAACCCCAGAAAGAGGGGTGAGGACAACAGAAATGTGTTGTCAAGCTAATTAGACCAGATTACTTGTCCAATGGAGATGTGTGCGAAATGGACAGCTATGTATGGGGCGACATTTTTTTTTTTTTGAGACAGATGCCCTTTTCTTTTTTTTAAGGTGAGAGGGGGATGTTGGCGAAGGATAGTAGGCATGTCTGGGGAGGTAGGTTGGGTAGGGAGACAGACAAGACAGCAGGCAGGGGCGGTATATGACACATGAGGGGGGTAAACACATTTGACGGTTAGGGCGGTTGGGAATCCAAAGCCCATGGGCTCCCACATGGTTACAGTGGGTCTGAGATCCTTTCACATGAGCAGTCACCACTGGATCTTCATGGCCCCAAAGGTGGCTGGGGGATGGACAGGAGGGGCGGCCTGCCCTTGAGGTGCACCAGGCAGCCCTCAAACTGGCGCAGCTGATCTCCAAACTCAGATCTAAGGGTGCTCACACCAAAACCTGGAGTTGATGGTGGGTGACAGCCTCCTGTCCAGTGGAGGAGGAAGATCCGGGTTGGGTCCCAGACATGCTGGGACCCGGTGTCATGGCCAGATGAGGTGGGATAGGTGGATTCTCTGGGATCTGCCTTCCCAGACACACTATGGTGTTGAAGTTTTATAAATTATGTTGGTTAAGAATGAACAATACATTTCAAGATTAGTTATAACAGCATGTGTGGGTGTTCCAATTAACCCCATATAACAGATTTGGAACAGTTGTTTAGCAAACAGAATACATGCAGGAATGGAACAACAGTATGCAGCACAACAGCATGCCAGTAACACTGACTGCAACAGGCCACCAACAATGGTATTTGAACAAGGTATGTTAACATGCAAGCAATCAAATATAAGAGCGATAATATAACACAAGTCCCAGCATTAGGTTTGGAGTAAAACATACTCATAGTATATGAATTATTGTATTAATCCAAATGAGGGGTAGGGGGAGAGACAAAAAGTCTCAACATCTGTTTATGCTTCTATTTTTCACAACAGTACTGTTCAATATTCTTAGGGTCTGCCCTCACTTTACATCTAGCTATGGCCCATAGCTTCTGTAGCACAAACATACCTATTAAACTGTCAGCCTGGAATCATATGTGGCAAACTGTGACAACTCTGGGTACATGACTAGAGGGGACTCATACATGTCAGGGGTACATATCTGGCACAGGAGGGGTACCCTGACCTGCTGTTATGTGAGTGTACAACTGGCATAAGTCAACTGGTTTCCTATCTGTGTCCAGGATTATTTGCAGCAGTGACCACTAGCCATGACAGCATGACACTTGGGAGACATGTATTGGGAACATACCTCTCAAACTCTTAGAGCATGACATATGGGCAAAGCCATACATGAGAGTTGGACAAAGGGCCATAAATATGGACAATAATTGACATGTGACACTTATATGTCTATCATTATTTTCTAACTTCAGTCTATAATGACTTGCCACTTATTTGCCATGACACCACTACTTTATGTAAAGCAGACCGAAACTCTGAGAGAAATTTCTGAACATTCAGTGAATATCTGTACAGTTGAGAGATATGATTCGGGAAGAGTGTATATTGTTTGAACCTATCCTGCTATCATTTGCAGGCATGTGTTGTGACAATTGAACAGCTGTATGCAGTTTATTAATATACCCTTCATACAGCTACTAGCAACATTTCCTTACCTGCAAAACCTGTGGGGAAAATTTATGTTAACACTACCTGACTGTTTTGCATTTATTCCTGATTCTTTGCATGTAGATTTGCACACATCTTAGTACCACTCCCTGGATTAAAACCATGTTTGGGTGTGCAAAATTAACAACTAAGCTATTTCTCATCTTAAGGAACTACTTGGGAATTGCTAGCCCTTGTTTCCCTGGTTTCTACCTAATAGTCTCTTGGTTAGACAGTCTGAACTTGAAATCCTGTGATTCATGCATGACAGGTAATTATTGTACTGTGCATTAATCCTTTGGATTACTACAATCTGGGAAGCAAAGGTTAACACAAAGCAATGCTGCATGGAACACAGTTTTATACTTTACACATTACTATTCACGGTTCAGAGATTAATGCAGTATATAAGTCTACAACAACTTACCAAGATAAACACAAAGGTTTTTTTGTAAAGGGTCTTTATTTCATATCAATATTAGTCAAACATTTATATTTATTCATTTCACACAGTAAGAGTATACCTACTAGCAGTATACCTACTAGCAGTATGCAATGTACTCCTTCTTAGATATTTGGACTATATGCTGCAAAATAGATTTGTACTCACCAGCCTGTCGGCGCAGCCTCAGCAGTCTGTCACCATGGGTTTCAATGTTCACAGCCCTCTCTGCTGCAGCTGTAGGGGTGAAATACACACATTATGCATTTCTGTCTCTCACATTCTCAGGCTAGTATTTGCTACAAACTACTTGATAGTGATACTTACACACTACTGGAGCATTCTGGGCCCATCCATCTTGGATCCACTGGGCCAAGAGATCCTTCTGCCTCTGCTTTAGTTCAGCATAGTTATGCCGTACCTGCTCACCAGTCCTGGGGATGCCAGTAGCACTGGTAAGGTCACGTGCAAGATGGTCCCAGGCATCCACTTTGTATTGGGAGCCCTGGTACTGCCCCATTCAGCAGTCTCTCTTCATGGTTTTTTACAAGGAGTCCAGCCATGACCCTGGTCTCCTGAATGCTCCAGCGTTGCGCCCCTGAAGCATACTCTCTCTCCAATGCCAGCCATTGTATCTGCATAGATGGACTATAACAGATTATGGATGTATTCCTGCCTGAGCCATTTAAATAGTGCAATATTCACACCCTTTGCTGTCATTGGATCATTTTGAAAAGGTTAAGCTTCACTAAGCAATGCGTAAATCTGCTGAGCCGGTTTTAATACTGCTTAAAGGAAAAGATGTTGATCAGTGTTTGTGCGCAAATCCACTTAGCTGAGCTATTTGCTGCTTAGCATTCACATCTTAGCAATGGTTACACTTGTTTAGCATAGCTGAGCATTGCTAACCATTGCTCACTTCTAATTCTTTTAATATATCAGAGGACTGCTTTCATTTATTAAGTGTATATCATATAATTTACATGACATCCCTCTATGTGCTTTTCTTACATTGGCAAGGGGTGTGACTATACTGTATGGGGCACTTGTATGTGCATGGGTAGTTTCATATATCATATGCATTCACACTTACATTGTACACCAGCTACACTACCCTGGTTGGCAAAAAAACAGTTGCTACATAATTTAAGTTTACAAAAATAATTTTAACACGACTTTCCCATAGAAAAATAAGTTGCCTGTCCTGGTCCTTGAACCATTAATACCTGCATGTAAAGCTGGGACTCTAACCACTACACTATCTCAGCTTGGAAATGTTGTCTGTATATTTATATTTATCTCCTATGGTATGTTTAAGCTATGGTAAGCAGAAGGCCATAACGCGCACACCCGCTTAGCTGTGCTTAAACATTCCTTGGCCTAGGAAAAAATATATAATATCATTATTATATTAGTATGTTATATAAGTGAGTCTTCTGGTGTTCTGACAAGTCATTGAGGACTGCAATCGGGAAATAATGGCATTCATTTGGCTTTCAGGCTTCTATCTTTTAGGAACTCCTGCTAATACATATCCTGAGGGCAATTTTTCAGAGGTGTCCCTATTTTATTGCCCCCATTATTTGTGCCTTTGTCCACATGGACTGCTGTCAAGGAATATTGGCATACATTTGATTTCAGACTTCTCTCCTTTGGTAATTCATGTTAATGCATGACCTGTTTTATATCAACTTTCTAAGTTTGTGGGGCAATATGCATGTTGTGTCCCTTCTGAGTGATTTATCCCCCATTATTTGTGCATTTGCACACATTTCCAGCTTTAGGTTGCGGAGGTGTCATACAGCACTTTTACAATGCAGGAGGTGTGTCACAGAACCTGTCACACACCCCCTGCATTGCTTTCCTGATGCTGTGTTTATTTCAGTGTCCGTGGACACTGAAATGGTCATTTATTTCATTTCAGTGATGGTGTCCATACACTAAATATATAATATAGAGCAATTCTCTAGTATTATGCCAGATCCTATTAGAAAGTTCTGTACAGCACTTTCTGAGTGCAGGGGGCATGTTCAATGTCCGTGAACTACTTGAACATGCCCCCTGCCCTCATTCATGGTTCATGCCCATATAAGTTGAATAGCGGTGCGCCTTCATGAATATGCAAGGCATGCTGCTGTGCTATACGGATACAAACCACTCCAAGCAAGAGTAATGCTATTCTTGCATGGAGTTTATTGAATCCCAGGGCTTATCTTTTTCTTTTTCAGAAGAAGCAAAAGTAAATTACTTTGTATGTCAGAATTTTGTATTGCAGTTCCTTAAAGTCTACAGGTTTTACATTTTCTCTTTGATAATGTGCTTTTATTTCCCTTAATTTTTGCCACTTTGTTTTCTAAACGTGTTCCTGTAAAGTATCTAATATTCCTACTGGAAATAGGAAGAGCTATATGCTATTTATTTATGTGACATTCAAATTCTAGTTGTACAGATTTTTGGCTGATTGTACTTACTTTTCAAGGGCCTTTGTACCATTTTCAGTGTCTGCAGGTTGAAAGTTATGACATGAAGCTTGAATTGAAGTTGAATTGTACCATACTTGTTGTGCTGTTCATGGCTCCCCATTATCATTACTGTTATAATATAGTTTTGCTTTAGACTTCACTTTTACTTTATTATTTGATTAAGATTTTATCTTTCTTTCTTTTCTTTAACTCTTTTAATGCTATACTTATGTTTCACTCACTCTGGACGTATCTGCAGCTTTATATAAAGACAACTCTGCATTTCTAAAAATGTCTCAAAAATCCTTGCTCTCTTATTTCACCAATATAAGCAGCTAATATTCACAATAACACACTTCAGTCATTCAGGAGCACATAAAACATAATGTTTATCGAGCAGAAAAAAGGCAAAAAGAACTGACATTTTGACAGCATGCTTCAGTAGGTTTCTCGCTTTTAATTTCTCCAAATCTTTTGCATTTCTAATACTATAATGGGAATGGACCCCATTCCTAAGTCAAAGTACGATTAAAGTTCATGAAATTAGTATTGCTTCAGTCTATGATGTTCGCCAAAAGTGCTTTTTGCAGCACTCGCAATGTGCCCAGTAATGACTCCTTCTGCAATTCATATGGGTTTACATGGATTGGTAATATATCAAAATACAATTATAAATTCTTTTTTATAGGATCTGTTGTTCCAACTACTATTGGAACTGTCTGGGTATCTTTCTTCCACTTTGCTCACGTTTCTGCCTGCAGATCCTGATATTTTATGACTTTGTGTCTCTTTGTACGCAAGACACTGTAGTCACTGGGTGTAGCAATTTCAATGATCAATGCTACTTTTGTCTTCATTTCTTGGACCAGTATATCTGGTTTTCTAGCACCTATCTTTTGAACTGTTGGTAATGGGTGATCCCATGTGATATAAATTTCATAATTTTCTATGATGCTTTGTGGCTCATGTTTGCAGTGTTTTTCAGCCACTTCAGTACCATAATGTTTGTACTATCTCCAGTGGAACAGTCTGGCCACATTATTATGCCTTTCAATATACAGTCCTTCTGCCATTAGTATGTCACACCCAGCAATGAGGTGTGCGACTGTTTCCAATTCAGTTTTACAAAACCTACATTTGTCTGTTTTTCCCACATATTCAATGGACTTTGTAAACAGGCGTGTACATAGCCCATTGTCTTGGGCTGCCAATATTAACCTTTCATCTCTTGGTTTGAATTTGCCACTCCTTAACCATTGCTGGAGTTTATTCCTGATCAATATGAGGTTCTTACAGAAGTTTTCTGTCCTTGCAACTATATTTATGCTTTTTCCACATTTCTTGCCTTCTTATCTGGTCGTTCACTTTATATTCTTTCTTTTATTTTTTGCAACATTCAGTTGCTGCCTGATTTTTAGCTACTTCTGGTTTGATTTCCATTCCTGCTTGACTCCAATATGCTTCTGCTAAATTAAG
The DNA here is from genome assembly GCF_019279795.1 of Protopterus annectens. Taxonomy (NCBI): domain Eukaryota; kingdom Metazoa; phylum Chordata; order Ceratodontiformes; family Protopteridae; genus Protopterus; species Protopterus annectens. The sequence goes on along the minus strand of NC_056737.1, from coordinate 749,992,022 downwards.
CAGAGAAGTCATCCTAGATTTATTCTCCTCATGTTTAAAAACATTCACTACATTTGGGTCTTGTGAGGTCAGCAGATATGTGTGGAGTCCCACGATTGCAGATCTATACATGAAATCAATTTCAAGGAGTCCTATCCCTTCTTCAGAATGGGGAATATATAATCTTGGTATACACTAGTTTTTATAAATCATTTGGTGAGCATGAAGCATCTTTCTTGTTTCCTATCTAATCATCCAGCACATTTTGGGACCAATCACTCTAAAACTGTAAGTTAGGACAGGAAGAGCAAATTGGTTTATAGCCTGAATTTTGTTCCTAGATGTGAATGCTGTTTTCAGAATTAATTTAAATCTTCTAAAATATTCCTTACTAAGTCTAATCCACATTTGTTCATGTTTTACTGTTGATCCTTCATCAATTCCCAAATATTTATGCACTCCCTCTTGCTCAAGTCCTTTTATATTACATTCTTGGCCCAAACTGATGTTTTCCTGGTGCTGCAGTTTTCCTGCTTATATCATCTGAAATATTTTTGACAACCCGCAGCTGTGCTTTCAGTTCTTTATCTGATGAGCTATACAGTTTTAAATCATCAACAAAGAGAAGATGAGACGTCTTTACACTTTGTAGTTTTTTAGGAACCATATTGAAGCCATGGCCTAAGTTGTTAAGCAAACAGCGTAATGGGCTAATGGGCTAATGGCAAGGCAGAATAACAAAAGTGACAGAGAGTCACCCTGGAATATCCCCCTTTGAATTTTGATCCCTGGGATAATAATCTGTCCTTTACCATGGCTTAATTGCAAATTAGTCTGCAACTGTTTTATGGTCACTATAATGTAGTCAATCAGTGTAGAGTGTATCTTATACATTTTTAAGCCCTCTTTTATCCATGAATGTGGGCTACTATCAAATGCTTTTTTATAGTCAATCCATGCCACACTTAAATTCTTCCTCTTTTTACAGTTCTCCAGTATGACTGTATTTAACAACAAATGATCATTTGTTCCATATGACATTCTTTTATTTCACTTTTGTTCTACTGCCATAATTGAGTTTTCTTCTAAATGACTATAAACTCCATCTGCATCAATCCCCATGTATAGCTTATACGTCGTTGGAAGGCAAGTTATTGGCCTATAATTTTTAGGGTAGCTTGCAGGTTCACTCTTAAGATGGAGCATTGTTTTGCCTGTTGTTAACCAGGTTGATGTCTGTTCGGGGTGTGCATATAAATAGTTCTTACTCATGGCTAAATCCACATGCAAAGATGTTAATACTTTCAACCAAAAGTTAGGTAAAGCATCTGGGCCCGGGGTTTTCCAATTAGAGGCTTTTCTTAACTTTGTCTCAATCTCTCGCTGTTACTTCATCCCATTTCATAACCTGTACCTTTAAATTTCTTATTCTTTCTTTTACTTCTTCTATCCATTTAGCATCTTTGTTGTGATCCACAGGATCTTCATAGATACTTCTCCAAAATGTATCTACTTCTTTTTTTTGGCAGTCTTTCAATTCCTTTTACCTTATTTCCCAATTCTCTATAAAACTTTTTTGCATCATCAATAAATTGCTTATTTTGTACTTTTCCTTTATATTTATCTGTTTATCTCTTAAGGTTTTCTGTAACAGTTAGTATGAGACCAGAGGATCCTAATAAAGAGGATTACAGTCTTAAAATCCATAAACTACCAAAAAAGATTAGAAGCACTGGTCTTCTTTTTCATGTTTTACAGACTCTGCAGAGGAAAACTATGCCTTGTCTTTTGAGCAATCAGGGACACAGTAGTCCAGGATCTCTTGTACCTTCACAATCAAACAGTCTCACAAATACCAGAACAAAAATCTATACCACTTCAGCAGGTCAATAGAACAAGATGTAGAGGCTGGTTCATTACTCAATGTCTCCTTCACCTCAGGAATAGACACCCCATGCAGATAAAGTGGTGTGATACATTAGTTTCCTTCAGATAGGTCTGGATATTTAGATGGGTATTCATAATTTCACCCCAGGCATAGACTGGCCTAGTTCTTCTCGATAAAGAATGTGCAGTACGGGGTGGAAAATAACAAGACTTAATGGTTGCAAGACTCAGAAGCCATGAACTTCCTATGACTCCTTTGATTCTTAAACGCCTTCCCCTTTGTGTTATTATTTTTAATATAACAATCTATTCTGTCTCTTGTTAATAAATCATGCAATTGATGAGATTCAGTCTGTGCTGCTATTATTTTGCTCAGTGAAATAAACATCTGCAGTTTCCACTAAGTCCTGTGAAATTTAATAGGTAATGATTAATAAATGGAATATTTTTTCTAGGTTTACAATATAATTCATGATCTTCACCTGTACTGCTGTTATATTGTCTTTATTTTCTTCTTTAAAGGTGAAAATACAAAATAGTTTCAAGGATGCTTTCTCTGTGACAACAATCATGGCACACTATACTTTTTCATGTTTCTCCAAATTGTACTTGTATTGATGAAGACGTCATATTTCTGTAACCACAACTTCCAGTTTTCTCAATTGTCTTGTAGTGAAATAATCCTGTCGCTAAACTGTCTTTGTTTCAGAAGGCAAAATGCTCTAAAGGCTTCTCATAAGTTTGATAAGTGATAAAGTTATTGGCTAATTTGATTTAAAATCAAATACATTTTGAACTATGAATTACATTTCTGCAACTGACAAAGATAAAAAAGCAATACTGAATGCACTTTCTTCTGTTCTGATCATGCAGCATTTGCAATGTTTGTTAGGGTGCTTAGTAAAGCTTGGAAAAATGGTTATGTGCTCAGCACCCTTGATGCTTTTACTGTTACTGCGAAGGCAGTACCATATGATCCTCATTTCCTGTCTGTGAGTTCTCTATTATTCAATTTTATTCCCCAGTACACTGCACATGGTATTCTTAGTATATAAAACTGTCAAATGATTCCAGTCATGCAAGTAATATCTAATTGTTTTCTACATTTGTTCTGAGTTATCAGAATTATAGACTGTAAATGTACCTAAGAGAAAAAGAGTGATATCCTGTCCAACATAATAATTATTCCCCATCTACACAGTGACATTTTTGTGTTCTCATAGGCAACCTGTTGAACAGCTCTTACATGCAAATGTAAAGGCAATCTGACCAAACCTTCATATTCAATTGTACCTGAAAGAAAAAGTGTTGAACCAACACTTTATATAGGTTGAGGACACGTAGTACTCCTGTTATGAATAAAGAAATGTAGCATTTTATCAAGAAAGCTTTTGGCAAATCTTCAGAGTGTGATTCCAAGTATTTGGTTTTCATTATCCAAATATTTTGTTTTAGTAGAGCACACCAGTCATTGTCAACTACCAGTATATGTTATCAGTACTTGATAAGGCGCGTTTATATCATGCTACCGAAAGATGAAAATAGCGAACGCTATTTCATCGAACCTAAAATATCTAAACCACATAATATCGAACATTCAGAACAGCAAATTTTTTCCTTGGGAAAAAATTCGCTATTCTGAAACACATACACACACAACACAAGCACACCTAAAAAACATCAATACACACACATACACTTATAATCCTACAACTAACTCTACAATAAACTATACATACACTACTGTCTATCCACTTACCTTAACCCAAACCCTAACCCTAAGGTCCGTCACTATCGCACACTCACCTAACCCACACCCTAACCCTAACTCACTTAACCCGCCCCTAAACCTAATTCACCTAACCCATGCCCTAACTCACCTAACCCGCGCCCTAACCCTAACTCACCTAACCCGTGCCCTAATCCTAACAACCACACAATCGCACACTTACCTGAACCCGACCCGTAAATCTCCACCACAGCTCTGAAAATAGTGAAGCCACAGAACCGGCCAACCAAATTCTTTCTCTAGGAAAGAATTTGGTGTCCTGCAGCTTCACTATTTTTAGCATTCGATTAAAACAGGTCGATATTAGAACATTCAAAGTTTTAAAACTTCGATGTTCTAATATAGACCCGATAAGGCAATAGCTGTGGAGTTGTTTGGAGAGTGCAGTGGTGTAGTGGTAGTGTTGTCCCCTTACAGCAAGAGGCTCTCCAGTTTCATTCTTAGCTGCAGTGCCTTCTGTGAGTAGTCTGCATGTTTTCCCTGCATTTGTGTGGGTTTCCTCCCATGTTTCAAAGACATGCATCTGGAGCATTTCTTCCTGGGCCACTGCTGAAAATTGGCTTTGTTCCAAGCTGGACTTTTCTGGAAAGCAAGTGTTAAATAAAAATAAATTGTGAATGACATCCAAACAAGTTTTTCCTATTCCTAGTTTCTTCCTATGCAACTAGCACAAAGCAAGTCCCCTTTGAAATGGCTGTATTCACAATTATAGATTTTTCAACTGATTCCCACACATGAGTATACCTTGTTATCTTCTTTTATTTATGCAAATCCATTGGTGGTATTTTACAATGTGATTGGTTGAGTAAAGCAGTATGAGGGTACCCAATGAAATTATTGCTCACGTCTTAGAGATCATTATTTTGTTATCCTTGTTTTCTACAGGAAAAACAATAGGTTAAGGCAATTCTGTATGGAAAACCCCAGCAGTGCATTCACTTTAATGATGTCTCTTAGCTTTAAAATACAATCAGTCATTTTCCATGCTTTAGATATTTCAGGATAAAATATCATAGTTTGGCTAGCCTGTGAGTTTAACAGTTATTACTTACATTACTTACTCCATTAGTTTACTCTGTAATGTTTTAGAAAATATCAAGGTAAATGGACTAAAGTCATGTATGAAAACTCTTGCGACATCTGAAGAAATGCATACTTTTACTTCAGTGGACACCATTAAGTTGTTGCACGAGAATTATGGGAGGCAATAATGATGACATCTTACATGTCCTAACTATTAATAAACATGATGATACAGTTCATAGCTGCCTTACTTAAACAAGACACCTATGATCACTGAAGACTGTAACAGCAAATGACCTGGGTTTAAATTTACATTGAGATATATAGCTTCATTGGTTCATAAGTGAATACTAGGCTAACTGTCCATGTTATACCATTAGGTGTTCATGATTTTTATCCTATTCTTCCCATTTGTGAATGAATGAGCGTTTCTGGGGTCATACCGCTGAGTATTGAAAATGGACCCTACTACACAATAACACATTTAGGCACTGTATCTGTCCATTAATGCATTAACACCTATGTGGAATAAAATATCACACTGCTCGCAGCATACAGACATCACACATTCCATAGCATTTTCTGAAAAAATAAACTTAAAAGCATAAGATAAACAAATGTAAATATTTTGTGAACAATAAAAAACATTAAAACTGTATAAATAGCAATGTTATTGGTAAAAGATATTCTTTACACTGATAATAGTTGGTGCATTTGTAGTCTTTTCCATAAATACTCCTATTAATTCTCACAAACCCCAAATTATATTTTTTGTAAACTTTCACAAACAAATGTTTCTATCTTGAAAACTGTACAGTATAGACATATACTGTTAGAATATTTTTGTTAACCCATCATATGCTTTCACATGACAAGAAATTTCTCTACAAGTGCATGTTTATTGAAATATTTAAAGAAATATGAAAAGATATGCTTAATTGTATAATTAGCAAAACAAATAATATTGGATATCTCTCATGATGTGTAGCTAATAGTGCAAATATCAAAGGTAGTTTTCTTACAGGTTCATAGGTTCATAGGTAGGTACTAGGCTAATGGCCTAGGGCCTATATAAGCCTAACCAAAAAGGTACCCTGGCTTTTGCCACGCAAGAAAATTATTTTCCTGTGCCCCTGTGGAGCAGAGCCACAGAAGTGATCCCTGGGGTGAATTTCCTATTTCCCATCCAGTCATCAAGATTTTTCTTGAAGAGTGCTAATGAGGAAATCTGTTTGACATAGCTAAGTAGTCTGTTCCAGAGTATGGGAAGTCTCTGGGACAGGAATCTATCCCTCCAGCATGTTCTGTTGATTGTGGTGACAAGGTTTAGGTCTCTAGAGCATGTACCTTGGAGGGATTGGGATTTCCTTAGGTGTAGCATGTCCAACAGCTCTGGGTTTGACATAGCTGTATATGTTAGGCAGAGATCACCTCGTAGTAGGCGATATGCGACGGAGTAAAGCTGGAGTTTTTTGAGACAGTCTGTGTAGGGCATCTGTTTGAGGCCAGTAATCCTCTTTGTGAGGTATTTCTGTGGCCATTCCAGTTGTTGTAGATGTCTTGTGAGGTACACACCAAAAGGGGTGTTGTACTCTACAATGGGTCTAATGAGGATGAGTAGAGGGGAACAATGACCTCTTTTTTTCTGGATGAGAAACCTTTTGTGATGAGGTGTGCCACATAGAAGGATTTCCTGACCACTGTGGCGATGTGATTATCAAAGAAGAGTCTACTCTACACCTATGTCCCAAGGTCTCTTATCACACTTTCGGTGTTAAGTAGACTACCACCTACGTGGTAGTTCATGGGTATAGAGTTTTTACCAAAGGGGATGACAATGCACTTTTTGGCATTGAGCTTCAGGCCATGGCTTTGACACCAGGCATCTGTCTCAGTGAGGCCCTTTTGTAAGATGTCCACATCATTAGGAGTTTTGATTATGGCTCCTAGTTTGCAGTCATCTGCAAACTTCATTAGCCAAAGACCTTCTGTGTTAGCTTGTACTTCAGAGAAGTAGATACCAAACAGGAGAGGACCCAGGACTGAACCCTGTGGTACTCCACTTGTCACTGGTCTGAAGTCGGATTTGGAGTCTGCTACTTTCACAGTGTGTGTTCTGTCCATGAGCCAGTTGGCAACCCATCTTGTGACACAGGGATTTACACCTAGTTTACTGAGTTTATCTATAATTCCAGAGTGGGGGGTGGTGTTGAAAGCCTTGGCATGATCTAGATAGGCTGTATGAACCACCTTACTCTCATCTATGGCTTTGGTGACTGCTTCAAAGAAGCCTATAAGGTTTAGGAGACATGATCTGCCTTTTACAAACCTGAACTGGGTGGGGTCCAAAGTTTGGAGATTGCCAATGTCTTTGTTTATGAGTTCCATGATGATACGTTCCATGGCCTTGCAGACCAGGTTCATCAGGCTAATGGGGCGGTAGTTCCCGGGGTCTGTTGTGGCTCCCCCTTTGTAGAGTGGGATAACCATCATGGTGTGCCATTCAGTGGGCACAAAGCCTGAGGTGAGGCTATGACTTAACATGGTACTTAGGTGGGGTGCCAGTTCATTCTGTAGTTCGTGTTGAACACAGCCTGGGATATTGTCAGGTCCCATGGATGCTGTGTTCTTGGCTTTGGAGAGTGTGTTTTTTACCTGTGCAGCCGAGATTACAGGAACTTTGCATTCTTCTGGTATAGAGAGGGACCCTCTGAGGGGGTGAGAGAGTGGGGTAAAGTTAGCACTGAACCTATCTGCCAGGATGTTGGCAATATCAGTTGGTTCTGTATATTTAGTGCCATTGTGCTGTAACTCAGAGCAGATCTGAGTGTTGCCATTGAGATTCTTGACATAGCTATAGAATGCATTGTGTTTGTCTTTAGAGTCAGTGGCAATTTTATTTTCGTAACTAGCTTTGGAGGATTTTATGAGGGATCTCAGCTTCTTATGGAGGCTGACCCTGGAGTTTCTCCAGTCATGGGATTTTACTCTTTTTTGCAACAGTTTCTTTCTTCTGTTGTAGAGTTTGTTTATGGCAGAGGACCACCAAATTGGCTTCCTTTTTTTGGAGGATATTGTCCGTCTGCATGGGTGTCATGAAGTTTTCCAATTCTGTCTTAAGAAGTGTGAAGTTGGCTTTGGAGAAGTTTTTTACGGTGGTTTCCCTAATGGGGGGTGGAGGCGGGATGTGGATGTCTAGGATGATTAGCTTGTGGTCGGATCTGACCAATGAGGAATTGACCTCTGGTGTGGAACACTGGTCGCCCATGTTGTTAATGACCAGGTCTAGGATATTGCTGCCCCTGGTGGGGTTATGAATAAGTTGATCAAAGGCGTTGGAATTTATAAATTCCAGAAAACGTTGTGGAAAAGAGTTGGTACATGAGCAGCTTTCCCAGTTAATGGAAGGGTAGTTGAAATCACCCATTATTAGGGTTTTGGGTTGTACCCTAATATTTTCCGGTGTATCAAGAAATGAGGAGTGGAATTCCTGGGGCATGGTGGGGTGTCTGTAGCAAGCTACAATTTGGATTGCGGTCTTGCCCAGAGTTAGTTGCAAATGGATAATATTGGATGCATTATGCTGTGCAACTAGCCTGGGGGTGTGGATATCCTTAATGAATATGGACACACCTCTGCCTTTAGTGCTTCGGTCTGGGTTAGGTGGCCGAAAGGTGTGGTGTGAATTATAGCCTGGTAATGCAGGGGTGCTCTCTGAAGCTTTGAACCAGGTCTCTGTCACTGCACAGATGTCAGTGTTCTCCATTTTAAGGAGTTCCTCGAGAGAGTGGATTTTGAGGTTTAGACTTCTAGCATTACTCTCAGATTTTGCTTGCTTGTACCTGTTACAGTGGTGAATTTCTCATTTGAACCTTGCCTAAAAAAGGCACTATAGGGGTGGCAAGAGCCTTAGCCAGTATCCAGAATTCCAAGGAAGACAGGTGCAGACCATCTGTGGCAAAGCATCGTGGTCTGTCGATCATGTCATCCCAGGCAGACAAATACTGGATCCCCTTAGAATGACACCAGAAGCTTAGCCGATTGTTGAAGTCAATAATTTTGTCCTTGTACTGTGGTATCATTTTGGGTGATGGCAGGATGATACTCAGGGCTAGGGTCATACCTGCCTGTGCTACAAGATCGGAGAGCTCCTCCATGTCTCTTTTCATGTAGTCCAGGGAGGTACGTCTCAGGTCATTCACACCAACATGGACAATGACAGAGTCATTCTCATGTTCTTCAACAACATCTGTGCTTTCACTTAATGTCAGGTGACAGTTTGTAAGTCTTCAGCTTTGAAATATTAAGTACAGGTAGAAATATTGCTTATTTTCATAATTACTAGCAAACAACCAGTAGTATAGTGTGATATAAACCAGCATTGACAGTGAATTGTCCTGTTTCCCACATTGGTGTTTCACACTATACACCCCAATAATTTGTAGGTCTGTTATGAAAATATAAATAATAAGGGGCCAATAAAGATTAATGTCTTTACTGTAGGACATGCTAGACAGTGTCATTTTATTAAAAACTCCTTGCTCTTTCTAATACTGCCTATTATTAGCCTAACTTATTTAAAGAAGCCAGACCCAAAAAAGTTCTGGAGTCCATGAGGTGGTATGAATGTGAACCTGAAGTATATAAAAAAGGCATTTTTATGCTTGCATGAGCTAATAGTGCAGGGGCAGTCCTCAAGTACATTTTTTATTCCCATTCATTGATCTGAGTTACATTTGAAAAGTGACATGAATGAGCTGTGTTTTGCATGGATTGGGAGTCTGTTCCAGAGTAGTAGTATCCTGTGGGATATGTGCTGTTCCTACAAACCATTCTTTTTATGTTGCAAAAGAGGTTAATGCCTCCAGATAAGCAGTAGATCCATTAGTATTGGGTCAGAGAATGCCTTGTAGGCCAGACGCAGACCACCTCTTAATAGTATATAACAGACAGAGTACACCAATAGAGTTTTGAGGTGGTCCATGTAGGTCATGCGGTTTTAGTTCCTATATTCAATTTGTGAGGAACCTCTGTGGGTGCTCTAGCTGTTGCATATATCTGGAGAGATACATACCAAACGGGGTACTCAATTACTACTGCAATTCCAACTTAAGATATGTTAAACACACAGCTACTTATGACATTTTATTCCAGAATATCTGTAATCACTCAGTAACAAAGATAGCTCTATTGCTAGTCTTGCTGATACTGAATTATAAATACATAGTCACTGATCACATTTCCAGGTATAAAATATTCCAAACGTTGGGGACTATCATCAGTTGTCCGGTCATAACCAACCTATGTTTTCTCAACACAGATTATAGGTTCATAGGTTGGTACTAGACTATCAGCCCTAGGGACTGTACAAGCCTAGCCATAACAATTCCCTGGCTATTTCTTCCCACAATATTTACTTCCCTGGACCCCTGTCTAGCAGGGCAACTGACAAGATTCCTGGGGTAAATTTCCTTTCTCCCATCCAGTCATCAAGTTCTTTTTGAAGAGGGGCAAGGAGGCGCTCTGCTTGACATGTATGGGCAGTCTATTCCAGAGTATAGGGAGTCTCTGGGTCAGGAACCTATCCCTCCAGCATGTTTTGTACATTGTGATGACAAGGTTTAGGTCCCTGGAGTGTGTGGCTCTGATGGATTGGGATTTCTGTAAGTGTAGCATGTCCAACAGCTCTGGGTTTGACATGGCCTTGTATGTTAAGCAGAGATCGCCTCTCAGTAGATGATATGTGACAGAGTACAGCTGGAGTTGTTTTAGTCGGTCAGCATAGGACATCTGTTTTAGACCTGTGATTCTTTTAGTGAGGTGTTTCTGCGGCCTTTCCAGTTGTTGCAGATGTCTTGTGAGGTACATACCAAATGGGGCATTGTACTCTATGATGGGTCTAATGAGGGATGAGCACAGTGGGACAATGATCTCCTTTTTTCTGGATGAAAAGCTCTTAGTGATGAGGTGAGCCGCATAGAAGGATTTCATGACTGTTGTGGCGATGTGGTTATCCAAGGTGAGACCACTGTCCACCTGTGTTCCTAAGTCTCTTATCACACTTTCAGTGTTTAGTGTACTGCCACCTATGTGGTAATTCATGGGTACATGTTTTTTCCCAAAGGGGATAACTATACACTTCTTGGCATTGAGCTTGAGCCCATGGCCCTGGCACCAAGCATCTGTTTCTGTAAGGCCCTTTTGTAGAATATCCACATGATTTGGAGATTCAATAATGGTTCCCAGTTTACAGTCATCCACGAAATTTGTTAGCCAGAGTCCCTTAGTGTTGGCCTGTGCTTCAGAGAAGTAGATGCCAAACAAGAGCGGTCCCAGGACTGAACCCTGAGATATTCCAATTCTCACTTATTTGGAGCTGGATTTGGAGTTAGCTACTTTTACAGTGTGGGTTCTGTCAGTAAGCCAGTTGGCAACCCATCGGGTGACATAGGGATTTATGCCCAGCTTAGTAAGTTTATCTATGATTCCAGAGTGGGGGCTGGTGTCGAAGGCCTTGGCGAGGTCCAGATAGGCTGGGTGGACTGCCTTACCCTCGTCCACAGCTCTGGAGACTGATTCAAAGAAGTTAATCAGGTTCAGGAGACACGATCAGCCCTTCATGAACCCAAACTGGGTGGGGTCCAGTGTTTGAAGGTTGCCATTGTCTTTGTTTATAAGTTCCATGATAATATGTTCCATGGCCTTGCAGATCAGGCTCGTCAGACTGATGGGACGGTAGTTCCCAGAATCCAAGGTGGATCCCTCATTCTGGAGTGGGATAAATGTAGCTGTGTGCTACTCAGTTGGCACGAAGCCTGAGGTGAGACTATGATTAAACATGACACTTAGGTGAGGTGCCAGTTAATTTTGTAGTTCATGTAGTACACAGCCTGGGATGTTGTCTGGTCCTATGGATGCTGTATTCTTAGCTTTGGAGAGTGAGTTTTTTACCTGTGTGGCTGTGATTACCGGAATTTGGCAATCTTTCAGTATTGAGATGGGCCCCTTAGGGGGTGAGGGGGGGGTGGTGTGAAGTTGGAACTAAATCGATCTGCCAGGATATTGGCAATGTCCTTGGGATCAGTATATTTAATGCCATTTTGTTGTAACTCAGAGCAGATCTGAGCATTGCCATTTAATTTCTTGACATAGCTATAGAATGCCTTGTGATTGTCTTTGGAATCTTTGGCACTTTTATTTTCATAACTAGCTTTGGAGGATTTTATGAGGGATCTGTTTCTTACTGAGGCTGGTAAGGGAGTTTTTGCATCCTGGGATTTTCCTATTTTCTGCAACAGTTTCTTCCTTCTGTTGTATAGTTTGTTTATGACACGAGACCTCCAGATTGGCTTACTTTTTTTGGAGGAGAGTGTCTTGGTTCTATTTGGGATGGCACGATTCATGCATGAGTGGATGTGCTCGTACAGTGCTTTAGTGTAGGATTCGACAGTCGAACATTCAGTTCCTGTCTGCATAGGTGTCATGAAGTTTGTCACTTCTGACTTGAGTAGCATGAAGTTGGCCTTGGAGAAGTTTTTTATGGATATTTCCTTACTGGGGGGTGAGGGTGGGATGTGGATTTCAAAGGTGATTAGCTTATGGTCAGACTTAACCAACAAGGGGGTGACTACTGGTGTGGAGCATCGATTTCCCATGTTGGTAATGACCAGGTCCAGGATATTGGAGCCCCTGGTGGGACTATGGATTGGTTGATCCAGGGCATTGGACTGTTTGAATTCCAAGAACCATTGGGCAAAGGTGATGGTACACTAGTAGTTTTCCCAGTTAATGGCAGGGTAGTTGAAATCACCCAGTATTAGGATGTTTGGTTGTATCTTAATATTTTCCAGTATGTTTAGAAAGGTGTAGTGAGAATCTTGAGGCATGGTGGGGGATATGTAGCAAGCTACAATTTGAATTGCAGTCTTACCTAGTGTTAGTTGCACCTGGAGAATTTCAGATGCAATGTGTTGGGCAAGTAGCCTGGAGGTGTGAATATCCTTGGTGAATATGGACACTCCTCCACCTTAAGTGTTTTGGTCCTGGTTTGGTGGCCAAAAAGTGTGGTAAGAGTTGTAGCCTGGTATTGCAGGGGTGCTCTCTGGAGCCTTGAACCAGATCTCAGTTACTGCACAGATATCAATGTGCTCTATTTTAAGAAGTGCCTCGAGAGAGTGCATTTTGAGGTTTAGACTTCTAGCATTGAGTAGCATTACCTTCAGATTTTGCATACTTGTACCTGTCATGGTGGTGGTTTTGTCCTTTGAGCTTTGCCTAAAAAAGGCACTATAGGGGTGGCAAGAGCCTTAGCCAGTAACCTGAATTCCAGGGGCGACAGGTGCAGGCCATCTCTGGCAAAGCATTGTGGTTTGTTGATCATGTCATCCCAGGGAGACAGATACTGGATCCCCTTTGAATGACACCAGGAGCTTAGCCAATTGTTGAAGTCAATCATTTTGTCCTTATACTGTGGTATCCTTTTGGGCGAAGGCAGGATGCTACTCAGGGCCACATGATCCGAGAGCTCTTCCATGTCTCTTTTCATGTAGTCCTGGGAGGTACATTTCAAGTCATTCAAATGCCAAGGAATTAAACTGTTGAGGTGAATTTCTCCTGTATTGAGAGTAAACAATAGGATTTATAATCTGTAATGCTCATTTTTACTTCTTTGTAATGCAGGGAACTGTATCTGCTCCATGTATTACCAGTTACCAGAAAAAAGGGGAAAGAGTATGAAGTGTTTTACTTGCTTTCAAAGCACTTGAAGGCAGAAAAAAGAAAAAAAAATTTGGCACTACCAAGCACCAGGAAAATGAAGTGCCCCTCTGAAGAATAAACTGCTTTAAAACCTGAAAGACACTTAATTCTGCCATAATGTTTGTAAGTGTAGCAGAACAAAGTTTTTAACAGCTTTTAAAACTGTGTTGCCTTCTGCTGCTGTTCATTGCTGGCCATTAATGTCTGCAGTTAGTATCTAGTCTGAAACCTGATATTAATAGCTCTTAGGGGTGCTTAATGAAAGTTTAAGCATCTTTCTGATGTCAGAAGCATATATAACAGCTTTGTCCTGTTTCCATTTTTGAGTGTAATGACAAGAGTTCCAAATACTACATCAGTTTTCAAACAGAACCTTATCATGGAAATCACCATGTTATAGACTCCATACCTATCATGTCCTCCCCGTGGTCGAGTGGCCTCCAAAAGCCATGTGTGAATGGGCATGCCTTTGCTGAAGTTTGGGCATCGGGTTGGCAACTCGGCACTATAAAAAAAAAAAATTACTGCCAATCATTAGCGGACCAGAGTTCCACTATGGTGACCCCTAACTGGGAAAAGCCGAAAAGACAAACAACAACAACCCTATCTATATTACAGGATGAATAAAGAGACTGCAATAATAATTTAGAATTCATTTGTTTGTTTACATTTGTAGATCTAAAATGTCAAGCTCAGAACTCTTGTTTCTAGTGCAGTCCCGGGAAGATATTTTTAAATACAGTGAGGTTAAAGACTGTAATGTATGCAGTCAAGTTAATGAACATTATGATAAAGATCAGATTTTAAATCCAAGTGATTATAATTCTTATATACATGCAAAATAAATACTGAAGTATTGAACAAAGGAAAGCAGCACAAATACATTTATAAATGTAAAGAAAATATAAATAATTTGAAATTAATGTATGAAGAGCAGTGGAATATTCAATTTTTAATAGCAGCAGGTTACATAAGAAAATAAACAGGGTTGTACATTTGAGTACACATTAGATGCATACCTCTCAACTGTCCAGATTTTCACAGTATCTCCAGATTCCTGCATTGTAGTTTTGGTCAGTTGCTCATAACATTTGTGGATTTCTGGCAAATCACTGAGGAATGAAGTTACTAAATGATGACATACATTTGAGTTTTAGACTTCATATACATCAGAAAAATGCACGCTAGCACAAATCATGTTATTATATTAAGTTTCCAAGTTTATAAGAGCAATATTTAAAATCCATCACTATTTTGGGGCTTTGTCCCCCCACTCCCACATTATTTTAGGCTTTGTCCAAATTTCTTTTGCTAAGAGGGTGAGAGGTATGGTTAGAGGTTAGTCAAGTAATGCCAAATTACAGATCCATATACTGTGCAGATGGGGATTTAGTAGTGAACTGAACAAATTTTTATGTGAATTATATATTACTGGAGGAAACAGGTTCCAAAGTCTACTGTTGGAGACCACATCTTGGGAATTCCCAAGCTTGGTAGTGCATTTGGGTGGGTAGATTCCCTTTGGATGTAGGAAGGGATTTCCCACTTGACAAGTCCAGCAGCAACTGAAAGACATTTAGCTTATTACAAGAGTTTGTGAGTCAAGGAGAATTGAATGGTGGCTAAACAAATGATTGAACTTGAGCCGCAAGTATACAAAGAGAGAGAGAGACAGTGATAGATATGGGCAGTTAGCACAGAGAGTTAAAGCTGTGAGCTATAGTACAAGGTTTGATTCCTCTCATTCTTTAATAAATCTCTTAACCAAAGGCACTGTGTGCCCAGTGTGCCCACTGGGTCTTCCTGATTAACAAATGGGTGTATCTATATTTTATGTATACATATATATATATATATATATATATATATATATATATATATATATATATATATATATGTCTGTGTGTGTAAGTATACTGGTGTAGTGTCTTTCTGCAAATGTAACACTTCTCTTGTATCACGCATGCCAGAACCATAGGCGAGGGGGGAACACCCCCCACTTTTACAGCTGCAAGACTATCTTGTCTCCTGGGGGGGGGATTAATGGCTAGCCTGATCCAGTACTAAGTGACATAGGAAATTACCTAGGACCCCCGTGGTGGTGGTGGGGGGTGTACCCTGGCCATGAAGCATAGAAAAAAAAAACCTCCACGGTAGCAGTGTCTTCTTTAGGGAGGACCCATGCCTCATTCTTCTTTAAAACAGTCCCGTATGTCTGTGCTTGAGTTCCTGTCCACTGCACAACTTTAAAATACAGTATAGGTACAGCTTTTAATTAGAGTTTTCTGTTCACATATGCTACTGATCCGATCACATGTTGTTGCCTGAGTGTTTTTGCTGATTCATGTGTGTGTGTTGTTGCTGCCCAAATGTGTGTGTGTTATTGCTGCCCAAGTGCACGCGTGTGTATGTGCATGCATGTGTGCTGCCCAAGCGTGTGTGTGTATGTGTGTGTTGTTGCTGCCATCCAAGTGTTTGTGTTGTTGCTACCACCCAAATGTGTGCTACCACCCAAGTGTGTGTGCGTGTGTGTGTGTGTGTGTGTGTGTGTGTGTGTGTGTGTGTGTGTGTGTGTGTGTGTGTGTTTGTGTGGTGTGTGCTGTTGCTGCTACCCAAGTGTGTGCTACTGCCCAAGTGTGTGTGTGTGTGTGTTGTTGCTTCGTGTGTGTGTGTGTGTGTGTGTGTGTGTGTGTGTGTGTGTTGTTGCTGCCGCCCAAGTGTGTGTGTTGTATTGCTGCCACCCAAGTGTGTGTGTGTGTGTGTGTGTGTGTGTGTGTGTGTGTGTGTGTGTGTGCTACCACCCAAGTGTGTGTGCGTTGTTGCTGCCACCCAAGTGTGTGTGTGTGTTGTTGCTGCTGCCCAAGTGTGTGTGTGTGTCTTGTTGCTGCCGCCTAATTATGTGCTTTATTGCTGCCACCCAAGAGTGTGTGTGTGTTGTTACCCAAGTGTGTGTGTTGTTGCCCAAGTGTGTGTGTGTGTGTGTGTGTGTGTGTGTGTGTGTGTGTGTGTTTAAAATGCCCCAGTTATTTATACCTGTTGGTTAATGTTACTCAGGCTCAAACCCTGTACCTTAGGTACAAGGTAAAAGAGCTTGAATTCTCTACCCATACCACCACTTGTGATTGAAGGAGTTGAGTCCATAGAGTTCAACTGTCCAGATTTTCACAGAATATTTGGCTCATATGTTTGGTCTGTTCCTCTTAAAGTTTGTGGTTTTCTGACAAATCAGTGAGAACTGAATTTACTAAATAATGATAGCCCTTCAAGGTTCAGCCTTCCTATCTTTCAGGAAACACATGGTATCACAAAATACTTTATTCTAGCAACTTTTTAAGATTATACAAGCAATGTTTAACATATGTCCTGATTTGGGGCATTTGTTGTCCCCCAAATACATTTGCCTTTTCCAGATTTCTTGTGCTGCAAAGTTGAGAGATTTAGATGAGTGTTAAGTGGATTTTACAAGGAGCTGAGAGCTTCAGGAGAAGAGAAGTTTAGTGCTGCTTGTGCCAAGTCTGTTTGCATTGTTAGTAGCACAACAGGTGATATGCTTGCTCTTGATGCAGAAGGCTGTGGGTTCTACTCCCACAGTATGCAGATGTATTTCTGATACTGTACTGTGTTGTATTTAAAGGGAGTGGATGCCGCAGTCCTGTGAATGTCCTCCTTTGGAGGTGTTACCTAGTAACTATGAATCTGTTATCACTTTGCCATCCATTCCCTATTGCAATATTACTAGTTTATCATGTTTTTTAATGTAACATAGGCAATTCTTCAAGGGCAACAGGCACTTTATTTGTAGATGAAACAATGACATATAAAGTTGTTTGCTAGCAGCAACCTCTTCATTAGTTACAGATCTCTTTAATGTGGAATTATTTAGATGACTTTTACTTCTGCAGAGATTGTGCATATTTACTAATACTGGTGGATTGTAATGATAGAAGTTTGAGTAGACTTTTATGATGGAAATGTTCTGAATTGAGCAGTTTTGTCATTATTGATTCACAAATTTTGTTTCATTGCTTACTGGAGAAATGTTCAAAACAATAACTTTAAAACACTCTCTAACAAGAGTGCTGTATTATACAAGGAATATAATTTAATACAATCAGGAAGGTGAATCAAAGAACTCATGTATGTATGTATGCGTTGCCCTAAAAATGTGTAAGGAGCCTATGGTTTGAAAATAGCCCAGAGGTAAGCTTAGTCCACTGGCCAGATGCAAAATGAATGTGGGTTTTCATGCCATTTCAATGAATGTGCATTTCAAGGACAGAGACGTTTACTGCTCATGCTGTTTGTTTTCATTGCAAGACTGTATTGTTTGTTTAGCAAATGGCTATCAGTGTTTGTGCTATTTTATTTCAATATCTGTAATCATTGTAGAAGTAAATAAGGAAACAGTATGCATGCTGATAGGTTTGAACAGTGTTTATGGTAACTAAGGAGAAACAAGACAAGTAATGGAGCACTTGAGAGGCTGGGGAGGGGGCTGCTTCTGGAGCGGTAGGAGGTTGCTGCAGGAGGGGCTGCTTGGGGGGGCCCAATCTATTACCCCACCTAGGGCCCCATTTAACCATGATCCTGCTCTGGTATTTTGCACTATTTACTATAAAATGAACAGATGTTGGAATGAAACACTGAAGTGCCAGTTACAAAAATAAGCACTTTCATCTTGTGTTTGACAATAAAGGAAAGAAAGCGATTCATTTTTAGAATTGACACTTTGCTGTTTCATTCCAACTTATGGTTTTCACTGTCATTTAATAATTAATAACAATTAACAGTCATATTGTTGAACATGTCAGTGCAGTTCTGTGGATTGTGGACCTCAACTGAAGTGGCAGCAGCCCACCCAGGTACATTCTGGGTAGACTCTTGGAAGGCTGCGTAATCTGATTCGTTGAGTGTTTTAATAAATCTGTGACATTTCTTGGATTAGTGGCCCTTTTGTCATTTTTTGTATCTTGCTTTTGGTGATACCTTTTACATTCTGGGCAGCAATTTTGAAAGTGACAATAGTAAAAATGATGGTGATGATGGTGATGATAAAATAAGATAATGCAGTCTATGAACTGGAATAACTTTGCTGTTACTGTGTTTTCAGAAGTTAATACAGTTTCTTCCTTGCCTTAACTCATTTTTTTCATTAATGCAAATTAGCCCCAGTTTATTAAATGTTTAAAGTCATGCCAGAAACATTAATTTATTTAAAAGAACAGTAAAAATACTGTGTGATTTTTATTATGCTTATAAAAAAGTTATTAAAGCTTCTTGCCTGACTTTAAGCCTTCAGTTAGGTTATTTATTATTATTGTTATTTTTCAAGTTGCCCTGTTTTTGTTGCACTTTTTTATTTAATAGAACAAATGAAAAAAATGCAACAGGTTAGGCATGAACGTGCTACACAGCTTTTGCTCACAGTTCTTATTCAAACTTCAAATCCTCATAGCTCAAGGGATAAAGATAAAAACTTAATGGGTCTGGATAAAGATCAAAGGTCCAGAATCAGGGTCAGATTTTAACTATAACATTGTTCTTATATGCTTTGTTGCTAGAATAACAGGTTTTACATTAGCCTGTATTTTCTGAAGGATATGAAGTCTAGAAGTCTGAAACTCAAGTGTCTGTCATTAAGTTTTGCAATCACACATATTATGAGGAACAGACCAAAAATATGACACAAAATCAGGGACAGTCAAACATATGCTCTGATCTCTCAACTTCTTAGGGCAAGACTCGGGAGAAAGAGTGTGAATGGCTCAAAATCATGGGCAAATTGTAAGCTTTACTCTTGGAATCAATGCAATGGATGACGGTAACAGTTCACACCATATTACCTTGACCTGCTGACGCCTTTTGGCACAATCCTCTAATCAGGTATAGTACAAAAGATGAATAATCTAGGAGCAAACACTTAACTAGCTGGCTTGCCAACTTGCTCACAGGATGCAGGCAATCAAAATAGGAGGTTACCTCTAGAAAGAGATCAGTCACCAATGCAGTCCCTCAGGGTTTGGTGCTAAGACTTTTTCTGTTTGGCATATACATCTCAAAAGTAAAAGGAAATACCAAAGGGCTTTGGCTGACTAAGTTTGAGATGACTGCAAGCTAGGAGCAGTTATTGAATCCCCCAATGACTTAACCATCATGCATGAAAGTTTGTCCCAAACAGTAACTGGCTACAGAATCATGAATTCAAACTAAACTCCAAAAAATCCATTATCATATCCTTTGGGAAGTCATCTACTCCAGGCAACTGCCAAATTGACAATACCCCCTGAGAACTGACCCACCTGTTTGGCATTTGGGAACTTATGTATACAGTGACCTAACTTTGCACAGTGGTGCAGTGGTTAATGATGTCACCTCACAGCAAGAGGTTCTCCGGTTTGATTCTTGGCTGGGATGCCTTCTGTGCAGAGTTTGCATGTTCTCCCTGTGTTCTCATGGATTTCCTCCCACAATCCAAAGACATGCATCTGGAATGTTTCTCCCTGGGCCTCTGCTGAAAATAGGCTCTGTTCTAGTTGTACTTTCCTGGTCAACAAATGATAAATAAATGTGCTGAGAGTCTTTCTATATTGCACAGCTTATAAACAAATTAATTTCAACTAGATCTAGAGATGTTACTGTCCTGCTTTACAAAGCCCTCATTAGGTCAATCATTTTGTATAATGCCCACTTTGGCATGTATCTGTCCAGACCCATGCAACAATTGGAATACCCACAGAGATACCTTACTAAAAGGATACAAGTTCAAAACAATAGGTCTTGCATGGATCACCTCAAAGATTTATCACTATACTCAGTATCCTACAGAGTGCTTAGAGGTGACCTGTGTCTGGCATACAAGGTATCCTCTGACCTAATACTGATGGACCTTCTGAACATCAGCATGTTGAATGGCATCAAAAATACTCAGTCCAGTTATCTAAACTGAATGTTGTGGAGAGATGGATATATATCACAGAGGCTACCACTGTTCTATAACAGACTATCCATTCACGTAAAACAAAGCTCATCCTTGTCCATATTCAAATGCAACTTGGATCTAAGGATGGGTAATAGAAAAGGTACTCCAGGATTGCCCCTCGTGCCACTAATGGATTGAGGCAGTTCCTAAATGCTGCATCTATTACATGGGTCCTCTCAAATTATTTACGGTATGATCAGGGTGGTGCAGTGGTGCAGCGGTTAACGTTGTCACCTCAGAGCAAGAGGTTCTCTGGTTCAATTCTTGGCTGGGGTGCCTTCTGTGTGGAGTTTGCATGTTCTCCCTGTGTTTGTGTGGGTTTCCTCCAGGTACTCCGGTTTCCTCCCACATTCCAAAGACATGCATCTGGAGCATTTCTCTCCGGGCCACTGCTGAAAACAGGCTCTGTGGAACCTAGTCGGACATTTCCAGTCAACAAAATGTTAAATAAATAAATAAATAAAAATAAAAAAATCACAGTTGTTTTCACTAGGGCTAATATACAATTATCAGCCATGGGATATATAAGACCAATCAGGAAATGTTAATTCAAGCACCAAAAGGAAATTGGCTAAGCTTAAAATGCCCTCCAACTGAACCTATGTTTTGGTAGTAAATAGTTTTAAAAAATTGCCCTTTTTAGATCATTAAGTGCCCCTCTCATCCTTCACCCCCCCCCCCCCCGCAGCCTTCAACAGCTTCCAGTGCCTCTGTCTTGTATTTAATGTTATCTTGTAGGTGAGAAGAATACATCAGTGATGGTAAACTATATGACCTTACTTTGATAAGTCTAGTTGTGCCCTGTAAGGTTTACCAAACAAAATGTTAGGTCTTTGTATTGCCTTCTCCATATGGAAGTCAAAGTTAGGCTTGATGTCAAAGATTATACCACGCAGTCTGCATACTCCATTTGTATTACAGATTCTGTGTCAGGTGTTCAAACAAAATGGGCATAATTATTTGGAGATGTGGCATTATCAGTATTTGGGTGGGGATGACAATGGAGGGAGGGGATTTAGGAAACAAGAGCACTGATATTTTTTAGTTAGGATTCAGCTGAAGTAATGCAAGTGCATATCTCTAACATAGAGGTATAAAGCCCTAACTACGAACTAGATGACAAACGCTGTAGTAGTGGTTAGACACTGTAGGAACTGATGGGGAGGAATAGGAGTGAGCAGTCAACACAGGCTCCCCCATACTGTGAAATTAATAGGTCTACAATACCAAGGTCTGTGGTTGGGCCACCATTGTGTAATGATATCTCAATAGCTTTTTTCCAGGTTTCAAGTATGTAACCAGTACAGAGGTTTAGATTAAAGAGGTTAAATAAAGGGCTCATATATGCCATATTTGGTACTAATGATCAGGCAATCTGATATCTTATCTAGGCCCACGGATAAGTAGATTTTCCATGTTAGATCACTGTTGAAGTAGCCTAAGCTATTTGAGTTATATCCTGCCAAGGATATAACTACCAGCCAGCTTACAAAGCTGCAGGGCACTTTACATGTGCCTCATCTGCTGGGGGGTTGAGCACAGCCACATAAATGCAGCAATTTGAGTCCCAAAAGCTTCAGAACATTCTTGCCCATAAGTGTGCTCCTTCTGCAGGCATCTTGGAACTGGCAGTTGGTTAGCATTTCTTCAGGGCCGGACATATAAGTACCCTGCTGTGTAAAATCTTCCACATTTTCACTTTTTCTGACTTTTTCTGAGGAAAACTGTTTTTTTTTTCTGTGAATTTATTGACTTTACGATAGGAAATATATTTTCCTGGCCTGGCATACCTTGCAAGGGGATATTTACCTTCTGAATGCTTGTGTGCAAAAATTGCTTAAAAATCTATTTTGCTATTTATTTTCTACATATTTATGTAGAGTTAATGTGTTGGGGCAGGACATTGTGCATTTGCGGACTGCCAGCTGATTTTTTTTATCTCATATTCTTTACTTTTCTGTCAAGGGTTACTCACACAGGATCTTCTACCAGTCTTTCAGGTTTCTTTTTCAGCTAAACTGTGCAGTATTTACCAGTCTTCTTCTTTCTTCCTTTCTACCTCTGTCTACAAGAAAAAGAGCATTTCACTGGAGTCTTTAGGTGTCAGGCTGGCTTCCTTTCTGCTTCATTCACTACTGGATAGCAGTGCTGTGACCAGATGTGGTTCCTTGGACCACTCATGAATGTCTCTCAATCCTCCTGGTGTAGCTCTTTGGGAAGCCACTAAAGATGCAGTATTAGACATGGCCTTTGTGTCACTAGGGTTGTTCTCTCTGGGCATGGGAGAACCACTTTTGTTGGTCTCTGTGAAAGGTGAGGGTGAAAACTTACTGCATAGCTTGACTAGGGCACCTGATTTCTGTGACAGTGTCCTTGCCAAGAGTATGCCAGTGACTCTCCCAGGAAAGGTAAACAAAAAGTTAAGAATGTTACTTCTCTTGTTTCTTTTACTATGAACAAGAAAGACTTGCTATGATTTGTGCAGGGATTATGTTTTGCTTTTAAATGTTTTAAATCCTGTTTCTTTACTGACTTCAGAGAAATGAACTTCCCTCATATTTTGAAAGTGATTCCCCATCAGAAGAGCAGACTAAAACAATGAGTAAGAAGGCCAGTGAAAAACCAATCAGTAAAAACAAAATGAAAACTCCAGCAAAGCCAGAACTTCCACTGAGTGACCTCCCAACCTCTTGTATCAGAGGCATATGGGATACATGCAAATGAGCCTTATGAGCATCAGGTGTTTCAGCTAATTGGCAATTCTGAATGTCCATGACTTGTTTCGCTGTTTTACTGGACAATCTGGCTTTATTGGCTAAACTAAACTAAACATTAACATTTTAAGTTGGAAACACCAAAAGCACAGAGACTATTTGCAGAGTTTAAGTTGACATTACACTTAAGATATGTGCAAGAACAGTATGCAAGTTTATCATACAGCATACTAAGTTTAAAATACAGTAAAGGTAGGTTACCTTTAGTGAAGAGCAGAGAGGCAGTATATAAGTAGACAATATTTTTATGGCAGAGTAACAGAAAAATTAGCTAAGTTAAGATGTCTAACAGAGCTAACACTTAGCAGAAATAAAATCAGTAAAAGGCGGCTAGTAAGTTACAACAGGAAGACAGTTTATGGAGGGTGAGTATAGTGGCAAGACCAGTGACTTTTTAGGTAATCTTTGGTAACTGATTTAAATTCATTGCGTTGTTTAAGTGATCTAATTTCCAAAGGGAGTTTGTTCCAAGAGATAGTAGGGTGATAGCTATGGAGGTTTTGACCAATTTTGCTCTTAGGTTTATATACTTGTAGTAGGTAGGGTGATAGCTATAGAGGTTTTGACCAATTTTGCTCTTAGGTTTATATACTTGTAGTAGGTTTTGATCTGAGCTTCAGAGAGTTCTAGAAGGAGGCAGCAATGAGATCTATAGCTTTGATTTGCAGCAAATCTGGCCACTTTGCTGTAAGTATTCTCTATCATAGTTGGGAGAGAGGTTTAGAAGTTGGAGAGGATCTGAGAGCTGTACAATAGGCTTGGTAGGAGATAGGCATGAGAGAGGGAAACTTTAGCTTTGTTTGATAGGAATGTTTTATTTCTATATAAGAGGCCAAGTTTTTGATGGGTTTTCTTAATACAATTATTAACATGCAAATCAAATTGCAGTTGGTCATTTACCACAACCCCTAGAAGTTTAGTGTTGGGTCCAACTATAATAGGTGTTTTATTTAGAGAGTTGGTAGCAAAAGTGGATTTAAGGTTGTGTAGGTTTTGGGGAAGAAAAAAGTAAGAGTTTGTTTTTTTAGGATTCCGAATTAGCTGATTTTTAGAGAGGCAGGACTCAACAGAGTTGAAGGATTTCTGAGTAACAGAATTTATGTCAGAGAGGGTGTCAGCAGTTTTGATGACTGTAGAGTCATCATCATATTGGCTGATGAGGGCAGGAGGTGCAGAGTTGATTAATAAAAATATTGAAGTTACATATGTTTTATGGTGGCTGTTTCTTTTCCTTTCATTTTCCTTTCAGGGCTTTAGCCAGTTTTCTCAAGAAATTTCTGATTTTTTTGCACTCACGCAGATGCCTTTGTGTGCCTCTGTTCATGCCTCAATTAATTTGGGTGCATGGAAGATGCCCTGAAACTTTAAAAGCTGGTTGGAGGGCATATCCTTGGCAGGATATAATGCAAATAGCTTAGGCTTCTGCTATAGTGATGTAGTAAAACATCTATTTTTATTACTCAGCTGTATTTTCTTTGTTCTTGAAAGAGTGTGTCCCGTAGTGATTAAAGGGAGTAAAGTTTTGCTGAATGAGGAGGTAGCATGCACCCAAGTGTATATTCATAATGACACTCAGATCCACTGTTTACAGGTTTTCTGTGGAGAGCATAGGGATGGCTGTTCTCTTGTTTGTAGATGTGTCATATTAATGTGGCATTAACTACTGCCATCAGAAAGACACGGGGGTGGGGAGCTGATTAGGAAGTTTAAGAGTCATGAGAAGCCATTTCCTTCTTCACATTTATGTTGCTGTCTGAGACAAGAGACAAGTCTTGTGTAATTTCGTAAAGGACTGCTGGGTTAAGGGACTTGCTCTGAGTCACACAGTAGGCAAAATACAGACACAGATAATAAAATGATAGATTAGATGGAGCACCGCATAAACAGACTGTAGCCTTACTCCTCTGTGCTACCTGCCAGACCAAATTCTCAGCATGAACTGCAAAGGAGATTCTAATAACAGATCCTTTGTGTTATAATGCCGAACTTCTCAGGAATGCATTAGACATGTTATCAGGAATGTTTTAGAACTATTCTTAGGAATGTTTTTTTAGACGTGTCTTCATCATGGTAATTCAAAGAATTTGCCATGGATGATAACATTTCTGGTGTTAACAGGAGGTACTGAATAGCCTTTTATATAGTATAATATAGCTAATAACTTTAAAATCTTCCCATACATAAGCATTCATCATAAACATTCATAGTTACCGTTACACACACTAGCACTACAGGGATGCTTTTCACTTTAGACAATGTGCCAACATTCTCCATTCTCTATGGTTCAGTTTTTTATTTTAAGTATTTAAGATTTAAAGTACTGACATGGGGTCACTAAAGTCGTGACTAGCAGTTGTCTCTGAACTCTTGGTATAATGTTTTTTTGTTTCCTTAAGTCAGATATTTTCTTATCTTCTGGCTCAGCTTGAGAGCTTTCCATTTCTATTGAATTTATTGCTATTCTTAGCTTCCATATGCTGCTTTCACAGAGTATTCATTTAGTACAAGTCCTTTTAATCAATATTTGATGCTACATCATTTACTAGGTAATGTAACTCCACTCTCTCCTTGAAAGATCTCGAATGTCCTTAAATGGATTATGGATTAATATTAGGCTAACTGCCCTTGTGGGCTATTTTAAGCCTAGCCAATTACCCCCTGTGAGAAACAAACATTGTACCTTGTGTCTGTAAAGCCTTTATCATGCATTCAGTACAATCCCCCACTCATGATATGGTTGACAAACTCATCAAGCTAGGCATAAAGCCCTGCATTAATTGCTGGATTGCCAGCTGATTCACAGATTGGATCCAAAAAGTCAGGATTGTTGAGACCACTTTCACCAAGAGACTGGTCACCAGTGGGGTATCTCAAGGATCCATGCTGGTCCTACTCCTGTTTGGCCTCTACTTCTTGGAAGTCAACGCTAATGTCAAGGACCTCTGGGTCACCAAATTCGCACATGACTGTAAATTGGGAGCTATCATAGATTCCCCTCATGACACTAACATCTTGCAAGAGAGCCTAACACAGACAAATGACTGGTGCAAAAGCCGTAGTTTAAAACTCAATGCCAAGAAATGCATTATAGTGTCTTTTGGGAAAAAAAATCCTTATATGCCAATTACTCCATTGATAAAATATCCCTAAGAGTTGAGCTGGTAGGGCTCTTGGAACATATGTAAACAGTAATCTGGCCTTCCATCAACACATAGCCAAGATAGTGAGAAACTTATTCTATATGGTCAAAGTTATAAATAAGTGTATGGCATCCAGTTCTAAGGATGATATAGTAAAACTTTACTTGGCCCTTATCAGAACTGTCAGTGAGTACAGTGCCCCCTTTGGCTTGTATCTGATCGGGTATTTGAAATATTTGGAATGGATACAGAGATTCCTCACCAGAAGAATCCAGGGTATAAAAACACTGTCCTACAAGGACTGCCTTAAGGTCCTGTCTCTATACTCAGTCTCCTACATGTTACTGAGAGGCAATCTATGCCTGGCATATAAGGCATATTCAGATGAAACCTTGTTGGATCTTTTGAATGTTAGCAAAATGAGCTGCACCAGAAACATTAGATCCAAGGATTTAACCTTTGCCTGCAATATAAATGAACATGCTGGCAAGACCTATGTATCTCAAAGGATCCCCACACTATGGAAAAGGCTACTCATCTATGTGAAACAGAGTTCATACCTGACCCTATTCAAACATAACATTCTTAATGGACAGAGGCAGACAGTAAGTAAAATAGTTCCTAACTAAGATTTTACCCCACCACCACAAAGACCTTAGCTACCTCCAAACTAGCATTCCCCTATTAATGGACACTAAAGGTACATGGGGACACAATTGGGTTGGGTTGCATGACTAGGTTTATGAAAGCCCTGATGATTGTTAGCCTATTATATACCTTTATGCATATGAACCTATGATGAAATGTTTGTATCTTGATTTATGATTCATTTCATTCACTATATTTCACAAATTCATTCTGATTGCTCATTTCACCATTCAGACATTAAATTGCACTCTTTGTTACTGTACAATGCCAATAATGTGATTGCTTGCACTTTTATGAATATTACTTAACATGGCTTATTTTCATTAATGGTTATAACATACACGTTTGCTGGATCTACTTTAAAACACCAACACGCAAAACACTGACAATGAGAACACCAAAACCAGAAGATCGACAACTGAGATAACCAACAGTTTAAAAGCCCGACGCTGAGAACACCGATATGTTAAGGTAAGTGTGCAATAGTGACAGACTTTAGGGTTAGGGGTGGGTTAAGGGAGTTAGGGTTAGGGTGTGGATAAGGTAAGTGTGCGATAGTGACAGACTTTAGGGTTAGGGGCGGGTTGAGTTAGGGTTAGGGTGCGGGTTAGGTGAGTGTGCGATAGTGATGGACCTTAGAGTTAGGGTTTGGGTTAAGGTTAGTGCATATATAGTTGTGTATGTAAGGTTTAGTGTAGGTTTGTAAGGTTTTTGTTGTGCTTGTGCTGTGTGTGCATTTTTCAGAAAAGGTATTTGTTTTGTTTTGTTGATTGTCGGGATTGTAGTTTGTCGAGCATGTGAAGTTTTGTGCTTTTAAACTGTCAGTCATCTCAGTTGTCGATCTTCTGGTCTCGGTGTTCTCATCGTCGGTGTTTTGCATGTCAGTGTTTTAAAGTAGACCCACATTTGCTATACATTGATTAACAAGTTCCTTGATGTGTAATTTTGATTTATAGAGATTTATATAATGTTGCAGTATTACTTTATGACTTTGGTTGTCTTTTCATAGTTAATTGCCTTTTACAAATTTCACACATTGCTTTTTAAAAATTCTACTGTGAACTTTTTCCAATTGTTTGCTTATGCCCTCAGATCACACTTCATACTTGTTTTGTAATGTGTTTCTGAAATTATTTTTTTCTTTTGTAGAATGCCTTTCAGTCACAACTCTTAGCTGTCCAGATCTTCACAAAACATCTAGACGTTTGACTCATATTTTGGTCTATTCCTCATAAGTCCAGATGTAAGTATTAGGACTTACTAGACCTTTGCAAGCCTAGCCAAAAGGCACTATTCAAAAGTTCCCTCCAGCCTCAAGGAGAGCAAGACAATGTATACTGGGGAGAATTTGAGGTTTCTCATCCTATTGTCTAGATTTGCTTTGAAGTTAGCAAGGGTGCTACTCTGCTTGACATGTAGTGGAAGTTTGTTCCAGAGGTGAGAAATATGTTCTGGAATGAATCTATTATGCCAACACATCTCATTTATCTGCTGATTAAGGTTTAGTTCCTTTAATTAGATAGTTGTGGTACTATTTGTTCTGTGAAGGAAATTGAGGTCAAAGAGGGATAGGTCTTTCATATCTGGAAAGATTAGACACAGATCTTCACACATAAGTGTATAAGAGAGTCTATAAGAAAGTAAGTACAGAGGGAGGACTACCAATCTGTCTTGATAACCTAAGAGTTTTGAAGCCACTGGAATTTATAGTTATGAATCACTGAGGCCTCTCAAATTGAATGATATGCTTATCCATGTCAAAGATCGCATGTCAAAGGTTGCATTATATTCACTAACGGGTCTGATGAGATAAGAGTAAAGGGGAAAATAGCGTGTGCTTTTCTGGCAAATTATTAAGGGCTGAAGTTACTAAATTATGACAGACATTTGAGTTTTAAACTTCATGTCCTTCATAAAATGCATGCTAATGCAAAACCTGCTACTGTAGTAGGTTACAATTTTCAGATTTTAAGACAAATATTTAAAATTTGTCTGTGATTTTGGACTTTTGTCCACCCATTGTTTTTGGATTTCTCCAAAATTCTTGTGCTAAGAAATTGAGAGGTATGCTTTTAACACCCATTTGTTGATACTTTATACATGCTCCTAGCCTGTCTGTTTACTCATAAGACTTTCTTCTGACCTGCTGCCTCATTATGTCCCTTGCACTTTTTGTTATTGTCTGTTTTTTTATGCTGATGGCTCATGCACATTTGGGCTGATCTTATTGTCAGTTGCTGTGCATTTGCCTAACCCTCTGCAAGTGTGTGAACCCTGCATATGCAACAGCACACTGGCATAGACCCTCTCTCAATACCTCCAGGAATCATACGTCTGCAGTTTAGTGCAGCAGATCCTTCTTTCCAGTGCAAAGAATTCAGGTATATATCACACACATTACTAACGAAAATAAATCAGTAGATATTAAAGTACATTAACTATGTAAATAAAGAGGAATGAAACCTCCCATTATAAAAAGATAAAATACAGAGAATGCACAAAAACATCATAATACATTTATCAGATAAAGACTAAACAACCCAAATAGTATCAAAATATACTTGCATATTTCAACACTATTTATTCAATTTCTGATACCCATCTTATCTTACCGAAGACAGCATGGACCTGGAGCATGTCTAGTTAGGTAACAGGAAAGAGCTATGAAACCGGTCACTGATAGGTATTAGTCCATCACAGGACATATATACACAGGGGGGCAAATGGAAGCTTGCCGGTTCAGATATTATCCAATCTCTGGGATGTGGGATGAAACCAAAGACAGCAGCAAAAAGATGCTAGCACATCTGGGACATGCAAACTCCTCAAAGAAGGTATTGAAGCCAAGAACTGAACCAGGGAACCAAGACAGCACTGAACACGTGTTGTCATAATTCAGTATCATTCACAAAAAATCAATGCAGTCTTCCTGATGACAAGTTGCATCTTTGCATTTGCACTTCGCTGATTTGGAGTAAATATAAATAGAATGCCAGATACATTTTGCTTTAAAGAGACAAAAATTCTTAAATTAAAGTTGCTTGTGTCTTGTTTTATTCTGAGTGTTGTCTTTAATCACTACAGTGAGTTGCATGCTCATTTTCTCTAGACTTGGCTGTATGAGGTTAGAGACTGGTGAGTCACTGCTTGAAATGAGTGCTATGCTGTAGTTTTCAGGGTTCCTTAGAAAGTATGCAGGATTACAGGTACAAGGGCTTGTGACATCACAGACCACCTTTTATTTGCAGAAATCTAACTCTAGATCTCAGATCAGCATACATATTTTTGTAGAGAACAAATTAAAATTCAAATGATACTAGATTCCAGAATCTGTACCAAAGTAAATTACCCCTGTTCTTTGAAAAGTTTAATTATTAACTTCAAGTTCACACCTTTCAGCCCTCCCCTTTTACCATGTTTTAATGAATGAGATATTTATTTGTTATTCAAGTTCTGTGGTTTACATTGTATAAACTCCTTTCAGTTTATTATGGTGTTTCACTTATTAGCTGCATGGATACTTGAGCAGAATAGAAAATATATTATGTTAGCTGTAAGGGGCAAACACTGACGTAAGTCCAATTACTAGTTATTGTAAAGCACTGCTTAGGCCTAACATGCCTTTATGAAATGCAAGACTGCGACTGTGCATATCCTAATTTTAGGACAATATCATTTATGAAAGAAAAAAATGTATAACCATGGGACTTTTATTCTGTTATTTTATTGCGTTATTGTCACTGATATTTTTATCTTGATGTTTATTTCTGTATTTACTTAAATAAAGCTAAGATACCGTGGAAATTGTGCATCCTACAAGCAGACAAATCACCCTGAATAATGACATTTTTGTGGAGAACAATATTGCATATAGTATTTAGAGTATTTCCAGTGTTTTACAGATTGCATGTTCTTCTGTTGAATAGAGGGAGAAAGAGTGCAGAATAAAAGAGATGAGCTAGGAGAAGAAAAG
The DNA here is from genome assembly GCF_019279795.1 of Protopterus annectens. Taxonomy (NCBI): domain Eukaryota; kingdom Metazoa; phylum Chordata; order Ceratodontiformes; family Protopteridae; genus Protopterus; species Protopterus annectens. Next base: position 749,961,073 of record NC_056737.1, on the reverse strand, counting down.
AACTTGAAGAAGGTATATTCAAAAGTGAGGAAAAGATAGGGAGTTTAGTGGAAAAATAGTGTTTAGAGTAAGATGCTGAACAGAGATGATTGCAGGCTTAGTACAGGGATTATACAATTTGGAGAAGAACTAATGGAGACAGTTTGCTATATTTTTTTTTTGGATCATGATAAGATCTACTGAGGTGTGGTTAATTAATTTTATGAATTATTTGTAGTAGTTTACTATTGTTCCAAATTTCTATGTGATGTTGCTATTAAAAAAACACTTTCACTAGACTTTCTGAAATATGTATATTTTGAGAGTAAGTCTGAATTTAGTATAGGAGGAGATGGATTCCACATTTGATGGGAGTGATTCCCATATTTTGTCTGGATTCCATACAGTGGCAGCTGCAGACTTCCTTTCTTTCTGAGTTAAAATACAGACCAAAAAAAACAAACAAAAAAAAAAAAAAACAAATTATAGAATGCAGAGTAACAATTCAACAACAGTTCATTGTTAAATATGAAAGACCATTTCCCTATATTTCCCTATGAAATAACAATATATACTACCGTCTACTAAAGTATTTAAACATTTTGCATATTCTGGCAATATGTACAGCAAAGACAATAACTAAATTTGAAATGCTCAAGTATTATGGGTAAGGTAAGTGTTAATATACTGCAATGTAACAATCAAATCTGTAGCTAGGAATACAATAGAAGTGGGAAAATGGCACAAAGACATTTGTGCCTCAGTAAAAACAGAAATAGAATGTCATAACACAAATTCAAGAGTAGCAAGTTGTACCTGTTGTGTACTGATCAGAAACGGATTTACTCTAAAACTTATTTCAGGTTTTACAACAAAAGCACTGACAGCCATTTGCTAAACAAAACAAAATACTCTTGCACCAAAAACAGCTCTATCATGATCAACAGAATGAAAGTCCTATATATTGGAAATGCATCTGGCAACTTATTAAACTACAAGAGACCTGCTGGGATTTGTAGTTAAATAACACATACTAAAGCAGTGATTAGCAGATATGTGAAGGGTACAGAAATCCAAAAGACAAATGTGTAATACTATTACTAACAGCCTGGGGCAGCCCGCTGGACACAAGTGCTCCTTTTCAGTAGCGACACAGGAGGAATCCCCTTCAGAAGCTTAAAGTTTCAAAACTTAGAACTTCAAATGGCTGAGACCATAAGATCAAAGTTTTGAAACATGGAACATTTTGAATGGAGATCTCCATAGACAGTGGAATGGGAAATTTACCGTTTTCCTCACTGTAGTGTGATCTCGGAGTTGGTATATTTATTTAGCAGGGTGTATGGGGGGTAAAATGTAAAAAAAAAATTTTTTTTAATTTTTTTTTTATTACGTTTTCAAAGTTTAAAAACTTTGATCTTATGGTCTCGGCTGTTTGAAGTTCAAAGTTTTGAAACTTCGGGCTTCTGAAGTAGATCTCACAAGAGTAATGTCTGGTAAAGTTATATGGTCAAAGTCACCCAGAAGAGAAACAAAAGGTGAGTGAATCAAATACTGTACTGCAAAAATCAGCTGTAACAGCTCATTGGACAAACTGTCTGCACTAAGTCCTCAAAACCTGTTACAGCTCAAACACAGTGCATTTCACACCTGCATGCCTGCAACAAATATTCTAAATTAAAACCTATTTATAAATAAAATATTAACATTAAACTCATAAACTTCATACTGTTTAATTTACACACAGCTAAATAATAAACACGCTGTCAACATTTAACAAAAGAACACCACTCAGGATCATACTCAAAGAGCATGCTCCTGTTTACTACAATTGATTTCTTTCATTTAAACTTTAACTACTCTGGGATGCAGGGACCAAGTATTCATAAAGAAGCACAGATGTGACCATCAATTACAGTTCCTTATATATAATTACATCAGATATTTCCGTACTATCAAATGAATGAACATATATAAATCTTTGGGAGAACTCACCAAACACTCCGAAGCCCAAGTCTCAATTCCACTGAGAATGCAAAGTCCAATGCAGTATAAATAAAAATACAAATTTATTTTAAGCTGTTAAAACCATACGCTTGTCGTCGGCTAACAGTCCGACTTCTTCAGAAAGAACAAACAAGCAAACAGTGCCTCCCCTTCATTGAGAACATTTAAACAGTTCATTAATTGAGAATAGCAAGTCACATGGTTTGACCTCTTCTGAATTAAAGTCCCAGCACTAAAAGAAGCACTGGGGGAACAATGAACAACTAAATGCTCATGTAATGATAATACAATACCAGAATGTTAGAGCCGTATTACTTACAAAGCAAGTTGCCGGATAGAACAGTGTGTACATACACACAAGACAAATCTAGAACATGTAAATAAATAAAAATGTGATTTTAGTCATGAAAATGAGTATTTACAAAGGTTTAAAACATGAAATACAGACAGCCTTGTAAGTCCCCACTGCCAAGTTTAAAAACTGAGGAAATTTTGCTAAGATTTTGGAAAAGATTTTAAAAATCAAAACGCACTGCCTGTTGTTAAAATTGCCCGCAGGGCCAAATAACCTCACACCGAAGTTAAAGAGGCTCAAGAGATGACCTGTAGCAATACCTTTCCACATTGGAGAGGTTTCAATATGTCTTTTACATTTATTTGTTATTAATAGTCAGTTTTTTACTCCTTTAAATTACGAACATCATCAGAGGCTTTACATGACCATGTCACTTGAGATATTATATTTTTATATTGTCATTTATTTTTATTTAACAGCAGGATCCCAGTTTCCAACTTATGGCCAAAATAAAAGACCAGACCACATGGTTAGGCTGGTCCATAAGACTTAGTAAGGGAATATACGAAAAAAAGGGGGGGGGGTATGCATACATCGGGTGAAACAGTAACAATAATATTCTTCACATCTTATGGACACAGCTGCCTTACTTTAGATTCTCAAAGGAGAAGGTCCTTTTCCACCTTTTTTGGTGTGAGGTTATTTGGCCCTGTGGGCCATTTTAACAACAGGCAGTGTGTTTTGATTTTTAAAATCTTTTCGAAAATCTTAGCAAAATTTCTTCAGTTTTTAAACTTGACAGTGGGAGCTTACAACGCTGTCTGTATTTCATGTTTTAAACCTTTGTAAATACTCATTTTCATGACTAAAATCACATTTTTATTTATTTACATGTTCTAGATTTGTCTTGTGCGTATGTACACACTGTCCTATCTGGCAACTTGCTTTGTAAGTAATACGGCTCTAACATTCTGGTATTGTATTATCATTACATGAGCATTTAGTTGTTCATTGTTCCCCCAGTGCTTCTTTTAGTGCTGGGACTTTAATTCAGAAGAGGTCAAACCATGTGACTTGCTATTCTCAATTAGTGAACTGTTTAAATGTTCTCAATGAAGGGGAGGCACTGTTTGCTTGTTTGTTCTTTCTGAAGAAGTCGGACTGTTAGCCGACGAAAAACGTATGGTTTTAACGGCTTAAAATAAATTTGTATGTTTATTTATACTGCGTTGGACTTTGCATTCTCAGTGGAACTGAGACTTGGGCTTCGGAGTGTTTGGTGAGTTTTCCCAGCGTTTTCTAGTTTTTCAAGTTTGCCCGATATATAAATCTTCTTTCAGTTGTTCCCATCAGCGGTCACCAGGGTGGATCAATTGTTCCACTTTCTTCCTGTCCTCTGCATCTTGCTCTGTCACACCAACCACATGTATGTCCTCTCTCAGCACACCTATAAGCCTTATCTTAGGCCTTCCACTTTTCCTCTTACCTGACAGCTCCATCCTTAGCATCCTTTTCCTAATATACTCAGCATCCCTCCTCAGCACATGTCCATACCAATGCAGTTTTGCCTCTCTGTCTTTGTCTTCAAACCATCCAACCTGAGCTGACCCTGTAATATTCTGAGTCCTAATCCTGTCCATCTTCGTTACACCCAATTTAAATCTTAACATTTTTAACTCTGCCACCTCCAGCTCTGACTCCTGACTTTTTGTCAATACCATCGTCTCCAACCCATATAACATAGCTGGTCTTACTACCATCTTGTAGACATTCCCTTTTACTCTTACTGGTACCTGTCTGTCAAAAATCATTCCTGACATTCTTCTCCACCCACTCCACCCTGCCTGTACTCTCTTCGACACCTCTCTTCCACACTCACCATTACTCTAAACTGTTGATCCCAAGTATTAAACCTCATCCACCTTCACCAGTTCTACTCCCTGCATCCTTTCTATTCCTCTATCCTCCCTCTTATTCACACATGTATATTCTGTCTTAGTCCTGCTGACCTTCATTCATCTCCCCTCTAGAGCATATCTCCACCTCTCCATGGTCTGCTCAACCTGTTCCCTACTCTAACTACAGATCACAATGTCATCCGCAAACATCATAGTCAATGGGGACTCCTGTCTAATCTTGTCTGTCAGCCTGTCATCCGCAAACATCATAGTCCATGGGGACTCCTTTCTAATCTTGTCTGTCAACCTGTCCATCACCACTGCAAATAAGAAAGGGCTCAGAGATGATCCTTGATGTAATCCCACCTCCAGCTTAAATGCATGCATCACTCCTACCACAGACCTCACCACTGTCACACTACCCTTATACATACCCTGTAGCACTCTCACATACTTCTCTGTCACTCCTGTCTTCCTCATACAATACCTCAACTCCTCTCTAGGCACCCTTTCATATGCTTTCTCTAAGTCCACAAAGACACAATGCAACTCCTTCTGACCTTCTCTATACTTCTCCATCAACACTCTCAGAGCAAACATTGCATCTGTAGTGTTCTTTCCCTAGCATGAAACGATACTGTTGCTCACTAATCATCACCTCCCTTCTCAACACTACTCTTTCCCATAACTTCATGCTGTGACGGATCAATTTTATCCCTCTGTAGTTACTACAGCTCTGCACATCACCCTTATTCTTAGAAATCGGTACCAAAATGCATCTTCTCTATTCCTCAGGCATTCTCTCACTTTCCAAGATTTCATTAAACAATCTGGTTAAAATCTCCACTGCCGTCTCTCATAAGCACTTCCATGCTTACACAGGTATATCATCTGTACCAGCAGCCTTTCCATTCTTCATCCTCTTCAAAGATGTCCTTACTTTCTCCTTGTTAATCTGTTGCACTTCCTGACTCACTATCCTCACATCATCCAACCTTCTCTCTCTCTCATTTTCTTCATTCATCAGCTCCTTAAAGTACTCCTTCCATCTGCTCAACAGACTGTCCTTGCTTGTGAGTACATTTCCCTCATTATCCTTTATCACCCTTACCTGCTGCACATTTTTCCCAGCTCGATCCCTCTGTCTAGCCAATTGGTACAGGTCCTTTTCTCTCTCCTTGGTGTCCAATCTTTCATGCAACTCTCCATATGCCTTATCCTTAGCCTTCTACACCTCTCTCTTAGCCATATTCCTCATCTTCTTATACTTCTGTCTACTTTCTTCATTTCTCTGACAATCCCACTTCTTCTTCACCAACCTCTTTCTCTGTATATTCTCCTGTAATTCCTCGTTCCACCACCAGGTCTCCTTGTCCTTGTTCCTCTGTCCAGATGTCATACCAAGCACCTTTCTAGCAGTCTCCCTTACCAGCTCTGCTGTGGTTAATTTGGTAACTCTTCACTGCCACCCAGTCCCCGTCTTAACTCTTCCCTGAACTCCACCTTACAATCACCCATTTTCAACTTCCATAATTTGATGCTTGACACTGCCCTCACAATCCTCCTCCTCTTCTTGATCACCAACATCATCCTACAGACCACCATCCTATGCTGTCTAACTACACTTTCCTCTGTCACCACTTTACAGTCTCCAATCTCCTTCAGACTGGCCCTCCTACATAGGATATAATCCACCTGTGTGCATCTTCCTCCACTCTTGTATGTCACCCTATGCTCCTCCCTCTTCTTAAAATATGTATTCACCACAAGGATGTCCATCCTTTTCACAAAATCCACTACCATCTGAACTTCTGCATTCCTCTCCTTAACACCATACCTACCCATCATTTCCTCATCTCCTCTGTTCCCTTCACAAACATGCCCATTCAAATCTGCTCCAATCACCACTCTCGCACCCTTGGTTACACTCACTACCACTTCATCCAGCTCACTCCAAAATGTTTGTTCCTCATCCATTGCACACCCAACTTGTAGAGCATATGCAATAACTACATTCATCATCACACAATCAATTTCCAGCTTCATAAACATCTATCTGACACTCTTTTCACCTCCAAAACCCTCTTGGCATACTGTTCCTTCTAGATAACCCCTACAACATTTCTTCTCCCATCCACAGCATGATAGAACAATTTGAACCCACCGCCAATACAGCTGGCCTTACTTCCCTTCCTTCTGAACTCTTGCATGCACAATATATCATCCTTCCTTCTCTCCATCATATTAGCTAGCTCTCTCCCTATACCAGTCATACTGCCAACATTGAAAGTTCCTACCCTCACTACCACAACATTAATATTCCTCCTCTCTTCGAGCATTCCTTCCCCCTCTTTTTCTCCTTCTCCTTTGGGTAGCAGTATCCCAATTTCCACCAACAACCTGTTGACTAACAGTACTGGTGGTGGTCTGTGTTAAACTGGCCCTTGACCGATCCAGTATGGAAATCTGTATTGTTGTTCACATATGCCATTTGGCAAAGTTTTTACACAGGATGCCCTTCCTGATGTAACCCTCCTCATTTATCCGGGCTTGGGACAGGCACAAAGAAATGCACTGGCTTGTGCATCCCAAGTGGCTAGGTTGAATGAACATATATATATATATATATATATATATATATATATATATATATATATATATATATATATATATATAAATAATGACCTAGAAATGCATTTCATCTGAATGCTGTGAGAACCATACAGTGCAACTTGCACCCCATGTCCTCTGAATTTCTTAGCTCAAGAATCAGAGACAATACCCAAAATCATGAATAGATTTTAAATATTTGTCTTATATACTTAGAATGTACCACATTTTGCATAAGCAAGTATTTTCTGAAGGTTCTGAAGTTGGAAAGTCACATTTATTTCATTTCGTGGCTACATTCCACAACCTTTTACTAGAAATTCATAAATTATGTGAGGAATAGAGTACAAATATGAGGGAAAAATCAGACATTTGAGAATTATACCCTCTACACACACACACACACACACACACACACACACACACACACACACACACACACACACATGTACGCGCACACATGCACACACACAGACCAGTTACAACCACTTGTATGACTGTAGCCCTCAGGTATTGCTTGAGATCTTGTGAATGAGTACATTCATAAATAAGAAATGTAGCTCAGCTCATTATTGTCAGAACTATACAGTGCAACTTCCTTCCTGCTCTCAGCTTCTTAGCTCAGGAATCTAAAACAAAGACATAAAGTCATACAGATTTTAAACATTTCTAGTATATATGTAGAAAGTTACTAGAATAAACACTTTGCACTAGCAAGCATTTTCCGATTTCCCATGGTGGTGGTGCTACGGTAGCGTTGTCGCCTCATAGCAAGACACTGTCCCATTCGATTCTCAGTTAGAGCGTCTTCTGTGTGGAGGCATACGTGAATGGGGTGTGCCTTCTTTGAAGGTTGTGCATCAGGGCTGGTAACCCGGTACGTAAAAATCCACTACCAATCATTTGCACTAGCAAGCATTTTCTGATTTCCCATGGTGGTGGTGCTACGGTAGCGTTTTCGCCTCATAGCAAGACGTTGTCCCGTTCGATTATCAGCTAGAGCATCTTCTGTGTGAAGGCATATGTGAATGGGGCATGCCTTCGTTGAAGGTTGTGCATCAGGGCTGGTAACCCGGTATGTAAAAATCCACTACCAATCATTAGCGGACCAGAGTTCCGCTGTGGCGACCCCTAACTGGGAAAAGCTTAAAGACACAAGCAAACTAGCAAGCATTTTCTGAAGGATATAAATCTGAAACTCACTGGCATTATTTAGTGACCACAATCCACAACAATTAGCAATGCAGAGGTACTGAATGACAGGGAATACTCCTACCCCTGACAAGGTAATGAGATTCACTAACACTCTATGTTAATGAACCCCATTGTGTGAAGTAAGAAGAGTGTTGAACCTACCAGAGGACTTGGGTGGAGGGATTCTGGGTGTAGCTGAAGTTCTTACGTGTATCAGTGCTATCTGTAAGTCAGACCTAATATTCAGGCAGATAGCATACCAGGTCTGACATATAGATGAAGCTCTGACATACAGGTGAAGCTGCATGGTCATGAGGCCATCCAGTGCAAAAGCTGTACCTACAGAACAGACTGGCATTCACCAATTCAGGAAGAGGAATGTGCATGCAGGGCAATTGGCCCATCAGGAAATAAATCTATTGCTAACAATGCAGCAAAGTGAGCTGTCCCCTGCCTTAAGTTTTGGCTTTGCAGGTGGATTGATCACAGAAGACAAACATCTAAATGACACGGTGTGTGATCTTCAATGTGGACATTATTTTGATAGCTCAGTGACGCAGAGTAATGTTGGGTGCTGCTAGTTATACCATCTGTCAGACTTTCAGATAGTATAATAGCAGTGTTGAAGCCTATACAAGGAGGCAGTGAGACAGTGAGGGTAGTTATCTACTTGTTTTAAGTAAGCTATCATGTGCTGTCACCAACATACTGACTACAGTGGATTACTGTACTTAATATGTGAGATGTGTTTGTCAGCTGGGGAAAAGAGCATGACACACTCCATTAGTCAGCGACATGCTTAAAATGACATACTAAGTGGCGCAATAATGGGGAAAATGAATGACTACAGGGCATGCACAGAGAAAGAAACAAGTGTAAAATATAAAGTTACAAAATCACTTGATAGATGAAGGAGGAGAATGTCCCTTTAAGTGACATGCAAATGTAGCAGTCCTGTAAGTGTAGGGCTGCTTGGGGGATGGAAATAATCAGTGTTTAACAATGGAAGAAAATGAAAACTGAAAGGGATTTGTATTATAGAAAGGAAATAGCATAATATAATAGTTAAAAATGGTTGGGAAGATTAGATTGAAACCTGCATTCCCTATTTAAACATTTAAATGTCTGGTTACAAGACTTAGCTTCTGATACCAAGTCACTGTTGAAAACAGACTTTGGTAAAATATCTTTCTGCTAGATAAAATTACTTATATATGCACAAGCCTTCTGTTTGGTATTGTTAGAATCATGACATCATGAAAGGAAATTATTAGCTGTCATCTGGGATTTAAACTCTAGACCTCCATCATTTAATGCATTCAGCATGCCTAAACAGAAAGCTTCTGTAGTGGTGGTGGTGGTTGTGTGTGTGTGTGTGTGTGTGTGTGTGTGTGTGTGTGTGTGTGTGTGTGTGTGTGTGTGTGTGTGTGTGTGTGAATTTTAAACGTGCAATACCTCTACAAGAAAGGTGTAGTCCATCATCAGCAAATGACTTCAGACCCATCTCTAATTTATTCCTACATAGTAAAATTATTGAAAAAATGTATATGAACAAATTCTAGACTTTATGAACAAATATGACATTGTTATGGACAAAGCAGTCTTTTGACCAAGCTACGGTCCCATTACAGGCATTTTTTCATTTACTAACCATATTTACTCTGGCATGGAACAATGGAAAGTGACAACTGCAATCCTTCTAGCCATAAGAAAAGTATTTCCTGTTGTAGACCATTCCTTGCCATTGAATAAACTTACCGACAGTCTTTTTTCTGACGTATTGCAATGGTTATTTCCATTATGAAATGGCTGCTCTTTCTAGAAATTGAACCTTTACCCTTTTTGGTCTTACATGAACTAACAACAAATGTGTACCTCAGAGTCAGTGCTTGGTCCTCACTTCTTTTCTGTTTTCATAAATGACCTTCCCTGCTATAAATCTCTATTATCAGCTGGATACTATATGCAGATGCTATAGTAGTAACCAAAGGTATCAAAGACTTTATCTGTGTTACTAATGATTTTCAAAATGACTTTACTGCCAACTGGAACTGGCTTCATAACAATAAACTTGTGGCCAATGCTCTAAAGACCTCAGTAATGCTTTTTGGATGTACACAAACAATATGTAAGACCACCACCTTCACTATTATTGACCTTTTAGGTACTCACCTCCCCTGTGTTAAAAAAAAATACAAAGTATCCAGGCCTCCTGTTTGACCACACAAAGATCCAGATCAGAAATAAAATCCTAGCACAACTGAAAATACCTTAGCAAAATTTCCAATTTACTAATTTCTGGTGCAAGATGGTCTAGCTTGCTTTCCAGAATGGAATAGGGTCTTCACATAATTGCATTGGCCTCCTCATGAAATATCACTTTTTGTCAATCATCAGGAAGCAAAATATTTAGATTTATTCACCATTTCAACTATGGAGAGCACCACTGATTTTACTCTGTGTAAAGGAAATGGCTACCAGCTGGGGCTAGGGCTTTTCTGCTTCTAAATATTTTTACTTTCCAACCCCACACTTAACGTGCTAATGTTTAGAAACCCCCTATTCACTCTCTGTAACACAGATTAGATACAACTACAAGGATCACCCTTTACTCTTAATATTTGTGAAAGGTTATTTTCTAATCAATCCCATCTTGATTTGTTATTTATTGATCTTTATTGTTAAAAAGAGGTGCGACTGTGAGAAATAGTGAGTAGAAACTACTACACGCTTTTGTACATGATGTAAATGAATTCCAGCTTTTGTTTGATTTTCACAACTTGTACGGTCAGAACAACAACTTTATTGTACTTATTTTAATATTTAGCTGTACATTGTTTGTGCGACTTTTCTCTTAGAAATTGATTTAAATTCTGTTTGAATTCCATGGCAAATTATTTGATTAGTCTTTTCTTTTAGAATGTTTTATTCCTTTGCAGCTAAATATGGATTCCTTAATTGAGTATGCCATAAATGATTTGCTAAAGCACAAATATCTTGTACAGTGTTCTAAATGCTAAATATATTGAAAGGTGACACCTGATAACACTGGTGATCTGTGTTCCTCATGGCAAAAGTTGGATGATTTGCTTGACATTAGTAGTAGTAAATCTACACTTACTGACAGTTGTACTTGTGTAATTGGTACTATTTGGAGAACTGTTGTTATATATATTAATGGCTAGACTGATGAGATAAATAGTTTTGGGCAAAGAGCAAACAGAACACATTTAGGAAAGGATGTGTCTATTGTCTGTAAAGATCACTCAACTCTTATGAAACAAGATAATACCACAAACAACCTTGGAATTCTAGATACAAGTATTCAGCAATCTTAGGATTCAGAGTGTATAGAAGGAAATAAAACAAGAAAGAAAGAAAGGACATTCACACCAAATAAAAAAAAGAAACTGATACATTTCTGTAAAGCAAAGAGAATACATGCTAAAAAGGACACTGCTTTGTTATGCAATACACAGATTACAGGGAATGATAACGTTTTCTATCAGAAAACCTTCAGTCTACAGAAAAGGGCATCACTTTTCCAAAAGAGAGTTAGAAAAAAGAGGCAAGGGGCAGGTGAAAAAGAAGAAATCCAAAACTGAACATGGAACGATTGAAAAACATTACTGTAAGAAAACAAGATGAGAAAGACAGACAAATGTTGACAACATGGCTCAAGCTGTGAATGTACAAAGCCAGTTGGATGAGAATTGTATACTTGCAAATGTAATAAGGAATGACAACAGTGGGATTAATAAGACTAAAAGTGATGAAGATCATGGGGGGGATTCAGTAATCCTCCATGTAGGATGAACAAAGTCCTACTCGGTGACTGCCATCTAAGAGTTAGACGTCAGCACGTCATGCATATGCATAAGGGTGCACTGACTCAACTCCCAGGCTAACACGGAGCATGTAGGAGTGCAGGGGGCATGTCAGACTGCTGAACAGTCCAAATATCCATGCCCATGCAAGTGCCTAACTCTGCAAATATCAGCAGATATGTGCGAGTCCGCTCAAATGTGTTTACCCCCAACACTACACTCCCCCACATTAAAAATCCCTGTATGAATAAAATAAAACGTAAAACAATTTTTTTTTATTATTCACCATATAGCTGCCCGTATTTGCGCGTGTGTGCGTGGGTGTGCCCATTGCTTAGCTACAGTTAGCAATTTCAACATCGAAGAGCATAATAACAAATGTATATGCAAATCAATCTAAATAGCAATAGCGTAGAAGTAGAGCCTTCGCACAAAGAGGAGGCATTCCCGGTTCTAGTCCCACCACTCCCCTTTCTATTTTATGTTTTAAATTAGTATATAAAATAATTCCTGACATATATGAATGAAATTTTAGTAAAAACCATTGAAATGGCCAATATATATTAGCAAACAAAATGTATATATATAAATATAAGAAGGTAAGCAGCATTAAGGATATTGACATATAATTGCCCATAGCTAAGCAGCATTGTACCCAGTGCAATATAATTGCCCATAGCTAACCAGCGCTTTACCTAGCGCAATATAGTTGCCCATAGCTAAGCAGCACTTTACATAGTGCAATAGGTTTGTGCAAAGCTGTGCACCGTGCTAACCAGCACACCGTAGGGCAACATCGGGCAATGTGGAGCTACGTAGAGCAAAGTTGAGCAAAGTCACCTAAACACAGTCACACCCCCTAGCCTGTCTGGACAGTAGTAAAATAAAAAGCAATGACAAGGCTCAAACCCGAGACACTGTGCACCATAATCAAAGTACTGAACCACTAAGCCATGACAGCTTAGCATAAGCATGCACTGTTAACATACATATACTTATAAATGAAAGTTTAACCATTGCTAAGCAGGTTTGCTGTTAGCTGAGAATTTTCAAAAATGGCCAATCACAAATAAGTGTGGGAAATAAGGTGTATTTAAGCTCCATAGGCAGGAATACATGCCATAACTGGTTGTAGCTCCCATCTGCAGTCAGAATGGCTGGTGCTGGAGAGGGTACTTGCTTTCGAGTGCAACAGTTGGGCATCGAGGAGTCAAAATACATGGTTTGGCTCCTTGTTCACCATCATGAGTCAAGACTCCTGCAGGGCCAGTTCCAAGGGACAGAATACAAAGTGGAGGCTTGGAACCGGTTAGCTCATGATCTCACCAGTGCCACAGGTGTCCCTCGGACTGGTGAGCAGGTCCGTCACAACCATGCAGACCCAAAGAGACGGAAGCAGGACCAACTGAACTGATGGATACAGGAGGCCCATGGCATGCAAATGCCCCACTACTGAGTAGGTAGCCATGGAATGAAATATGTAAGGAATGCTATTGTTGTCCATATAATGGATAGGTATGTCTCAATATCCCTTCATTTACTTCACAGCTGCAGGTGTCCGTGCTGCGAATCGGCAAGCCTATGCAGATAGGCTGCTAAGGCTGCACCACCTGGCAGGTTAGTAATTATTCTGCATGTATTATTATATAAAATAAGTGAGAGAGCATGAAAAAGAGTGTCATAACCCATTAATAAAGGTATAATAAGTCTTGAATAAAGTCTCTGCATGTATTGTAATATAAAATAAGTGAGAGAGTGTGAAAAAGTGTTGTAACCCATTAATAAAGGTATAATAAGTCTGGAATAAAAGTATTCTGCATGCACCAAAATATGAAACGAATGAGAGCGCCACTACAAAAGTGTGTAATGTAATTAATAAAGGTATAATTCCTGGACTGTGTCAGTGTCACTTTCTTTGATATGTTGTTGTACCCTTGCATTATGGAAATAGTACAGTTGTATTAAGTGCTGTCAATCCACATTTGTGTAGGTCCATATAAAGTGGATGAAGGGAATGCCAGCAGCTCTTAAGCATATATACAGTCCTCAACTGTTGGTTCATGGCTAGCATGTACAGGTTAATCTGGCACATGAGTAGCTTCTGACTGTGTTCTCCACAAATGTCAGTGTGCTGCTAGAAATGTAGGGGTCTGTGTAAATGTAGCTGATAATGTCACCTGAAGACAGCCAGATATGTAGATATATGAATGTAAATGAAATATACAAATACATAGCAGTAACATCTGCATCTTGAACAGTTTGTATGTCAGATACAGGTCAGGTATATAAACAACTATCAAAACCAATTTCACAATTTAATGGACACTGCCTAGTGTAATACATGTAGGGGATATATACCTGCAGTCAGTAGGAATGTAGAGTAAAGTTATAAGTATATATATAAGTTGTTAATGGAGTGATCTTTTTACACCCTACTTTATGGTCATAAATAATGTCATTCCACACCTAAATGGGTATGTGTAATCTCAAAAACTTTGTTGGGACATATGTCATATTGGTTCATAAATATCTGCATGTACTTTGATGCATGTGCCCTATTCACATACGTCAATCTTGGTGGCCTGTTGCCACCAATCAACCCTGCATGCTGTTGGAATGTCCACTGTTGTTCTAAATATGCATGTGTTATGCTTGCTGTTCAACTGTTGGAATTCGTGTATGTTGGGTTAATGGGAATACTACTGCATGCTGTTACAACTAATTTGGAATGCTGTTGTCTGTTACTAACCCATATTGTCATTAAATCCTGCTAAACATAGAACGTATGGGAAGGCCGATCCCAGTGGACCCTCCTCTCCCACCTCAGCTGGCGATGGCACCTGGCACCAGCATGTCCAGTGCCCAGCCCGGGACCTCCTCCTCTGGTGGCCCTGTGCCACCTTTGGGTGGAAGCACTACAGGGGATGGGGCTCATCCCCCTGTGCAAGCGTGGCCGGAGGAGGGCCACCTATCACCCTCCAAATGGTCCGGGCTGTGGTGCATAGGGAGATCAAGCATTCAGTCGCTGATCCTCTACACCTGCTCGAGGCAAGAGTGGTGCGACTCATGGGTGAGCCTACCCCTCCTACGCAGCCCCCAGCACATCCACCCTCCAGGCTGTGAAGGTGCAGTGGTGGCTGCCCATGGGTGGGGATGTCAGCTCCACTGTTGCCATCTGTGGGCTCATGGGCTTGCGATTTCCAAACACCCTTCCCCATCAATGGTGTTCACCCACCCCATGTGTCATATTCCACCCCTGTATGCGTCTTGTTTGTCTTGTCTGTTTACCTCCCCAACCTACCACCCCAAATATACCTACTTCCCCTACCCCACATACCACTCTCACCTGATAAAAAAAGGGGTAATCTGCTCCCACAAAAAAACTACACCCCATACATAGCTGCCCATTTTGCACACATGTCCACTGGACACATAAACTGAAATTTAATTGGCAGTACAACATACTTTGTTGTCCTCACCACTCTCCCAGGGGTGGAAAGTTTCAAAATTCCATCCAAATTATTAGTATATGCACAGCTGTTGCTGTTAAAGAAATGGGCAGCTATGGACCTTCCCTACACCCGTCCTGCACATCCCAAGCTGTTTTCCCTACTGTCTTTCCCTCTTTGTGCCCCTTTTTTCACCACTTTCCTATCTCCCCATTTTCTTTTCTCTCATAGAAATTAGCACGGGGGTTAGCGGGAGTAAGCACTTTTAAGCAGTAGTTAGCAGGCTTGCGTGAGTGTGTGCATGTGTGCGCTTAGCTAAGTATTGCTAAGCGTTGTGCAAACCCGCGCAAACCCACTTACAACTGCTTAAAAGTGCCTTAGTCACTCTGCATATGAGGGGCCTTGTTCTGCTCAGCAGCAAAATAAAACACCACTGCCAGTCTCAAACCCCAGACCTTGCACACACCAGACTGCATGAAGTACCACTAGGCCACAGTAGATATACAGCAAAATGTTGCTGAAATATATATATCATGCATCAGAATGTGTGAATATAAAGGAAAGGTAGGAATGCCATAACAGAAAACCTGTTATGTGGAACTATACTAGCAGTTGTGGAATTGCATTACATGACTGTGATAACAGAACCAGACATTCTAGCAGTAAATACTGTTACAGCAGCACTTCACAACCCCCACACAATGTCATAGCAAGACAATCCCCACACAATTGTACAAAATACTAGTGTGTTCATGGTATAGCAAGGATGTGGGTAGGCATACTCAGTACTGGAATTGTTCAGTTACATGAGCATCCTGTGATAATGTCAACAAAATAAAAAGCACAAACACTGCAGAATTGAGTACATTAATATCCTCAGTATAGATGTACCCAAACAGTTCATCTGTCAAATGGAAACATCTCAATAACTACATATGTATGGCAGCTAATTGTAGATGTTGTAAAGAAACTCCATACTCCCATGTATCTTGTGTTAGAATTTCTAGGGGTGAGTACAATTCTACACTGTCAACTGTGTACTGGGAGAGGCAACATTCAGGTGTGAGTACAACATACAAATAACTGGCTACACCCTAAGCAACATTTAGAAGAAGTATACCAACCTTCTGACTTACACTACGGTGTCCACAGCAAACAAGCATGGGCCCCACTTTGGAAAGCTGAAAGGCCTATGCCTACCTGACCTAGCAATTTATAGCATTGGGTTGTTATGACAGTGAGTACTGCAATTACAACACAGCAGGCTGCATGCAATTACCAAATGGTGGCCACCAATTGGTGCAGAGGCCATCACATGCACATGTGCAGATGCCTCTAAAAGCAGGCTGTACTTGCTGTCCACACATGCAATCATTTTATTGCAGCCATGGAGAGAGAGAGAGAGAGAGAGAGAGAGAGAGAGAGAGATAAAGGAAGCAAGCAAAATAGCCAGAAAGCAAAAAAGAGAGACACAGACAGACAGACAGACACCGGCAACAACAACAGCAACAGCCACAGCAACAGCAAAAAAAAATCCAAAAAAAAAAACCATATATAAAATTAATTTGTATTACTACACACACGGAACTTAATAATACAAACCCATACAAAGTAAAGGTATGTAACTGATATGTATTTACTGGCATGTAGTAGATGTTTTTGAAGAGTACTTTACATACTTTGAATCATCCATATGTGGCAGCGGTACGTATCTATGCACAGATGCCCTGCATAACTACTGCCATGGAGAAATCAGTGTGTAGGTGTGTGCAGTGGGATATGACTGTGATATATGTAGTTCAGCATTAAATGTCAAACATCTGATCCATGTTATCTCTGTTCTGTACAGTAGTGTGTACAATGGTTGTTTGGGGGAGTAGTGCATACAGTTATATAAACAAGGATGTGACAGAGAACAAATGCATGATAGTCATATTAACGTGTAGCTTAGCATTGTCAACAGCTGTACCAGGCTAGTATGCTAATCTAGCATTTGCAGCTGTATATACACCCTCTGATATTACTGTGTGCTCACATGTGACACCTGTTCATGTTGCAGCAAGGCCCAGCAGGTCAGCTGTGAGGTCCATGGACTTACAATAGTGTGGACCTTGTGTGTGTTTGGCAAACACATACGGAGAGATCTGTGTGTGTCAGATATATAAGCATCTGTACATGTGCATAGAGCAAGGGACATACTGCGACTGTTTGTGAAGGGTGGACATATATATGTTGTTGAAGGTTATGTGCATACTTCTATTTAGGTTGTAGTGTGTGGCAAACAAGACAGCATACAGTGCTGGTATATGACATGTGGTGGTTAAACACTGTGGTTATGAATTGTCAGGTTTGCAGTGTTGCAGCCAGTGATGCCTGCTAAAGCTACATGTGCTAAGAACACCTTCAATGCATTCCGCACAACACTGTGCAATATTAATACATAACAGTATACCTCGCAACCTTCGCATAATTGATATTCCCACCATGAAAGGTGAACCGTATATGTGCCTATATGGCTATCTATATGTACACCAATGTAAGTTCATATTTAAGTGTTTATATATATATATATATATATATATATATATATATATATATATATATAATATATATATATAGAAAGAGAGACAGGGTCATATTTACTCCTGGCAAAAACTCCATACCCATGAACTACCACATAGGTGGTAGTCTACTTAACACCAAAAGTGTGATAAGAGACCATGGGACACAGGTGGACTGTAGTCTCCTCTTCGATAATCACAGTGACACACTAGTCATGTAATCTGTCTACCTGCCACACCTCATCACAAAAGGTGTGTCATCCAGGGAAATATAGGTCAGTGTTCCCCTCAACTCATCACACATAAAGCACATTATAGAGTATAATGCCCCATGTGATCTGTACCTCACAAGACATCCACAGCAACTGGTAACGAGAAAGACATACGTCACAAAGAGTAATACCAACCTCAAACAGATGCCCTATGCAGACTACCTCACAAACCCACAACTACACTGTGTCGCATACCTCTGCCTAACATACTAAGCTATGTTAAAACCAGAGCTGTTGGACATGCTGAATGTAAACAGATCACAATCTCTACGTGCTACACGCTCTAGGGACCAAAACATTCTGACCACATTAAACAGCACATGCTGGAGGGATAGATTCCCATCTCAGAGAAATCCTATACTCCGTAACAAACCAACTATCCATAGCAAACAAAGCTCCTAATTAGCAGTCGTCATAAATATTCATGAAGATTGTATGGGAGATAGTGAATACACCCAGGCAATCACTTCTGTGTCTCTGCTTGATAGGGCCACATGAAATGCAATTACCTGTGTGTCAAAGGCCAGGGTAGCGTATGGCTAGGTTTCTATAGGCCCTAGGGCCAATAGCCTCTTACCTACCTATGAAGTGATACACACCCACATGTACTTGTTGCAATAATTGCTATGTGAGTTTGACTGAGTGTAATGGTGAATGTGTTTGTGAATGTGTCAGAGTTTGGTTTATGTGTGATAGCTTAATGGGAAACTGTTTCTGTCATGGTATTATGTGTCCTAGCTGTGATCCCAGCAAAAGATGTGTATACAATTGCTATGCTGAAAAAGGAGTATGTCATACATTCTGACATAGTCCCTTGTTGTTGACTGGGGTGCCCATTGTAGGCCAAAGCAGTACATGTATGCTTGTTGAGTGTTACTGCTGGTGAATCTACCCCTGTATGAACTGCAGTACTACCTGAGGCTGTATGCCTAAACAGCACAGTATGGTGTACGTCCACATTGATTGGAACCACTGTTCCATGTGTTCCCTGTAGTCCTCACAGATTACATACCTCAGGCATATGGTCTCATAACTACTGACACACAGTACTGTAAGGTACATAGGTAAAGGTCACCTGTGTTGCCATACCTATGTATCTGATATGTATGTCTGATGTGTGTGTGTGTATGGCTGTACCATGGCCTCGGTCATATGTGTGTTACAGGATGTAGGTGCATATCTAGCAACATGTATAGTGTAGTACAGCAGTATGCCACCTATATTCATGAATGTGCACATATGTTAGGCAGGGGTCTGCCATCAATGACTAGTGTGGTATACCAGTGATACTGTCACTGGACTTTACAATCATTGCAATGGATTACACTTTTCATGATGCATTAGCATGCTATATATCTCCTGTGTCTGGGTTGTGCATTATATCACATACAGTGTACCATGTACTGTTGTATAGTATTACATACTGTTGTAAGTTTGTTGCTGAGCAAAACGTGGTTTGATATATAGAGTGTGCCAGGCACTGTCAGGTAGTTGTGGGTTGAGCACTGACATGTGTTTTTGAAAGTGTGTATCCTCTGACAGTCAATAGGTTGCTATATATGGCAGTTAATTGATATCTGTACATAAGAAATGTATGTGTGCCTCATGACTTGCTCACACATATTGTTTCATTGTCTTCCAGGGCTATGTCCCACCATCGTAATCCTGCCTATAGCATGGTGGAGGAAGAGGTAATAACATCCAGCCTGGTGCAGCAGTATGCCCTGCTGTTCTCTAGAACCAGCCAGGACCAGCATGAGTGGACTGCACTGTGGCAAGAGCTTGTCCGTCAGGTAAATGACATAGGCATGCATAACCGGACATATGAGCAGGTACGCCATCATTGCAGTGATTTAATAAGACATGTCCGGCAGCATGCGTCTAATATCCAGAGACAGCAGCTTGCCACAGGTGGGGGGGGTAGCCATCCATCCTCCCCTCACCAGAGTGGAGGAGCTGCTCCTGAGCCAGTTGGCTTCCTGGCCAACAACAACCCCAACAACTAACATGTGTCATCATGGAGGCCGGAGTCACCCAGCATGCTGACATGGAGCGTGCAGGTAACATGGCATAGCTGTAGACTACTGTTACCTCAATTGTTAGAGCATGCTTATGTGAGATGTGTACTGTGTAGTTAGACGATGTGGTACCTAGTGTTGTGCAATGGTAATATTTAGGAATACAATCTGTATGCCTGTGACTGTCACCCGTTGTACTACTGTACAACTGCAAGCACACAGTAGCAATGCAACACTTGTTGCCATTGACAAAGTGTCTCATATCCTTGTAGGTCCCTCTGGTGTGACAGCAAGGCAGCCGACCCATGCTGGTGAGTGTGTTCTACCTTTAATACTGCTAATTAAATGTGAATGTCATAGGTGAGGTGTAGGCTATGTACACATAACACACATACGCATAATGCATGCTGTGCATGTTTGCTGTGTGACTATGCACATCCCAGTAACGTGGGTAGCTGCCTATAACACATACAATACACAGAGCATTCCACACAATTGTGGCAACACTGATGTGGACATTGGATAGGCAGAGTCGATACACATGCACACAACATACACAACACTGTCATACGCAGTACACGTTAACATGCTACAGATGGCGTATTCAGACGCCCGCTGTAAGGTCACACCACGGTATCCCACACTTCATCCACACAGCATACATAATATACCTGAGGGGTAGATGCCTCACATGTGTCTGTGCGACACACTTTGACATATTACACATTCATGGTAGGCAATGCCCCCTGTTGTGCACCTTACAAACCCATGTAACAACTGGCTGTGAAATAGTGACTGTAGCCATAGTACTGCATTTCCAGTACAGCATGGTATGTGCCAGTGTGGCACACATTAGTAGCGTTGTGTGACCACAGGATGCTGCATGATGATGGCTCATGGTAGTACACCCCATCCAGTTACAGTGACCACAGTACTACACATAGCATTACCTGCTATGCACCTCAGTGTTGTGTGTGTGCAAAAATAGGCACCTATCCACAATATGCATAGCAATCACCATTTGTACAAAGTGACACTTATATGTCATGTAATGCTATTGGGTGTATAGGTCGCATGACACACACTGTGCCTGTGTGATGTTTAATGTTGCAGTTGTGTTGTAGCATGCCATGTCATGTCTGGCACTGGTATGTCCACAATATGTCCTACACTCACCATAACCACTGTACAATGGACATGTTGAGCAATGGTATTCCATCAGGTTAACATGCACCACTCATCCTGTGTGTGTATATAGCATGCATGTGCTAATCATGTGTCCACAATTATCTGCTGAAGACACAGACACTCTAATCAAAAATGGATATCTATGTGACACACAGATACACATCCAGCCATGGTATGTATACCTGTGAGAGATGGTGCACAGAACACTGCAGAGCTTATAATACTTGCACAGCACTGTTGTGTCCATGTACGCAGTGCGTTCCATGGTGAGGCCAATCACTAAACAACAACACACATGCATCAAAGACATGTATAGTGTTAATGGCAAGGGCTGTCAACACCCGCACTGCATGCTGTTGTGAAACACTCGTCTTGCATGCTGACACGTGTGATATAACTGTTTGCCTTGTGATACTGTACCCCACCCTCACCCGCTATTGAGTATGTTCTGGATTGCTGGTGGGGTGTGTGTGTGTGTGTGTGTGTGTGTGTGTGTGTGTGTGTGTGTGTGTGTGTGTGTGTGTTTTAGTGATGAGTGCATTTGTGTGCATGTGTGCATGTGTGCAAGTGTTCATGTGTGCATGTGTGCATGTGTTCGTGTGTTCATGTGTTCATGTGTTCGTGTGTTCATGTGGTTATGTGTTTATGTGTTCGTGTGTTCATGTGTGCATGTGTGCATATGTTCATGTGTGCATGTGTTCATGTATTCATGTGTGCATGCGTGCATGTGTTCATGCATTCATGTGTGCATGTTTTCATGTGTTCATGTGTGCATGTGTGCATGTGTTCATGTGTTCATGTGTGGATGTGTTCATGTGTTCATGTGTGCATGTGTGCATGTGTCCATGTGTGCATGTGTGCATGTGTGCCGACATCATGTACAGGTCGTAAAGTGTGTTTCCTGTCTCACTGTTACAGGTGCTGACCTTGGGCTGGTTCACTGCAGCAGGGAAATTGATGTCACCGAGCAAAACAGTGATACTGATGATGGGCCACCAATCGACAGTACACAGCTGTCCACCCCATCCATGCATACAGTCATACTGCCAATACATCCTTTACCAATGCCCATAGCTGAGGGACAGCGTACAGTTGGCATTGGCCAGGACAGTGTGGTATCCATGGCACATGCACCCCAACACAGCAGCCATACCGAGATGTCTGGAAGGGTACCACATAGGCAGATGTCCAGGTGTTCTCATAGGAGCACTGCTGCTCATCATGCCACTGGCAGATGTGCCACAGGTCTGACAACGTCACTCATGTTCCAGGCTGTCATGGAGGCACAGGCACGTATGGAACGGTACACCAGACAGGGACTAAGGGCACAGAGGGCACATAACACCACTGTCATTGACAGTATCCATGACCTAGCAGGTGCCATCCATCATTACACAGAGGTCACTGATAGATGTTGGGGAGAGACATTAGATATCCTCCGCAATGTCATGTCCATGTGTCAGGACAGTGCAGGATGGTTAAATCGTCGATGTGGACATATGCCAGCAACATCAGCAGCTGGCAGTCACCGCAGACATCCCTCAAGCCACAGCCGTTTCCATAGTGTCAGTACCAGCCCCAGCAATGTTGGGGGTGTGCTGTCCATAGAACGTCCTAGAAGACCACGTGCATGTGGATTTGGACAGTCCCAGCAGGGACCTGTGTCCAGTGTACATCCATCCACCTCTGGGGATAGTACCCAGTCTGGCTTAGTACCTGATAGTGTCAATAGCACCCCTGCCAGGCACAGGTACCATATCCATGGCCAGAGACGGTGATCTGTGAAGCCTCGCAGGTAAAGTCTGTGGCTGTCCCATTAATACCCATATATGGCAGCCACATGGTGGAACTGTGTGCATGCAGACACACACACATACTCCAGACACCTAGGGCTAACACATACCCACACACATTACATCAGCATTGGCCCATTCCAATATTCTTGTCCCTCACACACACACGCACACAAACATGTCAATTGGAAGGCTCACTGTAGGCCTCTGGCAAACCAACAACACACCCTGTGCATATGATGAAACCTGTGCCGCCTCCTGTCATCTGTAACATTGATGCAGGAATAGGCTACCATGGTGCTGATGCACAGGGTGTCTTTATAGCAGTAAAGCAATGTTAGCATGTTGTCAGCAGTACAATGTAATGATATGCTTGAAGGTGTAGCTGAGCAGGCATGATTAATTAATGCTATGATTGCCATTGTAGTGCTGTTTACACCAGTGTTGGTTCCAATTGTGTATTGTCCAGACACATGCCACTTGGCTGATGTGTGCAGTATTGGCAGAATGTGTTAGACAGTGGACAGTATGTGTGGGATGTGTGTATCACAGATTTGCAGGTGTACAGTTGTGAACATGGTGAAGGTGCACTGTCTGCATGTATGTGCATAGTGGGCACATGGCCAGGGTGACATGCTCTGTATTACACAGTAACACTCCATAGATTCTATTGGTGGCCAGTATGCATTGTACTACACACATTTCGGAACCTGACTACACATGTGTGTATGACATGATTTGACACTGTGCTGTGGGTGATACTGTTATTAACTGTCATTGTTTTGCATTCTGGTAGTATACATCACTTCCACAGCCTGACCATAACCAATCATTAGATGATGTCTTGCCAACCGACACACAGATGTAGGATACACAGCTACATTTGGATCCTTCGGGTACTATACTATGTCAGTGACCACTGGTATTCACCTGCACCTATTACTGACACCACTCCTGTTTGGCATACAGCTCTCTTAGGTACAAGCAATCACAGTAGGGATATGTCCGTCCACATCTGGTAATGCATACTGTGGCCTATAATGCATTCTCCAGATGACACACACATCCTACACAAGGGTATCATACAGACAGATGCCTGTTGTCAAACCCATGCTGGAAAGCTGTAAGCCAAACTAAGCATAGTCATCCACCTTTACGGAACATATTATCCCCACAGTACCACATAGGTAGTGGCCAATAACATGATGAACAGGTACCGATGTGTACATGCAACCAAGTGTTACATCATCTGTCCTTTGTTAATCACTTTTCCAAAGGTATGTTCAGATCCCTCAGTGGATCACATAAGCAATAAGGGGTCTGCATGCATATCCACAAAGGTTGTTCAACACGTGTTATGAATAGTCATCATTGACAGACTTTGCTGTGTTTGAACAGGTCTGACATATACCTCGGCCATAGACCCTCACACACACATTCCAATAGTAACCGTAATGACTTTGTGTGACACAGATGATCTAGGCCAGGGATCACTGCAGTGGCTGGGCTTGTCACAAGCATACAGATGTGACCTAAGGTCTGAGAAGCAGCAGCACAGTCTGGCAAGGATGACAGCTGTGTTCTTGGAGAAAGCAGGGTTCCCACACATGCAATCATTGAGGTAACATGTACATATATGTATTTTCCACACAGCTAGCTCACATGTGTAATGCATACTGATATGTCATACAGTAGTAAAAGCAAAACCCACAACACATTGACCAACACTAACACACACACTCACCATGTGTAGGATTCAAACCCCTACCTAACTACTTCATGATACTAGAGGAGTATGCATTAACACAACACACTATACACATTACTGGGAGTTTTCTTTTCCACAGGTGTATTTGTAGGATAGTGATATCATCAGACTTGACAAGTTACACCACTTTTGAGGTGTTTCACTACTCCCCTAAAAGGTTTCTCTTTCCCAAGGAGACCACACACTCACACAATTGTCCAGTGCCAGATTCAAACTCCTACCTATTTCCTTCACGATTCTAGAGGAGTATGCATTAACACAATGCACTATACACATTACTGGGAGTTCTCTTTTCCGCAGGTGTATTTGTAGGATAGTGACATCATCAGACTTGACAAAGGTTAGTTTACCACTTTTGAGGTGTTTCACTACTCTCCTAAAAGGTTGCTCTTTCCCAAGGAGAGCACACACAGTTGTTCAGTGCAGGACTCAAACCCCTACCTAACTACTTCATGATTCTAGAGGAGTACGCATTTACACAACGCGCTATACACATTACTGGGTGCTCTTTTTTCCACAGGTGTATTTGTAGGATAGTGACATCATCAGACTTGACAAAGGTTAGTTTACCACTTTTGAGGTGTTTCACTACTCTCCTAAAAGGTTGCTCCTTCCCAAGAAGAACACACATGAACACGCACAATTGTCCAGTGCAGGATTCAAACCCCTACCTAACTACTTCATGATACTACAGGAGTACACATTAAGATGACATGCTGTACACATTACTGGGAATTATTCTTTCCACAGGTATATTTGTAGGATGGTGACATCATCAGACTATACAACGTGGTTACATTAGGTGACATTAGATGGGCTACATTGAAGGAATGAAGGAATGTCTAAACACTTTGGGCATGTGATCATCAAAGGTGAGTTTACTATCTACCTGTGTCCCCAGGGCCATAATGACTTTCTCCGTACATGCTGGATTACCACCTATGTGGTAATTTGTGTGCACTCTGTTTTACCCAAAGGGGATGACTATGCATTCTTTGCCATTCAGCTTGAGGGCATAGTTTTGACAACAGGTATCTGTCTCTGGAAGCCACTTCTGGAGGATGTCTGTGTCATTTCTACAGTCAATTATGGACCACAGTTACCATTCATCTACAAACCTGTTCAGTCATATACCTGCCATGCTTCCTTGTACCTCTGAGCAGTATCTACTGAACAGGTGGGATCCCAGGACCAAGACCTGTGTGATGCCATTTGTGACTGGCTTAGAATTGGACATGGTACCCGCAACTATGAACATGTGTGTTTGATCTGTGAGCCACATGGCCACCCATCCTGTGACATAGCTGTTAATGTTCAAGCCGGTACTCTTGTCCATGATGACAGAGTGGGGAATGGTGTAGTAAGCCCTTAGTGAGGTCCAGGTGTGCTGTGTGGACTACTTTGACCTCCATCTTTGTTCATGGTAACTGTTTTAAATAACTCAACTAGGTTTGGGAGCCAGGCTCTGCCTTTAACAAGGCGAAGTTGTGTAGAGTCCAGTGTCTGGAGATCTCCACTGTCTCAGTGTATGGGTTCCATGACAATTGGCTCAATAGCTCTGTGGACCCGGCTGAGTAGACATGTTGGGCAATGGTTTCCAGGTTCTGTTTTGGCACACCCTTTGTGGAGCTGTTAGTGTATGCCATTCTTTGGGTACATAGCCTGTGGTACAGTTGAGTCTGGACAGTGAATGCAGATGAGTGTGTAGTTCCTTATGGGCCTAGTGTGAGACGCAGCCTGGGACAACATACAGTCACATTGATGCTACGTTCTTAGCTTTGGTGAGGCTTGTCTTTACCTGCATGTCCATAATGTCTGGGTCTCTGCATCCTTCTGTGATGGACACAGGCCCTTTTGGGGGTAATGGGGAGGAGTTTACACTGAACTTGTACTCCTGGATGTGGGCAATGACAGTTGGTTTGGTGTATTTCATTCCTTTTTTCAGTAGCTGACAGCATATTTGGAAGTTGACACCTACATGTCTGGTATAGCAACCAAAGGCTTTGTGGTTGTTATTCTTACATTTCTTGGCTAGTTCTCATTAGAAACCCTCCTTGGATTATTTTAGATTTTCAGACCACTTTGTGAATGTGTTTCTTGAAGTAGAGATAAATATACACATTTGTCCATGGATCCCTTATTATCACATCCGTATTTAGCCTGTGTGTGAGCATGCCCAGTACGACCTTTCAGTATGTTCCTGCCTGACATTTGCTTCATTTCTTTAAGTGTGTGAGCATGCCCAGTATGACCTTTCAGTGTGATGCTGAATGAAATCCACTACATTTGTTGGAGTGTGTGAGCATAGACAGTATACACATTTATACTATATGTGTATGGTAAATCAAGGTGTATTTTTACAGCAGGCCTCACCTTTGTGTCATAGATCAACAGGGAACATGCTGTGCCTGCAGGGCTTCCATGAGACACTTTGCATAGACTTATCAATATTTCTACATACAGGGGGGACAGCTATTCTTTGTACATTTCTACCTGTGGGCACACCGGATTGTTACTGTGGGTGTACATAGGTTGTGGGATTCAACTGACACTTATACACATTTGTTGTGCCTGTACTGCTATGTACAGGACACCATTACAGTCTGTACTGTTGCCTATCGTACTGGCTTGGGGCATACTACTGTACTACAGATCTTAGCATCCATTTTCACATATATTAGCTTGCGACTTCATAGCCTACACATCCCGCATCACAACGCCTGGCCTGATGTTCTCTGTCTGCATAGGCGTGTGGGTGACGTTACCCATTTGCCTCATTAGGGGCATGAGACAGCATTGCTTTGTGTTTGCATTAGTGTACAATTGTCCTGCTGTGTCTGTGCCACTGTAATGCTATCATGGCTTAGTGGTTCAGTACTGTGACTATAGTGCACAGTATACTGGATTTAAGCCCTGTCACTGCTTTTTATTTTCATGCTGGCCAGACCAGACTGCTTAAGGAACAGTAAAGCAGTTATGAGCA
Source organism: Protopterus annectens (assembly GCF_019279795.1). Lineage (NCBI taxonomy): Eukaryota > Metazoa > Chordata > Ceratodontiformes > Protopteridae > Protopterus > Protopterus annectens. The sequence goes on along the minus strand of NC_056737.1, from coordinate 749,933,231 downwards.
TGTTTAACTGACTTTGCTCAACTTTGCCCGACCTTGGCCAACATTGCACGAGCAATTTTGTTTACATATACTAGATATTGGTAACAGCTGCTTAGCACTGCTTTATATTGGTTAAAACATGGCAATCATGCCTCCAGTGGTGCTGCAGGGCTGTCTATGTTGAATGCACATACTACACTCCCTATACATGTTTGGAAACAGGTACTGTCAAGTTAGGCATCCATTTTATTTTATGTGCGAGTCAGAGAGAGAGGTATCATTTCCAGGGTTCCTACTGAGCCAGTGTATGTGCTATGCATTGCCTCTTTGCCAAGGCTAAGGCATACTGGGCATGCCTCCTTCTGCCTACTGGGGCAGGCTCAGATTGTTCCTCCTCTGAGTCACGCTGTGCCTGTGCAGGCCTTGACAATGGTGGGGGGCTGTTTGGCCCTGCCCCATGCTGTTCCTGCTGCAGCTGTTTTCACAGGATCATATTGTGTAGCATGGCACATACCATGACAATTTGGGTACATGTAGTTGGTGAGTACTGCAAGGCTCCACCAGATGTGTCCAGGCACCGGAACCATGACTTGAGCATCCCAAACACACGCTCGATTATATTTCGTGTTTGTGCGTGTGCCTCATTATGGAGTTCTTGTTCTGGTGTGTGTGCATTTCTGATGGGTGTTATCAGCCACATCTCCAATGCGTATCCAGCGTCCCCCAGTAGGTGACCATCAGGGATGTCCCCATTGGCAAATGTCTGGTACAGCTGCATCAGATGCCAGATATGGGAATCGTGGTAGCTTCCAGGGAAGCCAGCACACACATTCAGTATTATGCCCTGGGCATCGCACATGACCTGGCAGTTGATGGAGTGGAAGCCCTTGTGGTTGATGTAGGCCCTACCCCGCTCACCAGCTGGTACTTTGATGTGTATGTGCATGCAGTCAATTGCACCCACTACCTCAGGGTATTCTGCTATTTGGCTCTAGATGATTGTCAGTGTTGAAGTGACACCCTAACCCCGTATGCAAAAATGAGAAAAAGGGGTTATGGATGGATGGTTGAATTGAACATCATGTTACAGGTGGTAATAGATCTATTTTCAACATATGCATGTTGATACATGGTTTCAAGTCAGAACCTTTCCAGTACTGGCAATAACTTATTTAATATTACCTTCTCTATTATTTTTCCACAACATCAAAGTAGACTTAAGGGTCTATATGAGTCTGGGTTTATCCTACTCCCCTTTCCTTTAAAGACAGGTTTGATACACAAGTGGCTCCAATCTTGAGGAATTTCCCTATATTTATACGACCTAATAAATAATAGCTGTAATGTTATTCTAAGTTCTTGTTGAAGTGTTTTCAGGTCATTATTACTAATTCCATCTTATCCCTGTGCTTTGTTTGGATCCAGTTTGTATTGTTATTTTTCAATATAATCTATATTGCTGGCCAATACCTCACGGGAATTGGGGAAATATACATAATCACTGACATGTGCTGACATGGCATACAGGAACTGGTGCAGTACCCTGGATGCTGATGCCTGTGAAATCCCCATCATATCACAAGTTGGTCTCTGGAAGGTACCTGTTGCTAGTATTCTTAGGCCAACACATACCTTGGTTTCCACTGGGATGGGTTCCTCTCTGTTGGCTCTGTGTGTGAGGTGTGGCCTGCACAGCTCAACAATTTGGTGCAGGAGCTCTCTGTCCACTCTATAGCGCTCCACTATCTCCAGCTCATGTAGCCACTGGTAGGTTACCCTGGGTCTGTACACTCTTCTCCGTCTCCTCACTGTGGGTTGCTCAGCAGCATTCACATTGGCACCACCCTCATCATCTTACACATGTCGCCTTACAACAGCAATGGCAGCCCCTAACATTTTTATGCCTCAGTTTAAGCTTTTTAAGTTTTCACTTGTCTTTGTTGACTGCAGTGTTGCAGTGTTTCTGAGAAAAACATGGGAGAATGTTGTTTGCAGAGTTTTAAGTGCTGGGCTGGGCTGGGCTACTGTACTGCCTGTGTAATTGGCTGATTCTGATTGATTTCACCTGGCAGTTCTTCTTGGTTAACTTCCTACCACTTCTTTTCCTTCCTTTTCCCTTTCTGTTTCCACAGGGGGCAGCGCCGCGCAAACAAGTGCAAACACGCACACATGAGCGCACACGTGTGCACACAGGCTTACATGAGCTTACACAGGCTTAGGCGGGTGCACATTCATGTATACTAGCTTAGACGGCTGAACACAGGCTTACACGGGCGCACACCCACGCACACAGGCTTAGATGGGTTTACACGCACACACACGCACACAGTGTAAGCAGCTTTGCAAGAAACTTTAGTGATAGCCACGGTGTACACCTTCGGTTTATGGGTTTCAGTTTAGACAACTGTAGACACACCTCTCCTAGTCCTGAGTAACTCACAGCAAGCACATGCCACTCTGCTCCAGTAAGCTTACAGTCTTTTTGATACATACCCTCTCATGATGTCACCCATCTTCTACTCTGTTCCTCCCCTTATCCTACTCTTACACTCTAGGGACATGGTTCACATAGCAGGAAATATTGGGATTCACTATCCTTATCCTCATTTGCATAGGATTGCCTACTAATGCTTGGTTACATCTCTCACACTGAGCTTCCCCCTTAGCAACCACTACTCAGTACCCATGTTGTCTTCAGCCTGCCATTCACTTGCATGACAGATGAATATTTTGAAATAAATTATATTTGTGGCTTTTAAATTCTTGATTTTCTGATTTTTTAGTGCGCCGCACGTTTGCGCTGCACTATGCTTAAACATTGGAGATCGAGGAAAAAAAATTATTTTTATTATTTTGCAACACATAAAAATGCCACTGGCCATATATTTGGCCATTGGCATGCTTCCTCAACTGGATGCATCCTTTATTTGGAGCTGTCATGGCTCCGTTTTGCTATTTGCAGAAAGGTACTAAGTTGCCAACCGTGTACATTTCTGCAAATAACACTACTCTTACTCAGACAGGTTAGTGTTTCCTGGATCACAAATTTACCTCCTTTGCATAGCTTTCAGCAGCAAATGAGGTAATTTGCATAAACTAAGCCTGTCCGTGCAAGAGTCGTTTTAGGAGCTCTCTTGCATGCCTCTGCTGGCTGTTTCTGGATTGCTCGGCAGACATGTTGGCTGCATGCATCTTACTCTACTCTTAGACTCCGTGCAAGCCTTTGTGAATCCGGCCCCATTTCTCTGTAACAAATAACAGAGCAGATTACATTGAATTAGAAACTGAAGATTCTTCACATCTGATCAGAAAAGATACTATTGTAGTTGGAGATTCAGTTATTAAAGGAACTGATACTTACATTTGCAGAGAAGATAATGAACATTGCACAGTGTTAAAACAGGATGTGATGCATGTCTTAGAATGCCTTATAGTAAGACAGTCTGAATCTGTTTTTATTCATGTCGGTGCAAATGATCTTATCCTCAAGGACTCTCTGACTGTTAGCAAGGAATTTTTAGCCCTCTTAGATTGCATAGTTTGTATAGGTGTCAGGATAGGTTTACTATCATTTCAGCAATTGCACTTTGGGTGAATTATTGTTTCTATGAACCAATGAAGCGGCCAACAAAAATGTTGAATGCAGAAGTGGAGAAAGTTCAAATTCAAGACAATTCAAGCATTCACCACGCTTCCGCAATGCTTTTACTGTGCAACACACAGTAAAGAACGTTTTTGCCCCCCCTGCACCCCACACCCCCTCCTACTTATATATACAAACTCCGAGATCGCACTGCAGTGAGGGAAAGGATACATTTTCCGATCCCCACTATAGTGCGATCTGCATTAAAATGTAGAAATTCACAACAGCAAATTCTGTAGTGCATTCGCTATTGTGCATTTCTACATTTATTTATTCGTTCTTTTAATACTATCGAATTGGGTGTTCGGACTAATGTAAATTGAAAAAAATCCGATTGCCCATTTGATAGTAAATCATTAGGATATATTTTTCATAAATCACATATACAAAGGAGACTCATCACTGTAAATAAAAAGATTTTTTTGGGTAAATACCTACCTGAAAAAAATTATCCATTTTAAAAAATGGAAAAGTGTAGAGCATCCGAGCCTAATTCTCGGCAAACATGCATTCAGACAGGATGGTGTGCACTTTTCAGGATCAGGGAAGAGAATTTTTGCAGCAGATATTTTGCAATATTTGACAAACACAAAATTGCTGTAAATAAAAAAAAAAAGTACTAGGGAGCAGAACATACTAGACATTGTTTGCATTCCTAAAGAAATTACTGTTGCTTCATGTCAAGTTTTACCACCGTTGATGTGCAGTGATCATGGGATTAAAAAGGTTAATTTATTGTTAGATAATTCTGTCAAACTGAAATCTAAACCAATGCACAGAAATTAATAACAGATTATATGGAAGAAAACAGTCACTATGTAAAACTATTTGAAGTGGTGTACTCAGTCAGAAAACTGCAGAAGGAATGTGAAAGTTTTGAAACAGAAAATGAATGGAAAAAAATGAAAAGAAGTTTAACATCAGGTTCTAGGCACACAGCATCTGGAGGATATATTTCAATAAGAACAAGGTACATGATTAAGGTGAGAGACAAAAAATATAAGAAATGGAAAAGAGGTCAAACTACAACTTTGAAAATTGAAATAAACAAGCTGGACAAATAAATTAAGCATAGTGTGAAGTAATATAAAAAATGTTATAGATACATAAAATATGGAAGGAGTAAAAAATATACAAATTGATAAACTGTGTGTAGATTTTAAAATGTATTCTCGGATACAACGGATTATAGATATATTTACAAAATGCAAAACAGTTTGGCTCCACAAAATGTTATCCTAGTGATATTCAGGTAGCCTTAGATACTGAAATCAAATTAGATTATATTGAAAAATAACAATACAAACTGGATCCAAACAAAGCACAGTGATAAGATGGAATTAGTAATAATGACCTGAAAACACTTCAACAAGAACTTAGAATAACATTACAGCTATTATTTATTAGGTCGTATAAATATAGGGAAATTCCTCAAGATTGGAGCCACTTGTGTATCAAACCAGTCTTTAAAGGAAAGGGGAGTAGGATAAACCCAGACTCATATAGACCCTTAAGTCTACTTTGATGTTGTGGAAAAATAATAGAGAAGGTAATATTAAATAAGTTATTGCCAGTACTGGAAAGGTTCTGACTTGAAACCATGTATCAACATGCATATGTTGAAAATAGATCTATTACCACCTGTAACATGATGTTCAATTCAGCCATCCATCCATAACCCCTTTTTCTCATTTTTGCATACAGGGTTAGGGTGTCACTTCAACACTGACAATCATCTAGAGCCAAGTTTACACCACTGGATGGCTAACCCTGTTGTAATTCTTCTTCCACACCACCCACTTGTATGCACACTCACATGTATTGCTGCTTTACAGTGTCCAGTTCATCTACTGCATGTCATTGGAATGTGGGAAGAAACCCACATGAACACTGGAAGGACATGCAGACTCCACAGAGAAGGCACCCCAGTTGAGAATCAAACTGGGGAACCTCTTGCTGTGAGGTGACAACACTATCCACTGTATGACTATGTCACCTATCTGTTTTATAACAATATAATAACAAGCTATGAATAAAAAAAGTGTGCTGTAATGTCACATATATAGATTTAACTTTGGCATTTGATAGGGTCATACACAAACACTGATCAATAAATTATAATAACTAGGAATTGATGTACTCTTGATAAGATGGATAGCTGTATGGCTTACAAATAGGACATGGCAAGTAACATACAGCAATTGGATAGGTGAAATTCTTGATTACATTTGGGGTGTTCCACAGGGCTCTGTTCTATGCCCATAACTGTTTAGATTGTAGCTTTTAGATCTATCTTTTTTCAGCTGAGGTGTTCTACAGTCTGTATGGAGATGACTTGAAACTGGGTAAATTGATTACATGTGTTACAGATACATACAAAAGAACACGACTAAAATGACCATTTGTGCAAAAGGAGAATGGTATGCTGATAAATGCATCAAAAACTAACCATATGAGATTTGGGAGATATAAATTGAAAGGTGAATATTTAATACAGCATGCAGCAATTTAAACTGTAGATTCATTTAAGTATCTAAATATATGGGTAGATCTAGCTTTGAGTTTTTTCTATTCATATCAACTGATTGGTTAATGATAGCTATAGAACCGTAGGTTGTATAAAAAGATTTATAAAATGTAGGAAGTCAGAAAAGATGAAGTCATTGTTTGTTGGTTACATTAGACCCAAACTAATAACCTTATAAGAAAAGAAGCACGAGTAAACTGGAAAGAGTGCAGTGAAAATATACCAATGGTATCCATGGATGTGAAAATTTAAGTTATGATATACTAAAATATATGAACTTTTACAGTGTCTCATATAGATATTTAAGAGAAGACCTCATTCAGTTATATAGGGCATTTAGAGACAACTACCTCTGGGAATATTTGGGGTTATCAAAAAGTAGTAGACTAGTGGATGGGGACTAGGGCATTTATACTGGGCCTGGCACCCATGTCCCTCATGCACAGAGTTAGCTTATACATTTCTATCTCTAAATTTTCTATTTGGATACAGAACATCATTATTCTATTGGGAAAACTTGGCTAGGCTTAGAAATGGCCCCCAGGTCATTAACCTAGTAATAATGTATGAATCTGTGAATCTATTAAGTAGAGAATCATTAGAGAATTATGCAGAAGATTCTACAGTAACGAGAAGTGTACTAATTGCTTGCCTGAGAGAGCAGCAGATGCATGGCATAGACTATCAAATTACATTAAAGTAAGCACTAGTTTAGATATGTTTAAGAACAGCCTGGTCACTTATTATGGGAACAAGGGTTTTTGTGTATTGGCAAGCTACAAGGGCATTAATGCTCATGCTCGAAATATTTGTAAGTATGTAGGCAAAATTGTCCATGCAACCAGAAATTAATTAAACTCTTCAAGAAATGAAACATACCCATCTTATCAATGAAAACAAAGGTAACTGTTTCAAAAAATGGCATGGCCATGCTAAATATTCTGTTTTATTAGGCCTTCGCATTAATGATGACTTTTTTAATGCTTTGGTGTTTATAGTAACTAATATTGATGGTGATGTGCAATAGCTGATAAGTCTATGTTTGGCTGTATACATATATATATATAAATATAAAGGTTTACCATCATATGGTCAAACTCACATTGCTCAACCATACATTTTACAGACTTTTCTCTGCAAATCCCGTAATGCTGAATGGTTGGAATGTCGTAAAAACACCAAGATCGACATTTCCAACCACTCTACACCCTAAAACAAGTGCTAACATGGGTCAAAAAGGGGACAGGATTTTGCGATTTGCAACACTTGCAATCGCATTTTTGACATGTTGCTGCACTCCTTTCGGCCATACCCACTCGAACACCCACTGGTCGATCATATGCATGTTCAGCAAATATATATATATATATATATATATATATATATATACATACACATATATATGTGTGTGTGTGTATATATATATATATATATATATATATATATATATATATATATATATATATATATATATGCTGTACAATGCTTTTTTATGTAATTGTGCCTTATATTAGCTATGGCTGTTTTAATGTTTGCAGACTTATACAAACGAATTTAGTGTGCAATGTTTGAAGCATTTCAAATGTTTATTTTTAGACTGTATAGTCCCTCTGTAATGCTTTATTTTACGTAAATGTACTTTATGTTTTCTTTTTCAGAGATGTTTTCTTTGTGTTTTTCTACATTGTATCTGCCTGTTTGTGGGTCAGCTCTTGGCTGAAAAGAGTCTTCAAACCAGCACACCTGCTCAGTTAACAAATGCAAAATAAAACAAACAAAAAACATGAATAGGTGTAACTGTTTAAAACTTCAGTAAATCTTGGCACAAAAAAGATCAGAGGATGAAAATCACAACCTTATACCCATCCACAGCATTTAAGACACATTACATTAATTACCTCACATTTATTATACTTTCCTACTTCCAGTGTTTATAAACATATTATTAGGATCTATATTGCTTTCTTTAGTACACTCTTGGAAGAAATTAATTGACATACTTTGCAGTAGTTAAATTGTACCAGTTGTTATGCAGACTAAAAGCTTTCTATAATCTTAGAAAATATAAACCACAATGTTCCTGAATATTTCAATATCCAAAGGGAAGTTGGTGTCACATTTCTTTTTTGTAATTACTTTTTTCAGTGTCAATATTCATTGCCTGTTTAATTTTAGTTTATCGGATTACAGATATAATACTTGGAATAAGGTACAGTTAATCAGACCAAAATATAATGAAGGCAGTTTACTCCTGCTAAGAGATTGCTTAAGAATGTTATTTCTCTGGCCTCCATAGTTCATTTCATTAATAAGTAGTGATGTGTTTTTCAGTAATACATTAAACATAAAGACTGACTTCTTTATATGTTGATGTATTATAACTGAATAACTATGAAAGCACCATTAGATTATTGTTCAAATCTAATTAGCCAGCTTTTTGTTATGGCAGATTTTCATTTTATGATTTAATTTTTTGGGGCACAACTGCTTTGCCTGCAAGCTAGTACTGACTGAATAAAAATAGTACATTATACTAGCATTTTAAAATTACTCTGCATATTAAACTGCTTATTCAAGAAAAGTTTAAATGGATGTGCATAGGTTACGTAAATGCATATAACTTATTAGTAATGTCATTCTTAGTTTTATGATAAAAATTACAATAAAGCATTTTATACTTTGCTGATCTGCATAGCTGCATCAGTATAATGTGCTAGTTTGTAGAAAATTAAAAGTTAAAGCACCATCTGAACAGCAGTCATGGATCTTAATAATGGAACACTATCTATGAAAAAGTATATGTTCTACCTGCAGAGACGTGGGTATTCCTTACATACCTTAAACAAGCCACACTAACACCTCTCTTCATAATGACCTTTTGGGCTAGTATATTTACATATCAGTGGAAGAGTACTGACCTTGATGCTGCACAGAAGCTAGAAATAGATGGACAAAGAATTCTCACATACCCCTCAGCCTCCCTGGAGGGTTGCTGATACTGGGGAAATAGGAACTGTCTAAATTCTGATGTTCAAATATTGAGTAAAGGTCTGTTTTCTGCACAGTTTATATACTGAAAATCTCTGTAAGTAGAAGACTCTACGTTAATATTTGTTGATACACATATTTAGCAGTATAGTGAAATAGTGGAATTTTTAACTTTTGTGTACATATATACATGTGCATATCTGTGTGTGTGTGTGTGTGTGTGTGTGTGTGTGTGTGTGTGTGTGTGTGTGTGTGTGTGTGTGTGTGTGTGTGTGTGTGTGAGTGTGTGTGTGTGTGAGTGTGTGTGTTAGAATGGCTAACACATTTGTCCTAGTAAGAACCATATACTATTGATATGAGCATACCTTTAAATATGATATTGGAATCACTTAAATAATGAAATGTAACCAGTTACTTGATTATTTAATCCGTCTTTGAAGATTACTTATAGATCTGAACTGACTTATATGATGGTCGTGATCTTAATAGTGGGTGTTATACGTCCATTTATTTGACTACCCTTAATTAAGGTAAACTAATTTTCTGTCCATGTATTAATGTTCTGGGGATTTATATCATGTGTGTTCTCCACTTGCACTGGAATATAAATGTTATGGCACTCCATTAGGTGTCTTATTCTTTCTATTTTCTTAATTAAATATAGGTACTTTGTGAACTTGCTTCATCAGCAAAGAGAGATAAAGCTCTGGCTTTTTGCCCTGTTTAACCAAGTTCAAGTAGTAAGCCCAGGTGCTTAGGCAGCTGGCTTTAGAGGAAGGAGCAGCAAATGTCAACAATGTCAAGAAGCCATGACTGATTTTCCTGTAGAGCAGGATAACCATGCTTGTGTGGCAGCTTGTCTGCGGACCTGGGAGCAGCATGTGAGTTAGCATTCATGCATGTTTATTTATGAGCAAGCACTAGCCAAAGTTAAGGCCATGACAATGGGGGAGGGCTGTTTGGTAGTAATCATTCCACCATAGCAATGGCATAGCTCCACACTTTACTCCCACATGTATCAGAATGAATGTGCCTGGCAGCTTTTTCTGGATCATGGAATGAATGGGATGGTCACTTCTTGCCTCGCTGAGGAATGACTGGTGTGGGGGCTTGAGAATATTTTGCTGTGTTGAGCATTTGTTGGGGCATTAAAAAAAACAAGAACATGCACTTTACATTACACAGTGGTAATAATAAGACAGGATCCTTTACAACAATTTGCATAAGCAATTAATGAAGAATACAAACAGTTGCATGAATGGTTTTATATGCCTTAGCTATGCGTTTGGGTATTTCAGCTCACATATACCTTTGTAGCTCTCTTTCACAATTATTCTTTCTTTTTAGGAGACAGAATAAAATGCTGGACTATCTTTGATTGATATATAAATATATGTATATATATATATATATATATATATATATATATATATATATATAGTTCCCTATCAGAAGCCTGAAACACTATAAGCCTGAAAATCAAAATCCTGAAATCAAAAGCCTGAAAATTCAAAATCCCGAAAACCCAAAATCCTGAAACTCAAAATCCTGAAAACACAAATAATGCTCATATGTCACTATAAAGACACTAATATCTATCAACTGACCCTGACCCTAACCCTAACCCTAAGGTCCGTCACTATCGCACACTCACCTGACCCGCGCCCTAACCCTAACTCACTTAAACCACCCCTAACCCCAATATTTGTCACTATTGCATACATGCCTAACCTGCGCCCTAACTCACTTAAACCGCCCCTAACTCTAACATAAAACCAACCGCACACTTACCTGAACCCAACGCATGACCTAACACCACAGGGCTAACAATAGCAAAGCCACAATGACGTCAGTATGTCCATTTTGTGTTTTCAGGATTTTGAATTTCAGGATTTTGGGTTTTCGGGATTTTGAATTTTCAGGCTTTTGGTTTCAGGATTTTGATTTTCAGGCTTATAGTGTTTCAGGCTTCTGATAGGGAACTATATATATATATATATATATATATATATATATATATATTTTTTTTTTTTTTTTTTTTTTTTTTTAACATTAAATGACTTTTGGGATATATAATAGGCATCACAGAATAGTAAGCCTGGAATACATTAAATCAAACCTCTACTGCTTTTCCTATTAGAATGCAATTCTGCCTACATTATGAGGATAAAACCCTTTTTCCCAACCTGAGGTTCAGTTATTCATCTAACAAGTCAGAAAGAAGAGAATAAGCTGATAATCATAAACAATTAAATTAGGTCACAGGATCATAGACTGTACAAAATAAATTAGTCCAATGGCAATTAAAGCCTTGCCAGCAACCACTGTCATATGGCATCTCCTGCCACCAGAACAGCTGAATAACATAGGACTTATGCTTAAAAAACTATTTGACTATTTCAGCTCACAAATGCCTCTGTAGCTGTCTTTCCCAATTTTTCTTTCTGTTTATGAGACAGAAAACCACATTGTATTTGCCTTGTTTTTTTGTTCTGTTATAATGTAAACATTGAATGATTTTTAGGATATACTATTCTTCATATAACAGTAGCTCTGGAATGCATGAAATTGCTGCTTTGGGTATACTGTGATGTATCAGAGTATTATATTTGATTGATCAAGGACCATGTTATTGTTTTACTGGTTGTTTTGGGTCCTCTATAAAGCTGATGCATTTGAGCAAAGCTTAGCTCAGCACAGCTGGTTTTAACATTGCCCTGTATAGACACAGACATCCAGAGTTTACATTTTTCTTATACAACTACATCTATAATTTCCTAAATCCCTAGCTGTGCACTGAGCAGTCAGTTCATGCACTGAGTTGCTACTTTGTTTTCTGACCCCCTCCCCCCGAGCTTGACCATAGGAAGTTTTACGTAGTCTTGATAGTATCTTTACTCCTACAGCAGCCAATCAGGTTTGGTAGGTTAGAGGCTGTGCAGATGAGCGTAGAGTCATCTGCATATTGTACAAGAGTGGCATGCTTGTATGCAACATGTAGGTCATGTATAAATTTGTTAAACAAGAGGGGGTCCAAGTATGGAACCTTGTGGCACTCCTAGAGTAATGGGTGGTAATGAAGAGTATTCTTGCTGCAATTTGACTGCTTGGACTCTATCTGTTAGGTAGGTGTTAAACCAGGAGAGGGAGGCAAGGAGGGACCGAAGGAGGAGAGTTTTAGCAATAGTTTATGGTAAGAGATGGTGTCAAATGCTTTGCAAATGTCCAGGAATATGGAAGATACTAGGTTTCCGGTATTTCTGGTTTTACTAATGATATCAGAAAAATGAAGTAGAACTGGAGTGGTACTATGCTTGGGACAAAAAACATGTTGCTTGGGGGAGAGAAGGTTGATTATGGTAAGGTAATTGAGAATGGGTACACTTTTCTAATATTTTAGACAATGGTGACAGTAAGGAAATTGGTCTGAAGTTGGAGTAGTCAGCAGAGGGTCCTCCTTTATGAAGAGGAAGTATGTATGCCTTCTTCCAAATTCCTGGGACATGAGATTCTAGTATGAATCTATTTATTAGTACAGATATTGGCTATGTTAGAGCTTCAGCTGCAGTTTTTAGAAATTCAGGGGGAAGGTTGTCTGCAGCAGGGCTAGTCATTTTTAGTTTTATGAGATATTTTCCTTTGGTGGAGGTATGGACAGGTTTGAGTGAGAAGTGGGTTTCCGCTGCATTTTCTAGGTGGAGTTGGATTGGTTTGATGGTGGGGTTGTCTTTGATAAGTAAGGTTATAGCTTGAAGGAAGTATATGTTAAAGTTATTAGCAACTATTGCTGAAGTGTCTTCTGAGGAGGAAGTGGATTGTTGAATTTGGCCTTGATTTAGTAGATTTTGGACCAATGACCAGATTTTTTTAGGATTATTTTGGTGTGTCTACCATAAGTTAAAACAGTGGAGCTTTTTTCATATTTTATGCCGTGTTTGGTTTTACTTCTTATCTGTCCATAGTGTAGACGTTTTTCCTGAGATTTATTGGTGTGCCACACTTTCCATGCCACATCTCTAAGCACCATAAATTGCCTACTGGATTTAGGTAGCCATGTTGCTGGATTAAGTTTAACCCTTTTTCTCATGATGGCTTTGTCTAAAGGAAGCTTTTTTAACATAGTCCAAATGTATAGCTTGAGTGTGAAGATGAAATTGTCTACATTAAAGTTGGATAGATTACGTACATTCTCATATGTAAGATGTTTTAGTGATCTCATACAAGACTGTTAGCAAAACTAGGCAGGTGGTCACTTATGTTGTCAGACAGTGTGCCATTGTTATAGATATGACTGGGTTTACTTGAGAGAATCCAGTCTAGTGTAGTGGCCTTAGAGGCGGGCTTTTTATAACTTGTGGGGGTTTTTATCAGCTGAGAGAAGCTATACAGGTTAATACTGGTTGTGGGGGTACCATATACAGTTTGGGCCCAATCTATGTTAAGGACCCCAAAGATGATGGTTTCTTGGGACATATTGGTAGATGCCCAGGATAGTATGCCCTCTGCTGTGCTGATGTTATTGCCAAGGAAATATTTAAGTCTATGATACATACTGTCTTATAAGCATTTAGCTTGAGTAAGGCAATAAGAATCTCTGCATTATTGAATGATGGATAATTTTTCTGATAAAGGATTATGTTCAGGTATCTTGGTTATATAATAGCTACCCTACCTGCTTTTTGGCATATACAGTCTGCTAGAAGGTTATTATATCCTAGTGGCAGGATTTCAGTGACTTTGATTTCAGGTTTTTGCCATAATTCTATGATAGTGAGGATGTCAAGATTATAATGAGATATGAAAGCATGCAGCTCAGTTACCTTGTTACAGATGCTTCTACAGTTAATGTTTATAAAGTTTACACTTGTTTTACCAAAGTTGCAGGAGTGAGGTGTTATATTATTACATGCTGTGTGTGAGATGAATGTTTTTATATGAAAATGAGTATAGTAAAGGCACTGTGTGTTATCTTCATTCCATATTTCAAACATGCACAGAGGCATACTGTAAGATTCAAAGAAATGTTCACTGCTCAAAGGCCACATTATTGACCGATTAGTATGTGTCTGAACAGAACACTAACACTGTTAGACTTGATCCTAGGGGCTCCTGTGTCACATCATTAAAGGCACCCCCCTTCATATTCACATTCACACACACACACACACACACACACACACACACACGTGCACACACACGTGCACACACACACACACACACACACACACACACACACACACACACACACACACACACACACACACACACACACACACACACACACACCTGAGCCCCACAACTTCACTTAACTTGCCTGCACCACAAGTCCTCCCGTTGGAGTGAATGGCTGACCACTTTATTTTTATGTTGGTCACATTTTCCTCCTAAATTATAAATTTCCTCAGCCGAGTGAGTCTCTGACATGCTGGACTGAGTAAATCTGGAGCTGCAAACATTTCTGGGGGAGATGACGTATTTAATTAGCATTATCTGCTTCCTACCTGAACTGATACATTAGCATGTGACTTCACATTAACCTGGTGAACTTGGGCATTCTGAAGCAGTGTAGCAACTGCCTCAGGTACACAGACAACTCTCTCCTCTTACATCCCAACACTCAGACTTGTGAGCAATGCACTTATATATCCAAATTGGAAGCCATGCACTCTCAAGCCAAGACCAGAATAGCTGGTCAAGAGGAGAAGTTCAACACCTGCACCACACCACATGCAACAGATAGCCCTCCAGAACACCCACCATCACAGCTCTCACATGAAAACACAAACCACACACCCACCTTCATGGAGGCTTTTAATAGAAATCTACCCAAACAGCAAAGACCTCCAAGGTAGAAATGCACTCAACCACCACAACACGGCACAAACCACAAGACACATAGCTCACCTACACAGTGTGCCCCTTAACCTAAGCCCCTAAGGCAAAACAGCTTGCCCAATAGGCTAATCATAGCTGACTCAATAGTGAGGCACACTGATGTCCCACTCACTAGGATGAATAAGGAGAAGGTAACAGTCAGCTGTCTATCAGGTACCAGAATCTGACACATAACATATGGACTCATATCACTCCACGACAAGTACAAGTATGACTCTGTCACTGTTCATGTGGGTGTGAATAACCTGAGACGACCCTCCCTGGACTACATGAAAAGAGACTTGGAGGAGCACTTGGATTATATGACCCAGGCAGGTATGACCTTAGCACTGAGCAGCATCCTACTGTCTCCCAGAATGATACCGCAGTACAAGCAGAAAATGATTGACTTCAACAATTGGCTAAGTTTATGGTGTCATTCTAAGGGGGATCCAGTATCTGTCTGCTTGGAATGACATGATTGACAGACCTCGATGCTTTGCCAGAGATGGCCTGCATCTGTCACCCCTGGGTTTCCAGGTACTGGCTAAGGCTCTTGCCACCCCTATAGTGCCTTTTTTAGGTGGTGTTCCAAAGACCAAATTACCACTGTGACAGCTATAAATAAATGTAATCTGAGGGTCATGCTGCTCAACGCTAGAAGTCTAAATCTCAAGATGAACTCACTTGAAGCATTCTTCAAAATGGAGAACATTTGTGCTGTAATGGAGATCTGGTTTAAAGCAGCAGAAAGCACTCCTGCGCTACCAGGCTATAACTCATTCCATACCTTTCAGCCCTGAAACATGGACTGAAGCTCCAAAGGCAGTGGTGTCTCCATATTCATAAAGGATATGCATACCTCTAGACTAGTAGCCCAGCATAATGCATCTGAAATACTTCAGGTACAACTAACATTGGGTAAGACTGCAATCCAGGTCATAGTCTGCTATAAGTCCCCAATCATGCCCCTCGATTCTAACTCCACGTTCCTAAGCACCCTGGAATCTATCAAGGTCCAACCCAGCACTCTCTTACTAGGAGACTTCAATTACCCATCCATAAACTGGGAAAACTTCTCAAGCACCAATGCACTGGCCCAACACTTCCTGGAATTTATCACTTCCAATGCCCTGGACTAGCTCATTTTTACCCCCACTAGAGAAAGCAACATCCTTGACCTATTTATTACTAACATGGGCAACTGTTGCTCTATACCAATAGTCAATTTCTCCCTGGTTAGATCCAACCACAAACTAATCACCATGAAAATCCACATCTCACCTACACCACCCACAAAGGTATCCACTGTGAAAAACTTCTCCAAAGCTGACTTTGGACTCCTAAAACAGAGGTGGCTAACTTTACAGCACCCATGCCACTGGAAAATAGATGCATGACAGCCAAATTATACACCAATGCAGTGTACGGAAACATACATAAATGCATGGAACTAGCCATACTCAACAGAACCAAGACACTCTCCTTCAAAAAAAGGAAGCCAATCTGGTGGTCCCCTGCCATTAATAAACTCTGCAACAGAAGGATGAAACTGTTGCAGAAAAAGGTGAAGTCCAAAGACTGGAAAAACTCCTTTATTAGCCTCAAACAAAAGTTGAGATCCCTCATCAAAACCTCTAAAGCCAGTTATGAAGGCAGAATTGTGACAGACATTAAAAACAGCCACAAAGCTTTCTATAGTTATAGCATGAATCTTCATGGCAATACCCAGGTTTGCTCTGAGTTACTGCACAATGGTACCTCCTGTACTGAGTCAACAGATATTGCCAACATACTGGTCGACAGATTCAGTGCCAACTTTACCCCCCCAAAGGAAAAATCACAATACCAGAGGAATGCCAGGCACCAAGCATTACTGCAGCACAGGTTAAAGCTGCATTGGCCAAGGCCAAGAATACAGCTTCCATGGGACCCAACAATATCCCTGGATGTGTTCTACATGAAATACAAAGTGAGCTGGCACCACGTCTGTGTGCCCTGTTCAATCACCACCTCACCTCAAGCTTTGTCACTACCGAATGGCACACTACCACAGTCATCCCTCTCCATAAATGCGGAGCAACTATAGACCCTAGGAATTATCGCCCCATTAGCCTGATGAGTCTAATATTTAAGGCTATGGAGCACATCATCATGGACCTAATTAACAAGGATATAGGGAATCTCCAAACTCTAGTTCCCACGCAGTTTGGTTTTTGTGAAAGGTAGATCATGCCTGCTCAGCCTGGTTGACTTCTTTGAGTCAGTCACCAGAGCTGTGGATGAGGGCAAGGCAGTTCATACAGCCTACTTTGATCTGGCCAAAGCCTTTGCTACCATTCCCCACTCAGGAATTATTGATAAACTCACCAAACTAGGTATCAAGCCCTATATCACTAGGTGAGTTGCAAATTGGCTCACAAATAGAACCCACAGTGTGAAAGTAGCGGACTCCAAGTCAGACTGCCGACCAGTCATGATTGGAGTCCCACAGGGATTGGTCTTTGGTCCTCTCCTGTTTGGTATCTATGTCTCAGAAGTCCAGGCCAACACAGAGAGACTATAGCTGACTAAGTTCGCAGATGACTACAAGCTGGGAGCCATTATTAACTCAACAAGTGATGCAGACATCCTATAGAAAGGCCTCACTGAGACCAATGACTGGTGTTGAAACCACAGCCTTAAGCTTAATGCCAAAAAATGCGCCGTCATCCCCTTTGGGAAAAACTCAGTTCCCACTAATTACCACATTGATGGGAGCCCACTGAACACTGAAGACATTATAAGAGATCTGGGGACACAGGTTGACAGCAACCTCTCCTTCGACCACATTGCCACTGTGGTCAGAAAGTCCTTCTATGTGGTACATCTCATTACCAAGGGTTTTGCATACAGGAAGAAAGAGGTCATCATCTCTCTCTATTCTTCCCTCATTAGGCCAATCATCGAGTATAATGCTCCATTTGGCATGCACCTCACTAGACACATGCAACAGCTGGAAAGACCACAAAAGTACCTCATGAAGAGGAGCCTAGGCCTTAAACACATGTCCTACATGGGCAGACTCAAAAAACTACAGCTATTCTCTGTCTCATATCGTCTACTAAGAGGCAATCTCTGCTTGGCTTACAAAGCCATGTCCGATCCAGCTCTGTTAGAAATGCTACATCTAAAGAAATCCAAATCTTTCTGCATCACATGCTCCAGAGACCTCAACCTCATTACCACAATCAACAGAACATGCTGGAGGGACAGGTTCATAACCCAGACACTGCCCATCCTCTGGAATAGACTTCCAATACATGTCAAGCAGAGCACCTCACTGGCCCTCTTCAACAGAAATCTTGATGAGTGGATGGGAAATAGAAAGTTCACCCTGGGAATCCCTGCAGTGGCTCTACTTGATAGAGGCACTGGGAACTAACGTTGGGTGGTACAATGCCAGGCCA
Source organism: Protopterus annectens (assembly GCF_019279795.1). Lineage (NCBI taxonomy): Eukaryota > Metazoa > Chordata > Ceratodontiformes > Protopteridae > Protopterus > Protopterus annectens. The sequence continues at coordinate 749,914,771 of NC_056737.1, read as the reverse complement.
CTTCTATGGGCTAGGCTTGTAAAGGCGCCAGGGTCACTGGCCTAGTACACACCTATGAACCTATGAATATACAGAACTGCTGTCATTGTTAATGCCCACACAAGGAGTAAACCTCTGCAGAAGAGCAATCTCTGAATCACAGAAAGGCTTAGAATGAATCTTAGAATGCAAAAACATTCTGAGCTAAGGCTCCCACATCGTACTAGGCCTTTCTGAATTCCAGAGAGTATATAATATAGTCATTAATTCTCACATACATCACACCACAGCATAATTACAGGGTTCATTCCAGCAGAGTGGAGAACTGCCATTGTCATCCCCTTGCACAAAGGTGGTGCCACTACTGACCCAGGAAACTATCATCCCATTAGTTTGACAAGTCTGATCTGTAAAGCCATGGAGCATATTATTATGGATTTCATAAACAAGGACATAGGCAATCTCCAAACACTTGAACCCACCTAATTAGGATTCATCAGGGAAATATCTTGCCTACTGAACCTAGGTGACTTCTTTCAGACTGCCACCAAGGCCCTGGATGAGGGAAAGTTAGTACATACAGCTTACCTTGATCTGGCCAAAGCCTTTGACACAATCCCCCACTCAGGAATCATCGAAAAGCTAACACAACTCAGTGTTAATCCCTATCTTGTCAGATGGGTGGCCAACTGGCTCACAGATAGGACCCACAAGGTCAAAATATGTGCCACCACCTCCAACAGCAGACCTGTCACTAGTGGTGTTCCCCAGGGATTTGTCCTGGGACCCCTACTGTTTGGCATCTACTTTTCAGAGGTCCAGGCAAAGACAAAGGGACTGTGGCTGACCAAGTTTGCAGATTACTGTAATTTGGGTGCTGTCATTGACTCCCAAAATGATGTTAACATACTACAAGAGGGCCTCACAGCTACAAATAACTGGTGCCAAAGTCAAGGCCTTAAGTTAAATGCAAAAAAATGTATTATCATACCATTCAGCAAAAACACGGCCCCTACTGATTACTACATCAATGGCAACTTCCTAAGCACAGAACCTGTGGTGAGAGATCTGGGTACTCAGGTTGACAACAATCTCACATTCGACCATCATGTGGCAGCAGTGGTCACAAAAGCCTTTTACTTGGTTCATCTCATAAGTAAAGGGATTGCATCCAGAAAAAAGGAGGTTATTACCTCTCTGTACTCCTCCCTCATTAGACCCATGATTGAATATAACGCCCCGTTTGGTATGTACCTCTCCAAACACCTGCATCAACTGGAAAGGCCACAGAAATACCTCACAAAGAGAATCCATGGCCTCCAACTCCTATCCTATGTGGAATGGCTCAAATCACTATCAATTTACACTGTATCATACAGATTGCTCAGAGGTGATCTGTGTCTTGCCTACAAGGTAATATCGGACTCAGCCCTACTAGAGTTGCTCCATATCCATAAGTCTAACTCGTGGCATATTACCTGCTCGACAGGCCTAAATCTAATATGCAACATCAACAAAACCTGCTGGAGAGAAAGGTTTGTCTCTCAGAGGCTGCACCATCTCTGGAATAGACTTCCCATACATGTCAAACAGAGTACCTCACTGACCCTCTTGATGCGCAACATTGATGAGTGGTTGGGAAACCACAAATTTGTCTCAGGGTTTCCACCTCTGTCCTTCACTGACAGGGGTGACAGGTGCTGACTGAGGCTTCTTTTTTGGGGATAAACTCTTGGCTGGGCTTGTAAGGGCCCCATGGCCATTAGCCTAGTAACCTCCTATGATCCTATGATAAAATAGAAAGGATAGGAGGTGTTGCATCACGTCATACTGTAACACAACTCATCCGTACTCTATGTGCAAAATATCCATAACACATAGGTGTTGCCGCACAAGGTAGCTAGATAGATAGATAGATAGATAGATAGATAGATAGATAGATAGATAGATAGATAGATAGATAGGCAGGTAGACAGAGAGGTAGATCTGCTGATTTCATTCTGAAAAACGAAGAACATATACTGCAAAAGGTTTTAGTAATGTCCTGGTTAGGGTTAATTATACAGTGCTTTTTGCACGGAATATAACTTAAATTGAGGCTTTGTCCAAATAAAATAAGAATTGTTGCATCCCTCATGAAGTAGAGTGGCATACCATCAGTTCAGTAACATCACTTTCCACCTTTGTTCATTTATTTTCCAGTAAAAGGAGATAGTTTCTAAAGTGAAAAGGAAATGGTGGTTAGGAAAAGGGAATGGGAAACTGAGAAAGAGGTAGAGGTATAAAATCAACTGACTCATATTATTAGTGTTAGAAATCAGTAACAGTGGGCCAAAAAGCATTGGGCATAGAGTTGGAGTAACACTCTATGCTGAGCAGCTATACTGTGCCTGATTCTAAAAATATATATTTTTGGTACCCCCATTCAGCTTATACGAAATATATAAAACTTAAATTGAGGCTTTGTCCAAATAAATAAGAATTGTTGCATCCCTCATGAAGTAGAGTGGCATACCATCAGTTCAGTAACATCACTTTCCACCTTTGTTCATTTATTTTCCAGTAAAAGGATATAGTTTCTAAAGTGAAAAGGAAATGGTGGTTAGGAAAAGGGAATGGGAAACTGAGAAAGAGGTAGAGGTATAAAATCAACTGACTCATATTATTAGTGTTAAAAAGCAGTAACAGTGGGCCAAAAAGCATTGGGCATAGAGTTGGAGTAACACTCTATGCTGAGCAGCTATACTGTGCCTGATTCTAAAAATATATATTTCTGGTACCCCCATTCAGCTTATACGAAAGACGATTGCTAGAGCACTATGGTCAATTCTAAAAGAGGAATCAAGCCTTCTATGTGGACTGAAATCAGAGTTGTACATTGATGAGGTTCACCAGTGTACAAGGCTGATAGACTGTAGATGGAGAATCCCATTTAAGTCAATGGGACAAGCTGTTGAAGCAGCAGCTCCACCTGTATGTTGGACTAGATACTGTACGCAATACCCAGTGCATTATGCCTAGTTGGGTACATTCTGAAGTGGGCGTTGTACTCAATAATTGGTCTGATGAGGGCTGAGTGTCACTGCACCTATATGTCAGACCTGGTATTGTAGGTCACAATACCAGGTCCAACATAACAGTAAAGCTGTCATGCTTGAGAATTTTGCAGGCAGATTCATCAGTACATTCAATATTCAATCACAAAGAATGGTAAAAATTGTACACAGAAACAAAAAACAGTCCAAGCAAAAGAAATGAATGGTTCACCAAACAGTTGTGTGAAACACAATACTGTCACAATGATAATTAAAGATAAAAGACAAAAATGCAGAACCAAGCCAGAACAGATCAGATGGATCAAAAATTAGTACATATAATCCGTCAAGAAGTAAAAAAACATTTATTTGGTGGTTAGCGCTTTCACAGTACTTCAAGACTGCTTCATCAGACAATCTTCTTCTTTCGGCTTTTCCCAGTTAGGGGTCACCACAGCAGATCACCTGTCCGCTCATGATTGGCAGTGGAGTTTTATGGTGTCGAGTTGCCAGCCCAGCACCCAAACTTCCATAGAAGGCACACACACACATGCAATCATGCCTGGGCCAATTTAGAGTGTCAAATCCACCTACGGCATGTCTTTGGGATGTGGGAGGAAACTGGAGCACCCGGAGGAAACCCACGCAACCACAGGGAGGACATGCAGACTCCACACAGAAGGCACCCCAGCCAAAGATTGAACTGAAGAACCTCTTGCTGTGAGGTGGCAGCACTAACTGCTGCACCACCGTGGTCTTCATCAGACAATACTCCATTGAAATCAGTTCATTTTTAAAAAGGATTCAACCAATAAAAATCCTTAATCAATTATTCAATCTATAAATGACATCACTGGATCTCTTTCTTAAAGCAGAAGCATATCAAACTGATAGAAACTTTGTATAGGTTCATAGGTTCATAGGTTAGTACAAGGCTAACTGCCCTTGTGAGCCACTTTAAGCCTAGCCAGTTATCCCCTGTGAGATTCAAACCCTGTACCTTGTGTTTGCAAGGCAAACACCTTAACCATTAGGCCACCCTCCCAACCCCTGTATATAGCAATACAATACAGTCAAAACATGTCCCTATCTAAAATCACATATAAAAACTCTCTCCACATAAAAATATATCTATATAAAGAATATATGTAACAAGTATACATATAAAATATATATCTAAAGAATTATGTACATATAAAGATGTATGCATTATAAGTATGTGATATATAAAATGAAAGCAATGTTAATACATATATAAATATAAAATGTATATACATGAAAGATACTATATTTATGTCACTTGGGCAGGCTTCTATTGTTAAGTATCGGCTTTATACAAATCTTATCATTGGTAAAAAATTTAATTTCCGCATACAGGTGGAGTGGTACTGTAGGTGTTCAGAGTCAGAGGGTACAAATGCCTGGTTTCTACCCATGTGAGGTTGCATATACTGACAACTGTCTCCTGAGCTCTTATTGGGAAGGATTGCTTTGCTGTATTTTTGAAGATAGAATTAATTTCTTGGTGGGCATGCCCTACTCTCTTCTTGGATGGACAGGGTGAATGCTGCATTCACCAGTTTTATGTACAGGCAGAGCTGTTGTGCTAGACAACCTCAAATGTTCATATGTTTAATAGATGATTACTAGGTTAATGAACCCAGGAGGCGTTTATAAGAGTTGCCAAGCTTCCCAAATGTATCTGACAATTTTGATACCCTAGAATTATTTTAAGGGATATATGTAGACTAACAGAGTCATAGGTGCAGACCAGAAGTACATTTTTGATTTTCCATCTACTGGTCTAAGTTACACTTGAATTAGGGTAGGAAAGATCTCTGCTTTACATGGATGGGAAGCCTGTATCTCTGAGAAACATATCTGTCCCTTCAACATGTCCTACTTATTTTGCAGTTGTTGTTTAGGTCCATAGATTGGGTAATTCTGATTATATTTATTTTGTGGACATGCAACAGGTACATCAGAGAGGGCTCAGCTATTGATATTGATAGACACGTGATATTTATGCCCTGTATTCTTTTTGTGAGAATCTCTGTGGACAAACCAGTCATTGCATATGCCCAGTCACGTACATACTGAAGTGGGCATTGTACTCAATGATTGGTCTGATGAGGGCTGAGTGTCAGTCGATCTGTATGTCAGACCTAGCATTGCAGGTTTAAACACCAGGTCCAGCACACAATGAAGCTACCATGCTTGAGAATTTAACAGGCAGAGCCACCAGTACATTCAAGACTCATTAATAGAGAATGGTAAAAAATTCAATTTCCTAATCTGAGCATATTGGCTCAATTAGTGTTGCACGGTATTAAATCTGGAAAACAATGACCCCTGGAATCATGTCAGTGGCAGTCAGTAAATCATCCCCTATAAATCAAATATAAGTCAAAATTGTGGGTCACATTTGGGTTGCATGGTTATGCTTTTAAGCACCCTATTGGTCATTAGCCTAGTCTACAACTATTGGGCAGATTTCTCATTTTGGAGTAATGAGATCAAATGATGGAGGTCTTTATCTCTCATTTCTCCAATATGAATCCATCCTTTCATCTCCCACAGCAGGAAGAAGATGTGAAACATATGAACCAGATGAATATGATGCAGATATAGTTTATTGGGAAGATTCTGCTAAGACTGTCTCTAATACAGGGGTGTGGTGATAAAAATGGGTGTTGAAATATCTTGTTTATGGTACTGTCAGTGAAATAAGGAGCTCTAACAAAGAGGAGTAAGGCAATACATGAACCATGCAGTTCACTTAAGAGTCCGACCATGTATCATAAAATAAAATCTTTTTAATGAAGGAGGTAAGCACTTTCCCATAAAAGCTTCATCAGACCATAAAAGCCTTCAATGCATGATCCATTTAAATACTATGCATCAACCAATCAATATACATACAGCTTAATTGCATTAATTTAAAGTGAAACCCACCATATTCCTTACATAAAAAAACACAAAAATCTGCAGAGATATTATCATCAATAAAACTGCATACACACTTAGCATATTGTCATGTATAAAATGCATAGCCATATAACCAATATATGTAGACATAAATCACTTATTATCTAACTAATAATTTCCTTGATTTTAATGTAGGCTTAATGGATGCTCTTTCATTTAAGCCCTTCCCTTTATCTGCCCTGAGTCTTATTTCCATTTCACCTCTTTACTCTCCATCATATTTCTAATATCGCCTTCACGTACAGTAGGTATAACTTTATCTATCACCATGAACTTAAACTTGTGGTCATCTCCTAGCATCATAACATGTTTAGATAGAGCATTTGTTGGTGACTTGATCCTGATGTTATAGATGTGTTCCCTCACCCTATCTCTAAGAATCCTGTCCATTTTACCAATGCAGAATGATCCACATGTTATGCACTTGACAAGAGAGACCACATGTGATGTCCTACAGCTGGCATTAATTTCAAATGTGTAGTGCTGACCTGTATCCAGATGTGTAAATAACCTGGTTGTATCAATATAACAACAAAAAATGCAATTCCCACAGGGAGGCATACCAATCACTCTTTCACTATATATATATTACTGTCCTTAGGGTGGCATAATAACCTGTTCAGGTTACGTTTGTTTTTAAACAGGAAAGTGGGATGTTCCCCAACCACTCCCCTAACATCTGCGTCTGTGGTCAACACCCCCCACCAGTTCTTATTGATGATGTCCATAATGGGCTTAATGTCTGTAGTAAAGAACATCAGTACCTTAATATTAGTCGGTATAGATGTACCCATGGAAGGATAGATATCATCAATGATGGGTGAGTAATATGGTCTAGCTCTATCTAGTCTGAGGTTACCAAGCTCTACAAGATTCCTCTCTATTTCAGGCGTGTTACAGCTCCTATCAATCAATCTTCCTTTAAGTTTAGTCAGCTCTTGATGAAACCCCTCATCTGAGGCATTCAATCTAGAGGCTCTCATCCCTTCTCCCTTGACAACATTTCTAAAAATATACTGGGGATGCATGCTACTTCTATATAGCAGGGTATTCCTGTAGCATTGTTTCCTATACACTCCAGTATTAATAAAGCCATTCTCAAGCCTTTCCACATATACATCTAAATATTCTGTTCTGGTTCTAGAGTAATTCATTGTGAATTTCAAATATTCATACATCCCATTCAATTCCATTAAAAACCTTTCCAATACTATCACTGTACCTGCCCAAAGCAAAAAGAGGTCATCGACAAAACATCGATAGAATTTAACATATCCAAGATACATATCCATCTTAAACAGCGTATCCTCTTCCCATAATGCCATAAAAATGTTGTCGTAGCTATTGGCATATGAAGTGCCCTTAATTACGCCATCACGCTGAATGTAGATGTGACTATTAAATGTAAAAACATTACTCTCTAATATCACCTCCAGGAATGAATATATCAAATCTATATGTTCCTGCCCATATTCATTATGTCTATGTAAATATGTTTGCACAGATTGAATGCCCAAATCATTAGGTATGATGGTAAAAAGAGACTGGACATCCAAGGTAACAAAGTAACAGCCTGGATCCATTGCCACAGAGCCACTATATTGGTATAAATCAATCAGAAACTGCTTAGTATCTTTAAGGATAAAATCATTTTTATCCAGGATAGGTCATAGCCATCTCTCTACATATAGAGAAAACGGCTTAGTGGCCCATCCCCTACCAGCAACTATTGGTCCCATTGGAGGGTTATAACCATCCTTATGCATTTTGGGTAAGCCTTGTATAGTAGGCAACACTGGGTATTCAGCCTTCAGGAAGTTATAAAGACACAGATCTATCAATTTACTTCTTAATAAATCTTCTAGCATGAACTGGATCCTCTCTTGTAGGGAATGCACCTCATCCATGTAAACATGACGATAACATTTTCATTGCTTAACATAACTTCCATACTTTTAACATATTCACACCTATCCATAAGTACAATTGGACCTCCTTTGTCCGCAGGCATGATCATAATGGAATCATCATTCTGCAAACCTCTTAGAGCTAGTCATTCATTGGATCTACTTCAGTAGATCGAACTTTTACTAGTTCGAACCACATATGGCCGAGACCATATGCTCAAACTCATAAAGTTCGAACACTAACGTAAAACCACATAAAACCAAAAAACACAAAGCTAAACATCTATAGCAGGGGGCTATGCCCCCCTGCACCCCAACACCCCCTTACTTAAATATACCAACTCCGAGATCGCACTACATTATGGAAATGGGAAATCTTCCCTTTCCGCTCTGTACGGAGATCTCCATTCAGTCAGATCGGACTTTTACAAGTTCGAACATATGGTCTCGGCCATATGTGGTTCGAACTTATAAAGGTTCAATCTACTGAAGGGGACCCCATTCATTATAGTTTAAGTTATAGTTAGGATTTCTATGAGTTCTTTTATTATCATAGTACTTATATAAGTCATCCTACTAAGGGATGAGGATTGGGCATATACAAACTAGGCCTCTTAGCCTCTTAAAAACATTCATATTATTATCTATTTGATTTCCAAATTCAAGTTTAAGCATAACATTCCTACTAAAACATTTTACATCAAGTCATGGTTTCAGTTAAATCACTACTAATAGAAGGAATAAATATAAGACCTTTATTTAACACAGACAGTTCATCTTGATTTAAAATACATTTGGAGAGATTCCAAACTAATGTCTCCCCACTTGACTCCACATGTTCTTGAGGGATCGATCTGTCTTTCCACTGACAGTTTGTGTTTCTGCCTCCCCCTGCTTTTGGACTGTGTCCTCAAGGGTCCCTTCTCCCCATTGATGGGTAAAGGAAAATGGGGAGGGGCAGCAGTTACTGAAGTTGAGGGTATTGCAGGGGGTGTGGCACCCATGATCAATGCTGTTTTAGGCCATACATCTCCTGTAGGGCTAGTACTATTTCCCTCAACTGACAAATGTTCAACAGTATTAACATTAAGTTGTACAAAAGTATCACTGTGCTCTGTTGCAAGCTGAGTCAAGTTAATGCAGGTCTGTTTATTAGCAATTGTCTCATTCTTTCCCCTTCCCCCTTGTAAGGGTGTTGAGTTAATATGAGCAATTTCTGGAGCAACCCGGTTCTGCATAACATTAGTAGTTTCATTACCCTGTTCTCGTCCGTTTTGGGCAGTTTCAAATCTGGACCATGTAAATACATGCCCCTTTTGAAAGTCATGGCTGTCTCTCCCTATTTTCTCTTTCTTTTGCTGCAACAGCCTTCTCTCATACACCATGACCCCCATCAATAGGAGCCCTCCTAAAATACGATCTACTAATATACTGGGGTACTTTATATATTGCATAGATTGTTGCTCCTTAATAGAAGCTCTTAATAAATCTTCCTCCGGCTTGAAAAAATCAATAAGGAGTGCCATATATTTGGCGCTTACGTCCAAATTGGGTAACTGCCAGCTGGCCAGTAAATCTGGATACTGCACTCCGTAGGTCGGCATCTTGAGGACTCTCAGTCCTCTCAGTACAATCTTCCTGGCATGACAGACCTCGAAATGTTGCCTTTGTGTTTGAAGTCTTTTCAACTTGAGAAAATCCCTCTCAAGTTTCTCCATTGCTTGTTTAAACGCTTCAGAGTCTGCCACATCCATTGTAGCACTCACGTCACCGGATGTGACGTCATGAACCATCAAGGGATTCCCTTCCGACCTAACACAGACTAAACACCTGTCCATAATACTCCTCATCACCTCTGCAGGTTTGTTAGATCTATAATCAAGTTCCAAATCCTGTACATTCCCTTCTGCCATGTCCCTTCTTGGTGCGAGATAAAAATAAGTAGATAGACAAATACAGCAAAATGTCACACCGTAAAGGGCAAATGTGTTATTGTCAGCTAAATAGTAGATAAAACCAACAAAGAAGAGTAAGGCGGTACACGTATCATGCAGCTCACTTAAGAGTCTGGCCATGTAACATAAAATAAAATCTTTTTTATGAAGGAGGTAAGTGCTTTCATATAAAAGCTTCTTCACTCCATAAAAGCCTTCAATGCGTGATCCATTTAAACACTACCAATCAATATACACACACAGCTTAATTGCATTAATTTAAAGTGAAACCTGCCTAAAACACTAAGACCTCCTGCACAGTACAGTCACAGAAAGAGTCATCAGCCATCACATAATCTCTCTGTTAAAATACCACCCACAGCCAGTGCCTCTACTGCTAAGCCTTTAAGGCAAACAAGCACACAAATTTCCTCGTCACTGGTGATTCAAAGACCATTTCTACCCTCCAAATGCCTTTTTTTTAGGAAATGCCAAACAGATAAACCTACCAACTTATCTGAACCTATAAAGGAATATCTGAAGGCACTACTGCTCAGTGCTAGAAGTCTTTAAAAAAGCACCACTCCCTGGCAGTCTTCCTCTCCCTGAAGAGTGTAGACATCTGTGTAGTAATGGAGACATGGTTTAAACTCAAGAAGAGTACCTCAGAAATGCAAGGTTATACTACCTTTCACACCTTTAAACCAGCTACTGCACAGGATGGAACTAAAGTGGAGGAGTCTCAGTCTATATTGAAATAAACCTCACATCCAGACTAGTTAAAGTGTATGACCCACTGGAACTCATACATGTGCAACTCATGATAAATTGGGTCTCCTACCATATCCTTGCAACCTATAGGTCCCCTCCATTTCCCAGGAAACCCATACTACCTATGTACTAGAGTCCCTCCCCATTCAACCCAATATGATAGTCATGGGGAATCTCAACTAGCCCTTTATAGATTGGGAATCCTACACCACTTCTAATGCACAAGCCCAACAACTCCTAAACCTTTTTAATACCAACATATTGGAATAGTTGGCCCATTCTCCTACCAGTGGTACAAACATCCTTGATCTTGTACTCACAAACACGGGAGGGGGGGCAATGTTCCTTACCCAATGTAGTGTCTTCATACTTCAGATCTGACCATAAGGCAGTATTACTTGAAATAAAAATTAAATCTGGCTTCCAGTGAAACCAAAAAGCTTTAGAAATTATTCCAAGGCTAACTTCTCTGTATCAAGTGGCACCTTGGCTAAATTCTAAACACCACAAACCTAGTAAACACCATAGCATATGCTGATCTATTTACAAAACCTCTATACAGCCATATTGATAGATGTATAGAGCAAGCTCTGCCCATTTGTATTAAGAATAAGACAAACTCAAAAGACAAGCCACCCTGATGGAATCACAATAGCAATCGGTTATACAAAAAAGTAAAAAAAAAAAACATCTTGGCCAGTTGTAGGAGGAACAAAGCCATACATACTAACCTGACCAATATAAACAGGCAGCTAAGAGGGTTAATTAATACTTCAAAGGCTAAATTTGAATAAAAAAATTGCTTCTCAGGCAAAGGACAACCACAAAGCTTCCTACAGTTATATCTGTAACCTCAGGGGTCTACAGAACAATGAGCAGGACTTATTGTAAATGGCATCTGCCACACTGAACCAGAGGCCATTGCCAACCTTTTGGTTGACAGATTCAGCTCAGATTTCTCCCTCCAATAGTCCAAAGGAAATAAGCATACCACAATCCTCCCAACCATTACTAGGGAACAAGTCATCAAAGCACTTTCCAAGGCCACAAACACTCCATTAATGGGCCCCAATAACATCCTGGGAGGTTTAATAAATAGCATGAAGCATGATTTCTCTGTTGTGTCTTTTGGCTTTTCCCGGTTAGGGGTCACCACAGTGGAACTCCGGTCCGCTAATGATTGGCAGTAGATTTTTACGTGCCGAGTTGCCAGCTCTGATGCACAACCTTCAACGAAGGTACGCCCATTCATGCATGTCTCCACACAGAAGACGCTCTAGCTGAGAATCGAACAGGACAACGTCTTACTGTAAGGCGACAATGCTACCGCAGCACCACCACCGCAGTGTTCGATCTCTCTGGTCCACTCAAATCACTTTTCAACTGGAGCCTTCAGTCAGGTTTTGCACCCAAAGAATGGAAGATGGCTACAGTCATTCCTCTGCACAAAGGAGATCCAAACACTGATCCGGGTAAGTACAGATCCTTAAGCCTTACCAGCCTCATATGTACTGCCATGGAAATAATCATCATGGACATGATAAATGAGGGCATAGGTAACATGTAAATGCTGGACCCATCATAGTTTGGCTTTCTTAAAGGAAAGTCAAGCCTATTAAAACTGGTGGACCTTTTTGAGAGGATCAGCAAATCATTGGATGAAGGTAACACTGTGCACACATCTTACCTCGATCTAGCCAAGGCTTTTTATACAATACCCCACTCAGGCATTATAGACAAGCTAGCTAATTTAGGTGTAAACCTGTTTATCACTCACTGGATAGCCACCTGGCTCACTGATAGGACCCAGGAGGTCAAAATAGGTGAGGCTACCTCTACTAAGAGGCCAGTCACTAGTGGTGTCCCCCAGGGCTTAGTAGTGGGCCTGCTCATTTTTGATATTTATTTTTCTGAAATAGAAGCAAATGCTGAAAGTTTATGGCTGACTAAGTTTGCAGATGATTGCAAGCTGGGGGTTATCATCGACTCCCTGGCAGAATCTAGCATTCTTCAGGAAGGTCCATCTCTGACTAACAAATGGTGTCAAAGCCATGGTTTTAAACTCAGTGCTAAGAAATGCATAATTGTACCCTTTGGGAAGCAAACCATTCTGGCTAGCTACCATGTTGATAATATGTCCCTGAGAGTCGACCCAATGATCAGAGATCTGGGTACACACTTAGAGAGTAGCCTTACCTGGCCGCAGTATTGAGGAAATAATTTTATGTTGCACAACTTATAAGTAAGGGCATGGCATCTAGGTCCAAAGAGGTCATTATCCCACTATACTGAGCCTGTATCAGACTAATCATAGAGTACAATGCTCCCTTTGGTATGTATCTGACCAGGCATATGCAGCAACTAGAGCAACCTCAGAGGCTCCTTACAGAAGGAATACAAGGTGTAACAAACCTGCCTTATGCAGAGTGCCTTAAAGTCCTTTCCCTCTACTCAGTCTCCTATAGATTGCTGAGAAGTGATCTATGCCTGGCTTACAAGGCATCCTCAAAGCCCACTCCTGTGAATCTCCTACATATTCATAAGTCAAAGAGTACCAGAAATACAAGGTCTATGGATCTGAATTTTGTCTGTGACTTAAACAGAACATGCTGGAGAGACAGATGTGTCCCAGAGACTGTTCCTGTTATGGAAGAGGCTTTCCATCCATGTAAAGATAAAATCATCATTTACCCATTTTAAGTGCAAGCTGGACTAGTGGATGGGGAATAGGAACTTTACACTGGGCCTGGCACCCGTGCCATTTATGGACAGAATTAGCTTATAAATGCCTGGCCCTCAATGTCCTATTTGGATACAGGACATCATTATTCTTTTGGAAAAGCTTGACTAGGCTTAGAAAGCCCCCCCCCCCCCGTCATTCGCCTAGTAACAATCTGTGAAAATATGAATCTATGACTACATCTCTGCATATCTATCTATCTATCTATCTATCTATCTATCTATCTATCTATCTATCTATCTATCTATCTATCTATCTATCTGTCTGTCTATCTATCTGTCTGTCTATCTATCTATCTATCTATCTGTCTATCTATCTATCTATCTATCTATCTATCTATCTATCTATCTATCTATCTGTCTATCTATCTAAACACAGAGGGTGTGGGGAGTGTGGGAGGCTTGTTCCCTATAAAATCACTTAATTCTAGTGATTTGATGTGTGTCAGTTAGAACGTGTAGCACTCAAGGTATTGGTTGGTTTTCTGCAAGTTCAAAAACTATCTGGAGTTTTGACAGCTGGGAGTTGATGAACCAGACCATGATGAGTTGGTTGGCAATAATGAGGACCTGCTCTGATGAATTCCCTGATGCTTTAACTACTGAGAGCTAAAAAATGGACAGCTGATTTCTCTTTGGTAATATCCCAAGGTTTCAGTGGCTTGGCAGTTATAAAAAAAAATAAATAAATAAAATATGACCTTTTAGGTAATCATTTAAAGTATCAGGACCTGCTATAGTGAGTCTGAAATACAGAGACTGAATGGCTGAAAGATCATATTTACATATATACTAAGTCTGAGATGCCATTTCTTGGAATATTCCTTTTTCTCTGAGGTATGATGATCTGAGAGTTGGTATATATAAGTTTGGGGGGGGGGGTCTAGGGGGCTTGCTCTTGACATGGTGATGTCCAAAGACATGCATCTGGAGTGTTTCTCCCTGGGCCTCCGCTGAAAACAGGCTCTGTGGAACCTAGTCGGACATTCCCGGTCAACAAATGTTAAATAAATAAATTAAATTAAATGGTGGAGTGCAGGGGGGCTTGCCCTCTCCAAAAAGATGTTTTAAGAATGGAAAACAGAAAATACAGCCCTGGGATCCCACCTGTGTTCCTGCTGGACAAGGGAAACAGGTGCTGACTTTGTGGGAACATGGGCAAAATTCTTGGCTAGGTTTATAAGGGCCTCTGGGTCAATAGCCTAATATCGTCCTATGAACCTATGAACCTATGAAATTCACTCTTCTCCTGTGTTTTTGGTATTTTTTATGCTTGTCTAAGGAGCCATATTTTTACACATACTGCAACACATGGAGATGTAACTTTATGAGGTAAATCTAAAGTGTAGATAACTTAATGTAAATTATTATTACTGCTCTGACTGGGATGCCATTTTAATTTGAAGAGCGTGAGCTATTGTCCTTGCCAAAAGACTGCACAGGATGCTAAAAAATTTAGGATTTTTTTCTTTAATAAGATGCTTTGCATGTCTGCAATCTAGCTTCACACTCTCATACACTACAATTCCACAAATGGTGTTCTGGTCTTATTCTGGCATTGAATTATTATTCTGCAGATGCAGAATGAATCGATATACTATGACTTTTTTTTTCAGATTCTGCATGATGTATCCAGGTCATTTTCAGTAGGAACATCTGAATGTTTCAGAAATAATTTATAAAAGTAAGAATAAGACATGATTGTGCAATCTACCTAAAATATCAGGTAACAATGCTTAGTATTAACTAAGATCACATACTCTGCATAAACACATATTAGAGTATAATTTTTTTGTCACTTCTTCTTTGCATTGTTTCACTCTTTCCTCATTTCTGGTTTTCCTTCATTTTCTTTATTTATTCTATAAACAAATGTAATATGCATTACCTCTAAGCTATTGTTTTTTTCTGCCCAGGCATTTTTCTAATGATGTCAAGCATTTTTTTTACTGCACAAAACCCTTTGTAATATAACATTCTGTTGGCTGGAGTCACAAAGCTTACTTTGTGTATAACACTTGCTGATAACATTTGTCTTTGATAAATGCATGTGTATTCTGTTTGGACACCCCCTCCCAATGAAACAGTGGGTGGAAAAAACACACATTGGTCACTACATGGTGTGCACTTATATAGGGAACATGTGTGGGCTGTATATAAATACTCTTCTGGTAGGCTCCAGCATGTTACAGTTCTAGTGATTTACAAAATGGAAAAGTTTTTTTAACAGGTTATCATGACCCAGCAAGGATTTGTTCTTGTTCTCAGCTTATTCATATTTGTTAAGGTGCATCTCAGAAGCCAGCAAATAAGCATAGTTATTTCTCATTTATTTTCAAAATTGCCACAGTAAATATCTGAATAAAATAAACAGGAGTCAGGCATAGGTTAAGGTCCTATCTTCCATCCAGAAAATTTGTTTTTCGTTTGACAGGGAGAATGAGAGAGAATGAGAGAATGTGTGCAAGAGAGAAGGTAGAGCAGTTAGAAAAAAGTATATGTAATCATCTCTTTACAGTAATGACATTTCTTGAAATATCATCCATTTTTCCACATTGCAGTGCTCATTTTTATTTTTACAATTTGACATCTGAAGCCTGCTCGATATAACATTATTTTCTTCTCCTGAGTGACTCTAATCAAAGATATTGAGATTCCTTTGACAGTGCCACCAACAGCCTAGGACACAGATGTGCTAAGGTACCAGTTAGAAATATATATATATTTTTTACCTTTTTAATATAAAGTAGCTATTACTGCTATTTAAGAGGTGTGAGGACATGGGTTCAAAATGAAAAGTGATGTCATATTTAAAACATAACTTGCAGTTTGTTGCTGGGCAGTGGTGTATTCTTCAGAGGCCATCTTCAGAGTGAGACTGAAAACTGAGTCTGCTTTGATACAGGCTCAAGACATGATCATAAGTCGGGACTGAGATAAATATAAGGTAAATGTATTCATGTTTCACTGCTGCAGTCATGACTTTTGGGATTTGCTGCAGTGAAAGCCCTTGGCAGGCCCAACTACCTTAGAAAACTATTTTCCCCTCCCAGGCTGGCGGATGCCCTGACTGACATCAGTACGCTCGGGTATAAAGGGAGCCAGCTTACATCATGATCCCAGTGTTTTTTTGCTGTCAGAACCCAAAGCTGTGTTCAAAGGCATCAGTCAATCTGCACCAGAGAGAAGTCGTTGTCGGAAAGATAAGTACCCTGTTGTGGAAATCCTTTCTTTTCCTTTAACTCATGTCAGATAAAGTAAATAATTGTCTCCATTGTGGTAAGCAAATCCCACGCAGAGACTTTCACTCCCTTTGTGTTACCTGTTTAGACTCAGACCAAGATGTCCCTAGTTGCCATTTTTTGCTCATTTTAACACTAAAACTATTAGGTGTAGGGCTGAGTTTTTGGTGAGATTCCTTAATAATATACTTGAACATCTACATTTATGGTACGTGTACACAGCTGTACTTTTTCATTCTCTCAATACTCAGTTGACAATATTTGTGACACACAATAAAAATCTTCAAAATATTGATATAGTTAAAGAAGTCAGATCCTCAAAACAACAATGAGTTTTTAAGAAGAGGAAAAGGTACTAACTAGGCTTTGGTGGAAATGTGCTTACTTGAATGTTTCTGAATTAAATGGTGTAAGTGCAGGCTATGTAAAGTAAAAGGGGGGTATGGGGCCAACGTACTCAACACAACCAGTAGACCAGTAGAAGAAAAATCCAAAAGAACTCTCTCTCTCTCTCTCCTCTCTCTCTCTCTCTCTCTCTATATATATATATATATATATATATATATATATATATATATATATATTACATGCACACACACTCACACACACACACACACACACACACACACACACACACACACACACACAGTGGCACAGTAATGCATAGTATGTCTCCTCACAGAAAGAGATTTTTGAATGGGATTCCTTCGGTGAAGAGTCTACATGTTGTCCCTGTGTTCATGTGTATTTCCTGTGGGTGTTCTGGTTTCCTCTCACATTCCAAAGTCATGCAGTAGGTGGATTGGACACTCCAAACTGGACAGAGATGTGAGTGTCTGTGTGAATATGTGCTATGGAAGAACTTGAGTTGGTGGTAGCTCAGGTAGATGTAAAAGACCCCACAGCAACTATTGAAAATAATAGGGGAAGCTCCCTGATACCCTGATCAAAATTCCCCTGGTAGTATAAATATCACCTCAGGTCTCCCCTGAAAAGAAGCTACTAGCTTAGTTGGACTAACCCATTCAACAAAGGATAAATAAATACAAATGCAATAAAAAGTCTACAAACAGTCCATTGATTTCAACTCTAATCTACCCGTACAAACCAAACAGACTTCTTCACTCAACCCAGATGCTGTTCCTCCACATCACTAAATCCAACAGTATGGCTGGTGACAATCTATTCTCAAACAAAATCACCAAAGCATGGAACAGTTTTTCTCTCTCTCTAAAAATAGAACAGCATTTTAAACAGAAGCTAAAGTCACTCCTACAGAATCTCTGGCTCTGCCTCTGCACTAACTGTGGATAAGTACCCCTTGACTAACCATAATTCCTACTTCTTCCTACCCTTCAGCTACTTCCCTTTCATCTCTTTCTCTATACTCTCACCTGCTCACCATAACTACTACCCTCCTATACTTTCCCACTCACTTTATCCTTCTTACATTCACTTATAAATCTTCTTTTGCCGTCCCTCTCCCCTTCTTCACATTTTCAGTCACTTCTAGTCCTTCCTCTTTAGTCAGTCTTTTGTCTGCTACACCAGCTGCTGAATAGCTACAAAAAAAGTTTCTCAAAAACAATAATTTCTGTCTCTGTCTTATTGTAGTATCTGCAATAATTCCATTAGCATGCAGTCTTTTCAAAATACTACTAAATGACTTTTCTACACCATGTTAGCTGAATTAATCCCATTATGCTAGTAGCCTCTTTTCAGGGAAGACACGAGGTGGTATTTATACTATTAAGGGAAATTTCACCAGGGTGTTGTTGAACTTCCCCTACTCATTGCTGTGAGTGGGACCCATTTTGCAGGAGCACTTCCTGTTTTCATACAGAGGCAGTCCAAAGAAACAGGGAAGCAGATGGTGAGAGAAGGACATAATGGAGTGGTGAGAGAAATTGAAGAAATAGTAAATATTGAGACCAAAGAGAGTGTGCAGGATTCTGCAGAGATGTTTCAAAGAAATTTGTTTGATGGAGATGAGTCAACAAATGATGGTTGTAGAGAGTTGCTGAATGATTTATTTAAAGAAATGGTGATGCAGACTAAGCCAGAAAATGAAATAGATGTTTCATGGAGGGGGGGGGGTGATACATTATGGAGAAAATAGGAAAGGAGGATGCAGAGACAATCCTGAAGAATAGTGGTGAGATAGAAAAGAAAACATATGCAGAGAAAGTAAAACAAGGCAAAAAGGCAGTAGCAGAGAAGGAGGCAGAAGAAAATGAAAAATGGAAGTATGTGGTAAGGATTTAAAGTAAAGAAGACAAATAAATGGACAAATAAAAAGTGGGGGACAATTTAATAACTCTTTTGGGTGCAAAAGCACATGGCATAAAAGCATTTATTCTTATTAACAGAGACATATTGTGACATTATATCTGAGACTGTTTTTTCAATAGAAAAGTTTATTGGAGAAAAGGATAAACAGAAAGACTGTAACCTATGTAATCTTTATGTGATAAAAGCATTTAACAGGGAAACAAAAAACAAAATGTGTGTACAATATCAAACAGAGGTAGAAAGAAAGATTTTGAAAGGACATTTGAAAACTTAATGTAAAGAAGTATGGGACATTGAAAAGGTTTATGATAAAAGGGGTTTGTGGATTGTTGGATGGGATTCTAATATAATGTTAAAAATAAAAGAGAAAAGAATTATACATATACCAAGCATGATAAATATGGAGGGGAATAGGGTTGTCATGGAATACTGGGGGCAACCCAAAACATGTTTTTTTTTTTTGTGGAAAAGAAGGACATTTGATAAGTAATGGTAACAAAAGAAAATGGTATATGTGTGGAAAAATGGGTCATGATGCAAAAATGAGAATTGAAATGTTATAAATGTAAGAAAATTGGACATTTATGGATATATTGCAAAAATTAAAATAAGAGTAAGGAAAAAGAAAGAGAAAAAATGAACAAAGAGAAGAACTTTTAGAAGACGAAGAAATAGAAGAAAAATCAGATGAGAAAAAAATAATAAAGAGGACTTAGAAGAAAGTTTTGAAATAAGTTATGAAAAAAAACATAAATTGGGAGGTAGTGAAAAACAAAGAAAATGTTATTGTTTGAAGGGTAAATGATAGAAAAATAATATTTAAATGAATAAGTATAAAAGAAAAAAGAAAGGAAATTGATGAAAAAGAATATACACAGCTACTGATTGGGGGTTTATATAATGATTAAGGTGTTTGACTCACAGACATAAGATGCAGTGTTATAGATTCAACACTGGGAAGGAAATTGGCTAGATTTAGAATGGTCTATTAAGAAAATTAGCTTGGTAATTAGCTATAAATATGTGAAACCATGAATCTAAGGAAAGGGGAAAATGAAAATTTTAGAGTGCTTTCTGTAAATGTGAATAGTAGTAAGACTATAGTAAGAAGAATAGAGATTTTAGAGTGGTGTAAAATATATGATGGATATGTATTTATATTAGAACACACAATATCTTTAAAAATGAATAAAAATTACAAGCAGGGAAACTATAAGTAGGAAGGATAATAAACATTGGAAGATTAACAATTGTAGATTTAAAGTTGAAAGAACAAGCATATAGAATTATAACATTACATGCGTATCCTAATTGTAAAGAAAGGGAAAACTATGTAGTGATAAATAAGAATATTATTTATTCTATTTATTTTATTTATTTAACATTTGTTAACCGGGAAAGTCTGACTTGGAAGAAAGCCAATTTTCAGTGGAGGCCCGGGGAGAAACGCTCCAGATGCATGTCTTTGTAACGTGGGAGGAAACTGGAGTACCCGGAAGAAACCCACACATAATACCCACATAACAGGAGAAGGATAGAAAAGAAGTGAAAATCATGATAGGAAACCAGAATAAGGCATTTAATACAAATGGACATCATATCTTATGTGTAATAATTAAAAAATATAATTTAAGTGTGAAAGTTAGAAAATTATACATGTCAGTGTATAGTAATAATAAAGTAAAGATACTTGCAAATAGTTGGTTAAGCCAAGAAGTACATATGAAGAGTGATGTAAGACGGGGTGTCCAATGAGTTGCATTCTCTTTGCATTAGTTATGAATGTGATAACATGTGAAATACTTTACACAGTGAAGGATGTGGGGTATATAACACCTGGAGGGTTAAGAATTACAGTTCTGTTAACATATGCAGATGACATTATAATAATTGCAAAAACAAATGGATAAAAGAAGTAATAATTTGCATAAACGAGTGGCTAGAGGTGATATGAATGGCTTTCAGTAAAGAGAAAAGTAAAGATTTAGGTGATATAGCAAAGATAGAGGGTCTATATTTTACAATGAATGACATTTCTGTGTGTTAGGTATACAATTTGGGACTAAAAGTAAAATCCAATGGAAAAAACTACAGAAGAAATAAAACAAACCTGCCTTTTCTAGAAAACATATAAATAAACATTCAGATAAAGGCTTATTTCATAAATTCAGTACTGATGGGACAAATAGCATACTTAACAAGTGTATTATGTTGTCAACAGAATTTGAAAAGGAATTATTGCAGACACTTTTTCATTTATATGGGATTCTGGATTAAACCCAGTAAAAAGAGGAGTTTTATAGGTTCATAGGTTCATACTAGGCTATCTGCCCTAGGGCATTTTATCTAAATAAAGAGGAAGGGGGTCTAGGGTTAATTAACCCAGTGGTATATGCTGCTTCATTAAATTTGTACAAAGTGTTAAAGTGGATAAATGAAAACAATGAGAGGTTAGTAATAAAATTGTATAAATTTAAGGATGATAAATTTAGAGGTATGGTAAAAAAGAGCAAAAGAGAAAAAGAGTGTATAAATAAAGAAGAAAAATGTTACCAAGAAAAAATATTTTTGTGGAAAATAAAAAAAAATGTGTTAAACAAAAAGACAGAAAAGTATGGTATAAGAATTTAATGATAAATTTTACTATGTAAAACCATGGGAAACTCTAACATATGAAAAAAATTAAAGCTATAAAAATAAGAAGCAAATAGTATAATTAGAAGTTAGAATGTCAAGGTTTTGTGGAGACTCATAATAGATAAATTACCAGTAAAAGGAAATATGCCATATAAAAATAAAAGTGATAGAATATGTTTAGATGTCAAGAAGAAACAACTGCAGAACATGTGTTTTTGAAATGTAAAAGAGTAAAAAAGTTATAGGGAAAAACTATGTAAAGAAAAATGTTTTGATATAAAAGAAGTGGATAAAATAAACATGGATATGATTAAAATAGATATTATAAGAATAGAAGTAAAGAATATGTTAAAAGAATAGATGTTATTTTATGTCATATGGGTTATATGGAATGAAAGAATAAATGAAATCATGTTTAATGGTAAATGGATTTTAGCAACAATATTAAGTAAAATCAGATGGTGGCTATGGAAAAAGGAATGGGGTCTAAAACGGATGAACATTTAGTGTGATTGTAAAGGAAAGTATGAAATTGAGTAAATAGAGTTGTATATCTATATATTTGTACGTGTAAATATTTGTAAATATGTTGTAAATAAAAGTTCTTTTTTGTAAATAAATAAAGGACTCCTACTATTTTTAATAGGTGCCATGAGATCTTTTACATTCACCTGAGCTACCACTAACTCAAGCTGATGGAGCATCAGTTTAGTGTCTCATCTAATGGATAATACACTCAGGAGTGCAGTACCCACTTACTCTGCACTATAGTGCCAGTAATTGATTATACTAGCATTGGAATAGAACCCACAGTCACCTGCACCAAAGGCAAGTGTGCTACCTGTTGTGCCACTTCCACTGCTTGTAAAGTGTATAAATAGTATTAATGTTTAGAAAATGTCTTTATTCACTAGACTATGTATACACTTATAAAATGTTGTTTGTTTTACACTATGTATAAATCTTTATCTAATATATATAATTTGGTGCTTTTCTCCCCAGGTCTCTGCTGAAAAGGAGACTTTGTGCCCAATCGGACTTTCCCAGTAAACAAATGCAATATATAATTATAACTCCAAGATCGCACAACAGCAGGGTAAGATCAAATTCCCTAACCTTGCTTTATAGTGATCCCTCATATAGACCAGCCCGGCAGCCAGGAAAACACAGCTAAGAGCATTCGCTGTTCTGAGCATTCGCACTTAGTCATTACATATACATATGCATATACATATACATATACATATGCATATACATATACATATACATATGCATATGCATATACATACACATATACATATACATATATCTATGGCTCCCCATATTGTGGTCAAATGGCACTGTTATTGAGTGCATGTTATTTGAATCTAATTAACTGAATAACATGACATTGAGGTGTTATTTCTGGTGACCTTGCAGAATACCACAGAAGGTAGTTTTACCCTTTCTCTCATATTGTGTGTTCTCAGATTTAGTATATATGATTTAGTAGGGGTGTAGGGGATGCAGTCAGGATTGCCTTTCCATGCAAAATAGTGAAAATTAGATCTTTTATTTTTGATAACGCTTGTCTTTTAAGGTATTTTACTTTGATGGAGAAGGTTGAACAAGTTTAAAATTTGATAGGATATATACAACCTGTATATATATATATATATATATATATATATATATATATATATATATATATGTCTACTTTATTTGAAAGAAAACTCATTTGGCAGAATTTTGTTTGACCAAGACCAAAATACCAAATTTTCAAAATACTGAAAACTCATTTGACTGAAACTCATTTCAGTGAAACCTTACAATGCTGAATTTCAAAATAATAAATTTTAAACCATAGACATGAATGGCTAACCCTTTCCATAACTTAAAAACTACTTACATGCTCTCTTAACAGGAACCAGACGATATAAAACCAAACTAGGTGGGGAGCTATGCCCCCCACACCCCCCAACTATATATACTAACTCCAGGATCTCACTTCAGTGGGGAAAAGGGCATATACCTTTTACTTGCCTTACAGTACTCTACACCCCTCCACTACTGCTGGGAATCCACAAAACATCCACCATATTACTTGAAATACTTCCCATAAAAATCTAAACAGACATACCTCCATTTAGAAACACTACAACACTACTTTCTACATGACTATTGGCATTATAACAATCAGCACTATAAGTTACAGTGATTCTTTTTATCACTAGCAAGTCACAGGTGAAGGGAAACCCATGTTATGTCTATAGCTTAAGATTCAGTGAAATGAGTTTCAGTCAAATGAGTTTTCAGTATTTTGAAAATTAGGTATTTTGGTCTCAGTCAAATGAAATTCTGCCATATGAGTTTTCTGTCTTGTGTGTGTGTGTGTGTGTGTGTGTGTGTGTGTGTGTGTGTGTGTGTGTGTGTGTGTGTGTGTGTGTGTGTGTGTGTACATACATTCATTATATAGTGTATGTATATATGTATGTATGTATGCATTTATTTACATGTTGAGGGATTCTCTCTAGCAGAAATATTTTAGACATTGCAATTCTCAAAATGGATTTATGTACATCAGAATTATCCTAAGCAAACTAAGCCAGAAAACATGTTTGACACAATACTGCAGCTGTATGCTACAAGTTAATAAGGAGATACAATTATGTTCTGTTACAGACAAAGCTGTATTATGGAACATTGCTTGCCTAGGAGAAGCAGTTAGATACATGAAAAGTATGCCACTTTATTTTGACCTTGCTTTTTTTGCAAGTTCTGCGATGACTAAAGTGCTGAACATGTGATGAATGTTTGTGTAAAAGGAATATTACTGTACATGAGATCATGAGAAGCCTGCACAGGTTCAGATAATATTCTGCAAGGTAATAGTTTATGCTGACAGTTGCATGATATAAAGTCAGCCAAGGTTCTCCTGATTTGTACTGTATAAAGTTAGTCGTCAGTTAGACTGTCAAATTAGATTTACCTTTGTATAATCTCAGTAGCTGTCAATTCTATTCTGAAAATAAAGATCTTGCCATAATATGCTTTAATGTCTCAGTGGATTTACTGCAGACAGGACAGTACTAATAAGGAATGCTTAATAATACACACAGACATATGCACACACACACACACACACACACACACACACACACACACACACACACACACACACACACACACACACACACACACACACACACCTGCTTTGTTTCCCTACCTTATGACTCCTCCCTGAAGGGTAACAACATGGGTTATAGTCACCCTTGGCCTAATTTATATTAATGAAACATTCTTGGGTATCTGCTCTTCCTAGGTGAACTCTGTCTGCTGGTTGCAATCAGAATAATATCCATTATAGGCCTTCTACTTCTTCCATTTACAATTCCCCTAAAGGGACAGGGTGAAAATGGATGGTAGGGTGGTTGCCAAATCAGGTCTATATTATATTTGCGAATGTCGACAATGTCGAATCTGACATTGTCGACATGAGAATATCGAATGCTCAGAATCTCGAGCGTGTAAACGTAACTTTCCATAAGGGGAGATTTCCATTTACTGCAATGTGGTGCGGTCTCGGAGTTGGTATATTTAAGTAGCGGGGGGTGTGAGAGGTGCAGGGGGGCTTGCCCCCCTACTTAAACCCATTAGGGTACTTTTTTCTTTTTCTTTTTTCAAATGTTCCAGATTCTGAGCGTTTGATATTCTCGTGTCGACAATGTCAGATTCGACATTGTCGACATTCAAGAATATAATATAGACCCACCAAATCACACCTCTCAAGTGTACCTCATTATGAGGAATGTACCTCATTTGAGGTCTTAAAAAGTTTATGTTCTGCAAAGTTCCACATTGTTAGTGTTAGTAAAAAAAAATGAAAACTCCAGCAAAGTTAGAACTTCCACTGAGTGACCTCCCAAACCTCTTGTATCAAAGGCACATGGGATATATGCAAATGACCCTTATGAGCATCAGGTGTTTCAGCTAATTGGTGATTCTGAATGCCCATGACTTGTTTTGTCGTCTTATAACAAGGCCGAAATATGCATATCCACAGCTAGTGGGGTTTGGCTTTATTGGCCTGAAATTGTCCATTCAAACGATGAAACAAGTCATGGGCATTCAGAATCGCCAATTAGCTGAAACACCTATGTTCATAAGGATCATTTGCATATATCCCACATGCCTCTGATACAAGAGGTTTGGGAGGTCACTCAGTGGAAGTTCTAGCTTTGCTGGAGTTTTCATTTTGTTTTTACTGATTGGTTTTTCAGTGACCTTCTCACTTATTGTTTTACATTGTTAGTGTTAGCAATTTTTAACCAATATCAAGGTGAATAGAACTGACTCATATTAATTCATTAAAAGACCTTTTTTAATAGTAAAACCAGCATATTTTAACAGTCCTAGGAGCTTCCGAGTTGAAGTTGTTCCTAAGCTGTTAGTATGTATTTCTCATTTTGCCCATTTGTTCCACATTATGAGTGTCAGTTTTCCTTATTTTTGAAGTGGAAAGTTGAGAGCTATGTGTCAGGCTCATTACTATGCTTATGGCTCAGGAGATGTTTTACCTATAATTCAGCTGCACAGTACTCAAGGAAATTTAAGCAGATAATAATGTTAAGTGACCCTCTGTGTGTGGTCTTCCCAGTGACTCACTCGTTAGTAGTTGTATTGCTCACTTGATGTTGAGCCTGCAGTGGAAGGTCCAATATCCTCTACATATGGAAGGAAATCAAACTTTTTCCCACCTAATTGTTCCCATGCTGGACACCTGAAAGAGACTTAGGATGCTAGTCAAGCCCCAGTTAATGGCAGTAAAAGTGGATGCCCTGCCCCAGAACCAATGACCAGAGCTGTCTGAACACGTTCATGTAAACTGTCTCAAGCCCCATTCATTCAGCTGCATTAACGTTTTATCAAGTTTTGAGATAACACTGAACCTTATCAGATATCTTACATCATGAAAGGACATCGTTATCATCATTGGAATCATCGGCCCTCTTTTTCCCATTTTCAGCTTTGAGTTGGAATGTCATGTCAACTGATACCATCTCTCTTGATTCAATGTCCTTCTCCTACTTTGTTTGTTAGACATGCCTGACTGCTGCAGATCTTTCATACAATCCAGCCATCTCTTTTCTGGACACATTAATTTCCTCTAGTCTTGTTCCTCTCTGTCCCAAATCTTCTTCACCAAAATGTCTTTCGCTTTCCTACACATGTGTCTGAACTACTGTAATCTGTTCTCTTTGACCTTCTCTGAAATTGGAGCTATTTGGGCATCTGCTTTGATGTCATCTTTATTTTTTATTCTGTGCCACAGTGTGTATCCTAGCATGCATCTCAGGAAATTCATCTCCATCACATCTAGCTTTCTTCTTTTTTTTTTTTTCAATAATAATTCTTTATTAATTTTCACCTTAGTCATACAAAACATTTGAGAGAGAAATACACAGGTGATCTCCAAACAAAGCTTCTAACAACATTCTTACAACATATATACACTATTTACATGAATGCTTCCATATTTTAGCATAAAAGTACATATAAAGATTCTTATCTCCAGGGATAGTATCTTGTAATAATATGGTTCCTCGTAGGGTTGCATTTTATACTATATATAACAAGGGAGTTCTCTAGATTCCATGCATTAAGCCAGTATAATATTGAAAATTTATTCCCAAATCTTCAGATTATAGAGATGTTTGCTATGGTTATTGATTACGTATTTGTGGGCTAAAATATGTTTTATCGCTAAGATCTTAAAATTATCCCATGAAGTTTGAGATGGGTTCAGCCAATTAGTAGCTATGTAGAGTTTCATTAGCAGGAAAATATTCATAAGTGTGATAATTTGGGATCTAGATAGATTATTTAACTGCTCTGCCTTCACTGCTCAGGTTTCTGTACCATACAGTAGTACTGGTCATAGCACTGCCTTGAACACCTCACTTTTCAGCTTTTTGGCATTCTTCTGCCACACACTACCTCTGTGCCAGTTGGCTGCAGCCCCTCTGGTTCAAGCTTTACCCTCTATAGTCAGACTTCCTTTCTCCTGAAATACCCCTCCCAGATAACATGAAGCTGTTAACCTGTTCCACTATTCCCCTTCTATCTCAGTTTTCAGCTTCTTCTGATTTCTCCCATATGCTACCTTTAGAACTGTCTTATCTGTACTTAGATTCATCCTGTCTGCATTCAGTTTTACATTCTATCCCTCTATCATTTGCTAAAGTTTTTCTTCAGAGTCTACCTGTAATGACAAATTATCTGCATACAGCAACCTTGTTGATCTAGCCCCTCTGACGTGTTTGCTAATGTAGCCCATCACCAGTATGAACAGCAGTGGGCTCACAGCTGACCCCCTGACTCCCACTCACTCCCACTGGGAACTCCTATGTCAACCTGAACACTGTATATACTTATATCACTGAGTCCTTACACAAAACCTGAACTAATTCCAGCAATGTTTCCTGGACTTCAAATCACTGCAGGACTGTCCAAGTCAGCCTTTTTGGCACCTTGTCATATGCACTGCCCAAGTCTAGGAATGTCCAGTTGTAGTCTTTCCTGATCTGTAGCTTTTTCCCAACTGTCTGCCTCACTGTAAACATTGGGCCAGTTGTGCTGCTCCTCATCTAAATCTGTAATGCTCTACTCCCATCTTACTTTCTACTACTCTACATATTTGTTTACCAGTCACCCTCTCCAGATCTTTCATGCAGTGTGACAGGAGTTTGATACCTCTATACTGCCCATAGTTGTGAATGTCCTTTTTCCTTTTGTACACTGGCAGTAGAATGCTTATTCTCTAGTCAACTGGAATGCACCTTTTTCATCATCCTGCCATGAAGGAACCATTTCTTCCCTAACTCACTCAATATCTTGACCATATCTGCAGTGACCTCATCTGAGTCTGCTTCTTTCTCTTACTTCCTTTCCTTTAGTGCTGTTGTTACTTCTCGTAGAGTAGGGTCCTCTTTTTCTTTCATCATAGGCTGTGTCTGGGGCAGTATAGCTTCTTTGGGGTTTCCTTCATTTTTCTTCATCCAGAATTTGCTGGAAGTACTCCTTCCATCTGCTTTTGATGTCCTATGAACTAGTGAGCAGGTTGTTGCTGGCATTCCTTATGAAGGGTGTCTGATAACAGTCTTCTTTATTTTTTTGGTCTTTGCCTTGCAACCTGATAGAGTTTCTTTGTGCTGTCTTCTGAGTCACTTTCCAGAAGCTGGTAGAGTGACTGCCTCTGATGCCTTGTTATTTGCTACTGCAACTGTTTTCTTATCCTCTTTGCTAGACAACCAATATTCCTTCTTAGCTTGTTCTGTCTTTTCTATATTCCACTGTTTCCTGCACTACTTCTTGCTTTTGATGACTTCCTGGACTTTTGTATTCCACCAGCAGCTTTCCTTATTGACCTTTTTTTCCATACCTGGCTCAACCGCATATCTGTTCTGTAGTCCTTACACATGCTGTTTTAAGGCATTGACAATCACCTATAAATCCACCTATTTCCACATCTTCCTGAGGTACTAGAGCCCTGAGTAGTACCTTGAAGTCATGTGCTTTCTCTCCAGTCAGCTTTCAGGTTTTCAGTCTAGTCTGTCGTGACATTAGAGGCTTCTCGGAACACTGCTAGCAGCTGTTTGTGGCAACCAGTGGTTTATGCTGTGGGCCAGCTGTTTCATTGGGAATGACTTTGCAATAATTGATTCTATCCCAGCGCACTTTCCTTGCTATGAGAAAATCTACCCCTGTTGTATGTTGGCCTTTCTTATTTGGGATCTTGCGACTTGTGTCTCTCTTGCTGAACCATGTGTTGGCTATTTGCCTGATAGAAGTCTAGAATGGCATTTCTTTGTTTATTCCTGTTGCACTGCCCTGTCCTTACACTGGAGTCAGATCGCCATTTGTCTGTCACTAATTATGAATATGTATAATTCAAAAAAGGATGTTGTACAGACTCTTAACAAAACCAAAGTTACTTTTAATATTGGTAAAAATCATGCAAGTTCCAATAATTGTTAACACTTTCATCCCTTTTAACAACAGTGTCTTCTTGAGAACAAAGTTAATACATTGCATGTCTCATATTTATGTGCTTTTAAAAACATGTGACCAAGAAATAACATTTCATTGGCTAACACAATTAAATCATTAAAACTCCACCACATAAAAAGTATCAAACTCGACACACAAGCTAATGAAACTATCTGTAAACTCTAAGTTAAAATATGTTATAATATATAAAATACTCAGCAGTGACCAGACCTTATCCAAGCCAAGTAGGAAGTCTATATTAGATCTTAACTGTTAATAGTGAGCTCAAGTGGCAGTTAGATATTAACTGCCACCAGAGCTCTCTTGCCTTAAGGTTTTCTGACTATGAGCCTCCCCTGGGGTTTGTTGAAATTTATTTTCAGTAATTATAAACAAAAATATATGGTTAAGTTTAACAGTTATGTGGTTAAAAAGGGTATTCACATATTGTCTCTGTTTTATATCTGTTACATGCTCATATATTCTTCAAAAATTCTTCTTGCATTTTCCAGCATAAAATGCCGCATACTCTACATATTGAGGCATAAATAACACTCTTTGTCATTTAAGTAAAATATCCTTTATGTAAATATGAGGTAGTTATATATAGAAATATTGGAACCATCAAAAAAAAAATATATATATATATATATATATATATATATATATATATATATATTTATCAGTAATTAAGTAACGCATAGCTCTTCTGTGGCTTTCTGGTCAGCTACTGTATATAATCACTAGGAGGAATTTTGAAGAGCATGTTCACTACAAACGCCGCTCTTTCTTAAATTACTCTCTGTATGTGGTGACAAGCGTTACATCCTACTACATTTCTCTACTGATTGGATATATACTGTATTGCTTCTATACATTGTATGTATATATAAATACCCTTACTTGCATGGTAAATGAATGCTTAATCCTTTACTTGTATAGTGAATGAATACACAGTTAACATCTGCATTTAACCTGGTTTAGAACATCTAGATTTCTGTACCTAATTAAATTCATTGGTTACTTGTATTACTGCATTATATCAACTGTTGCTAATATTAAACATTATCTTGGTATACCTGTTATAGTAACTAGCAGATATCTAATTTTCCCTCTCTTTACTGACATACTTCTTAATCTGATATCTCTCTACCCATTCCTATGCTTAACCTCCTATGCTATTTCTGTTTCCTTTGGTCTTCCTAACCCTATATTTCTTTTGTTTTGTATTCCAGCATTAAAGCCTAGTGCTCCTCATCGGGTTGTCCCCTCCCTGCTGACCTATCTCACTTGGTATCCCTGAAGCAACATAGCAGGACAATTGTGTTGGCACCCAAGAAGCACCCCTATTCTCCTCTTGAACGACGGGTTATTGCTGCTTAAACCTTCCATTACTGCCTGTATGTCACTTTGCCTAATTATTTTAGTTTATGATTTGTCCTCTTGTGGACAGCACACACGTGACACCAGCTAAGGTTTTCCCCTCAGCTTTCAGACACTTACCCCTAACACCTTTCCTCTTTTATCGCTACTCCCCCCTACCCCTGGTTGTCTAACTTTTCCTCCACTAATATCCCACTTGCCTGCCTGTTTCTGCTCCCTTATTGTCTCTAATTTGCTTTCCTGGCCTGTTGCACTCCTTTTCCCTCTTATTCCTTCCTATCCTTCATCAATTGGCTGTATCTTGAACATCTCTACTTGCATACTTTCTAATACCCCAATCACTGTCCCTCTGCTAACTATTTTACCTTGTGCTTGTTATATTCTTGCAAACTACTGCCTGCCTTCTTATCTTTCTTTAACAAACTCTCCTTTACATATCTCTAAACTACGTAGCATATGAAACAGTAGTGTTTCAGCTACTCTGCTTAGCTGATAGACTTCGCTCTCCTCTCTGGCTGTTTCTGCCCCGCTTCGCTCCCTTCCCTACCCCCTTATCCCACCCACCCCACGTACCCCTAGCTTTATACCTGACATACCACACCTCCTCCTTCTCTCCACCTATCCCAGCCTCCTACATACCACACCTCCTCTATATCTTCACCTACCCTAAGCTCCTACCTCACCTGTACCACCCTCCTGTTATACCTCCCTCTATTACCTCTTCTTTCTCCCCTCCCCTCCCAATAACTACTCACTTACCTTGATATCCACCTGGTTTCATTTACTCACTCTATACTCTTAGCCTATATCCAGTTTATTCCTTTCTCTCTCACCTCAATATGTCTACCAAAACTTACAAACCAATATCCAAGACCCCTGTAATAGGAACTACTTTGAAAAAGCTAACACTTCCACTTATTATTTTTCTTGCCCTCACACTACCCTACTTCCTAACCTGTTATGAATCAAATCCTAATTACCACTTTAACTACTCACCCAAACATACGGCCACTGATCTCATAAGCCTAAAACTTACTCATTTAAACATTACATCTATCCCTAGCTACCTCCTTGCCAGATATTACAGACTGTCCCATGTTAAAATTCTAAATCTCTTGATTAAGAAACCAAAATATTTACTGTACTCCCCTATCATAGCTTACCTTGAACATAGCCACTCTACCTTGGTTGACGGGGACATCCACCCCAACCCAGG
This sequence comes from Protopterus annectens, assembly GCF_019279795.1. NCBI lineage: Eukaryota > Metazoa > Chordata > Ceratodontiformes > Protopteridae > Protopterus > Protopterus annectens. Next base: position 749,882,620 of record NC_056737.1, on the reverse strand, counting down.
GCCCTTAACCACTCCACCTGGTGAGGCAACCACTTCACTAAACTCTTCCCTACTACTACCAACCTCTAATACAAACACTCTACTCATAGGTCACCTTAATATACGAAGTGTCAATAATAAAATCACCCATCTCCACTCCCTTCTACAACACCACTCCTTTGATATTCTCTGTTTAACTGAAACCTGGTTAAAACCCTTTACCAAAGATAATGAAATCTTACCTCCAGGTTATAACATCTTGAGACTTGACCGCAAAACTAAAAAAGGCGGAGAAGTTGCACTCCTATTCAAAACAGAACTTAGTGTAACATTAATACCCTACGATAACCTGGACAATAACAAGACTGAACTTCTTATCTCAAAGCTACAACTAAACCCTAAAAAGTCCATCTATATTATCTGTATATATCTACCCCCTGGAAATAATTCTACTACTATAGAAAATAACCTTAGTTGGCTCTCCTCCTCCTATCCCCAAGAAACCATAATTCTCGGAGACTTTAACCTGGACTGGTCCTTTTTAATTACTAATAACCCAGCTTCACATATTAACCTCCATGACTTTACTCAAATAATAAACGCCTCCACTAGGACTAATAAATCTAACAACAAAGAAAGCATTCTAGACTGGATTCTCGTTAATAAACCTCTACTTAAATATCAGTCTGGAGTACTACCTGATGACTTTAGTGATCACAATCTAACCTATATTATTAGACAAAGAAATGCCTCTAACAATACACCTACCTATAGGACCCTACGTAATCTCAAATGTTTCAACCATATACAATTTAGAACTGAACTAAGTGCTTGCAATTGGAACCAACTAAAGACACTTCCTCTTGAAGAAGCTGTGAAATACTTCAGTACTACATTCCTAACTATTCTAGATAATCATGCCCCATCACGCACTATCCGAATTAAATCTAAACCTGCCCCCTGGTTATCTAAAGATACAAGACAAAAAATGCTACTTAGAAACAAAGCTTGGATAAAATGGCGAGCTAGCAAATCTTCTGCAGACCAACAGACCTTTAGATACCTAAGAAACAGTACTAAAAAAGCTATCTTCTATGATAAAATAAGTTATTATAGTAATCTCCAGCAAGCTAGTCACAATAACCCTCAAAAATTCTGGTCAACCCTAAACAGGCTTCTACACCCTGGACAGACTACCACTCCATCCCCTACCAGATCTGAAAAGAATTCCACCCTTGATACTGCCAATACTTTCAACTCTTTCTTTATTGATACTATTAATTCTTTGGCCTCTCACCTCTCTAGTGACTATACTAGTATCCCTGACCCTGCATCCTCCAAACTACCAATCTTTAGGCTACAACCCATCTCCACTGCCTTTATACAAAAATGCATCCACAAACTTAAACCCTGCACCCCCTCGGCTGACCAACTCCCATCTGAATTCCTTCAAAAAGCAGCCTCTGAAATTGCCTATCCCATATCTATTCTCATTAACAGAACCATAAATAAAGAAACCATACCTGACATTTGGAAAATCTCTCACATCATACCCTTGCACAAAGGAGGTAACTCCTATGAACTCTCTAATTATAGGCCCATAGCTCTCTTGTCCCCACTAGCAAAGATCATGGAAAAATGTGTTCATCATCAGTTAATGGACCACTTAATAAAGTACAACATTTTCACTAACTGTCAACATGGATTTAGGCCTTTTCATAGCACAACCACCGCTCTCCTCACTTTTACAGACCATATTAATAAGAATCGTAATAACAACATCCTGTCTTCAGCTCTCTTTATTGACCTGTCTAAGGCCTTTGATATGGTTAACCACTCCATTCTCTTGAAAATTCTTGAATCTCTCTCCTTAGAATCTAAGGCTGTCCACTGGTTTAATTCCTATCTTACAAACAGGAAACAAGCCGTTCTTTGGGATAACAAACTCTCATCCCTTCTCCCTATCTCACTTGGGGTCCCCCAAGGATCTATTCTTGGACCACTTCTTTTCTCCCTCTTTATAAATGACTTACAAGCAGTGATTCCCCAGGCCACTTGTATGCAATACGCTGACGACTCCACATTAATTTGCTCTGCTAAATCCATCTCTGAACTTCAAATCAATACTCAAGCTGTTTTCCCCAAAGTTGAAACCTGGTTCTCAAAACGATGCCTACTTCTAAATGCTAAAAAAAACAAACTCTTACTCTTTAAGCCTACTACCAGATCCCCTACATTAGACTTTACTATCCTATCTAACAATGGAACTACTATATCACCTGACCTTACTACCAAACTACTAGGTGTCACGATTGACAACAACCACACCTTTGATTGTCATATCAATAATACCATTAAATCTGTAAACAGAAAACTCGGCTCTCTCTATAGAATTAAAACTTTCTTAACCTCTTCAGCCAAAGCTACCCTTGCCCACTCTCATCTTATTTCTACTCTTCTCTATGCTTCACCTATCTATACTAACCTCAAGAAAAATATTCTCTCTAAACTATCTACCATGTACAATAATATAGCTAGATTTGTTACTGGTAAACCTTTCAGAATGCACCACTGTCTGAATCTGCAGCAACTTAACTGGCTTGAACTATCAAACATGTTACTTCTTTCCCAACTCACATTTGTCCATAGAGCATTTTACCAACCTCACAACACACCTATACTCTCCAACCTCTTCACCCCCTACTCTAATCTAAACTCCCTCCGTTCATCTAGCAAACTGCTAGTTACCTTAACCAAATCTAAAAACCTAGCAGGTGATTCCCTTTTTTCAAATACCATTGGAAAACACTGGAATCAACTTCATTCTGAACTTACTTCCATTGCTTCCACTGTTTTGTTTAAACAAAAACTCAGAATTTACCTTAAAAGCCACTGGATGTGTCCCTGCTCTAATCCTGACTAAAGTAATTTCCATCTATTAATCTCGTTTCTCTCCCTACTCTTCTGTCCCTCCTGCTTCCTCCCTTACCTTTCTTTTTCTGCCTTTACAGACTGCTCCTCGTCATCTTTCATCTTTATGGCCCTGAATCTCTAACTAGTATATGTCTATTTATATCTGCTCTCTCTCTATTGTTGCTTCTCTTTCTTTAATCTTATACTCCCTCCTTGGTATTAAAACATGTTAGAATGTTCAACATTATGTTACTTAGATTCGCTAGAAAGTTAAGTCCTGTTCTTTTGGTTAACTTATTACATTTCCTTTTCCATGTTCTATCACTTTCTTTTCCTGTTTTTAGATATAGGTAATAATGTGTATTATGTCATTTGTCCTCATGATGTATCTCCTTTTGTCTATATGTGGAGCTTTTCTCCCCGGGCCTCTGCTGAAAATGGAAAAATATCCAGTTGGACTAGCCCGGTCAACAAATGTAAAGTAAAGTAAGTAAGTAAGTAAGTACACACACACACGTGTGTGTGTATGTGGTTATTGACTATGTTTGTTATATTTATGCATATAAATCTATTGTTTGTTATCATGCTTTTATTGCTCTCCAACAACTTCTTAATGTTCATTCCACTTCTGTAAATTAACTTAGGAGCCTCTCCCAAAGATTTTCTAATTTCATTGCTAAAGGTTACCACATCCAAATTCTTCTTAATGATGTCCCTAACTGCTGTGGTGTCTGCATTGTGAGTTAATATCATTGCCCTAAATGATTCAGCAAATCCACACCAATGGTTATTCTGGGGCAGAACAGTTCTATTCTTTTCAATCAAGGGAGAATAAAATCCATTCTCCTCTTTATCAAACCCTCATCAAATAGTTTAATCACCAACATTTCTGGATGCTCACTTGTAAGGAACATTGAATTTACAAACTCCATTTCCTTACTTAAGGCTACCTCCTCGAAGACCATTCTTGCTATTCAGACCATCTATCCTTTCACCATGGGCTTCTTCTGAAAATTTGGATGGCAACTAGAAAAGTGAAGTAAAGAATTTGAGAAGGTGAGCTTCCTATATATATTTCATGTAAATTTGCTTTGCCTGTCATCCAAATAACATATCTTATCAGTCAGGTGTGTGTAACTAAATCTAAAAAAAAAAATCAGTAGTAGAGTTAACGTAAGCAATTAACTGCTCCAAATTTCCAGTAGTATCTATCCATAAAAACACAAGTATCACCCAAAAAACTCAATAGAGGTTCCAACAGTTGTTATGTACAAAGTTAGAAACATAGTCTTTTCCCAGTAAATCCAAATCAAGTTAACATATGTGGGTGCACAGGCTGCACCCATTCCCACACCAGTCTTTTGCTGGAAATATTCACCATCAAAAAATATGAAATTATTACACAGTACAGTCTCCTTTAGCTGACTTAACATGTGTACTTCAGATGTGCTAAAAATTGAAGTAGAAGTAAGAGTCTAAACCTATTTGATGGAGAATAAATGAAAATAAGTCCTTACCATCTATTATTACAAAAATCATGTTATCAACAAAAAATCAGGCATTAAATGGGTTAAAAAAAGCAAGAATCTTTCAACAGGTATGGAAAATATCTGCCAAAACCTTTTGTTTTTAATTAATGTAAGTCACTATTGGCCTGTTTTTTAGCTGCTGCATCCACTGCAGGTTTCAGTGGAAGATTGTTTAAACATTTGTGTGTTTTTGGTCTACTAGATTTACTAGGTATATAAGGATTTTCCACCATTAAATAATTATATAAATTATCATCAATTTGCCCCTGCATAAGCATGTCTAAAAATCATTAAATCAATTCTTTAACAGGTTATATTATTTTCATTAATAGATGCTCTACTATATCCATCTTCATCTTCATTTAATATCCTCAAAGAAATTTTATTTTCAATTAAAATAACATTTACATAATATTTTTAAATATCATTTTAAACAACTATATACAATATTTATAATAGCCTGACTTTCAGTTATATACACTGTATGTTATTAAATATAGAATTAACAGATCAGTTATCAGAGGTACAGTATTGATTATTGCAGAGTGTCCAACAAAGATATAACTTTCTTCCAAGGATTATTTATCAGTGGCCTGGGTTAGATTCATAGTTCTTTGATTTGTATTTCCATCGATGCAGTTGTCTTCAGTAAAGTGTAGAATTCTTCCAAGGTCGGGGGTGTATTTGAATTCCATCTTCTGGTTACATATTTCCTAGATATAGCAAGTATTGTCCGTAACAAATACATATTTATCTTATTCAGGTAGGGACCTTCATTTACATTTAGTATAATCAATGCTTTGGTTAAGGTAAAGGATTCATTAAATGAAGCTTGTAAAAATTATTGATTCCATTCCAATATGATTTAATTTTATTACATTCATAAAAATATGAATCCAGTCTGCTTTATGTGACTTTTCACACCTCCAGCAAAAAACATTCGTAGTAGTACTGATCTTTTTAATTCTATCTGGTGTTAAAAATGCTCTATGTATGTATTTCCAGTTAAATATTTTCCAGTACTGTGTGTTAGAGGTCTAATTAACTGATAGTAAGATGTTAGTTTTAATTTCTTCTGTTAACTGCAATGACTGACCTTTTGTTAAAACTGCCAGTATGATGGTTTGGGAATTGTTTTATATGTTATCAACTCTTTATATAGATTTGAAATAGAATTTTTCTTTTCACAACTATTATATATAAATTCATACAGAAAACATATTAGATTTGGAATATCTTTAAATGAGGAATTATTAATTAATCTGCATAAATCTTGAGTGTACATTAGAATGCTTTGTAAGGTTAACCAGTCATGTGTTTGACTATTATAATCAGTTTTTATCATATGTATATCTAAAACATTTAATTTATTTACATATTGCAACCAGCATAATAATCCATTCAATCCATCAAAGTTCTTAGTGATGGTAAATGAGGTTAAAAGGTCAAACCAAAGTTTTAGATCTATGTTTGCACTGATAAGTTTCCTAAAGGAATTGATATAATGTATATATATTGTATAAATCTGATCTAAATATATCTCTAGTAGACTTACAATTACCATTAGATAATAATGTAGAAATCCTTGTCTCTACACTCCAGCTCACTTCTAGCAAAGCTATCTATATAATATGCTCCTACCTACCTCCAGGAAACAATATCAACACCCTGGAAAATATCCTATGCTTCCTCTCATCTTCCCTCCCTCAAGAAACCTTAGTACTTGGAGACTTCAATATAGACTGGAACTGCTGTACTTCCAATCAACCTTCAATCCATATAAACTTGTATGGCTTTTCTCAATTTATCACCACCCCAACAAGAATCCATAAGCCAACTAACAAAAAGAGTACCTTAGATTGGATCTTAGTAAGAAACCATCCCCTCACTTATATAGCAGACACCCTGTCTGATGATATTAGTGGCCATTCACTCAACTGTATAATTAGGCATAAAACCTTCTTCCCTAAACAACCTATCTTTAAAACTATAAGAAACAGAAAACACTTTAATGCTATAAATTTCCCAAAAGAGCTTGAAGCCTGTGACTGGTCTCCCTTAAAACAACTCTCCCTTGATGAAGCAGTATCCTATTTTAACTCTAGATTCTTACAAATACTGGAATACCATGCCCCTAGTTGATCTATTAGAACCAGAAGCAAAACAGCACATTGGATCTCTAGAGACAAGACAAAAAATCCTAATAAGAAATAAGATCTGGTCTAAATGGAGATGTACTAAAAGCTCAACTGATCACTAGAACTACAAACAGCATAGAAACACCACAAAGAAATCTATACTCCTTGATAAAAAAAAACTACTACTTTAAACTCAAAGACAGGCATCAACAAACCCCCCAAACATTTTGGACAGCTATTAACAGACCTTTACACCCAGGACACTCCAAGACTCCAACTCCTTCAGCACTTTCCCTAAGAACACTTAAGGAGATTGCTGACACCTTCAATACCTCCATTACAGAAACTGTACAGCCTCTCACAAATTCCTTACCTCTTGTTAGCCCAACCCTCCCATTCTCCCTGACTAGCAAACCCCCTATCTTTCAACTAAATCCAGTCTCTATATCTTTCACCACACCTTACTAATGAAACTTAAACCATGTAACCCATCCGCTGATCTCTTACCAGCGGAATACCTTCAAATTGCAGCTAAAGTTCTCTCCGATCCTATTTCCATACTAATCAATAGAACTATTACTGAAGGTTCTATCCCATCTCTCTGGAAAATCTCACACATAATTTCATAGGTTCATAGGTTCATAGGTTGGTACTAGGCTATCAGCCCTAGGGGCTATACAAGCCTAGCCATAACAATTCCCTGGCTATTTCTTCACACATTATTTACTTTCCTGGACCCCTGTCTAGCAGGGCGACTGACGTGATCCCTGGGGTGAATTTCCTTTCTCCCATCCAATCGTCATGGTTCCTCTTGAAGAGGTCCAAAGAGGCACTCTGCTTGACATGTATGGGCAATCTATTCCAGAGTCTGGGGAGTCTCTGGGTCAGGAACCTATCCCTCCAGCATGTTTTGTTTATTGTGATGACAAGGTTTAGATCCCTGGAGCATGTAGCTCTGAGGGATTGGGATTTATTTAAGTGTAGCATGTCCAACAGCTCTGAGTTTGACATGGCCTTGTATGTTAAGCAGAGATCGCCTCTGAGTAGATGATATGTGACAGAGTATAGCTGGAGCTTTTTAAGGCGGTCAGCGTAGGGCATCTGCTTTAGGCCTGTGATTCTTTTAGTGAGGTATTTCTGAGGCCTTTCCAGTTGTTGCAGATATCTTGAGAGGTACATACCAAATGGGGCGTTGTATTCTATAATGGGTCTAATGAGGGATGAGTACAGTGGGACAATGACCTCCTTTTTTCTGGATGAAAAGCCCTTCGTGATGAGGTGTGCCACATAGAAGGATTTCCTGACTGTTGTGGCGATGTGGTTATCGAAGGTGAGACCACTGTCCACCTGTGTCCCTAAGTCTCTTATCACACTTTCTGTGTTTAGTGTACTGCCACCTATATGGTAATTCATGGATACATGTTTTTTCCCAAAGGGGATAACAATACATTTCTTGGCATTGAGCTTGAGCCCATGGCTCTGGCACCAAGCATCTGTTTCTGTAAGGCCCTTTGTAGAGTATCCACATCATTTGGGATTCAATAATGGCTCCCAGTTTGCAGTCATCTGCAAACTTTGTTAGCCAGAGTCCCTTAGTGTTGACCTGTACTTCAGAGAAGTAGATGCCAAACAAGAGCAGCCCCAGGACTGAACCCTGAGGTACTCCACTTGTCACTTGTCTAGAGCTGGATTTGGAGTCGGCTACTTTTACAGTGTGGGTTCTATCAGTAAGCCATTTAGCAACCCATTGGGAGACATAGGGATTAATGCCCAACTTAGTAAGTTTATCTATGATTCCAGAGTGGGGGATGGTGTCAAAGGCCTTGGCAAGGTCTAGATAGGCTGTGTGGACCACCTTACCCTTGTCCATGGCTCTGGAGACTGATTCAAAGAAGTGAATCAGGTTCAGGAGACAAGATCGCCCCTTCACAAACCCAAACTGGGTGGGGTCCAATGTTTGAAGGTTGCCAATGTCTTTGTTTATAAGTTCCATGATAATACGCTCCATGGCCTTGCAGATAAGGCTTGTCAGACTGATGGGACGGTAGTTTCCGGGATCCAAGGGGGATCCCCCTTGTGGATTGGGATAACTGTAGCTCTGCGCCACTCAGTGGGCATGAAACCTGAGGTGAGGCTATGATTAAACATGACACTTAGGTGAGGTGCCAGTTCATATTGTAGTCCATGTAGTACACAGCCTGGGATGTCATCTGGTCCCATGGATGCTGTATTCTTGGCTTTAGAGAGTGCATTTTGTACCTGTGTGCCCGTTATTACTGGAATTTGGCAATCTTCCGGTATTGAGATGGGCCATTTAGGGGGTGAGAGGGGGGTGAAGTTGGCACTGAATCGATCTGCCAGGATATTGGCAATATCCTTCAGATCAGTATATTTAATGCCATTCTGTTTTAGCTCAGCGCAGATCTGAGCATTGCCATTTAGATTCTTGACATAGTTATAGAATGCTTTGTGGTTGTCTTTGGAATCTTTGGCAATTTTATTTTCGTAACTAGCTTTGGAGGATTTTATGAGGCATCTCAGTTTCTTACTGAGGCTAGTAAGGAGTTTTTGCATCCTGGGATTTTCCTCTTTTCTGCAAAAGTTTCTTCCTTTTGTTGTAAAGTTTGTTTATGGCAGGGGACCACCAGATTGGCTTCCTTTTTGGATGAGAGCATTTTGGTTCTATTTGGGATGGCACGATTCATGCATGAGTGGATGCTCAGACAGTGCCTTAGTGTAGGATTTAGCAGTTGAACTTTCAGTTCCCATCTGCATGGGTGTCATGAAGTTTGTCACTTCTGACTTGAGTAGCATGAAGTTGGCTTTGGAGAAGTTTTTTATGGTGGTTTCTTTACTGGGGGTGGGGTGGGATGTGGATGTTAAGGGTGATTAGCTTATGGTTAGACCTGACTAACGAGAGGGTGACCATAGGTATGGAGCATTGATTTCCCATGTTGGTAATGACCAGGTCTAGGATATTGGAGCCCCTGGTGGGACTATGGATTAGTTGATCCAGGGCATTGGAATTTATGAATTCCAAGAACCGTGCAAAGGTGTTGGGACATGAGTAGTTTTCCCAGTTAATGGCAGGGTAGTTAAAATCACCCAGTATTAGGGTGTTTGGTTCTATCTTAATATTTTCCAGTATGTTTAGAAAGGTGTAGTGAGAATCTTGGGGTATGGTGAGGGATCTGTAGCAAGCTACAATTTGGATTGCAGTCTTACCTAGTGTTAGTTGCACTTGGAGAATTTCAGACACATTGTGTTGACCAACTAGCCTGGTGGTGTGAATATCCTTGGTGAATATTGACACTCCTCCACCTTTAGTGTTTTGGTCCTGGTTTGGTGGCTGAAAAGTGTGGTAAGAGTTGTAGCCTGGTATTGCAGGGGTGCTCTCTGGAGGCTTGAACCAGGTCTCAGTTACTGCACAGATATCGATGTTCTCCATTTTTAGGAGTGCCTCAAGAGAGTGCATTTTGAGGTTTAGACTTCTAGCATTGAGTAGCATTACCTTCAGATTTTGCATGCTTGTACCTGTTACGGTGGTGGTTTTGTCCTTTGAAGTTTGCCTAAAAAAGGCACTTCATAAGAGTGGTAACTCAACTGAAATATCTAACTATAGCCCCATAGCCCTGCTCTCCCCTCTAGCCAAAATATGTATACACCGCCAACTACTTGATCACCTTCTCCTATATTACCTTCTAGCAGACTGTCAACATTGTTTTAGGCCATACCACAGTACTACTACTACTACTACTGTCCTACTATTCTTCACTGATGCATCAACAAGCATCGTAACAAAAATAGGCTTTCTATTGCTCTTTTTATAGACCTATCAAAAGCCTTTAATATGGTGAACCATCAATTACTACTACAAATACTAGAACAATACTCACTCAACACAAAGGCATTACAGTGGTTTAAGTCCTACCTAGAAAACAGACAGCAAGCTGTTCTCTGGGACAACCTTTGTACTCTTCTTCCTATTACTCTTGGAGTCCCACAAGGCTCCATCCTGAGACCTCTCCTCTTCTCTATCTTTATCAATGACCTACAGTTAAATATTCCACAATCTACCTGCATACAATATGCAGATGATTCCACACTAGTTTGTTCTGCCACCTCATCTGCTGAGCTTCAAGCTATCACCCAGCCAGCATTTAACTCAGTTGAAAAATGTTTTTTGCAATGTTGCCTCCTACTAAACACCAAAAAAAAAACAAGTTACTTGTTTTCACTCCTACACAGAAGTTCCCTCCAATATATCTAACAGTCAAATCCAGCAATGGTACTATAATTACACCTGATCCAACCACCAAGCTCTTAGGAGTAACAATAGATCACAATCTCAACTTTGAGACACATGTTAACACTACAATTAAAACTGTTAACAGAAAACTGGGCTCACTGTACAAGATAAAGTCCTTCCTCACCCCTGAAGCCAAAACCACCATTGCCCATACTCACCTGATGTTTACTCTCCTCTATGCTTCATCTATCTATACAACACTTTCCAAAATTAACCTAAACAAACTAGCAACCTCCTACAACAACATTGCCAGATTTGCTACATGTTCACCATATAGAACCCATCACTGTTTAAACCTCAAACAACTAGGTTGGCTTGAACTCTAAAACCAGCTACTATTTTAGCAACTTACAATTACCCACAAGATTCTCTTTCACACCGATAGGACTCCTATTCTTTGTAGCATTGCCACTCCTTATAGAAATCTTACTACTCTACGCACAGCAAATAAATACAAGTAACCACCCAGAAATCCCTTAATAAAGCCAGGGACTCCCTCTTTTCAAATTCTGTGGGTAAGAGTTGAAAAAAACTCCCCAGCAACCTACAATTACTTTCATCCTTATCACTTTTCAAACATTAGCTAAAATTACACCTTAAAGAACATTGGTTATGCCCATGTACTAACCTAGATTAACACCAACCATCTAGCATACTTCCTTTTCCCCCCTCTACTACCCACTAGGGCGCAAACACATCCTATTCATAGTCAATATTGTAGTTTTTTCTTATTTCCTTCTAACTTCATTAAACTTACTCTTCACTTTTCTAAAATCCCTCACCTTTTCCTGATATTGTTCCATGTCAGTGTTAACACCTATGCTACCTATGACATTTCAGACTTCCTGATATTGTTCTATGTCAATGTTAATACTTGTGTTACCTATGATATTTCACACAAACCTTGTCTAACGTAACAACTAGATAGATACCTTTCACCCCTCCTCACTTTTTTTTGTCCAACTATTACCAAACGTTATACCTCTTGTATATACCACTCATAATACTACTTACTCAACACCCTCACTTATCCTTCTCTTTTGTTGTTTGTTCCTTCTATGCTAACCTAAACCTTCTTTGATTTTAATTTTTTTTTTACCATTTTTTAATCTTTGCTGTTTGAAGCTATTAGAGTACATTAGACTACACCCATTAGCTGTGACCTGCATTAATTCTTTCTAATAATTTCCTGTTTTCGATTTATTTTCATTTGTAGTCCTGTTACATTACCTTAATGTTGGAGCTTATCTCCCCGGGCCTCTACTGAAAATGGACATGTATCCAGTTAGACTAGCCCGGTCAACAAATGTAAAATAAAATAAAATAAATAAATAAATAATGATTACTCAGTGTTGTTTTAGAAGGTTTTGTTATATTATATTGTATACTTATGCATAGTATGTACCAGGGTTTGTTTGATTTGTCTACTATTAAACATTTTTTAACAGATTAATTTCATTTGTTAATATAGCCAGTTGTTAATTCTTTCCAGTTGGCAAAATAATTTGGGTTTATCCAGTCTATTGTAGTTTTAAGCACAGATGCTTTTATATATGTTTCTATTTCTGGGAAGTTCAATTCTCCTTGTTTCCAGGATCTGATGTGATGAGTTAGAGCTACTCCATTCTTTTTGGGATACCATAAAAATTTTATTAAACATGAGTTTATTTCTTTAAGAATGCAACATTCAGGAATTAACTGTATTGCTAATGCTACATATAGTATTTCTGGCAATAAGACAATTTTTATTAATTGCAATCTGTCTTCAAAAGTTAATATAATTTTGTTCCACTTTTCTATATATATTTTTATTTTTTCAATAATGTTTTTATATTTTATTAATATTTTGTTTAACTTTTTGCATTACACTATTCCTAAATAATTTAGCATAAGTTCTTGTTTTCCTATGATGGATTTATCTGTAACTTGTAGTTCTTTTTTCTTATTTAAAAATAGAAATTTTGATTTTGATCTATTAAAGTGTGGACCTAAAATGTTATAAAATTTCTCCATTACTTCTTCTAGCTCTCCTGATGACTCTCTGGAGTTTGATAGTTTTAATAAAATACCATCAGCAAAAAGCATTATTTTAGATATGTACTGGTCATAGACTTCTATTCCATCTTCATTTAATATCAAATACACTTTTTGCAGCATAATCAATATGATCCATAATCACAATTCCCCTCCCTTGTTGGGTTTCATTATCCAAATATCATAGCCATTGCACAGTCTCTTAAGGAGTTCATGTTGATTTAATGTTAAATTTTACCACTGTTTGTTTTGCTGGACTAGAACAATTCCTGAGATGAAATTTGATTAAGCATCCAGTCCCTAGCTATCCATAAGAACCTCACCCTCCCCAATGGTCTTCCTTTTGAATTTTACAAAATGCCTTTAAATAAAGTTGCCTCCTTATTTCTGGATAATTATAATGACATTAAATTACATGCTATGCTCACCATCTTTTAGTTATGCTATGGCTATGGAGATTACCCTATATTCTTATGGAACAGGTCTAATTAATTAATCAGTGTGGATATGAAGAGCCTAGCAAAAGTTATTACCACCTGTCTTTTGCTGTATATGCCCTCTTGTATCTGTAGAGGTCTAGATGGTTTCATGAAAGGTGGATTTGAACCATGTTTCCCTGGCTGCACATATGTCTGTGTCCTCCAGGGTGAGCAGTGCTTCAAGACAGTGTATTTTTTTATTTAAACTCCTAACATTGAGCAGCGGTATCTTTAGGTGGTTATGAGTGATTTTTCTTATGTTGGAGGTTATGTTGGAGGGTTTAACAATTTCAGAAAAAATCCACAGAACAACAACAACCAGGAACAAAATGAAGAAAACTTTGTAGCTTCACACTTTTATTCAAAATCTTGAGCGCTTTCATCCAGGTATCTTGGGCATCATCAGAATACCAAAACAATCTACAAGCATGTTTAAATACTGCTAAACTTTGAAAGTACAACCCCACACAGTCAAAGCAACCTATCATAAAATTACATTAATTAAAAGTTCCCCACCAAGGTAAATTTAACTCTTACAATATTGGTGTACAGCCATTTCTTCTTACACATAAAAAATTAAAACATGTAACAAGCTTTTAGTCTTAGAAAACTACTTAAAGACACATGGCCATTGAGACCTGGATATGTTACAGCATTGCTTCATAAAATCCACTGTAAGTCAAGATATTCTAAATAATCTGATTCAGGTCCTCCCCTGGGACCGAAATCACATTGATCAATAATACAGAATTTAAATACATGATCTTTATTCTAAAGAATATGTCTAAAAAGTGCATTTTTGGTGTCCATTTTTAATTTCATACAAGTGCTAGTAAATTTGACCTTTCAGAGCCCTTGCAGTTTTTCCTGTATAAAAACAATCATGTCTGACAAAGCAGCATAAACCACTCCCTTGGAATAGCAATAGAATCTTCCAGGGACATTTACCTCTAGATGTCCCCCAATATCTACTTTTTTACACACCAAAATATTAATACATTGGGCACAAGCCCCACACTTAGACATTTTTCCACATTTATAGGTTTTCTTTTTTCTCTGCCCTTTCAAGCAGCTGTTTAAAGCTGCTTTCTTTTTTATATACAGTCTTTACTTTTTCTCCAACAACTTTTACATAATCAGGGTCAACTCTAAAAAAAAATCCCAATTTCTCCTTATTATACCACTAATAGAATAAAAATCTTGATTAAATGGTACAATACATGACGTATTCCGACCATTATTGGCTTTCTTCTTAGGTATAGTGCTTAATTCACTGCTAGCCACAAAGGTACCAATAATAGATGCATAAATACCATCATTTCTTTTTACTTTACAAAAAATCCTGTCAACAAATACATCTGAGTAACCTCTTTTTCCTAACATTCCCTTCAAGATATCACATTTTTCTAGGTATAAATTATTGTCAGGCACCATCCTAGTTAACCGGACACATTGGCCCTTAACTAGAGCCTTCTTTTGATGTGGAATGTAACAACTGCTAAAATGTAGCAAAGTGTTTGAGTATGTTGGTTTCCTATATAATGTAGACACATATTTTCTGTTATCCCTGTCCTTGTAAATAGTGACATCAAGGTAATTGACTTTCTCATAATCCATATTCATAGCAAACTTTAAGAAATCTGTACAATTATTCAAATAATCAAAGAATTCCATTAGTCTTGACTCACTCCCCTTCTAAAAAAGTACTATGTCATCTAAAAATCCCCCATACATACTCCACTCATCCTCAAAACCTGATGTAAAAATACAGGTTTTCTCTCACTGAGCTAGGACAATGTTTGCAAAAATGGGGGCACATCCTGCCCCCATTGCCATTCCTTTTACTTGTTTGTATATCTGGTTTTTGAAGCTCAGGAAATAATTTTCTAAAACCATTTACATCAGACCCCCAAGGGTATTTGCTTTATTCCCAGAAAAACCTGGATGTTGACACATAAATTCATAAAACATATCCAAACCTGCCTCTTAAGGAATTACAGAGAACAAATCACATACATCAACTGTGACTAAAATACATTAATCCGAATAAAACTCATTCTTAACCTTCAAAAGAAAGTCCCAGGAATCCCTAGAAATATATTTGTAACCAGTCAGAATGTTCTTAAAATGGAAATCTATGTATTTAGCTATTGTAAAAGTGATGGAACCTGTTGCATCCACTATAGGGTGTAAGGGGGGATTTTTTATGTTTTTATGTATTTTGGGGATTCTGAACATAGTTGGAATCCTAGGGTGATCCATAAACAGCTATCTATGCTCATAATTGGTAGGTTCTCCATTAAGAACCATCTGATCTAAGTTTAACATTTTTGTAAGCAATATTTAATTCATTCCTTGATGCTTCATCATAGGTATCAGTAAATAATATGTTGAACATCCTGTCAGTATAGTCAACCCCATCCATAACAAGTCCCCCACCCTTATCTGGTTTCATAATTCTTATAGTTTTATTAGATGTAATCTCATTTAACAGATTGACTTCATCACTAGTTAGATTAGCTTACTTACTACTATCCGCTTTATTTTTCAGTATATCATGGACCTGTTGTTCACAAACTTTTTCAAACAAACTAACCACAGGGTGGGCAACAGCCAAAAAAGTGTTTCACTTTGTTAATTCATTCCTTAGTATGTCATGCCTATCTTTGTATAAAAAACCTAGATTCAATTTCCTAGTAAAGGATTTAAGTTGTATAATACTTTGCACCACATTACCTCTTTTGCTAGGTACAAAATTCAACCCCACTCCCTAAAAGGTTTGCCCATTTACCAGTAACATCCACATTGCTGCAATTGTAAATAGTAAAATCCTGTTTGTCATTAACCACCAAAACTGGTCCTACTTTCTCATTCACATGAAGAATAATGTTGTCAAAATCAATACAAGCAAGTTCAGGTACTAAAATCTCCCTCTCTACCTCCCCCACCCCCAGGCTCTCTCTGCGAAAAAAAAACCCTGATTCTGTGCACCATAGTTCATATTCTCCTGTCTTTCCCTTTGTTCTATTAGTCGTTGTGACCTTCTTACCCCATTATGATCTAAAGGGGTGGCCTGGTCCTTAGCATTGTTATCATGTCTACCCACTTCAAAACTACTAGTAGCAGTTTCAAAATGCATGTCATCATTATTTTTCACATCTCTTTTATAGTATGGATTGTTCCTGTTACTATTCCCAAACCCTTTAGGCACTGGATATGCAGAACTACTAGTATATTCTAAATGGTCACAATTTAATTTTTTAGCCTTTTTATCCTTCAGTATATTCACAGTTTTTTTCTACACTTATAAAAATACTATTGAATTCACTAACCTTGGTGGGAAATAAAAGATCCATTCTAATACTTTCATTTAAATTTTCAATCTTAGTATTAAGATCTGACAGTTTACATTCATTATTTTTAATTAACAAATGTAATAAATCACAGCAATGCTTATTAAACATAGCCAGCAACTCACGATGAAAAGCAGAGTCTTTCACTAGTCCATTTGGGTATCTCCAAACCCATAGTCCTTTTGGGATTTCCTCCTTTCTTAAACATTCCCTTAAGTAATTATTTTCGAGTTGCAGTTTCTTATATTTTAAAACAAAGTCCTCAAACTGTTTTAACTGCTTTAATGTTGCCACCATTGCCTGGGGGCTGCCATGTTGAATACCTTCATTACTCCACCCTACTTCAGCGTTCAACCAATCAGATAGATGGAAATTTCCACTTACATCTACAGTCCCTCTTTGTGTTATAGCTACGTATGTAACACCATCTAGTGGTGAATGCATGTTCTCATGTATTCTTTGAGGTGGTGTAACACTGGAACTATTTGAACTCTGGCTTTCATTCATGAAATTACTGTCCAAAGTATTACTGCTCCTTCAACCATTCATAACTGAACAAACTTGCTGGATAAGCTGAC
This sequence comes from Protopterus annectens, assembly GCF_019279795.1. NCBI lineage: Eukaryota > Metazoa > Chordata > Ceratodontiformes > Protopteridae > Protopterus > Protopterus annectens. Next base: position 749,865,308 of record NC_056737.1, on the reverse strand, counting down.
CAACAAGCTTAGTAAGCATACTCACAGAGGTAGACAATTCCTTGACCATTTTATGATAGTCTCTTTCAGTTGGTCTGCTGCTACTCTGGTCTCCTTCCATCATAAACTCAGAACAAATCCACAGAACAACAACAACCAGGAACAAAATGAAGAAAACCTCATAGCTTCACACGTGTAGTCAAAATCTTGAGCAGTTTCATTCAGATATCTTGGACTTCATCAGAATACTAAAACAATCTACAAACATGTTTAAATACTATAAAACATTGAAAGTACAACCCCACACAGTCAAAGCAACCTATCATAAAATCACATTAATTAAAAGTTCCCCACCAAGGTACATTTAACTCTTACAATACTAGTGCACAACCATTTAACAGGGGAATGAATGACACACACATCACATTATCTGTAACTTACCATGTATAGGCAGTATACTATGTGCATCCAACATAGGTAGCCCTCAAGCTCCATCCTCACAAACTGTTGCAGGCACAAGGTAAGTCAGTCTTCTTAACAATAAAGGAATGGATTAGTATGTTTTGGTAGCATATCTATAGTAATGCTGCATGCATGCAAGGGAATGGGGTGGCCTACTGAGATAGCAGCAGACAATTGACAGCTATGTCAGCACAATACTGGCTTCCTCTCACTATGCAGTATCATTTAAGGTGACAAATACCAATGCAATATATGTTGGGGCTAACTAAGGGGAGGCATAGGTCACATGCATGGATGTCACTGTGGGGATCCCATACTCACCTCCAGACTTACACAGCAAGTCAGTTGTAGAAAACCATAAAGAAATGTCTGGCAAAGGCACACAGATGGTGACAATGATGGAATACCCCCTACAGACTTACACAGTGATATCACAGCAGGCCTTGCATTTGCGGTAAGACTCTGAAGGGTAAAAAGTCTGAAACAATTGTATAGCATTACAATCTAACCTGTGGTCTGTAGTGATATGCCTTTATTCTCCAAGACAGGGCACAATACTATGCTAAATGAACCAACATGTAAAGCTAATATCAGCGCAGTCTGTGCAAATGTGTACCATTGGCAGGTGTGACCCCCCCACACCCATATTCATATAGAAATGCAGTAACATGTAAGTTTGTAGGGTAAGAGCAGCACATTGCCAGGGCTGTCCCAATCAACATGGATAACTTGTTGCATGTCCACAATATGCAGGGGTCAATGCGCTATGCATATGTGTGGGGAATACTGTCAGGATGTGGCCAGCAACTTCTCATGGCTGTTGTGTCTTAGTGGCCTAGGTACTCTACTGTAGTAGACAGGGCCATGTTCCACGAAATGCAGTGCCAACTATTTTGCATGTCAGCTACACCTATGGTGGGAGTTGTACACACTGTCCAGATGCCAATATCCATTACCGCTGGGAAGCTGGACAGCTCATGTACAGGGCGCCACACATATGAACAGTACACAGGTTGGAGTAACCTACATAGTATATACCATACCTCACAACTGTACAGACCTTTCACAGAATGTACACAGGTATGCATCATATTTGCTGTGTTTTTAGTCAGAAATGGTGGTTGTCTGGCAAATCATTGGCAAACCATGAAGGTCTAAAGTCAGAAGATATTGATGGATTGTAGTGTCTCAGACTTCATACCCTATAGAAAAATCCATGGTAATGCAAAATTCTGTTATTGTATCACCCTTCCAGGTTTGTAAGGCCAATAGTTACACTGGTCCATATATTTAGGGCTTTGTCACCCAATTACTCATGCCCTTGTCCAGATGTCTGGCTCACATATGTAGAGAGGTATGGTGACTAGTAGCACAGCAGCACATTCTTTCACTTACCATTGTCACCCCAAGGGGGTCCACTGCCTGGCAGCCTGGGAACATATGAGTGACAGAATGCACTGCCTTGCTACAGATGGTCTGCATCAGTCTCACATTGAATAAACTGGAACAGTTACTGGGTCCAAAGGATAAATCCACACAGCAGCAACAATGAAAGTGTTTTATTAAGTGCTTTTTGTCCCGCAATATGCTAGAACTTCTTCAGATAAAATAATACACTTTAGTACTACACTTAAAAGCCTGTTTTACATCTACCATGTGTTCTTACTGAACCAATTATAACTATCTTCCCTTCTCACAGGTTAAATTATCCCCTTAGTATGCTTTCTTTATATTACATACAATGAAAATACTTCTTTTTACACTGAAGTAGATGCAAGAAACAGTATAACATATTCTTGTGCCAAAGTAGTTGACACAATATTGAAAAAGTACATCAGTCAGGAAAATCAGATCTGTAAAGACTCTTGGTCTTTTTTAGGCAACATCAATGGGTTAGAATATAAGGAAGAATACATTTGAACTTCTTCAGATAAAATAATACACTTTAGTACTACACTTAAAAGCCTGTTTTACATCTACCATGTGTTCTTACTGAACCAATTATAACTATCTTCCCTTCTCACAGGTTAAATTATCCTCTTAGTATGCTTTCTTTATATTACATACAATGAAAATACTTCTTTTTACACTGAAGTAGATGCAAGAAACAGTATAACATATTCTTGTGCCGAAGTAGTTGACACAATATTGAAAAAGTACATCAGTCAGGAAAATCATATCTGTAAAGACTCTTGGTCTTTTTTAGGCAACATCAATGGGTTAGAATATAAGGAAGAATACAATTTCTTAACCATAGATGTTAAGGATTTATATACATCTATCCCACATACAGAAAGTATCGAATGGGGATCATTTATGATAAGGTTAAAAGGGGCATCAGCAACAGAGGTAAGCCTGGTTGAGGAACTGTTAGATATTATTTTAACTAATAACTATATCACCTTTGATGATGAGTTCTATTTACAAAAGAGAGGTGCAGCGATGGGCTCCCCATGCTGTGCTAGTTTTTCAAATCTAGTTCTGGCATACTGGGAACAGGAACATATCAGAAAAAATGTTCAGTTCAGTGAACGGATATATTTCTACACACATTTTTTGGATGATATTTTTATCATCATAAAAGGGGATGAAACAATAGTGAGAGCATTAATCAGCTACTTCAACAGTACTACAGGTTTCTTGTAGCTCACTTTTACTTACAACCAGGATAGTATAGCCTATTTGGATATTGAATTAAAGAAAGACAAAAACCATGGAAAGTGTATAGGTAAAATTATAGGAAAGAGATGTATTCTAATACATTTCTGCACTATTCTAGCTGCCATCCCTATCACCAAAAACAGTCAGTAGTAAAAGGCCAATTAATCAGGGCAGCTACAATGGTGAGTACAGAACAAGATTTTTGGGTAGAATGTGAAAATTTGAGAGGAATATTTCTGAGAAGAAAATACCCGGACTCTCTGATTGCACACTTAATTCACAAAGTCCAATATAAAAGGAATATAGGAACATATAAACTCATCTTAGATCAAGGTAATAGTTACAGTATCACTGATAGTGAGGAACCAAATAGAGAACTGAATAGGGAAGACAAGTTCCACAATATTTATAGTTTCATAACTTCATATAGTTTGAATGCATGGGACTTCAAAAATATTATTTATAAAAATTGGAACCTGTTAAAAAGTGATACATTTATTGTACACCAACTCACAATGTTACCACATATTATTTTTAAGAGATGTAGAAAAATGAAAAGTATGTTGGAAAACAAACATGCGATTACCAAAAAAATCCAGGTATGCGCAAATGTGGTATGTGTAATTATTGCAAACACATGGAAATAGATGAATCATATTACATATGGGACATTAAGTATAATACAATAAAGAAATGTTATTGTCAATCTAAAATGATAGTCTATGTACCCCAATGCCAGCAATGTCCAGTATACTATATAGAGAAAACTGACTGTAAACTCAAAGAATGAATATATGAACACCTTTACTGTATTAACAGATGAAAACAAGAAAATGCATCAGCTAGGCACATTACTGAACACACAGAACATAGGTTCAATTTTAGGGCGATTGACCAAGTCATAGGGGACAATAGAGGGGGACCAGACACGCTCATGCTAGAGAGACTTGAGCTCCTTTGGCAATTACGTACAAATACATGCCAACATCCTGGTTTGAATGAAGTTTGCTCAATTTTATGTATTTTAAAACTAAAAAGTCTAACTAGATAATCAAAGTGCTTATAAAAGTTTTTTTATATAAATTTACCACATAATATATACTTTTTTATGTGTAAAAAGGGATGTTTTCATTGCATGTAATGTAAAGAAAGGGTACTAAGGGGTTAATTTAACCTGTGAGCAGGGAAGGTAGTTACACTTGGTTCAGTAAGAACACATGGTGGATGTAAAACAGGCTTTTAAGTGTAGTACTAAAGTGTATTATTTTAGCCGAAGAAGTTCTAGCATATTGCAGACAAAAAGTGCTTAATAAAACACTTTCATTGTTGCTGCTGTGTGGATTTATCCTTTGAATCCTGTAACTCTTCCAGTTTATTCAAGGTGAATAGTTGTCTTTCATGTTATTTTATTGGTCTCACATGGTCTACAGGCCTCTGGCAAAAGCCCATGCCTCACCCATAGTGCCTTTGTAGGGAATGTCACGGGATCCATACTATGAACATAACACAGTCAACAAAATGCAAATGCAAGGCCATGCTGCTAAATGCTAGTAGCATACCTCTCAACCTCATAGAGGAAGAAATCTGGACAAAGCCATACATAATGGTGGGATAAAGGCCCAGCCATAGGGACACATTTGAAATATTGCTCTCATAATGTTAGAAGGTTGATAGAATAACAGATGGTATGTGTAGTAGCATGGATGTCATGAAGGGTGTGAAGTCTGAAACTCTAATTTTATGTCAGTATTCCTTGACTGCAGCCCTGAGTGATTTGCAAAAAATGTGCCAGAAAACAACAATGTTAAGGGAAACTGACCACATACATGAAGCATGAATCTGGATAATCTGTGAGAATCTGTACAACTGACAGTTATGACCACACCAGGATATGACCTTCCAGGTAGACTGAAAGAATATTAGTACTCTGTTCTATTTAATATGCACTGTCTTTTCAAACTGTTGCTAACATGAGTATTAGCTTGACTAAAAAGCTGCAAGAATGATATGAAATAAAAAGGGTTAATTTAGAAATAGTATAAAATGCAGAAAAATAGTAAGTGTGCTGGCAAGCATATATAGCTTAGTTAGATTTTAACATCCATGTAAAGGAGTATGTTATTGAGAAACAAAGTCTGTAAAAATAACTGCGCAGATGGCAGCTGGAAGGACTTCAATGAAGTAAAGAGATGTAACATCAAGCAAGATAACAGATAGTGCTGGAACACCACGTTTCATGAGTTTCCTTGGACCACCGAACTTGAATCAAGGACAAATCATAAATTAGAAGAAAAAAGAAAAACTGTTCTACAAAGAAAGAACTGTTATACATCAGACTTTGAAAAAAATACCATACCTTTTGGTATAAAAATGAGAGTGTATAAATAAGATTTGGGTATTTGCCATAGAGAGATGACAGCATCTGTGTTGCATGCTTGTAGATCTGAAAAATGTGACAGTAAAGCGTATTGACTGAAATGGTTGTCTTTGTGTATTTATTGTACTCAGTACAATACAGTAATAAGACTGTCAGACTACTGGACTCAATGACAGAGTCTCTATTAGTTCAGTACTTAAACTGAAATCTATGCTGTTTTTGCAATGTGCAAGTACTTTTTATCAGGAATGTGCAATCTATGCTGTTTTTGTTATGTGCAAGCATTTTTATCAGCAGTATACCAAATATTTTAAAATTATTTTAAAAGTTGTTCTTACTGTTTATTTTTTGGAGTAAGTGATGTTTATTTTTTGGAGGAAGTGAGTTTTTCTTTTAACCAATGTGAGTTGGGGGTAGGTTATTTAAAGATGTGTTTTAGCAAACATGGCTATTCTGATGAAGTCTTTCACATTGACGAAAGCGCTAAATCAATAAAAAGTGTCTTGGATTATTGGATTGTGTCCTCTGTGGTTCCTAGCTTCACTATTCATCTGTAGATTTATTTAGTTTTGGTCGTTCTGTTTTTGGTACAGTAATAAGACTGGCTGATTACAATAAATAGTTAAATGAACTGTGGTATGTATGCATGCAAATGCAAGCAACAGCAAGAAACCAACAGAAGGCAGTATATAATTTTTCCATGTTGAGCCACAGTTGACAGATCAAATTGTTTCTTATTGTGACAACTACAGATTCTTTTTTATTTTATTCAGTTCATACATTCCGTTCCAGTGTAAACATTTGGCTCCTTCTTCTGTACAATATCCAGTAGCAGAACAGTGTATCTTGGCAAATTCCACAGGTCCTGCACATTTATACAACTGAATCTGCCAGCTGTGTTTGACCTCCTTTTCAGAGAATCAACGAGGGAATTTCCACGCTTTCTGGATGAAAGATTTGGCCACCTTCAACACAGAAACTAGTAATTCTCTTTCTGTTTCTCATTCTACAGCATGGATGCCATTAGACAGAAAAGTATTAAATGTAAAACTATGTTCCAGGTAGACATTAATGACAGTCCAGCACATGTATGGTCAGGATTTAAAGACTGGTATAAACAGAACTGTAGCACATGCAGTACTTTATTAGGTAATGTTGATGTTAATGCTTTGTGTAAATGGATTTTTACCTATGACTTGTACATGTCTAATATCAAAACTTGTAAGTACAGACCAGGATGTGTGTTTTGTGACAGTGATGACAAATCTATTTGTCTAGTGTGCCGCAGAAAGGTTGTTGCACAGGTTACATCCAGGGACAAGTCCCCTGACATACAGCCCTTATCTTCTCTGTATCCTGATCCAAATACACTTCTGGGTTCTCCTGCATGTACTGTTGAAACCCTTTTAAAAGATATTACTGATTTCAAAGATAAGCTCTTACAAGACCCAGACATTGATTTGGTAACACCTTTTGTTACTTACTGTTCAGACTGGAGTTCAGCTTTATCACAAGACTCTAAACAAAAGTTAAATGAACAGGTTAAAGCATTTCAAAGGGATAGTCAGACAGAGTGAAATAATCTCTGTCAGTCTATGGCAACTTTGTTATCACAATGTTTGGGTAGCCTAGAGGGTCAGTTACAAGCACTTGAATGTAAATATAACACTCTCTAAGACTGGGAAGCAAGGTTTGCCTTGCTTACACAGGAATTACAGGCAGAGCAGGATAAAACTGCACATTATGACACACTGCAATTTGAACTCCAGCAGTGCAAAGAGCAGCTACAAAAAGAGGTGGAGGAAGAGCAAACTAAAGATCAAAAGTATAAACAAATGCAGTATGATTTAGACAGATGCACGGAACAGCTCAAGACACTGGATGAAGAACTAAAGGTCTTACGAGACCTTCTTCAAGAATTAGAAACTGCAGCAGGGGAAAATGTCAGGCAGCCCATAGACATTATAGGAACAGCAACTCCACCTGATTTGTATCAACAATCAAGAGTGTTACAGACCCTCCCCAAATGGAATGATAAAAAAGGTATATTTTACAGCATGTTAGCTTTTGAAGAATGGGTTAATTACACTGCAGGTACAGATGCATGGAATGACTCCTTCATCAGATGTTGTTGGACATTTATTCCTAAGTGTTTTAATACATTTATTCAGCTAAAGAAACTATCCTCTCTACACTCAGCTGCAACGGATGGCAGCAGTGTTACAGGCATTTACACAAGGTCAGCCATTAACTACTTGGTTGTTAGATCATTTTAATATTACCATTTCAGACAAAATGCTTGAACAGGCAGATCACTTTCAGTTGGCATATCAGGTAGTGTTTAATAAATCTGACGAGGATATGAAGGATAAAGACACTCGAACAGCTTATCCATTGTTTTTTGGAGCAAGTGAAGGGAGTTCCAGGTTACATTAAGTGCATTTATCAGGAAACTTAAAAAATGTGCATAATTTAGTGCAAAAGTTAATGAGAGGCAAGACAATGTGTGATAATGGCAATCTGTTTTCTCACCATGTCTTCGCATTAGATGAAGACATGGAACCTTTTGAAGTTGTAGACGTCCATACAAAAGGGCTGGGTAGAAGCTGTTGGATAGATCAAGCACAACAATGGCAGCAAAGAGTAACTTCTGCACCTCCTGATCCAATGGATGCCGGAGAACAGGTGGAAAAAAAAAAGTTGTACAGTGTTTTTGCTGTAAGCAAACTGGTCATTTCAAAAAGGATTGTCCATATTACAGGAAATGGAGGGAAGCTCAAGAAAAGAAGGGTAAGTTTATTAAGCAGGTTACAGATGAAAATACGGGAAAGCAACAAGTAAAGGTGCAAAGGCCCTATAACCAGGGAGGATAATTATAACGTAAAACAAATTACACCACACGGGGATATATCTCCGGTAGATTGTCCAGAAGATTTTCAGGCTCAAACACCTGTTAATCCACAATATGCAGAAGGTTTAAAAGCAGAAGTTACAAAGTTTTAAGTATGTAGATGACAGTGAAGGTGAAGACAATGAAGGTGAAGAGCAAGTAGTACAGTTACAGTTATGTGCAGTTGAAAAAACATCAAATATAGATAACTGGGAAAAATACAATAAGGATCTGTCCCTCTACCCAAGAAGTTTCTTTCCTGGCATCTTTTATGAAGGGGCAGGATGGAAGGCCCCTAATTGATATTTGGGTAGAGGGGACCCTATGGAAAAATGTATTATTGGATACGGGAGCAGCTGTTTCAGTTACTAGCCGACCAATCCCACCACATCCTAAAAAAAGAACATGCATTTCAGGTTTTAATGGCACTGACTGCATAGCAGTGGGGAGTAAAAATGTGTCCATACAGTTTACACAAAATGATACAGGCATACAGGGATCTTTTTTGATGCATCCTTTGTGTGCATCAACCATTATAGGTGTGGATATTTTGAATAAAATTGGTTTGGTCATAGATGTACCAAATGGCATAATATGGAAGGGTGCAGAAGGGTCTTCATGCGGCGCCATACAAATAGATGAGACACTAAAAAAATGCAAGGGGTAGTACATGCAGATGCACAGGATGCATAGCAGTCCTTACAGGCACAGTTTCCACTTCTGTGGACACAAGGACTGACAGATTGTGGAAAACTAGAAATTCTGGTAGGAAAAGGAAATGAACGAGATTTTATACTAAAAGAAGCAGAGGAAGATATGCAAAAGTGCATAGCAGATTGGGAAAGGGCTGGCATAATAGTAAAAGGTGAAAGTCCAACACACTCACCCATTTGGCCAGTTAAGAAAAAGGATGGCAGTTACAGGCTAGTCATAGATCTGAGAGAAGTAAATCAATACACTACCCCTAGGGCAAATGTAATTCCATGAGTTCCGGAATTAGCAGCTAATATAAAACCACAAAGCCAGTGCTTCACAGTCATTGATTTGGCAAATGGATTTTTTGCCATGCCACTGAGGAAAAGGGATTGGCCCAAATTTGCCTTTACCTTTAACAATCAACAGTATCTTATGATGCGGTTATCGCAAGGATTTCAAAATAGTCCTTTAATTTTCCACCAAATGGTAGGCAAAATTCTAAGTGAGTTAAATGAAGATGGATCAGTGCTTCATTATATTGATGACATACTGGTACAGTCAGAAATAGTGGAACAGCATTTAAAAAAAATTGAAAGAAGTTTTCAAAACACTGCAGGAGGCAAGATTCAAGGTAAAAAAGTAAAAAAAAATACAGTTTCTTTCACAAGAAGTCAAAATTTTAAGGACCATTATCAAGCCTACATGGAGATCCCCATTGCACAGAGAATACAAGGTATCCTACAAATGGGAAAGTCCATGACCATTTCAGACTTACATAAATTCATGGGTATTATGAATTACAACAGAGAATTCATTGAAGATGATGTGCAGACGGCAGGACCTTTGTATAACATGCTGTCCATACAATGAGGGTCGCAGAAGAACAGTCTTTTGCAGCTATGAAAGTGAAGTTGGCAAGGGCTACAAAATTAATAGCAGCAACCTCAAAGTTACCATTTGTTTTACAAGCAGCGGCAGGAAAAAGCACACTATCAGTGGTATTATTACAAGAGTGGCCACACAGGGGAGATAGGAGATCGCAAAAAAACTTTAAGACCAGTAACCTTTTGCAGCTGGTAAATGCCTCTGGTAGAAAAGGGATATCACTCCTGCATTCTGCAATTACTGGCTATATATTGGAGAATCAAACAGACAAAATATCTAACAGCATTTTCATCCATAATAGTGCAGACATCGCATCACACAGTGCAAGTACTAGTAGACAGTTTTGAAATGAACAAGATTACTGATGGTATCAGTCAAGCAGTATTTGCTAGGTGGATGACTACTTTCAGCACAAAAAAGATAATCATTTAAGCAGGAGAAAAACATTATTTGTCCAACTTACTTGGATATGAGGGAAAACAACATAACTGCATTCACAATCTGACAAAGCCAGAAAAATCCCCCATATCACCAGACTACAATCATTTTTTGCCCTCTGTCTTTGTAAACAGAGCTAGGTACTGGACCAATGGACGGTATGTGATGGGATTTGCTGTACTACCAGAAAAAGAAAGTTTGGGAGTTCCAGAGTTGATGCAGCTCCCAGGTCACATGTCAGCTCAAAGGGCTGAATTAGAAGCAGTACTGTATGTACTACAGCATTACAATCCTGTCAATATTTACTCTAACTCATTACATTTACACATGACAATTTGGGCTTGTAGAGGTTTTCTAGACAGTGCAGGAAAACCACTTAGACATGCAGAAGTTTTGCAAAATATATGGAAAATCATACGACAAAAGAATGTACAAGGGCAATTCAGCATTTTAAAGTAAAAGCCCACCAAAAAACAACTTTAGAAGTGTTCAAATTAAATGCAAAAGCAGATGTCTTAGCCAAACAGGCAGTGGAGACAGGATGTCAGTTGTATCCTGATTTAAAATCAGCCAAAGCAATACAACACGTTAGTGTGGTAGATAAGGACGGGGATATCACTGAGGATTTAGTCTGAATTCAGAGGCAACAAGGTTTAAAAGAGGAGACTTGTCAATGTATAATTGACAGGGTCTCACCTAGAGAATTCTGGGTTTATCCTACTACAAAAGGATTACAGTTACCTTATGTGCCATATCAACTAGCAAAACAGTTAGTAAAATACAGTCATCAAGTGCTAGGGCATGTAGGTAATAAAAAGCTATGGCCAGTGGTCAACAAAAAGTATTGGAACCCAGCTTTAAAATAGCTGTGTAGGATAGTTTCAGAAGAGTGCTTAATCTGTTTACAGGTTAATGCCAAAAGTGAAATGCCTCAGTTACATAGGGTCATACCAGCAGATGGACCATGGTATGCAGTTCAATTAGACTATGCAGGACCATTACCACCAGTAAAAGGAGGGTATTGGTACTTGTTAGTAGTAGTAGATGTATTTTCAAAATGGGTAAAAGCAATTCCTACTGAAAAAACAACTGCTAAGCCAAAAGCGGAAGCTTTATGGAAAAACATTTTTTGTCATTGGGGATGGACACAGGTTATCGAGTCTGATAACGGGCCACAATTTGTCAGTCAGCTAATCAAACAAATGTGTAATTTGTTAGGAATACAACAAAGATTTCATGTACCCTACCATCTACAGTCCAACAGGATAGTTAAGAAAATGAACAGAACCATTAAAGGGAGACTAAAAACAGCATGTTTGGAAAAGGGATGAGATTGGGTGCAACATTTGCCAGGAATTTTGTTAGGGTAAGAGCTACCCCAAACAGCAAGACAGGGATTTCACCATTTGAGATCATGACAGGCAGGAAAATGCCCACACAACTACCTTTTGATCCAGAGATTAGACATAACAGACCTTTGTAAAAGGCAGTACAACATCAGACAAGGTTAAAAGACATCACAGAGCAGTGTGAGTACTTTGCAAGGGAGCAAGCATTCCATTTATGGAAAAATGTCCCCATAATGCCACAGGAACAACACCTTCCCTCTGGAACAAAGGTATTAATTAAAATGTTTCAGATGTATGGTCCATGGGATAGCAATTGATGAGGACCTTTTGAAGTAATGGAACAAATAGGGACTTTGGTATACAAAGTCAAACAAAGCAAGAAAAACAAGACCTTGCTAGTTCACAGGAATCAAATAAGAGTCATTGCGTGTAGTGATCAGCAACAAAATACATTGCTTTTAAAAGGAGGGGGAGCAGATGCTCAATAAAGTTTATGTTTCTGTTTTTTAGAAACAACTACAAGACTGAATGCCAAGCGTTGTGCAAAGTTTGTTGAAAGTACTCCCAAAAAGGTTGATAGGACAAACACATTTTAATAAACATGAAAAATGTGATTGTTATTGCAAGTATTGTGCTCAGTGGACTTCTTTTAGTAGATTGCCAATCAGAGGGAATCAAGGCTGTTTATTACAACATTTCAATAATGACACTAAGTTGGGAAAATGCTACATAAAATAGAGTGCAAGACAATTTCAGTTGTAAAATGCAGACAAAGTGTACCTTTGGAAGCATAACATTTAACAATAATATAACAGTATGGTTAACAAAACAGGGTCAGGCATACATAAAAGTAGAAGAGTCAAAGACTGACATAAACATTTCAGTAAACAGCTCAGTCTCTATTAGATGCTGCACATTACCCCTTGAAGATGTAACAATTCTGACAAGAAAAGACATCATACATAAAAAGTCACAGTGTGTTAATAATAACACAAAAATAATAATAAATTCGACAGGGGAAAGAACAAGTATAATTTCTACTAATACTCTGCTTATTTGTATAAACAACATAGTAATACAAGGAAAAGGACCATGGGTCAGAATACTTACCATTCTGGGTAATAAACCAGTACTTCATACAGATCAAGTGGTAAAAATACCATCCACTTGTACCACGATAGGACAACAATACCAAAAAAGAATATTGTACGTCAACATTATGTTTCCAAATTTTAAATAGACAAAATGCAGATTTAAAAGAGCCTGGTATGACACACTCTTGGGGGGAGTAGGAGCAGGAGTGAGAACTCTAAATGCTGTGGATATTGACATTTTGCAAAACAAACTAAAGTTACTAGGATAAGACATATCACAAATTGTACATTTGCAAGCCCAATGGAAGCCCACTATATGGTATGTACATAAACAAAACGTACA